>NC_053436.1:84700356-85900356 GCF_007990345.1 Gossypium hirsutum
CAAAACCGCAAACCAAAAAGGGCAAAGAAATAGGGAAGGCTTTTCATTATAGGGCAATTTGTGCAACCTTTTTCTAGCTGGAGTAAGTTTTGAAATGTTGGTTTTAACTTCCTTGTATGTGAGCTAATTGTTGAATGCATTTCGGCAATGTCATGAAAAATCAACCTTATGGTGGTTGGGCATTAAGCCGTATATCAAGAGGTTAGGAGTAGAGGTTGTTTCATGTTGTATTGAATAAGTAAGATTATATAGTTGAAATTTGGGAATTTTAGTTAAGTAATGCTTGTACATTCGGCATATGTGTAATGATATTTATTTATTGTTAATTTCTTTTATGAGAAATGGGTAATTGTAAAGCCGAATGAGTTATGGAAGTTTTATAAATGTAGAAGTTCAAGGTGCAAAATTTTAGTCTTGATGTTATGGATAATTCGGTTGAGATATGGGAGAGGGAGTTGTCATTAGGTTAAGATCAAAGGGATGAGCAATAGCATTAAAAGGTGAAATGTGTGAAACTTAAAGTGTAAAACCTATATGTAATTACATAGGAAATGTTAAAAAAAACTAACATGGTATTTCGGCCATGTAGAGTACATCCTAGAGATATTATAATTAATTCCCTACAATCGACTAAATGGGTGATTAGTAAGGGTGATTGCCGAAATACTAACATACATATGCATGTATAATTGGATGGTAAATATTTAGCAAGGCGGTAAACTAGTTGATTTATGATTAAGCTCAAGAGTTAAAGGAGGAGAATCAAGCAAAGGCAAAAAAAGATCATCGAGTAGCCGAGTTGAACCGTCTACCCAACACAAAGTAATCATTAAGCATAAGTTTGTATTAATTTAAATGGCATAACGTCTATGTAATGATGCTGAAGGAATGATAAATATATATACATGTATGCATTGGTGATGAAAGTGTTGAATAAAAGAAAAGAGGTAGATGTATTGAGTCGTTGATCTCGGCACTAAGTGTGCGGGTATAAACATTATGATCATGAATGGCACTAAGTGTGCGGTTAAAATTGACAGACATAAGTGTGCAGTTTGATTATATCAGCACTAAGTGTGCAAGTTTGATTATGTAGCACTAAGTGTGCGAGTTTGATTATATAGCACTAAGTGTGCGAGTTGATTATATAGCACTGAGTGTGCGGACTTAATATATACTTTTGAAATATACACTAAGGTGACTATTAGTTATCACGGAAGCGGACGGGTAAGTACCTGAGTTCATCATAGGCTATTATATTGGAGTTGAGCTTGGTAATTGAACCTATGTGACAATTATAATGAATCACGTACATAAGATTTATGTGGAATAGGTGAAAGGTCGTTAGTTGTATGATTGTAACGAAAATACAATGATGTATGAAAATCCTCAAAATCCTATGATAGTATATGGAATGTGAATGCATGACTTGGTATGAGATTGAACCGATAGGTCTAAGGAACTATGGTATGGTTCAGTATGGATGGAGTAACTAGCCTCGTTCCATTTTGTTTCCTCTTGTGATAATGTTATTAATGGATGGTAGTGCATTGCTTATGACTTACTGAGTTATATACTCACTCGGTGTTTCCTTGTCACCTATTTTAGGTTTCTTGGACTCGTCTCTTTTTGCGTGATCGGGCCGTCATCGAAGTCATCACACCGGCTAGCAACTTTTGGTATCTTCTTTTAGTCGTCTAGGAGAACATTTCGGCATGTATAGGCTAATATGTTTGTTGAAATTTGGTATGTAAACTTTTAGCCATGCGAAAATGGCATAAATGTTCGGTTGGATTTGGTTCTATAATGTAGGTCGTAAGTCTTGGAAATTCATTTTTATGCCATATTCATGGTTGATTATTTTTGGTGTCAAAATTCATGATATGGCAATAGTGTAGTAGGGAGATGTTTGACAATGATTAGCCCTTGGCATGGCTAGTCATGATCATGATTTGTGATATGTATGATGAATTACTAGTTAGATCAAGGAGAAATCACGAAATAGGCATAGTTGCTTTAGTAACAGATGCTGGCAGCAGCAGTGACGTGAGATTGAAAAATCACTAAAAATAGTAGGAGTGGAATTAATTAATGAATAAATTATGTAATCGAAGCTCGATGAGTCTATTTTCATATAGAAGAAACGAAAGACCATATGAGCTGTATGTTAGGAGATAATTAAACTCTTGTGAAACAGGGCCAGAGCGATTTCTGGATTCCCTGTTCCGACTTTGGAAATTCATTATAAATTAACCAGAGATAATTAGAAGTCATGCCATATGTGCATAGATTCCCCTTCGAGTCTAGTTTCTATAGAAACAAACGACATCAGTAATGAAGCCCTGTACAGGGAGATATCCAAGTCGTAATGCGCAAAGGTCAGTGTAGTCGATCCCTGTAACATGGGAGACTTTGACTAATAAACTGTACTAATTGGCCCAACCAAAAATTCTAGAAAAAAATATGTAGATGGGCATATGAGTCTAGTTTCAGGGAAAATTTACGGAACTGGATTTCGAGTTTCAGAACTCAAGATATGATTTTTAAAGCGACTAGTACGCAGATTGGCAGCTTGTCTGGGAAATTTTTTTTAAGTGGTTTGAAGTCTGTTAGCACCTCGTGTTCGACTCCGGCGACGGCCTCGGGTTCGGGGTGTTACATTTGATTGGTATCAGAGCTATGGTTTAGTCGGTTCTAGGACTACCATAGCACGTATGAGTCTAGCTATACATGCCTTAATGTTAATGTTTAAATGTGTGATGACTTCTGACGGTTAAAATTTTTGTTTGATTAGTAAATGGATCCCGGTGTAGAGAGAACCTTGGCGGATGACGTTGAAAGTGTAGCGGCTGCTCCTGCACAAGGGACGCCGCCTGTTGAACCTCAGTCATCTGCGAATAATCAAGGTGAGGGGGCTAAACAAGCCTTCTTTACCATGATGAATGAGTGGGTCGCGCAATATGCCCGAACCAATCCGGCTGTCCAACAATTCCCGAATTTGAATAATCCACCCCAAGAGCCCGTAATGCCATCAGTTACTGATCCTGTGAGGCTGAGTAAGCCACCTGTAGACTTGATTAGGAAGCGCGGGGCCGAGGAGTTCAGGGCCATAGTTACTGATGATGCTGAAAGGGCCGAGTTCTGGCTTGATAACACCATTCGGGTGTTTGATGAACTGTCATGCACGCCCGATGAATGTCTAAAGTGTGCTATATCCTTGTTGCGGGACTCAGCCTACTATTGGTGGAGGACCCTGATTTCCATAGTCCCAAACGAACGAGTAACTTGGACTTCTTTCAAACGGAATTTCGAAAGAAATATATTAGTCAACGGTTCATTGATCAAAAGCGTAAGGAATTCTTGGAACTCAAGCAAGGCCGTATGACAGTATCTGAATACGAACATGAATTCGTAAGACTCAGTAGGTATGCCCGGGAGTGTGTAGCTGATGAGGTTGCTATGTGCAAAAGATTCGAAGAAGGATTGAATGAAGATTTAAAGCTACTAGTGGGTATTTTGGAGATAAAAGAATTCGTAACACTAGTCGAACGAGCCTGCAAGGCGGAAGAACTTGGAAAGGAGAAGAAGAAGGCTGAATTTGAAGCTAGAGACTATCGTAAAAGATCGACGGGTAAAGCTCCGTTCTCAGCTGTAAAGAAGTTCAGGGAGGACACTAATAAGTCGAGGACGACTGCGGGAATTTCCATCAGAGCACGACCATCGACGGACTCCCGAGCTACTTCGGTAGCTAGTGTGGGCAATAATCGTCAAGAGAAACCTGAATGTCCCCAATGCGGAAGACGACACCTAGGTGAATGTTGGGGTAAGTCTACTAACAGGGCCTGTACGGATGCGGTTCGAAGGACCACTTCATTAGAGATTGCACGGAGCTTGATGAGAAGAATAAGATTCAAGGTGCAAGACCTAGTGGAGTGACAACTAGAGGTAGACCACCGAGAATTTTAGGAGGTAGGGGTGGTAGTCAGAGAGGGCCTCTGATACGGCTGTTCGAGCCGAGAACCGTACTCCTGCTAGAGCATATGCCATTCGCGCACGAGAGGAGGCATCCTCCCCTGACGTCATCACTGGTACCTTCACTCTCTTTGATACTAATGTGATTGCATTGATTGACCCTGGCTCTACTCATTCATATGTATGTGAAACCTTAGCATCCAGTAAGACTCTACCTGTTGAGTCTACTGAGTTCGTAATTCGAGTGTCAAACCCTTTGGGTCAATACGTACTTGTTGATAAAGTGTGTAAGAGATGCCCTCTAATAATCCGAGAATCCTGTTTTCCGCCGATTTGATGCTTTTGCCGTTTGACGAATTTGATGTTATTCTTGGTATGGATTGGTTGACCGTACATGATGCAGTGGTGAACTGCAAAAGAAAAACCATCGATTTGAGGTGCGCAAATAACGAGATAATCCGAGTTGAGTCTACGGACTTAAGGGGGTTGCCAGCTGTAATATCAGCAATGTTGGCCCAGAAATATGTAAGAAAAGGGTGCGAAGCATACCTTGCGTATGTACTTGATGACAAAGAATTAGAAAAGAAACCCGAATCTGTACCGGTGGTTTGTGAATACCCGGATGTTTTCCTGAAGAATTACCGGGTTTACCACCTGTTCGGGAGGTAGAGTTTGGTATTGAGCTTGTACCTGGAACTACGCCAATTTCGATAGCTCCGTATCGTATGGCACCAACCGAGTTAAAGGAATTGAAAGCTCAATTGCAAGAGTTGACGGATAGAGGTTTCGCTCGACCAAGTTTCTCACCTTGGGGTGCACCAGTATTGTTCGTGAAAAGAAGGACGGAACCATGAGGTTGTGCATTGACTATCGTCAACTGAATAAAGTGACGATAAAGAATAAATATCCATTACCGCGTATTGATGATTTGTTTGATCAACTAAAGGGAGCCTCAGTGTTTTCAAAGATAGATTTGAGATCGGGTTATTATCAGTTGCGGATTCGAGATTCGGACGTACCCAAAACTGCTTTCAGAACGAGGTACGGTCACTACGAGTTCTTAGTGATGCCGTTCGGGCTCACTAATGCCCTGCGGTATTTATGGATTTGATGAATCGGATCTTCAGACAGTATTTGGACGGTTCGTAGTTGTGTTCATTGATGACATCTTAGTCTATTCAGGAGATGAGACCGAACATGCTGAGCACCTGAGATTAGTGTTGCAAATTTTGCGAGATAAGAAGTTATATGCTAAGTTCAGTAAGTGTGAGTTCTGGTTAAGAGAGGTTAGCTTCTTGGGTCATGTGGTATCCGCATCGGGTATTCGAGTTGACCCGAGCAAAATTTCAGCCATACTTAACTGGAAGCCTCCAAGAAATATTACCGAAGTTCGGAGCTTCCTGGGGCTCGCCGGTTATTACCGACGATTTGTAAAAGGTTTCTCGATGATAGCTGCACCGTTGACGAAACTACTCCAAAAAGATGTTGAGTTTGAGTGGACAGAGAACTGTCAGAAGAGTTTCGATCGACTAAAGACCTGTTTAACCGAAGCTCCAGTGCTAGTACAACCGGAGTCCGGCAAAGAGTTTGTCATTTATAGTGATGCATCCTTACTTGGGCTAGGTTGTGTGTTGATGCAAGAAGGTCGAGTTGTGGCTTACGCGTCGAGACAATTAAAGCCGCATGAAAGAAACTATCCGACCCATGATCTTGAATTGGCGGCCATAGTGTTCGCCCTGAAAATATGGCGGCATTACTTGTTTGGGGAAAAGTGCCATGTATTTCGGATCACAAAAGTCTCAAATATTTGATGACTCAAAGAGACTTAAATCTGCGACAAAGACGTTGGCTTGAGTTGTTGAAAGATTATGAGCTTGTCATTGATTACCACCCGGGAAAGGCTAATGTGGTTGCGGACGCCTTAAGCCGGAAATCACTGTTTGCTTTACGAGCGATGAATGTGCACTTGTCTGTTCTACCCGACAATGTGTTAGTAGCTGAATTAAAGGCCAAACCATTATGATTCGTCAAATTCGTGAAGCTCAGAAAGTCGACGATGAATTGGTTGCAAAACGGGCTGAATGTATTCCGAATATGGAATCCGAATTTCAAATTGATGATGACGATTGTTTGAGGTTCAGAAGTCGGTTGTGTGTTCCAAGAAATTCAGAACTCATTTCGATGATTCTGAACGAAGCCCATTGTAGCCGAATGTCAATTCACCCGGGAGTACGAAAATGTACAACGATTTGAACGTCGGTTTTGGTGGCATGGTATGAAACGAGACATCTCCGACTTTGTTTCGAGATGTTTAATATGTCAACAAGTGAAAGCGGAACATCAAGTGCCTTCAGGATTACTTCAGCCGATCATGATACCCGAGTGGAAATGGGATCGAGTCACAATGGACTTTGTGTCCGGACTGCCATTGTCAGCAAGTAAGAAGGATGCGATTTGGGTTGTTTTGATAGACTGACTAAGTCGGCTCACTTTATCCCCGTGTACGGATTTTTCATTGGATAAACTAGCCGAATGTATGTTTCTCAGATTGTGAGATTACACGGGGTACCTATTTCTATCGTGTCGGATAGAGATCCGAGATTCACCTCGCGATTTTGGAAGAAATTGCAAGAAGCTTTGGGTACCAAGCTGCATTTTAGCACCGCTTTTCATCCACAAACCGATGGTCAATCCGAGCGGATAATTCAGGTACTTGAGGATATGTTGAGATGTTGCATCCTCGAGTTTAGTGGTTCATGGGAACGGTATTTACCTTTGATTGAATTCGCTTACAACAATAGTTTTCAATCAAGTATTAAGATGGCACTTACGAGGCTTTATACGGTCGTAAATGCCGTACACCATTGTTTTGGACCGAGCTCGGTGAAAGTAAAATTTTCGGAGTTGATTTGATTAAAGATGCCGAAAGAAAGTAAAGGTAATCCGTGAAAGTCTGAAAGCAGCCACAGATCGTCAGAAATCGTATGCGGATTTGAAACGAAAAGACATTGAATATCAGGTGGGAGATAAAGTTTTCTTAAAGTTTCGCCTTGGAAAAAGGTACTCAGATTTGGCCGTAAGGGCAAGTTGAGTCCGAGATTCATTGGGCCGTACGAAATCTCGAACGAGTTGGTCCAGTTGCGTATCGATTGATTTTGCCCCCTGAACTTGAAAAGATCCACGACGTCTTTCATGTTTCGATGCTTCGACGCTATAGATCTGATCCATCGCACATAATTAGCCCATCAGAGGTTGAAATTCAAGCCGATATGAGTTATGAAGAAGAACCGATGCGTATCCTAGCTCGTGAAGTGAAGGAGTTACGAAACAAAAGGGTTCCGCTAGTAAAGGTGTTATGGCTCAAACACGGGATCGAGGAAGCTACTTGGGAAACCGAGAGCTCGATGAAAGAACGATACCCAAACTTATTTACCGGTAAGATTTTCGGGACGAAAATTTCTTAAGTGGGGAGAGTTGTGATAGCCCAAAATTGACCCTAGTCGGGAAGTGGTTTCGGGACCACAAAACGAGTCATAAAAATAATTAATTGCTATATTCTATGCTTATTATGTGTGTGCATGAGTATGTGGAAGTTTCATTCTCTAATTTTCCAATTGCATGAGAAATTATTAAATAGGGATCGATATGAACATGGTGAAATATGATAGGCTAATTTAAAATGGTCTATTAGTGCATGTACCAAAAAGGGTGGTTTTGCATGTCAATTTACCCAAAAGATGAATAGTGGCGGCCAGGGGTGATGGTGCTCCACTTATTCTAATTTAATATTTTTGTTTAGTTAACAAATGGCTTAAAATAATTATAATAAAATTGAATAAAAGAGAAAAAGGGGAGAGGAGTGTTCATCTTCTTCTCCATCTTGCCAAAACCGAAACAAAAAGGAAAGAAATAGGGAAGTTTTCATTAAGGCAATTCGGCAACCCTTTTTCTAGTGGAGGTAAGTTTTGAAATGTTGGTTTTAACTTCCTTTGTATGTTGAGCTAATTGTTGAAATGCATTTCGGCAATGCCATGAAAAATAAACTTTTATGGTGGTTTGGGCATTAAGCCGTATATCAAGAGGTTAGGAGTAGAGGTTGTTTCATGTTGTATTGAATAAGTAGAGATTATTATGAGGTTGAAATTTGTGGAATTTTAGTTAAGTAATGCTTGGTACATTCGGCCATATGGGTTAATGGAATGTTTATTTTATTTGTTAATTTCTTTTATGAGAAATGGGTAATTGTTAAAGCCGAATGAGTTATGGAAGCTTTTATAAATGTATGAAGTTCAAGGTGCAAAATTTTAGTCTTGATGTTATGGATAATTCGGTTGAGATATGGGGAGAGGGAGTTGTCATTTAGGTTAAGATCAAAGGGATGAGCAATAGGCATTAAAAGGTGAAATGTGTGAAACTTAAAGTGTAAAAACCTATATGTAATTACATAGGAAATGTTAAAAAAAACTAACATGGTATATTCGGCCATGTAGAGTACATCCTAGAGATATTATAATTAATTCCCTACAATCGACTAAATGGGTGATTAGTAAGGGTGATTGCCGAATATACTAACATACATATGCATGCATAATTGGATTGTAAATATTTAGCAAGGCGGTTAAACTAGTTGATTTATTGATTAAGCTCAAGGAGTTAAAGGAGGAGAATCAAGCAAAGGCAAAGAAAAGATCATCGAGTAGCCGAGTTGGAACCGTCTTACCCAACACAAAGTAAGTCATTAAGCATATAGTTTGTATTAATTTAAATGGTCATAACGTCTATGTAATGATGCTGAATGGAATGATAAATATATATACATGTATGCATGTGGTGATGAAAGTGTTGAATGAAAAGAAAAGAGGTGATATGTATTGAGTCGTTGATCTCGGCACTAAGTGTGCGGGTTAAACATTTATGATCATGAGATTGGCACTAAGTGTGCGGGTTTAAATTGTACAGCACTAAGTGTGCGAGTTTGATTATATAGCACTAATGTGCGAGTTTGATTATATAGCACTAAGTGTGCGAGTTTGATTATATAGCACTAAGTGTGCAAGTTTGATTATGTAGCACTAAGTGTGCGAGTTTGATTATATAGCACTAAGTGTGCGAGTTGATTATATAACACTGAGTGTGCGGACTTAATATATACTTTTGAATCACTATGGACACTAAGTGTGCGACATTATTAAGTTGATCACGGACAGCGGATCGGGTAAGTACCTTGAGTTCATGGCTAATAGGCACTATGTTATATTTGGAGTTGAGCTTGGTAAGTTTGAACCTATGTGACAATTATAATTGAAGTCACGTACATAGATTATCGTGGAATAGGTGAAAGGTCGTTTAGTTGTATGATTGTAACGAAAATACAATGATGTACGAAAATGCCTCAAATATCCTATTGATTAGTATATGGAATGTGAATGCATGACTTGGTATGAGATTGAACCGATAGGTCTAAGGAACTATGGTATGGTTCAGTATGGATGGAGTAACTAGCCTCGTTCCATTTTGTTTCCTCTTGTGATAATGTTATTAATGGATGGTAGTGCATTGCTTATGACTTACTGAGTTATATTCTCACTCGGTGTTTCCTTGTCACCTATTTTAGGTTTCTTGGACTCGTCTCTTTTGCGTGATCGGGCCGTCATCGAAGTCATCACACCGGCTAGCAACTTTTGGTATCTTCTTTTTAGTCGGTCTAGGAGAACATTTCGGCATGTATAGGCTAATATGTTTTGTTGAAATTTGGTATGTAAACTTTTAGCCATAAGAAAATGGCATAAATGTTCGGTTGGATTTGGTTCTATAATGTTAGGTCGTAAGTCTTGGAAATTCGATTTTATGCCATATGTCATGGTTGATTTTTTTGGTGTCAAATTCATGATATGGCAATAGTGTAGTAGGGAGATGTTTGACAATGATTAGCCCTTGGCATGGCTAGTCATGATCATGATTTGTGATATGTATGATGAATTACTAGTTAGATCAAGGAGAAATCACGAAATAGGCATAGTTGCTTTAGTAACAGATGCTGCAGCAGCAGTGACGTGAGATTGAAAAATCACTAAAAATAGTAGGAGTGGAATTAATTAATGAATAAATTATGTAATCGAACCTCGATGAGTCTATTTTCATATAGAAGAAACCAAATGACCATATGAGCTGTATGTTAGGAGATAATTAAACTCTTGTGAAACAGGGCCAGAGCGATTTCTGGATTCCCTGTTCCGACTTTGGAATTCATTATAATTAACCAGAGATAATTAGAAGTCATTCCATATGTGCATAGATTCCCTTCGAGTCTAGTTCTATAGAAACAAACGACATCAGTAATGAAGCCCTGTACAGGGAGATATCCAAGTCTTAATGCGCAAAGGTCAGTGTAGTCGATCCCTGTAACATGGGAGACTTTGACTAATAAACTGTACTAATTGGCTCAACCAAAAATTCTAGAAAAAATATGTAGATGGGCACATGAGTCTAGTTTCAGGTAAAATTTACGGAACTAGATTTCGAGTTTCAGAACTCAAGATATGATTTTTAAAGCGACTAGTACGCAGATTGGCAGCTTGTCTGGGAAATTTTTTTTAGTGGTTTGAAGTCTGTTAGCACTCGTGTTCATCTTCGGCGACGGCCTCGGGTTCGGGGTGTTACAAATTTAGTACATTTAAGGTAAATAGTACTTGACTTAAATTTTATGTTGATAATAAAATTGATAATGAGAAAAAGGAGTTTCAACTCTGCGAACCACCGTGACCATGCAAACGCAAGGTAAGTCGAGCTTAGACTATAAATAAGCGCTTCTTGGAAGACAACCTGAGTGTTAACACTGCTAATTCTTTTAATTGTATTTCATGTTATTTTTAAAACTAATTAATTTACAAAATTTTAAAAAAATTAAAAAAAAGTGTTTTTGACCCACACGACCTAGACATACAGGCGTGTCTCAGGCCGTGTGTAGTATAAGGGGTTCGACAGTGAGTTACACAGCCTAGCAACATGGTCACACGGCCTGGACACATGGGTGTGTCCTTAGCCGTGTGGATCCTGGTACTTAATTTTTCCAAAATTTGACTGTTACACGTTGCATGCCTGTGTGGACCACACGGCCTAGACACACGAGTGTCTCCTAGGCTGTGTGAAACCTGAAGCTAATTTTTTTCATTTTAAATCAAGTCAGAGAGTTACATGAGCAAGATACACAGATGTGTGTGAGACACAGTCGAGCTACACGGGCGTGGGAGAAGCAAAAGAGTTGCACACGGTTGTGTGACATGGCTGTGTGTTCTACACGGCCTGGACATACGAGTGTGTCCAAGGCCTTGTGAAGACAAGGCATAAATTTTTAAAATGCACACTGGTTGAAAAAGTTTTACAATACCCTGTAGCCCAACACGGGCCCTTACATGATCGTGTCCTCCTTTTTAACCCTCAAACCCTAACTTCTTTTTATTTTCATCTTCACCAATTTTTCAACCCTTAACCCTACCCGCTGCCATTCACCTTCCCTTTATAACTCCGGCCATCCAAACTGCCCCTCTCCCTCATTGACAGCCCCTCCCCTCTCCTTTTCCCCTATTGGCTATAACACCCCACACCCCTGCCTTATGTCGAGGCGAAATACAAGGCATTACTAAACTTAAACACATGCATTCAAACATTTACGAGTCACCAAGACTTTATTAAATTCAAAATGTTTTCAAACTTTTCCAAAACTTCTTATCAGGAGCCTAAAAGGCCTAAAGCATCTCTTGGAAATCACTCGAGATATCTCATGGAAATCACTTGGGAGCAATTCGGGTCCCTTAATCAACACTAGAAAATGACCTTTGAAATAGGGCCCACGTCCGTGTGGATGGGCAACATGCTCGTGTGGAACTTGAACATGGTCGTACTAATAGCCTGTGTGGCACACACGACCTAAGCACCTAGGGACACACTTGTGTCCCATGCCAATGTGAATTAAATTCTAAATTTGAACCCACAAGGGTTTTCACACGGCCTGGTACAGGCCCGTGTCTATGGCCCGTGTCCCTCACACAGCCATGACAGGCATGTGTCCTAGCCCGTGTCTAAAAACCTTAACATTTAGTTTCTGACGTCAAAATCCAATTTGGGGCACACGGCCTAGGCACACGCCCGTGTGCTAGACCTTCACACGGCTGAGACACACGGTTGTGTCTCTACCCGTGTGTTTACTACCATGCATACTGACTTGTAAATTTACGTGCAGAGGACATATGACCGGACAACACGCCCACGGGGCTGGCCGTGTGCCACACACGGCCTAGACACATGCACGTGTGTCTACCCGTGTGGACAATATAAGGCTATTTACCAAGCCTTATGCCACCCTGAAACAAAATTTAATACTAATCAACATATCAAGGTCTATTCATGAGTTCTCAACCAACAACTATAGCTAAGGCCTATATACATTTCACAAATTTAACCATGTCAACAATTTCACATTCGCAAAAGACTATCTTGCATTCATATAATGACTTACAATGTTAGCCATTTCATGGCTTATACAAAATGGGTCAAATGCTAAAACAAGCCAACACTTTTGGCCCCAAAACAATGTGACACAAAAATAAAATCAAAGATTCCTATACATGCCATAATCAAAATGATAAAACTAGTTATACCAAGAGCTTCAAGGATAGTGTGACTGGCTTCTCCGACGTAGGCGATGATCCTCGAACTACTCTGGCAGCACTAAAGGAAATGGAAAGGAAAAAGGGTAAGCATGGGAGCTTAGTAAGTACATATATGCAATCAAGTGTAATTAAAAATACATTCGTCAAACAATGGCTTATCATACATACATGATATATCATTTTAACCTCACTATCTTGCTCTTCCTTCTTTTATGCATACTTACTACATCTCATCACATACTAAGGTCTTCATTCGAGAGTTTAGTATACATACCTCATTGGAAGTATCACCAATCTATTCATCGAGTTACCCCTTTGAACACTTGGAAATACCAATGAATACACGGATAGTTTACTCCTAAGTACTATACAAGTAGCCAAAGCTACCTCGTACTTTGTAATACTTGCATATTTGAGCTACTCACGGGCCTTTTCACCAAGTCAGTACCCGGACCCACATTACATATTTCAGTTGTCTCGTGAACTTAGACTCAAATCATGAGTTCAGACCACTCAATTTCTCATGACTTACCTTTTGCATCCTATACTATTTTTGAGGTTCGACGGGATCTCGTATCTAACTTGATGTTGTCCCACTTGTTCATAATGTAGGTTACTCTTATTTTGCATTATTTATACTTTCATGGTATCGAGTAGATTATAATACATGGTAAAAATAAAACATTTAAAAGTAAGCTACAATGACACATTATTTACATATGTACTTACCTCGGCACAAAATGATGGGAACGAGCCTAATCCTCGTAAATTTTGTTCTTCCCTTGATCAAGACCTGAATCACGTTTCTCTTGATTTGCAAGAGGCTAGCTTGGCTAAAATTTCAAGGCTTCAAAACCTTTATTTTGCTAAGAATTTCGGTGAAGAAGAAGAGGTGAAATGGGTGATATCATCTTTTGTTTATTTTATTTCTTTTTAGTCAAACAAGTCACCAATTTTTTACCTAACATTGACTAGCCAAATTCTTTGTCGCTATGGCTAGCCATGCTCCCTTTAAAGACCTTAATTTTTGGCTATCTAGCTATTTGGTATGTCTATCAAGTGAAATTAAACTTTTACCCTTTATGCGATTTAGTCCTTTTTCGCAATTAAGCTCTCAAACGCTAAAAGTTATTCACCAAATCTTTCATGCACCTTTATACTCATGTCATCACACATAAAATAATATTAAAATAATTTCTCTGGCTTCGAAATAGTGGTTCTAAAACCACTGTTCTAACTAGGCCCAAAATCAGGCTGTTACATTCGCCGCCGTTCATCCACCCTTCCCATGCTCAAGCCTAACCGCCTCCTCACACCCCCATCCCTCCCTGTTTCAATTCGCATCAACCACCCCGCCCCCTTCACCTCCCTTCAACCACACCCCTAGCCACCACTAGAGCCGCCCCTTTCTCCCTCCTTTCTCCTTTCCTCCCCACGCACACCCCAATCCCCATAGCCGTCCCCTTCGCATGCCTCTGGCCTCATTTCTTCTCTCTGTTGCACTCTTTCCCTCGTCCGAACTACCACCACTGCTCCATCGTCGCTTCCCGGTCACCACCACTGTCCCACCGTCAGTCAACCACTGTTTGCCCTATTTTATTTATTATTTATTTGTTTGTTATTTTTCTATTATTATTCTTATTAGTTCTTTATTTTCTTTATTTATTGTTTATTATCTATTATTTTCTATTCTTAGTTATATTATTTTATTTTCCTAGTTATACTTGTCTCCTGACTTTATTATTAATTTTAATTCATTTTTTAAAATTATTCATTTGTTCTTCTTCATGCAATTGTTTTGGTTTATTAATATAGCTATTATTCTGATTCATCTTTAGTTTATTATTTTGAATTCCACATTCATTATTTCTATTACTATTATTCTTTGTTTTAGTATTCAAATTATTTATTTATTTATTTATTTATGTTTTTTATTATTCTTATGTGTTACTTATTTCCCTTATTACTGCTATTTCATTATTTTTATTATGGTTTTTAGTTTTCTAGGTCGTTTCTTATTTTTATTTTTGTTTTCATTATTCTTTTTGCATGCTTGTTACTAGTAAATAGTGTTTTCAGAACCAATTTTCTATTTAGGCGATTTAGATTTTGATGCACGTCTTTCTATCATTTTTAATGTTGTATTTTAATTTACACGACTATTTTTTAGCCTATTTGCTTGTTTATTTGGTGATGCGTATTTTATTTTCTGATAGTGAATTATTTTGTTTCAGGCACACCATGACCAACACTCGCAATAAATCCAAGGTCGTTATTCCTGCTTCAAAAAAACGGAAGACACTGAGCGTGACCTCCTCCTCGAGCGCCTTCGCCAAGGCCCACCACCCTTATCTCTGATTTTTAGCGAGTCCCCAGGAGGAATTATTTCAGCTACTTCGATTACGACCATTCAGCTTAAGCCGATGTATTGATTGGGCCGCTTTGGAGTAGGTCCACTTAGTTGAGCATGTGCGTGCCTCTATTACCACAGCTCCATGGGACCGGTTCTTCTCTATCATCGAGCCCACATACATGAAGATGACTTTGGAGTTATGCTTGACATTTACTCTCCAGCATGTGATGATGACTCATGATGAGCTAGGCACCATCACTTTCAGACTCAGTGGCTTGGTGCGCCATATGAGTATCCCTAGGTTTGGTGTTGCTTTGGGACTATATACTGAGGAGTTTATGAGTATCGAGAATTTCTTCTGCCTATATCGGCACATCCACTACTTTCCATCTAGTTGTTGGGTAGATCTTACGATGAGTACGACACCTTATGACGTGAGTCACTCGAAGGCGACTTCTCTCCCTCCGGCTTTATGGTATATTATGCCCTTTTAGCTCATGCTTTGACCGGTAGGAGAGAGAGTATTGGAGTTGTCAGTACCACCGATGCATATTTTTTATAGAGCATAGCCACCGAGCATATTTTTTATTTAGCCTACTTCATCCCCCTCGCTTTTCGCCATAAGACAGACCGCAATAGGAAGGGTCCTATCTGTTTAAGCCCTTATGTGACTCGACTAGCTCGACACTCTGGCCTCTTCAATACACCGAAGTAGTCTTCTATGCTTACACTCGCTGGCCAGATGTCCCCACAAAGAATATCGAGCATGACCCATATGAGGATGATCAAGCGGCTTCATGGAGTAGGTCCTCCTCAGTACCGATTATTTCATTCTAACTTTCAGAATGAACCCGAGAACTTCACTGATTATGTCCCTTTCCATCACGAATACCTACCTCATCCTCCATCTTCAAGTCACCGTCCTGTTTCTTCTACTGCTACTTTGGCAAACCTCTCCGAGCGGTTCACTCGCTTCGAGCAGTACTGCTTTCAAAGGTTCGACAGTATTCATGTGACATTGCAGTAGATCTATTAGCATCTCCATATCTCCTCCTCAGCGTCAACGACTCACGATACTGATGCTTCTGATGATTAGGACCATTAAGTTTATTTTTTTATTTATTTTTATTTTTATTTTTATTTTTATTTTTATGTTTATGGTTATTTTCTTAGACTTATTTCTTTTTTATCTTTTGAACTATATTTTTATTTTTTATGGTTGTTTCTACTCGAGTTAGTAACCTCTTAATCTTCTTCACTATTTGTGTTTATTTTCTTATTAGTTTGCTCAGAATCATGTACTATAGCTAGATTTATCTACAATTTCAATTTTCACCATTCTAGCAATTTCATCCAATATTCAGTGCAGTTTCGGTTTTCTCCCTCTCTTATGATATTATGTTTATACTATGATTATCTATGTTTCTATATTGAGGAAAATGTAAATCCTAAGTGTGGGGAGATTATTGATATAATTATTGGAAAATCCCTAAATTATGTATTGTGTTTAAGTAATTTTCTCATACTTCTATTAGAATGAATTTTTATCGATTTAAGATTTTTATAGATGTGTTTTGGATTAATTTTTAGATAATTGTGTATTGGTTGATTAAAACTTGAAGGCATGAGATAATTAAACATGATATGGCTATGTTTCAAAAACTAAAATTTTTAGGTTGTTTCTCTAAATTTAAGTATTATCTTGAAGTTTGAGATTTGCAAGATTGACATCAAAAACCATGATTTTTTGTGAGATTTTGAGACTTTAGAACATTCATTTTTCTTGCTCATTTTATTATTGGTTATGAGTGTGTCAATTTGATTTGTTATTCTGGAACTTGCGTCGATTATACATGTCGAGATCACACATTTTGATTTGATACACTAAGATGATAAAGGCACTTAGGTTTTAACCCACTTATCCCATAAAAAGCCTACCTACATAATTAACCCTTAGTGAACCCTGTTGAGCCTAACACACTATTTCTTAAATTACCCATTAATGTTAACCTATAACTCATTTTTTGTTTGTTGAGAATTTTACCCTTTTTATTAACTCCCTTTTTTTGTTGAGATTTGATTTGGTTAATTGTCTAACTATGCCCTTTTGTTTGATTTGTTGAACTATTTCTTATTGTAAAAAAATTGAAAAAAAGATATATTTATTTACATTTTGATTATTATATAGTTCTATAAGCTTGAACAGTTAAATTCATATTTTGAGAAGAAGCTCATTTTCTTATTCTTAAATATTTCTTGATTTATGCATTTGTTTTTAATTCAGTATTTGTTATTTTTCTAGTTTGGTAATTTATCAATTCGATCTCGATTTCAACCATCCTTTTCGACCTTTCTCCACACCCTTAACCCAAGCCCCATTACAAACTCTTAAAGACCTTTTGATTTGTGTATCATATCATTTTATAGTGGTAGAGATTTGATTTTCATGCAAGCTTGTGGTAATAACTTGTCATGTTTACCTATTGAGTGCTTATTCATGAACTTTAAACACTTTGAGTGATTTGAGTGAATCTTTAGTGAGGATGTCGATTCTTGTTGATTTTGAATAAAAGGTAATTACTTAGATAAGGAGAAACACCTATGTTTTTGTGTTTAAAATTTTTAGCTTGGATTGTTTGAGACTTTAGTGCTCTTTTAATTGAATTGCCAATGCATGATTCTTTATGGATTATTTTGAGACATTATTGATGGGTATTACAAGTTGAGAAATATTATTTTTAATGTGAGTTAAGGATTTTTTTTAGGACAAGCAAACGCTTAAATGTGAGGATATTTGATAAACTGTAAAAGTAGCATATTTTAATTTCATTCTTAATGTGTTTTTGGATGTTTAATTATGTAAATTAGTGAATTTGATGCTCCTAATCCTTTAAATGCATGTTTCTATACCTAGGAGAGTATTTGGGAGCGAAAGGAGTGAAAAAAGGCCAAACTCAAACAAATAGAGCTATTTCCAGGATCCACACAGCCTAGGCATTTCCACACGGGCTGGCCACACGCTCATGTGCCAGCTCATGTCGATATCACACTTTGCTTTCCAAATATGCAGAAAAACTCAATTTTTAGGCTTTCTAAGCATTTTAAAGTCTATAAATACCAACTAGAAGAAGACCTAAGGGGGCACTCAGAGAACATTGAAGAAAAACTCGAAGAACACCATCAGAATCAACTCAGAAGCGAATCTCCTTCAAGATTGAAGGTCTCCATTTAATTTCCTTCGAAGTTTTATTGAGTTTCTTTATGTCTTGTTGCTATCCTAAATTTTAGATGTTTTTATTCAGGACTATGAACTAAATCCCGTAGATACCTAGGGAGGATGAAACCTATGATGAATCTTATTATTTAATTTCTATTTTTACGCGATAAATACTTAATTCTTGTTCTCAATTATGTATGCTTATTTCGTGTTTTAATATTTTTAGGATATTAATTCCTGTTTAATGTGCTTATTTCAGTGAAGCAAAAGTCCCTATTTAAGAGTAGATCTAACATAATTGAGTGGAGTTGTATACAATCCTAGAAATAGGATGACATAAATCTACCAGATTAGAGTCAAATCTAATTGGGGAATCCATAGATCGAGTTAATGCGACGATAGGGGTTTTAACTAGAAAGAGATTTCAATTAATCAACCTAGAGTCAGTTGTTCTTACTCTTAAAAGAGATATTAACATAATTAGGGATTTCTACGGATCAAGACACAAGTGAATAAATCGTTTAATTCAGTTTCAGAATAATAGGTGAAGTCTAAGTGAATTCTTTCCTGGATATTGTCTTTCTCATTGGTTGTTTTCGATTATTTTCCCAATTCATTCTCTGTTGCGTTTGTAGTTAAATTAGATTAGTAAATTTAATTAAAAATAATCACTTCAATTTATCGGCTAAATAATAGAAAAAAATAGTAATTACTAGTACTTTTAGTCCTCGTGGGTACGATATTCCCTACTCACGATAGCTATACTATTGTTCGATAGGTGCGCTTGCCTTTGTCGTAATTATAATTATTTTAGTGACCATCAGTTATGTTAAGTTGGTGTTCGGTATACGCCCAAGTTATGAGTTGGTGTACTGAGTCTGTTTGTTTTTTGTATACGTCAGTGGGCGTATTCTGTGTGATATGTATATGATCTCCAAAATAGTCTAAGTAATGTATTAAATGATTTTTCTTTGGAACTGACTAAGTTCATGTGAACTTACTTTGTTATTCTTTTTCTTTCTCAGGATTTGTTGATTGAAGGAAGTTTGATCAAGGACTACGCTAGAGCTGTATAAATTGTGAGATGTTTCTTTTGTGTCCGTATTATGCATTCTTTAAGGGGGTGGCGCCTAGATATATTTTGAAAGTGATGTGTATATAAAACTTCTGTTTATTAAGAACTTGTTTTGATGAAACTTATATAAATGATTAATATTTGAGTTTAAGCCAATGTATTTAATTACTAAAGTTGTCGTATTTAAGTTTGTATGCCATATGCCTTGAATATTTGTGACAGCCCAAAATTAACCCTAGTCGGGAAGTGGTTTCGGGACCGCTAAACCGAGTCACCGAAAGGTTTGAATGTGATGTTTATTGTCTAGAATATGTAATCATGAATGTGTAAAAATTTCAAGCTTCGATTTAGTCGATTGCATGTGAATTTAGTCAATAGGACTTATATGAGAAAATTTTAAAATGTAATAGGTCAATGCATGAGGACCTATTAGTGCATGTGGAAGAAAAAGGGGACTTGCATGTCAAATTCCCCCTCCCTAATATGTAGTGGCCGGCCATGCTAGGGTGGAAACATGCCTCCAACATGTTATGCTAGTGATGTATGTTAAGAAAAATAAAATAATGAGCATGGTGATGAAAAAAAAAATAACATGGTCTCATCCATACCCCCTTGTTGCCGTGAATTGAAGAAAGAAAACAAAAAAAAAATGTTCATTCTTGAACATCCTTGGCCGAATAGAGGAAAGAAAGGAAGGGGAAAAGCTTGAGAAAATCGGCTATGGTGGTTTGCTAGACTAAGGTATGTTTGATATTATTCTTTGAGATTCATGTATATTTTAAGTTGTAAGTGAAAATCTACCTAGCCATGGTTCAAATTTTGTTAATTGATGGAGATGATATTCGGCCATGAATGTTACATTCTTGGTTGGTATTTTGATGTCTTTGGTGATGAGGTATGAAGATGGTTGATTTTGAGTGTTTAATAAAAAGGATGCATGAATTATTGTTAAATAATGGTCGAATGTAGCATGATTAAAGATGTGAATAAATTGAAGTTAAGGAGGTTGTCAATGAAAAACATGAGTTGGATGAGGCTTAAAGAATAAAAATCTAGGTGACTAGAGGTCAAGGACATTCGGTCATAGGCTTGTGTGCTAGCAAAATCGGCCAAGTGTTTATGTGGTAGAAATTAAGTGTTAAATGGAATGAAAATGATATTATATGGGGGTATGTATATTCGGCCATATGAGTAAATATATAGATGATGTTAAATTTGATTATGTATAATGGGCATTAAGATGTTGAACTTAAGAAATTAGAAGTAAATGAACTTGATAGTATTTAAGAGATAGAGGTGATAGATTAATGTTGCACATTCGGCTATGGTTAGGCATGTTGATGATCTTATCTTGATTTAGATAATTAGGCATAAAAGGGTGGTAAAGGGGATGAAATTGTTGAATGATTAGTTGGGTAACAAAAGAAGCATTCGGCCATCACTTGAGAGCTTGTGTGATGTTGGGTTTAAAATTAGCAAAGGTAACTTACCTAATGCATGTGCATGTGTGATTAGATTTTGATGATATGGTAGTTGCATGAGGTTATTAGCCGAATATACTAACATACATATACATGTGAAATTGGATTGTAAATATTTGGCAAGGTGGTTAAACTAGTTAAATTATTGATTAAGCTCAAGGAGTTAAAGGAGGTGAATCGAGCAAAGGCAAAGAAAAGGTCATCGAGTAGCCGAGTTGGAACCGTCTTACCCAACACGAGGTAAGTCATTAAGCATGTAGTTGGTATTATTTCAAATGGTCATAATGTTTATGTATTGATGCTGAATGGAATGAATAAATATACATATATATATATGCATGTACGTATGTGATGATGAAATTGTTGAATGAAAAGAAAAGAGGTAAGATGAAACGTGCGGGTATAACCATTTATGACCATGAGATTGGCGCTAAGTGTGCGGGATTAAATTGTACAGCACTAAGTGTGCGATTTGACTATGTTGCACTAAGTGTGCGAAATGAATATGATGCACTAAGTGTGCGAATCGACCATGCGGCACTAAGTGTGCGAGTTTGACTATGTAGCACTAAGTGTGCGATTTGATTACGTAGCACTAAGTGTGCGAGTTGATTATATAGCACTGAGTGTGCGGACTCAATATACATTCGTGAATCATTATGGACACTATGTGTGCGACACTATTGAGTCGATCGCGGACAGCGGATCGGGTAAGTGTCTTGAGTACATGGCTAATAGGTGCTATGCTTATACTTGGTGTTGAGCTCGGTAAGTTTGAACCTATGTGACAAATATACTTGAAGTCACGTGCATAAAATTTATCGTAGGATGGGTGAAAGGCCGTTTAGTCGTTTGATTGTAACGAAAATAAATTGATTTATGAAAATGCTTCAATGTCCTATTGATGAGTATATGGAATGTGAATGCATGAATTGATATGAAACTGAATCGATAGGTTGGAGGAACTATGGTATGGTTCGGTATGGATGGAGTAATTGTCTCGTTCCATTTTGTTTCCTCTTGTGATAATGTTATTGATGGATGGTAGTGCATTGCTTATGACTTACTGAGTTATAAACTCACTCGGTGTTTCCTTGTCACCCATTATAGGTTGCTTGGACTCATCTATTTTTGCGGGGTCAGGCCGTCATCGAAGTCATCACACCGGATAGCAAGTTTTGGTACTTTCTTCTTAGTTGGCTTAGAAGAAAATTTTGGCATGTATAAGCTATTACGTTGTGTTTGAACTTTGGCATGTAAACTTTAAGCCATGCGAAGATGGCACGAATGTTCGATTGAGTTGGATCAAGGGTAGGCATGAAATGGACCTAGTTACTTTCGTAACAGATGCTGGCAGCAGCAGTGTCATGAGATTGAAAAATCACTAAAAAAAGTAGGAGTGGAATTAATTGATGAATAAATTATGTAATCGAAGCTCGATGAGTCTGTTTTCATGAGGAAGTAACGAAAAGATCATATGGGCAGTATATTAAGAGATAATCAGACTTTTGTGGGACAGGGCCAGAACGGTTTCTGGATTCCCTGCTCCGACTTTGGAAATTCATTATAAATTAACCAAAGATAATTAGGGGTCGTACCATATATGTACAGATTCCTCTCTGAGTCTAGTTTTCATAGAAACAAACGGCATCAGTATTGAAGCCCCGTGCAGAGAGATATCCAAGTCGTAATGGGCAAAGGTCAGTGTAGTCGACCCCTGCAATATGGGAGAATTTGACTAATAAACTGTACTAATTGGCCCGACCAAAAATTCTAGAAAAAAATACATAGATGGGCACATGAGTCTAGTTTCTGGGAAAAATCACGAAACTGATTTTTGAGTTACGAAACTCAAGATATGATTTTTAAAACGACTAGTACACAGATTGGGCAGTGTCTGGAAAATAAATTTTATAAGGGGTTAAAGTCAGTTAACACCTCGTGTTCGACTCCGGTGTCGGTTTCGGGTTCGGGGTGTTACATTGATTGGTATCAGAGCTATGGTTTAGTCGGTTCTAGGACTACCATAGCGCGTATGAGTCTAGCTATACATGCCGAATGTTAATGTTTAAATGTGTGATGACTTCCGACGGTTGAAATGTTTTTGTTTTGATTAGTAAATGGACCCCGGTGAAGAAAGAACCCTAGCGGATGACGTTGAGAGCGTAGCGGCTGCTCCTGCACAAGGGACGCCGCCTGTTGAACCTCAGTCATCTGCGAATAATCAAGGTGAGGGGGCTAAACAAGCCTTCTTTACCATGATGAATGAGTGGGTCGCGCAATATGCCCGAACCAACCCGGCTGTCCAACAATTCCCAAATTTGAATAATCCACCCCAAGAGCCTGTAATGCCATCAGTCGCTGATCCTGTGAGGCTGAGTAAGCCACCTGTAGACTTGATTAGGAAGCGTGGGGCCGAGGAGTTCAAGGCCATAGTAACTGATGATGCCGAAAGGGCCGAGTTCTGGCTTGATAACACCATTCGGGTGTTCGATGAATTGTCATGCACACCCGACGAATGTCTAAAATGTGTTGTATCTTTGTTCCGAGACTCAGCCTACTATTGGTGGAGGACCTTGATTTCCATAGTCCCGAACGAGCGAGTAACTTGGGACTTCTTTCAAACGGAATTTCGAAAGAAATTTATTAGCCAACGGTTCATTGATCAGAAGCGTAAGGAGTTCTTGGAACTCAAGCAAGGCCGTATGACTGTATCTGAATACGAACATGAATTCGTAAGACTCAGTAGGTATGCCCGGGAGTGTGTAGCTGATGAGGTTGCTATGTGCAAAAGATTCGAGGAAGGATTGAATGAGGATTTAAAGCTACTAATGGGTATTTTGGAAATAAAAGAATTCGTAACACTAGTCGAACGAGCCTGCAAGGCGGAAGAACTTGGAAAGGAGAAGAAGAAGGCTGAATTTGAAGCTAGAGACTACCGTAAAAGATCGACGGGTAAAGCTCCGTTCTCAGCCGTAAAGAAGTTCAGGGAGGACACTAATAAGTCGAGGACGACTGCGGGAATTTCCATCAGAGCAAGACCATCGACGGACTCCCGAGCTACTTCGGTAGCTAGTGTGGGCAATAATCGTCTAGAGAAACCTGAATGTCCCCAATATGGAAGACGACACATAGGTGAATGTTGGGGTAAGTCTATTAACAGGGCCTGTTACGGATGCGGTTCGAAGGACCACTTCATTAGAGATTGCACAGAGCTTGATGAGAAGAATAAGATTCAAGGTGCAAGACCTAGTAGAGTGACAACTAGAGATAGACCACCGAGAATTTTAGGAGGTAGGGGTGGTAGTCAGAGAGGGGCCTCTGATATGGCTGTTCGAGCCGAGAACCGCACTCCTGCTAGAGCATATGCCATTCGCGCACGAGAGGAGGCATCCTCCCCTGACGTCATCACTGGTACCTTCACTCTCTTTGATACTAATGTGATTGCATTGATTGACCCTGGCTCTACTCATTCATATGTATGTGAAACCTTAGCATCCAGTAAGACTCTACCTGTTGAGTCTACTGAGTTCGTAATTCGAGTGTCAAACCCTTTGGGTCAATGCGTACTTGTTGATAAAGTGTGTAAGAGATGCCCTCTAAAAATCCGAGAATCCTGTCTTCCGGCCGATTTGATGCTTTTGCCGTTTGACGAATTTGACGTTATTCTTGGTTTGGATTGGTTGACCGCGCATGATGCGGTTGTGAATTGCAAAAGCAAGACCATTGATTTGAGGTGCGCAAATAACGAGATAATTCGAATTGAGTCTACGGACTTAAGGGGATTGCCAGCTGTGATATCGGCAATGTTGGCCCAGAAATATGTAAGAAAAGGGTGCGAAGCATACCTTGCGTATGTACTTGATGACAAAGAGTTAGGAAAGAAACCCGAATCTGTGCCGGTGGTTTGTGAATACCCGGATGTTTTTCCTGAAGAATTACCAGGTTTGCCACCTGTTCGGGAGATAGAGTTTGGTATTGAGCTTGTACCTGGAACTACGCCAATTTCGATAGCTCCATATCGTATGGCACTAACCGAGTTAAAAGAATTGAAAGCTCAATTGCAAGAGTTGACGGATAGAGGTTTCGCTCGACCGAGTTTCTCACCTTGGGGTGCACCAGTATTGTTCGTGAAAAAGAAGGACGGAACCATGAGGTTGTGCATTGACTATCGTCAACTGAATAAAGTGACGATAAAGAATAAGTATCCGTTACCGCGTATTGATGATCTGTTCGATCAATTAAAGGGAGCATCGGTGTTTTCAAAGATAGATTTGAGATCGGGTTATTATCAGTTGCGGATTCGAGATTCGGACGTACCCAAAACTGCTTTCAGAACGAGGTACGGTCACTACGAGTTCTTAGTGATGCCGTTCGGGCTCACTAATGCCCCTGCGGTTTTTATGGATTTGATGAATCGGATCTTCAGGCCGTATTTGGATCGGTTCGTAGTTGTGTTTATTGATGACATCTTGGTCTATTCAAGAGATGAGACCGAACATGCTGAGCATCTGAGGCTAGTGTTGCAAATTTTGCGAGATAAGCAGTTATATGCTAAGTTCAGTAAGTGTGAGTTCTGGTTAAGAGAGGTTAGCTTCTTGGGTCATGTGGTATCCGCATCGGGTATTCGAGTTGACCCGAGCAAAATTTCAGCCATACTTAACTGGAAGCCTCTGAGAAATGTTACCGAAGTCCAGAGCTTTTTAGGGCTCGCCGGTTATTACCGATGATTTGTCAAAGGTTTCTCGATGATAGCCACACCAATGACGAAGCTACTTCAAAAGGATGTTAAGTTCGAATGGACGGAGAAATGTCAGAAAAGCTTTGATCAACTGAAAACTCATTTGACTGAAGCTCCAATTTTGGTGCAACCCGAATCGGGTAAAGAGTTTGTCATTTATAGTGACGCATCCCTACTTGGGTTGGGTTGCGTATTGATGCAAGAAGGTCGAGTTGTGGCCTATGCGTCGAGACAATTGAAGCCACACGAGAGAAATTATCCGACCCATGATCTCGAACTAGCCGCCATTGTGTTTGCATTGAAAATATGGCGACATTATTTGTTTGGTGAGAAGTGCCATGTGTTTTCGGATCACAAAAGTCTCAAATATTTGATGACTCAACGAGACTTGAATCTGCGACAAAGACATTGGCTTGAGTTGTTGAAAGATTACGAGCTTGTCATTGATTACCACCCGGGAAAGGCTAATGTGGTTGCGGACGCCTTAAGCCGGAAATCACTGTTTGCTTTGCGAGCGATGAATGTACACTTGTCTGTTCTACCTGACAATGTGTTAGTAGCTGAATTAAAAGCCAAACCATTATTGACTCATCAAATTCGTGAAGCTCAGAAAGTCGATGAGGAATTGGTTGCAAAACGAGCTGAGTGTGTTCCGAACAAGGAATCGGAGTTTCAGATTGATGATGATGGTTGTTTGAGGTTTAGAAGTCGTTTGTGTGTTCCAAGGAATTCGGAACTCATTCCGATGATTCTGAACGAAGCCCATTGTAGCCGAATGTCAATTCACCCGGGGAGCACGAAAATGTACAACGACTTGAAACGTCGGTTTTGGTGGCGTGGTATGAAACGAGACATCTCCGACTTTGTTTCGAGATGTTTAATATGCCAACAAGTGAAAGCGGAACATCAAGTGCCTTCAGGGTTACTTCAGCCGATCATGATACCCGAGTGGAAATGGGACCGAGTCACAATGGACTTTGTGTCCGGACTGCCATTGTCCGCAAGTAAGAAGGATGCGATTTGGGTTGTTGTTGATAGGCTGACTAAGTCGGCTCACTTTATCCCCGTGCGTACGGATTTTTCATTGGATAAACTAGCCGAATTGTATGTTTCTCAGATTGTGAGATTACATGGAGTACCTATTTCTATCGTGTCAGATAGAGATCCGAGATTCACCTCGCGATTTTGGAAGAAATTGCAAGAAGCTTTGGGTACCAAGCTGCATTTTAGCACCGCTTTTCACCCCCAAACCGATGGTCAATCCGAGCGGATAATTCAGATACTTGAGGATATGTTGAGATGTTGCATCCTCGAGTTCAGTAGTTCATGGGAACGGTATTTACCTTTGATTGAATTCGCTTACAACAAAAAGTAAAGGTAATCCGCGAAAGTCTGAAGGTAGCCACAGATCGTCAAAAATCGTATGCGGATTTAAAACGAAAGGACATTGAATATCAGGTGGGAGATAAAGTGTTTCTTAAAGTGTCACCTTGGAAGAAGGTACTCAGATTTGGCCGTAAAGGCAAGTTGAGCCCGAGATTCATTGGGCCGTACGAAATTTCCGAACGAGTGGGGCCGGTTGCATATAGATTGATTTTGCCCCCTGAACTTGAAAGGATGCACGATGTCTTCCATGTTTCAATGCTTCGACGTTATAGATCCGATCCGTCACATGTGATTAATCCCTCTGAAGTTGAAATTCAATCTGACTTGAGCTATGAAGAAGAACCGATTCGTATCCTAGCTCGTGAAGTGAAAGAGTTGCGAAATAAAAGGGTTCCGTTGGTTAAGGTGTTGTGGCTCAAACACGGGATCGAGGAAGCAACCTGGGAACCCGAGAGCTCGATGAAAGAACGATATCCAAACCTATTTACCGGTAAGATTTTCGAGGACGAAAATTTCTTAAGTGAGGGAGAGTTGTGACAGCCCAAAATTAACCCTAGTCGGGAAGTGGTTTCGGGACCGCTAAACCGAGTCACCGAAAGGTTTGAATGTGATGTTTATTGTCTAGAATATGTAATCATGAATGTGTAAAAATTTCAAGCTTCGATTTAGTCGATTGCATGTGAATTTAGTCAATAGGACTTATATGAGAAAATTTTAAAATGTGATAGGTCAATGCATGAGGACCTATTAGTGCATGTGGAAGAAAAAGGGGACTTGCATGTCAAATTCCCCCTCCCTAATATGTAGTGGCCGGCCATGCTATGGGTGGAAACATGTCTCCAACATGTTATGCTAGTGATGTATGTTAAGAAAAATAAAATAATGAGCATGGTGATGAAAAAAAAAATAACATGGTCTCATCCATACCCCCTTGTTGCCGTGAATTGAAGAAAGAAAACAAAAAAAAAAGTGTTCATTCTTGAACATCCTTGGCCGAATAGAGGAAAGAAAGGAAGGGGAAAAGCTTGAGAAAATCGGCTATGGTGGTTTGCTAGACTAAGGTATGTTTGATATTATTCTTTGAGATTCATGTATATTTTAAGTTGTAAGTGAAAATCTACCTAGCCATGGTTCAAATTTTGTTAATTGATGGAGATGATATTCGGCCATGAATGTTACATTCTTGGTTGGTATTTTGATGTCTTTGGTGATGAGGTATGAAGATGGTTGATTTTGAGTGTTTAATAAAAAGGACGCATGAATTATTGTTAAATAATGGTCGAATGTAGCATGATTAAAGATGTGAATAAATTGAAGTTAAGGAGGTTGTCAATGAAAAACATGAGTTGGATGAGGCTTAAAGAATAAAAATCTAGGTGACTAGAGGTCAAGGACATTCGGTCATAGGCTTGTGTGCTAGCAAAATCGGCCAAGTGTTTATGTGGTAGAAATTAAGTGTTAAATGGAATGAAAATGATATTATATGGGGGTATGTATATTCGGCCATATGAGTAAATATATAGATGATGTTAAATTTGATTATGTATAATGGGCATTAAGATGTTGAACTTAAGAAATTAGAAGTAAATGAACTTGATAGTATTTAAGAGATAGAGGTGATAGATTAATGTTGCACATTCGGCTATGGTTAGGCATGTTGATGATCTTATCTTGATTTAGATAATTAGGCATAAAAGGGTGGTAAAGGGGATGAAATTGTCGAATGATTAGTTGGGTAACAAAAGAAGCATTCGGCCATCACTTGAGAGCTTGTGTGATGTTGGGTTTAAAATTAGCAAAGGTAACTTACCTAATGCATGTGCATGTGTGATTAGATTTTGATGATATGGTAGTTGCATGAGGTTATTAGCCGAATATACTAACATACATATACATGTGAAATTGGATTGTAAATATTTGGCAAGGTGGTTAAACTAGTTAAATTATTGATTAAGCTCAAGGAGTTAAAGGAGGTGAATCGAGCAAAGGCAAAGAAAAGGTCATCGAGTAGCCGAGTTGGAACCGTCTTACCCAACACGAGGTAAGTCATTAAGCATGTAGTTGGTATTATTTCAAATGGTCATAATGTTTATGTATTGATGCTGAATGGAATGAATAAATATACATATATATATATGCATGTACGTATGTGATGATGAAATTGTTGAATGAAAAGAAAAGAGGTAAGATGTACTGAGTTGTTGATCTCGGCACTAAACGTGCGGGTATAACCATTTATGACCATGAGATTGGCGCTAAGTGCGCGGGATTAAATTGTACAGCACTAAGTGTGCGATTTGACTATGTTGCACTAAGTGTGCGAAATGAATATGATGCACTAAGTGTGCGAATTGACCATGCGGCACTAAGTGTGCGAGTTTGACTATGTAGCACTAAGTGTGCGATTTGATTACGTAGCACTAAGTGTGCGAGTTGATTATATAGCACTGAGTGTGCGGACTCAATATACATTCGTGAATCATTATGGACACTATGTGTGCGACACTATTGAGTCGATCGCGGACAGCGGATCGGGTAAGTGTCTTGAGTACATGGCTAATAGGTGCTATGCTTATACTTGGTGTTGAGCTCGGTAAGTTTGAACCTATGTGACAAATATACTTGAAGTCACGTGCATAAAATTTATCGTAGGATGGGTGAAAGGCCGTTTAGTCGTTTGATTGTAACGAAAATAAATTGATTTATGAAAATGCTTCAATGTCCTATTGATGAGTATATGGAATGTGAATGCATGAATTGATATGAAACTGAATCGATAGGTTGGAGGAACTATGGTATGGTTCGGTATGGATGGAGTAATTGTCTCGTTCCATTTTGTTTCCTCTTTTGATAATGTTATTGATGGATGGTAGTGCATTGCTTATGACTTACTGAGTTATAAACTCACTCGGTGTTTCCTTGTCACCCATTATAGGTTGCTTGGACTCATCTATTTTTGCGGGGTCAGGCCGTCATCGAAGTCATCACACCGGATAGCAAGTTTTGGTACTTTCTTCTTAGTTGGCTTAGAAGAACATTTTGGCATGTATAAGCTATTACGTTGTGTTTGAACTTTGGCATGTAAACTTTAAGCCATGCGAAGATGGCACGAATGTTCGATTGAGTTGGATCAAGGGTAGGCATGAAATGGACCTAGTTACTTTCGTAACAGATGCTGGCAGCAGCAGTGTCATGAGATTGAAAAATCACTAAAAAAAGTAGGAGTGGAATTAATTGATGAATAAATTATGTAATCGAAAGCTCGATGAGTCTGTTTTCATGAGGAAGTAACGAAAAGATCATATGGGCAGTATATTAAGAGATAATCAGATTTTTGTGGGACAGGGCCAGAACGGTTTCTGGATTCCCTGCTCCGACTTTGGAAATTCATTATAAATTAACCAGAGATAATTAGGGGTCGTACCATATATGTACAGATTCCTCTCTGAGTCTAGTTTTCATAGAAACAAACGGCATCAGTATTGAAGCCCCGTGCAGGGAGATATCCAAGTCGTAATGGGCAAAGGTCAGTGTAGTCGACCCCTGCAATATGGGAGACTTTGACTAATAAACTGTACAAATTGGCCCGACCAAAAATTCTAGAAAAAAATACATAGATGGGTACATGAGTCTAGTTTCTGGGAAAAATCACGAAACTGATTTTTGAGTTACGAAACTCAAGATATGATTTTTAAAACGACTAGTACACAGATTGGGCAGTGTCTGGAAAATAAATTTTATAAGGGGTTAAAGTCAGTTAACACCTCGTGTTCGACTCCGGTGTCGGTTTCGGGTTCGGGGTGTTACAATATTATTGGAAACTGATAATGTTTCTTTTACTTTAATAGAATAACAATTAAAATATGTATTATAACTATAAACTTGTAATAATTATTCGAAACTTCTGCTGAAGAGATTTTAAGTCTAACTATTTTAAAGTAGTGATACACATTTTTCGGATCTTATTGTTGGATTGGGTTTGTGTGTTACAATATCGGTGTACTATGGATTAATTCGAAACCCATTGATCATTAATCAAAAAACTTGTCACTCAATTCATATTTCTTCCGATAATGGTTGACAAATGGAATAATTTAGTATTACACTCTTCCTTAATGATCCAATCCACTTATTATTTTGAAAAAAAAGTAATTCCTCGTAGGCAAGTACTCGTTGATAATCCTCAGATGAATTCACCTCTAATTGTTCTAAAAAAATGAAGAGAATTGATAGTTTGGGGAAGTTTGGTTACCATTCAGTCTTCAAAAGAGGGTATGCTTCTTTCTAAAGATGTTATTTTTTAGTATGCCTTGTATTTCAGTCAAATTTGAAAGATAATCTCCCAGTTAAGCTCTGTTTATTTGTTTCAATTGGACTCTGATTAGTCTAGATTATTTTATTATTATTTGACCTATGAATTTAGCCTATAAATAGGCTCTTTTACAACCGTGAAAAGAACACCCATTAAATACTAGGACTCAAAACACTTTTGGAGAATTTTGTATCTACATTTTAAGGGTTTTTTATTTTTGAGTTTTAGGGTTTAGTTTTTATCTCCATCTTTTGTACTCTTCGTTCTTTTGTCATTATAGTAAAATTATATTTGTCCATGGTTTTTTATCCTTTTTGGAGGGGTTTTTCTATGTTAAATTTGTGTGTTCAAATTCTCAATTTCTTCTACTATTTTTACATGTTTGTTGCTTAATCAGGTTCATCCCTACCAAGAGGTATCAGAACTAGTTCAATTTTCATAGATCAACCTATTCAGAGTTGGCAGCAACAAGGTTTAACATTGAGAAGTTCAAGGGTGTCCCAAATTTCAATCGTGGCAAGTTTGGATGATGGTAATTCTAGTTCAGACTGGTTTGAAAAAGGTCCTTACCAGAAAAAAAACCTGAGAATTTAGATCAGACAGAATATAAAGAGCTTGATGAAAATGCCTGTCTGCAATCTAGTTGTGTCTCGTGATTAGGGTATTGCAAGAGTTATTAATAGAGAAAATCTTATCTACCTTGTGGAAACGGTTAGGAACTCTTTATATGACTACGTCTCTAGCTAACCAATTAGTGTTGAACAACGTCTATTTACATTTCTTAAGAACAACTGTAAGCTTCTTAGAGATCACATTAGTCAATTTATTACTCTTTTGATAGATTTAAAGAATGTTAATGTAAATATTGACGATGAAGATTAGACTATGCTATTATTGTGCTCTTTACCCTTTTCATACAAGTCGTTTAGGGAGACCCTAATTAATGGCAGAGACAAACTCTCGCTCGAGGATGTGAAGGGTCACTTGTTGAGTAAAGACAAACTTGATAATAAATTTGGTTCAAATAGCAAGGTAGATAGGCAAGCTTTCATTTCGGTAGCATTAAAGAAGTGAGACAAAAGGTGTTGCTATTGTAATAAGTTAGGTCACGTCAAAGTAGATTGTTATAAACTAGGAAATAAAAGGGTTGCTGAGAGTAACAAGGTAAATGTAACTGCTTCTAATTTGGTAGATGAAAGTGATGATGATTTCTTGTTAGTGTCAATGAGGGATAACTTCGAGCTTACATCCGAGTGGTTTCTAGATTCGGGATGTTCTTTACACATGTGTCCCAACAGAGAATTTTTCTCTACATACAGTTTAATTGAAGGTGGAGATCTATGCATGAGAAATGATTCATCCAATAAGGTAATCAGTATTGGTAATGTTAGAATTAGGATGCACAATGAAACGATTAGGACACTCTCAGATCTCAGGTATGTACTTGATTTATAAAAGAATCTCCTCTCCTTGAGTATTTTAAACTCGAAAGGTTGCATAATCAACATTGAGTCAAGCGACATTAAGGTGTCTCGTGGGGCTCACATTTTGTTAAAGGTAAAAGGACCGGCAATCTTTATATTCTAGAAGGTTCTACTGTGACCAGTGAAACCGAATGTCCCTTATTCGTTACAGAGTCAAAGTCAACTCATTTGGAGCAGAGACAACTTGGTCATAGGTGGGAAAAAGGAATGACCATTTCCTTGAAGAGAGATTCTCTCTTGGATAAAGGTTTTGAAAAGTTATGGCACTATATTCGTAAAAATAAGACCCGAGTTAGTTTTGGTTTGGCAATGCACAAGTCAAACGCTAGAAGTCTTTCAGCTTCTAATCACAGATTTAACTCAGTTAATTCCCTGCATAGTTCAAGATAGGCCTTTAGCGGGCTTTGACAAAGATGGTGTTGTGGAAATACGAGTCAATGTGCAGATTTGTTGAGTATGCCACGTATTTCAGTCAAATTTGAAAGATAATCTTCCAGTTAAACTCTAATTTTTTGTTTCAATCGAACTCCAATTAGTCTAGATTATTTTATTATTATTTGATCTAAGAATTTAGCTTATAAATAGGTTCTTTTACAACCTTGGGAAAAACACCCATTAAATATTAGAACTTATAACACTTTAGGATAATATTGTATTTACGGTTTGAGGGTTCTTTGTTTTAGGGTTTAGTTTTTATCTGCATCTTTTGTACTCTTTGTTCTTTTTCCACTATAGTAAAATTATCTTTACTCGTGGTTTTTATCCTCTTTGGAGGAGTTTTTCCATGTTAAATTTTTGTGTTCAAATTCTCAATTTCTTCCACTATTTTTACTTGTTTGTTACTTAATCAGGTTGATCCCCAATAGTTATCGAAGTGCATTTCCTTCCATTCTTTGACTAACTTAGTAACCTCGTCAATGGCTAACACCAAGGAACCAATATGAATATTGATTTATTTAATGCCTAGGATTTAAACGTTGCTATGTTAGCATTTTTTTTTTGTAAAGACCAGGGTGTCCACCGTCGATAGTAGTGACTAATCCTTTCGTCTCGGGTGCTCTCCAAAAAAGTAAACAACTAGCCATGAAATGTGCTTAATTCCCATAGGCAAAGATTGAACCCCCAACTTCATGATTAAGGGATGAGGTGAGCTATTAGAGTATGCCCAAAGACTAATCATGAGATGATTGTAATCACATACTCATTTTACCTTATTGAATAATATAAGGCATTACCATTATTATTTTAGTTTCTTTTTTCTTGTATATAAATAAACTAAATTGTAATAAAGTCCTAAGAAAATATGATTATTCTAAAAATGTCCTTAGTCAAGTATTATTATGGGTTTGGACAAAAATAATGCATTGAGACTAATGTATAGTTTATATATGACAGAGTTGTCATTGACATAGGGATTTCAAAATCAAGACATGAGTATATGTTAGAGAGCAACATATTGGACTGACCCACTATGAGTATGTTTCTTGGATTATTATGTAATAGTCATAATATTACTCATAGTGATAACTATGTATATGATCCTCAAATTTGAGATCACCATTGTCCCAACATAGTGAGTTGTATATTTTGATACAATCAAAATATCTACCGTAACAGGTACTATAAAGACTGATGTTGGATATACTAGAATCCATGTAGTGGGATATGGTTGATCAATATAGGATTTATCCCTCCTACATAATGAGAGCAATATCTTAGGCCTCTTGATAGAGTGAGACTAGAAATACATAACCATGCTCGAATAAGTTGATATGAGATATCACACTTATTTGTTTTTTGTAGTCTGCTCAGAACATCAAGAAATATGATATTGGATTATACAAGTGCGGCTATTCCATGCCTTGTGTCCAATCTAGATATTAAGGATAACAGGATAATACAAGAAAAGATTATCATAGAAAGATTATGTTGAATCACAACTTCCTTTAAATTGGGTGGCAATGATGCATTACTAGATGCCACTCATTGCTAGATGCCACTCATTGCTTGTAATGTTAGAAATGTTCTAGTATTACTATCAGCGTTAAAAGAGCCTACAGCCTACAGAGTCACACCCTATAGTATTTAGATGTCACATAAATTAAATTAATTGTTGAATTAATTTAATTTGATAGTTAAATATTAAACACATTATATGTACAAACTTGTTATACACAAATAGAGAACATATATAAAGTTAATATATGAATTTGATTTATACAAAATATTAATTGTATATATTTTATCGAAATTATTAATATAAAAAATTATATTAATTAATTTCGGTCAAAAATAAAAGACATGGAAATTAATATTCTTTTGGAAAGAATATAATTAATATATGAATTTGATTCATACAAAATATTAATTGTATATTTTTTACCAAATTTATTAATATAAATAGTTATATTAATTAATTTTGGTCAAAATATAAAAAAAATGGAAATTAATATTCTTTTGGAAAGAATATAATTAATATATGAATTTGATTCATACAAAATATTAATTGTATATTTTTTACCAAATTTATTAATATAAATAGTTATATTAATTAATTTCAGTCAAAATATAAAAGACATGAAAATTAATATTCTTTTGGAAAGAATATAATTAATATATGAATTTGATTCATACGAAATATTAATTGTATATATTTTACTAAATTTATTAATATAAATAGTTATATTAATTAATTTCGGTCAAAATATAAAAGACATGGAAATTAATATTCTTTTAGAAAGAATATAATTAATATATGATTTTTTCATACAAAATATTAATTGTATATATTTTATCAAATTTATTAATATAAACAGTTCTATTAATTAATTTCGGTCAAAATATAAGGGACATGAAAATTAATATTCTTTTGAAAAGAATATAATTAATATATAAATTTGATTCATACAAAATATTAATTGTATATATTTTACTGAATTTATTAATATAAATAGTTATATTAATTAATTTCGGTCAAAATATAAAATACATGAAAATTATTATTCTTTTGGAAAGAAAATAATTAATATATAGATTTTATTCATCCAAAATATTAATTGTATTTATATAGAGAGTTATATTAATTAATTTCGGTCAAATATAAAAGATGTGGAAATTAATATTCTATTGGAAAGAATATAATTCATTTTTCTAACTTTCCATTTGCCTTCTCTATTAGTAAAGGAATAATCATGGTTTTGCTTTTTAATATTATTAAGATTACCAACTTAATAATTTAAAAGGTCTAGCAACCATTTTTAATTCTCTCTAAAAGGTTCAAGAGAAAGTGGTTGCTCGTTTTTTACGGGGTGGACTATGTAGAGGCCAGGACGTTTTCATTTGGCTTGGAATCGGCATCGAATCAGTAGCATCTTTTCAACGTTTTCACTAAAAAAATGTATACCTTCAACCCTATTTTATCTCGATTCATTCCTCGTACATGGATTCATGATTGAAGATCGCCGAAATAATTTTTCCACGAGACGTATTGGTGATCCAACATGAACAATCTCCACAACACACCTTATGGTTTATATTATCATATTGAATTACAATTATCATATTGAATTACAAGCTATATTACCCACTACCAAGAAAAATGAAAGAGGGAAAATGTGACTAAAATAAATAAAATTGATTATCCAAGCAAAATACAGTGTCCCATGTTTTGAATTGATATCTAAAGAAAACTTATAGTAGATTACATCCACAAAAATATTGAATAAAATTTAAAATGTTTGCCATGAAAAATCACTGTGACTATTTTTGTCACCATGCATGCAGCAGAGGCCAGAATTATAGTAATAGTTGCACTATTTATGCAGTTTTGATTCTTTTGATTATTAATGTTTACCGTAATTGATTGCCATAGTATTTGTCATGTTTATGATAACACGGTAATAGAAAATATATTCGATTTAAATGTATAGTGTAAGAAAAGCTTAGCAGGAATTTAAGTGGTATAGGAAATAAAAGAGAGACTAGTGAAGAGTGAAAAGGAAGGGTGTCGACTAAAATTTATATTTGAAAGTGGTAAAGTGAGCGAGGAGAATCTAAGGGGACAATATAAAGGTTGAAGTTGTAAAACCAAAGAGAAGCAACTGTTAGAGAGTTCTTGGGGGAGAGGGCTAAGTCCAAAGTAGAATTGCAACAACCTCGAAGCTAGTTCAAACTAGTGGGAGGTTGTCTGCATATAGGAGATCAGATCAGATTAGAAGAAGATCAAAACATCAAAGGTTGAAGGTAGTTGAGATATTGTGATCGTTTTCGTCCGATGGGTCGTGGAAGAGTTCAGATGAAGCGCATTGAGAATCCGGTGCACAGGCAGGTTACCTTCTGCAAGCGCCGAGCTGGCCTCCTTAAGAAGGCTAAGGAGCTCTCTGTTCTGTGCGATGCTGAAATTGGAGTCGTCATTTTCTCCGCTCATGGAAAGCTCTATGAACTAGCCACCAAAGGGTCTCTTCTCCCTGCATCATCTTCTTTTCTTGCTCTAATATACATGCATAAAGTAGATGGACAAACATAATCTTTTTTGTCAGATAGGTTAACATAATAATTACTCAAATTTTATTTAATATTCTACTTGGAGTTTGAATTAATCTTTTCTTTTCTTTTGGAATTAAGGACCATGCAAGAGCTTATTGAGAGGTATGGCAAGTACACTGGAGGACCTCCGGCTGATGAACCCATGGTGGAACCTATGGTAAGTCATACATTTACGATCATATATGTAGAATATTTCTTTACGAAGTTGCATACAACTACAATCAAATAGCATATCAGTAACTCAAAACATCAAGCTTCAGCATCTAATTGGTAAAAGTACTATGTCGGTCTTTATACTAAAATTTAGATTATATTTTACTCGTTCTACTTAAAAAGTAAATAAATTAGTTTTTATACATGGAATCAAAGAGCAAATTAATCTTTTTTGTTAAAATTTCATCTAATTTTATTGTTAAAAACTTACGTGTAAAGAGGAATAACTAAAAAGTGCCATGTGACTGCCACATGTACTTCATGTTAATGTACATAGACTAGTTTTTAATAGTAAAAATAGATCGAACTTTTTAATAGAGAGATCAATTTACTTTTTTATCTAACAAATTGAGACTAATTTAATATTTTTTAATAGAAGAGATAAAATGCAATTTGATTCTTTTAATACATGGGTCTTTATAATATTATATTTTTTTTCACATGTAATTTAAAAGGTTTCAACACCACTTGTTATTTGTCCATTGAGATACTTCTTTTAATTCAAGTTTGAATTACGATTCTACATTTTATGCTGATTCATTCTCGACTTAAATGATTATTTATTAGTGAAAAATATTTTATTTAAAATTAATTATAAAACTATTAATATAAAAAAAACTTTAATATCTTTTAAAGAATAATAAAAGGTTTTCGAATCAAGGAGTGTAAAAAACTTCAAAGAACTGAATAATATATATTCGATATCATCGTGTTGAAATTTGCTGATCTCTGGCACAAATTATGTTATATATTTAAAAAAAAAAGAAAAGAAAACTATATTATCACCATAATTATCAGCAAAGTGGGTGTTGAATCAGATTCTTCTTATTCAACGTACCATTAGGATATATTGCTAGAATTGTGGGTTAATTAGCATGACCAAAAAGTTCACATTTCTTAACCACTAAGAAATGCTTTAAATAATTGCTTTCTCGTGATCTGGATGACCGGATAATATTAATATTGACAACTTTCAAGGATGGGTGGAGATTAGGAATAGTGGTGTCATTAGTCCAATTGATTGTATGCAAATTTTCCCAAAAATAATAATCTAGTATCATTGTGAATGTTAAAAGTCTTAGGAGTTGGGAAGTTTATTTTATTCTCTATTAAAATTTATACATTAATTCGTGGTAAGTATTTACCTCTTAATAGACCTATAAAATGTGAAGGATTAATTATTTAGTTCATTCTAATAGATATATTGAAAAATCAAAAAAAAATTATACATTAAAAATTTATTCAAATCATGATATCAATAAATTTTATATTTAGATAAAATATATCATATCCAACTGATATATTCATGATTTGACTCATAAAAAACTCTTACCATCTTCAAAAAATTTATATAATTTTTTAACTATCATCTAGTTAGAAAAATACAGGCTAAAAATAGATTTTTAGAGATGATTGGGTTTTTTTATAGATCAAGTCAAGTAATGAATAAATTAATTAAGTATAATATATTTTATCTAAATTATTAGTAATTTAATGACAAATTATAATAGTATCATACTTTAATAATTTTTAATATACAAATATTAATATAAAAAAATTTAGTAAAAGATTAAATTAACTGATGGTAATAATTTTATTGCATTGGAATTTTATAATTGAAAATGAGTGCGATACGTCAAGTGGATAATTAAATTCTAGTACACAATTGATAATATTGAAAAATTGTTTGAATAGACCGCTATCAAATTCCCACCCTTGCGGGGTTGAGTTCTTCGACTTAACTTTCAATATCGTAATATTTTATTTTAATTTTTATATATCATAGATTTTACATCGCATAATAAATTTATATTTAAAATAATATATAATATTATAATCTAAATATTTAAAAATTAATAAAATATATGTAAATTTAATAAAAATTATTCAATATTAAATTAAAAATAGCATAATGTTTTAAAAAATCATGCCTAAAATATATTTGAGTTTATCATTTATAAATATAAATGGAATTAAAAAATTTTGAAACTCATATTTCAAGCCACATGAATCTAACTTAGACAAACATAAATTATGTTAATACCATGCATAAATCTGATCCAACCATCCAACCCAACCCATTAAAACTTGTAGTCTTTACTGTACTTGTGCATAGACATTTTAATTTAGCATCAATTAAAAAATATTTTTAATATTGGAGAGGAATCTAGTTACACTAATGTTTTTTTTTTAAAGTAGTTAGAGTAATGTAAAATTGATTTTCATAACTTTAAGTAAGATAAATATTTTGATAATTCAATAGTTATATTTCATATTTTATTAATATAGATCATGAAAATAAAATTTGAAGTAAATTAAAATTATCGAATTACTTGTTTCATGTAAAATAGCTTTCAACTTTAATATATTTATAGATAATATTTTTAGATCGAAATGATAGATATAACTTTACAAAATAGATTGTTATATAAAACTAGTTTAATTGTATACTAGAATCACTTACCTTTTAAATTTTTTTATGGAAAAAGTGTTATGCACACCTAAAAAAGTTTTCCTTTATTTTAATTTTATGAAACATAAGCAGGATGCAAAAAAGGAGATTGAGATGCTGAAGCAGGAGATAGAAATACTTCAGAAAGGGCTCAGGTAAAATTTCAATTATTTTTTAGCAGGCAGGACAATTTGTTATTTTGTTTTTTGGTCTCTCTATCTATTTATGTTTTTTGAGAATCAAACTTTTATTAATAAACGCAATAAAGAAGAGGAATAACTAAATTTACGCGTTACCCCTGTACTTAAATTCCACTTCATCATAACTAAAATTTTTAATGTTAATAAATCACAAATAATACAATAATATTTTTATAATAAAAATACTTAATAATTCTAATATTTATATATTTAAAAATAGTTTAGAATAAAATATTTAATAATATTTTTAATTATAAATAAATTCAAAAAATACTATAATATTTTCACAATAAAAAATAGTAATTATAAAAATATATAAGTTTTTCTTTTAAATTGTTAACCGAATTTTATTCTTTTACAATTTTATTAAAAATATGAATTTTTTTATGAATCTATTAATTGTAATAAAAAATATGAAAGTATTCAATATAATTTAATATTAATACAATTAATTCGTGCATTACCAACATTTAAATAAATTTTTTTATCTGCCATAAATTTGTTTTTGTGACAAATGAATAGTCATATTATTTGAGACACTGCCATCTTTTATATAAATTAATATGGACTCTATTGTTGAAAAAATAAAGGACAAATTATTTAAATAAAAAAACTTTAAGTAATTAATTACAAATTATATATTTTATATTTTAATACTATGATATGAATTCATATTAAATATATAATATAAATAAAAAAATTGCACATTTAATTACACATAGCTATTAAAAAATATTCTATTTAATTCTAAGCTATTTTATTCGAGAAATAATATGTATAAATTTCTTTACCATATTTTATAAAAGATTTATACAAAACTTATAAAATAATTTAGTATAGTTTAATTAATACATATAATTAACATGTGTATGGGACATAAAAAAAAAACTAGTTTCCTATATATATTTCTTCATAAGCCAACAAATTCAATTATACATGGTTTTATTTAAAGGAAAAATCTGAGAAAAATATTTAAGAATTCATGATTTATTAGTTATTACTTTATACCAACCCGATTAACATTTACATCAAATTCAAGTTAAAATTTTATAAATTAAATTAAAATTAGCTATTTATATATTTTAAATTTTAAAAAATATTTCAATACTAAAAATGTACTCATTTCTTTAAGACTTTTTCCATTTTTCTAAGCATTTCTTTTCATGTCACTTTTTAAACAAAATAGATCTTGTCTATTTTTTTAACTTATTTATTCTTTTGAAAATACAATTCTTTAAGTCTTTCGACAACATATTAAGCTAAGTCCTTCAACAACTCAGCCAAACAATCTCTTTATTAACTTTTGAAATCGTCATGTAGGTTTTGTTTAATATTATTCTCAAAAGTATTTTTAAAATCAAAAGCATTTTTAAAGTAAGAAGCAATACTAAATATATAATTTTTGGAGTTAGAAGTATTTTTGAAAAGTGTTTTTAAGCTCAAAAGTAAAAGTAATTTTTTTTAGCTTTTGCTTTTGGCAAAAGTCCTTTTAAAATAAATGACAGTTTTAACCTTTATAATGCTTTTTATATAATATTTATATGGAGTATGTAATTATTTTATTATTAAAATTTATTTTAAATATATAATATTATATATTTAAATTTTTATTGGTCATATTTTATTATTTAAAATAGAGTTTATATATTCAAATTAAATGTTATGAATAATTAATATTAATTGCTTAAAATATTTAAAATTTATATTTCATATATTAAAATATTAAAAATAAATTATATATTCTTACTAAAATATCATAATATTAACTAATTTGAACATTATTTAAATGCATATTTATTACTTTATAATATAATGTTTAAAATAGACATTTTATTTATTAAAAGCAATGTCTAAAATAGACACTTTATTTATTAAAAGTATTTTTTGACAGCAATACTAAATACTTAAATTTTAAACTAAAATTTTCAAAAGTACTTTTCAAAATCACTTTTCCACAACACTTTTTAAAAGTACTTCTCAAAAGCAATTCTAAACTAGCCCGTAGTCTGCCTCCATAGTTGATAAAGCTATTATAGATTATAAGATTGATTTTCAACTTGCTAGAACTTGAGCAAGAGTAAATAGATATCAAGTAGTTGATCAATGTTTATCCAAATCACCAGTATAACTGGAATCAACATATTTAACTAAACATTAACCAAACATGTTATCTTGCTTAAAGATTAAACCGGCATCTATGGTTTTTAGAAGATACCATTAAATCCATTTCACAGCTTGTCAATGTCCTTTGCTAGGATTATATATATACCTGCTCACAACTCCAATTACATGTGAAATGTTTGGCTCAATACACACCATTAGATACATCAGGCTCTTAGGAGACAATTGAGCACAAACCTTATGTTTGGATAAATAATTATAAAGGAAAAGAAAAGGAAGGTTAAAGAAAGGATATTATGTATGTTTATTTTATTTGGATAGATAAAATTAATAAAGTAAAGTAAAGTAAAAGAACTTTTACAATTTTTGTTTCGTTAAACTATGGAAAGATAAAGAAATGATTGATTATAATGATTTTCCAATTATATCCTTTTTGTAAAATAAATCATATAAAAATTAATAGAATAAAAAAATGTAATTTTACTTTTTAAGAATAACCTCACTTTGCTTTCCTTAGTTTTTCCCTCAAATTAAGGTAATTAAAAACTAAGAACTAAGGAAAGCATGGGAAATTCAACTCTCTTTACTTTCCTTACTCAAATAAAAGGAACTATCTAAACAAAGGAAATTATATTATTTTCCTTTTCTTTCCTTACATTTCACAAGTTTTAATACAATTCAAACATATTGTAAGTTTCAACTGAGAAACAAGTAGAGTACTTACATGTTTTGTATTTTCATTCAAAATAAAACATTGTAGTGCCTTGTTCAGATATGGTTTCCAAGTCAAACAAAGCTTTCCCCTCTTTCTATTTCTACGTTTCTCCATGCCAAGAATTTTCCTGGCTTTACCTAGATCATTCATCTCAAACTCTTGCTTCAATTGAGCCTTCAATTCATTTATTTCTCTTTGAATTTTTGAATCAATCAACATATCATCAATATACAATAAGAGATAAATGAAAGATCAATCTTGTAGCTTTTGCAAATACACACAATGGTAATATTTGCTTTTATTTTACTTTTGTCTTCTCATAAAGCTATCAAATCATTTGTATCACGTCCTAAAGGAGTGCTTCAATCCATATAATAATTTGTTTAACATATAAAAACTCAATTTTCTCCACCAGCAACCTTATATCCTTTTGATTGAGTCATAAATTTCTTTCTCTAAAACATAGTGCAAGAAAGTTGTCCTTACAACAAGTTGAGCTAGCTTCAAATTTAACTGTGCTACCAAAGCCAACAAAATTTTAATGGAGGAATGTTTTAAAACAAGGGAAAATACTTTAGTGTAGGCAATTCCTTCCTTCTAAGCTTAGGCTTTAGCTACCAATCTTGTTTTGTAGTGAACATTTTCCTGATAGGAAATCCTTTTTTCTTTGCATATATCCGCTTGCACCCAATTACTTTCCTACCCTTTGGTAATTGCGCCAGCTCTCAAGTATTGTTCTTCTGAGGAGATTGTATTTCTTCATCCACGACTCTTTTCCACTTGTCACTTTTAGAGCTTTGTAGTTCTTCATGATAAGTGATAAAAATATCATTTTCTACAACTAGAGTGCAAAGGCCACAATATAAGCAAAACAAGCAATTCTACAAATTTCTCTCCTTGGCCTTGTAGCTACAGGTGGTTCTAGTGTATTTAGCGGTTCTTAGGTTAGAACCTCTTCATTCTTTTATTCCTCTATTATGGTTGGAGAATCACACTTATTAACTAAGCTAACCATCATCTCTTGAAACTCCACTTGCTGTGGAGTACCACTTATCTAAGCATATTTATTTTTGGCATAACGACTTATTTCGCCCTCCAACTTTACAAAAAAAAAAGTCATTTTAGCCCCCATTTAAATTTTCACCTCTTTTAGCCCTTGAACTTGTATTTTTTGTCAAATCACCCCAAAATGGATGAATAAGTTAACATTTGTTAACTTTACTGCATGGATTGCCACGCGGATAACATGTCAGCATTTGATTATTTATTAAAATTTTAAAAATTAAAAAACTATTTTTAAAATTTTTATACTTTTTAAATAATTTTAATTATTAAAAATATTTTTTAATTTTTTAATTTTTTTAAAAAATTAAATGTTGACATGTCATCCACGTGTGTGTCACATTAGTAGAGTTAAAAGTTAACTTTTTTATTCATTTTTGGGTGATTTGACAAAAAAACAAGTTTAAGGGCTAAGAAAGGTGAAAGTTTAAAGAGAGGGCTAAATGATATTTTTTGTAAAGTGAGAGGGCTAAAAAAATCATTATGCCTCCATATTTTACCTTTTTCAACATGGCAAACTCATTAAAAGTAACAACTTTTCTATAAATTATTTTCTTCTTATCTACACACCAAAGTCAAAATCTCTTTACTCCAAAGGTGATTTCATAAAGAGAACTTTATTTTCTCTTGGATCTAATTTTGACTCATTGACATGGTAACACATAGTAGATCCAAACACATATAAGGAATCATAACTAGTAATAAGTTTTCCAGACCATACTTACATAGGTGTTTTGCCTTCTATAATAGATTATGGAAAATGATTAATAAGATGGCCAATATATGTCACATCCTCAGCCCAAAATTGCTTGCCCAACCAAGTATTGAACAACATATGTCAAACTTTCTCCAACAATATTTGATTCATACACTTTTCCACAACATTCTATTGTGGTGTATCATTAACTGTGAAGTGTTAAACAGTACTATACTTCTGGAAAATGCCAAAGAATGTATCACTTTTATATTACCCTTCATTGTCCATCCTAAGTTGCCTTATCTTCCTTCCAGTTTGGTTTTCAATCATATTTTTCCATTTAAGAAAAATTTTGAGTACTTCATCATTAGTTTTCATTGTATACACCCAAACACTAGTTTTCATTGTATACACCCAAACTCTTCTGTAAAAGTCATCCACAAAATTTACAAAGTAGTATTTCCCTCCAAATAAAGTTATCTTGGAAGGCCCTCACACATATGAATGGATATAATTAAAAATACCTTTTGTATCAAGGATAGCAGTGCCAAACTTCATTCCTTTTTGCTTCCGCAAAACCCAATGCTCACAAAGCTCTAACTTGCAAGCCTTTGCACCTTTCAACAATCTTCATTGTACTAGAATTTGGAAGGATGTCTCACTAGCATGTCCCAACCGCATATATCACAACTTGGCTGAATCCAAATTGTCATCAATAGAGGCTACAACTGCTTCCCCCAATAATTGTACTACCTTGGAAGTAATACAAGTTATTTTTCCTAATACCTTCATTGCCACAAGTTCTCTAGATGTAACTTTCGAAATTCAATCTCTCATAGTAATAATAGAGACTTTATATTCCAAAGCTCCCAAAGAGATGAGATTTTTCTTCAAGCTAAGTACATATTAAACATCTGTTAAAACCTTGGTTAATCCATCTTGATTCTATAGTCGTATTGAATCTATCCCAATTGTTTTGCAGATGTTTTTATTACCAGTATAAAAAAAAACTCCTCCATCTGCTTCCAGTAAATTGAAAAATGATTCTTGATTAGGGGACATATGATAGGTGCAGCATGAGTCCAATATCCACTCGTTTGAATAGAATGATAATGGTGAAACAACCAATGATAGTTTAAAGTCACTAGTATCTCGCTCTATAATACATGCATCTAGTCTATAATACATGCATCTAGTGCACTTTTATCCTTCTTTTTTAGCTTCGGACAGTCTTTCTCTCAACGATATTTATCATGACAAAATGACACATTCATATTTCCAAGTCTGACTTTCGACTTTGATCTCCCTCTCTTTTTTGGCTTTTCAAATGATCATGTGCTACTAATGCCTCTACTACATTATTCTTACTTTTTTCTAGTTTTCTTCCTGAGCTCGTAATTATACAAAGCACCAGTTACTTTTTTAAATGTTATTTTATTCTTTACATGAAGTAAGGTTGCTTTAAGATATTTAAATTCATCTAGAACTAATGATGGCAACATTAAAGCTAAATTTTCATCTTTGAAGGTTTTATCCAAACACAGTAAGTCTGTCTTTAGTTGATTAAAAGTCGTGATGTGTACATTCATAATGGTGTCTGATTGATAATCAAATCTAAACAATCTTTCTTCATATGGAGATGATTTTGGCTATTTTTATTCAGGAATTTCTCCTTCAATGCTTTCCTCAATGTATATAAAAAAGTTTCATTCTTGAAGTTATACTTCTGCTCTCTAGAAAAACAAGATCAAATTAATACTACATGCCAATTGAGTGATAGTATTCCATTGTTTCTCCTCCGTTTCTTCAAGTTTTTCTTCTTTGATAGCGATTTCTAGGCCTTGTTGAAACAATCCGTCTAGTACGTCACCTTGCCACATGTCAATATGACTGGTTCCATCAAACAACTCAATCGAAAAGTTTGCATTTGACACTATTGTCCTTACTGGTACAGGTGACAAGCTTGACGATGGCCTCAATGCCATTTCAACACCAATTAACAATATTCAATAGTAGGCTATTGATACTAGAATAATGAGTGTAGTTTAAGAACAGTGCACCAGGTAAGCTCCCAAGAAAGTGATGTGGGTCATAAAGACACTCTTAAATATCAAGTCTTTCCAAGCCAAAACTTTCATTAACATGCACTTTCACACGATCACACTTCTACCTAATAACCAAAGAATCATGAATAATATCCAATAGTGAAAATTTCTTTTCTAACGTGGATGACCATACAACGCTACAATCACAACATGCTAAGAAAATTAACATTTCTTCACCAAGGCTCTGATACCAATTATTGCGGACATCAAGTAATATCCTACATAGCTACCGAATTAGGAACACTAATACTAAATTGAAACTATACAAGTGCAGTGAATTAGCCCGATAATATCTATTGAAAATTAAATACAATAAAAAGACTAATAGATGCAAGTAAAATAAATAAATGAGAGAACACATCAACTTTATGAAGTATAGCAAATTACTTACATTTTTAGACACCAACATTAAATAATAACTTCATTATAAAAAATAATTACAAACTAAACCTTAATTAAAAAATTTTCTTAAATATACTAAAAACATATTATTAAGTGAGAGAAAAACTAAAGTTGGGATGAAATCAAATGAAGGCTTAATGCACTCTTACATAATATATGTGAGGTGATGCGGGATTATAACTAGCTAATACCAACATAACAAATGGCCCAACTTGAGAAAATAAATTTTGATTAAAGAAGCTGAAATTTTTATCTTAAACCTAGGACACATAAACTTAAGAATTGGGAACACATGATTCATGTAAACTCATGTGTCTTCATGTGGTAAAAATAGTTTAAATAGTAATTAAAAAGACAAATTATTAAGAATGGTAACAAAATATCAGTGATGTTACTAAATTAGTTGATCTTTTCCAGGTACATGTTTGGAGGGGGATGTGAATATATGTCCTTAAATGAATTGCTTGTACTTGAAAAGCATTTAGAAATTTGGATCAATCATATTCGATCTACCAAGGTATAGTTCATTTTAATTATAATTTAATTCAATTTTTTCATACCATATATTCATTTTTAATATATATTTATATTAATTTGTTGCATGAAATGCAGATGGACATTATGTTTCAAGAAATCCAAATGTTAAGGAACAAGGTTAGTATGACTGTTCGCATTAATCCATTTTGGTTTTATAAGTGTTTACATACAAACAAAACTTAAAACTCTAGCTGATTTTTTTGTAAAACATGAAGTGCAACGAAATAAAATTTATTTTTACAAATACTTAAAGCATGTCCATTATGGGATAAAAAAAATCCATTTTATAATACTAGCAAGTGGCTTTATAGATAAAATATGTTATCTTTAATATCTATACCTACTGACTAAACTTGGTGTCACTAATACCAATTCTAGAGTAAAATTATAAAAAAGTTACAATTTAATTCTAATATAGAAATTTAAAATAGATTTTTTTTTGTAATTTACTCTTAAAATATTAACTATTAAGATATGTTTTCAATTTAGCTCTTACGAGAAAAACTATCTGCTGATATTTTTTTCATAATAATAATTATTAAAAATAATCATTCACTTAAATACAATTATGTGATATAACGCTTAATTATATTATTAAGTTCGTAAAATAATTTAATTAATTGGATTGATGTTTACTTATTTTAATATAGTCACAATCTGTAGATGATGAAACTTTTTTCCATTATATGTTCCTGAAGAAATAATGCATTTAAAAATGTTGGCGTTTTTCAGGTAAAAGAAGTAGAAATAATTTCCTTTTAAATAATTACAAAAAACTTTTAATTTTATACTAAATAAATGGTACATTGAACATGTGAGTGAAAAAAAAATTATGGAATAAATTTATAAAATAATTGATATAAAAATTAAACATGATTCAGTTGAAATGATAAAATTAGGACAATATAAATAATAATATCTTAAGTTCAAATATTACTATGTAAGGTTTTTTTTTCTAAATTTTATATACAAATATAAAAAGTTAAAAATACTTTTATAATAATATTTGTAAAATAAATGAATTTTTTTGTACTTTTACAGCTGAATTGTGATTCAATTGATGGGTGACATCAACTCACTCAAATTCTTAAACAATAATATATATTAGTTTAAATTTATTAATTTTTTTAGAATAATTTAGATTTATTAGAATAACTAAAATTTTGATAATTATTTGTGACAGCGACTCATTATATATTGACCAGAACACATTCGACATAATTTATTCACCAATGCTTGTAAATTGATGCTCATTATATATTGACCAGAACACATTCAACATAATTTATTCACCAGTGCTTGTAAATTGATGTCAAATTAAAATATCACAGATTAGTGAAAGTATATTAAATTGATGTAAATTAGAACGTTGAAGTTAATAAAAATAAATATAAGATTTAAAGTTAATAAAAATAAATATAAGATTTAACTATCTTTATACGTATAAAGCAAATCCAAACCATTGGTGTGTCTATATATCTTTTTATATTAAAATTATTTAATTGAATATGTTATATTTGTGTAATAACTGTGTTTCTTTTCTTGGTTAAAGGAAGGGATCATGAAAGCTGCAAATAAATGTCTTCAAGAAACGGTAAATAAGAACAAAAATAGCAATGATAAAATGCCAAGAGCATTTTTAGGATTATAATAAGTTTTCTGTTGTTAGTTAAATGATATTATATCATTAAAATTGAAATCATTTATATTTTAATGGAAATGATATCATTAATCGTATTGATTGATCTAAATTTGTTATATTAATTTATGTACTATTAATACATTAAATATAAACAAAAATCATGCAAACAATAGCTGACTTTTTTCCTTTTTTACCCTACTTTTACAGATAGAGGAGAACATCAGCTACACTGACTTTACTACAATGACCACTAATATGATGCATCCACTAACCATAGCAAATAATATATTTTGAGTTTAGAGATTTATGTATCATCATATATATATATATAAATAATAAGAGTTATTTGTGTTGTATAATGGTGAATAATCAAGTGTACTTGCTCAGGTGTTCCTGTATTTGTTCATGTTGTTGTGATGAAATAGTGTGTAAGGGAGTTAATATGTAATGTATTTCTAATATTATTATGTTACTTTTAGTTTTGAGTTACATTATAAATTAGTTTGTATATTTGTGTAATGCATGAATTAATTTTATATATTATGATTAAATTTTTAGAAATTTGATAACAAATTTGATATGATTTGATATGTATTAGAAATTGTATAATTAGAAGATTTGTCGGATTAGTCTTTGACAAAGTTCGATCCACTCGTTGCTATATGGAGATGGCAATGTGAAAACCCCTCTTGAAGGTAAGTGGTGTTCAATATGCATTTGGTGACAGATGCACTAAAAGATATGTTTGGAGTTAAGAAACTTACGACTGAATTGTGTAGAGCTTTGAAAGGACTTATGTGATTTGACATATATAATAAGTTGGATGTGCACAAGAATTGTAGTATGATAAGACGTTGGTTCATGGAGTAAACCTTGGAAAACTTCTGAGTATGGGTAGAGTTGTCATATATGAATTAGCCGAACTTCCAAGTTTTTTAGACTTATGAATAGATGGGGTATTGATGTTTCTTTGTTGGACATATGTAGCTAACTCTTGAGATTTTATCTACCATGCATAAAAAGATTTTTGTAACAACATAAATTTGGCTTGGAAGAACGACTGAATATGGAGCATCATAATGTTCATTGTAGCAACTCACTCAATTAATCATTTAGTTACACAGATTAAAATATAAAAAATAAAAATAAAAATAAATAATCATTTAATAAAATTTATATTTAATTAAAAAGTTAATATAATTTATCACAACTCAATCAATTAGTTGGTATAAAAGCGACCCACTAATCAGACTGTCCTGAACACATGCCAAGGCTAGAACTAAGCAGAAACATCTTTATGAAAAATGGATAGCAGAGACTCTTGGACAATGTTGTTAGATATAAACTCATGAACAATCTTTTACATGCGCAGGAAATTTAAAAACCCTCGAATATTGAGCTTTTTATAACTCAGTGGTGATCCAATACATTTTAAACTACAAATGCATGTAATTAAAATAAAAACATTCTAATCAGAGACACACATATATATGCAATAATTCGAAACAGAAATTTTCAAAGACATTATAATTATTAATCAATCATAGAAAACATTTAAAATAATAATGAAACATTATCAAGGCATTCAGTAAATAGCGATAGCATTTTGATTTAGTGTTCAAATTCATTTAATAATTTTGCCCATGTCACACAAGGAGGAAAGACACTCGAATACATGAGTGTCCAACCGAACACCAAATGGACGATGAAAATGGCACAAGAATCAACATTGACAAAACTCTGTTGCACGATGAACACAATGTAATCAATAAACAACCATCACACCAAATGCACAAAACACAATAATAACAATACTCTCCGCCGTTCAATGCAGTCTGCACAATGAACAATAACCAATTGTAACACCCCAAACCCGGCCTAGACGTTATGACCGGATTCGGTGCGCCACATTGATGCGTACAAAACATTCCGTATTACTTAGTTTGGAAAAACTTAGTTGGTGATGTAAAAGATACTTTTAATATAGGTTAAAGAGAATGAGAGCTGTGCACCAGGTAGGAAACCAGAAAAAGAGGAGGTGAGTCTGTCGGACTGCTTAAGTACCAAGCTCCCTTCGGATCCAATCCTAGACATGCACACCGCCATTGCCACACTCTAACATCTCGTATAATTGTGAGAAAACCATTTGGTTAAGTCCATCTTAATAAAGTGATTAAGTTTGAAAATGTTTGCTTAGCGGAAGTCTTACTTGTAATCGTGTTATTTTGAAATCACTTAATGTTTTTGAAAACAAACCCTAGATCTAGCCCATTTGATAGTTAATATAATTTAAGATCATCGTGATAAGTTATAGATCAAAACCCAAATAAAAATAATCATAAGCGGCCTTATTCCATAACAAAACCCAAATCACCAAAGTAAAGAAAATTGAAGTCCAAATCACCAGAAGAAATCCGTATTGCAGAACGAGTGGCCACTTCGAATCCCTCGCAGCTCCAAGCCCACTATGGTTGGGGATTACCTGCATGGATGAAAATAGGGGATGAGTTTGGGGAAACTCAGTGTGTAAAATTAACCCAACCATAGCCCATATCAGCTCAAACCACAGAATTAAAACAAGCTGGCCTCAGCCCAGAACAGATTTCAGAATAAAGCCCATAGGCCCAGAACAGATCAGAACAGATATATCATGCTTATGCAGAAACCCAACCATATCCAACCATGTGCACCCCCATACCATCCTTTCACCATGTGGGGAGACTACTCGACCCACCCAACTGCTACATGCCACAGAAATATGCAGCATGGCTTCCAGATATAGAAAATGTGACAGAGTCAACAGATACAGATATTTTGTGGCAATGCCACCAGAACAGATATATGTGGCAGGGCCACCAGAACATATAATTTGTGGCATAACCACCAGGACGCTTCCTCCATAATTTAGCCCATGTCCCCATGCAACAGATATACATTCATGGCACACATCATACAAATTTAATTCATCATGCTTTTCAGACAAAATTAACCCTAGGGTATAAAGGTTATTTTGCATACATAGGGGTATTATGGTAATTTTGCATACATAGGGGTATAATAGTACATCTAACTATTTCTAAGGTTTCCATGCATATCGTAGCCATTACGTTTAGCCAGAAACACTTACCGAGTGTTCTTACCGAATTGGGCCCGTTGGCCCATTGACCCAGTTTTGGCCATTAAACCCAAAATGTCAAAACGCATGAAATCACGCGTACTGTAGTTTTATCACTTTTGATTACCAGTAATAATTACCCATACGTCTTACGAGCATTCGCACACTCGCAAGTGCCCAAAATACCGGCTTTTCGGCATTTTGGCTTTTCGGCTTTTGCCGATCTAGCCTATGAGAGGGTGTCAGTTACACACCTATTTTGGGATTTCCTCGACAAGATCTACACACGAACTGCCTCCAATTGAATCACTTAATATTACTCCAAATATCGAAATAAGATTGAGTATATAGTCCCCTACCACATTCGGCCAAACATGCCTAAAACCCTTATTGCTCTTACCTTACTGCCGAAAGATGGTTAACTCCAAAGATCTGATCGTTCCACCTGTCCAAGCCCTTGATCAACCGCCTCTAAATCACGCTATTACCAAAACAAAATAGTTATTACGACCCCTCAGGGTTACAAGTCCAAATCGACAACCTCCCTAACTTTTAGGGATTTTGGCTTTTCCTAAAATATGTAAGAAGACTAAGTTTTGGAGAAGACTTACCACCGATTCCTTAGTGACTGATTCCAATGAGTTTCCCACTCGATCCCGATGTAGATCTAAGCCCTCAGATGATAACAAAAGTCGATCTTTCAGTGACTTCAGTATTCGGCCAAGTCCCTTTTAATGTGGGGTTTTCGGTTTTTGCAACTTGTGTTTAGAAAGGTAAAACGAGAGGGTTTTGCTATGGTCTTGTCGTCAAAACTTGAGGTTTTAGAGGGCTGGTGAATCGGCCACAAATGATGAAGAGAAGAGATGTGGTTTTGGTTATAAGAAATCGACACAAAAAGAATCAAGCTTTCGGGATTTCGGCTCTTGTATATAAGGCTTAAGAACAATGATAAGAACGTGGAGATGAATAGAATAATGGAAGGATTCGGCTATGGGGAAAGAAGAAGGAAGATAGATGGAGAAAAAAAAGAAAAGAAAAGAAAAGAAAGGAAAAGAAGGAAGAATGGTCAGAAAAGAGAAAAACGACACAACACTCCCAAATGCCGAATTTATACCTAGCTTTGACCTAGTCGAAATTTACCCCCTAAAGAAACCCTTGGCCGGCCAACTCTTGCTCCTCAAGAGTCCACTATTCGGCCAACACCATCCTCCTTGATCAACTTCTAAATCCTCTCCCTTATCCCCTCCTTACTCAATCTCCTGAGCAACTCAAACTCCTCCTGACAGACTTTTACTTCAGTTCCACTACTTACCTTTTCTGTTCATAAAAATTAATCCCTTAATTTGCTGTCATTGTGACTTGAACCTGGGTCCTCCCTAGCTTCCACATGCCACTTATAACCTTCCTTGTGGCGTCACATACCACTTCACCACTTGCTTCCTTGTGATCTATTTTACACAATTAATTCCTCAAAGCCCAATTTACTAGAATCCATTTCTCTAATGGAATTAAAATTAATTAAAACTATCGGGTTATCCTAAGCTTGGGCCTTCTAGAGGCCCACTATCACAATTAAACCTACACTTAACAAGTAGAACACAGAATTTTTAATTTTACAAACTTTTCAGAATTCCCAAAAAATTTGGGGCGTTACAACTCTACCCTCCTTAAAGAAATTTCGTCCTCGAAATTTACCTGACCCGAACAGATGAGGGTATTGTTGTTGCATTGCCTCCTCTGGCTCCCAAGTAGCTTCTTCTCTGCCATGGTTACGCCAAAGCACTTTGACTAATGGTACAGATTTCCTCCTCAGAACCTTAACGTATCGATCCAATATTTGTACAGGCTCCTCCTCAAAGGTCAAATCAGCTCGTACCTCAATTTCTGCAACCGGCACGACATGAGTAGGGTCAGAACGATAGCGCCTTAACATGGAGACGTGAAAAACATCGTGAATCCTGTCTAACTCTGAAGGCAATTCCAACTGATAAGCCACTGGGTCTACTCGCTTCAAAATCCGATAAGGCCCAATGAACCGCGGACTCAACTTGCCCTTCTTACCAAACCTTAGTATCTTCTTCCAAGGTGAAACCTTCAAGAAGACCATATCGCCCACTGAGTATTCAATCTCCTTACACTTCAGATCTGCATATGACTTTTGCCTATCAGACGCTTCCTTTAACCGATCTCTAATTAACTTGACCTTATCCTCAGTATCTGCCACCAACTCAGGTCCAAGAACTTGTCGCTCCCCCAGTTCAGTCCAACAACTAGGTGTTCGTCACCTTCGCCCATACAGAGCTTCATAAGGTGCCATTCGAATACTCGACTGATAACTATTGTTGTATGCAAACTCTGCCAAAGGCAAGTAATCCTCCCAACTACCTCGAAAATCAATAACACATCCCCTCAGCATGTCTTCCAGAATCTGAATAACTCTTTCCGACTGACCATCAGTTTGGGGATGGAAAGCCGTACTAAAGTTCAATCGTGTTCCCAACGCCTCATGTAGCTTTTGCCGAAACCGAGATGTGAATCTAGGATCCTGATAATAGATAATTGAAACTGGAACTCCATGCAGTCGCACAATCTCCGCCACATACAACTTGGCTAACTTTTGAAGAGAAAAGTCTGTGCGAACAGGTATAAAATGAGCCGACTTGGTCAACCTATCCACAATCACCCATATCGAGTCTTTCTTCGATGGTGTCAAGGGTAGTCCACTCACAAAGTCCATGGTTACCCTCTCCCACTTCCAAAATGGTATTTTTACTGGCTGCAATAATCCAGAAGGTAACTGATGCTCAGCTTTCACTTGCTGGCATGTCAGACATTTCCCCACAAATTCCGTTACCTCTCGCTTAAGTCCAAGCCACCAATACAGTTCTCGTAAGTCATGGTACAACTTATTCCCTCCAGGATGCATGGCACAAAGTCCCCCATGAGCTTCCTTCAAAATTGACTGTCTCAAGTCAGAGTCCTTCGGAACATAAATTCTACCTCGAAAACACAGAACCCCATCATCATTTAACCCAAACTCAGAAGTTTCCCCTTCCTTAACTTGTTGAAAACGAGGGACCAAAGACTCATCTTTCAACTGCTTTTCCTTAATCTGATCCACCCAGGTTGGCCTTACTTGTAATTCAGCCAACAGACTTCCATCATCATACAGACTTAGACGAGCAAACATTGCTCTCAGATCAGATACAGCTCTATGACATAGAGCATCGGCTACCACATTAGCCCTGCCTGGGTGATATTCGATTGAACAATCATAATCCTTAAGCAACTCGATCCATCTCCTTTGCCTAAGGTTCAGTTCCTTCTGAGTCAGCAAATACTTGAGACTCTTATGATCTGTGTATATAATACACCTTTCTCCATACAAGTAATGTCTCCAGATTTTAGGCGCAAAGATCACTGCTGCTAACTGCAAATCATGAGTGGGATAGTTCCCTTCGTGAGGCTTAAGTTGTCGAGACGCATAAGCAACCACCTTACCCTCTTGCATCAACACACAACCCAAACCTACGTATGATGCATCACTGTACACAGTAAAATCTTTCCCAGACTCTGGTTGAATTAACACAGGTGCTTCAGTCAGAACTTTCTTCAACCTCTCAAAAGCTTCTTGCTGCTTCTCCGTCCATACAAACGGTACTCCTTTCCTTATGAGTTTTGTGAAAGGTGCTGCCATCACAGAAAAACCTTCCACAAACCTTCTGTAGTATCCTGCCAACCCTAGGAAACTTTGAATTTCTAAAACCGACCTAGGTGGCTTCCATTCCAAAATTGCTTCAATCTTTCGAGGATCCACTCTAATCCCCTCTGCAGAGACCACATGCCTCAAAAAGGTTACCTCCCTCAACCACAACTCACACTTGCTGAACTTCGCATAAAGTTCCTTCTCCCTTAACACGTGCAACACAGTGCGGAGATGCTCATCATGTTTTGTTTCGGTCTCAGAATATACCAGAATATCGTCAATAAAGAAAACCACGAACTGATCCAGAAATGGTTGGAACACACGATTCATTAGATCCATAAACGCTGCAGGAGCGTTTGTTAGTCCAAATGGCATAACTAGAAACTCATAATGACCATAACGAGTCCTGAATGCTGTCTTATGAATATCTGCCTCCTTGACCCTTAACTGATGATATCCAGATCGAAGATCGATCTTGGAAAATACAGAAGCTCCTTTAAGCTGGTCGAACAGATCGTCAATCCTTGGCAGAGGGTACTTATTCTTAATCGTCAGTTTATTCAATTGGCGATAATCAATGCACATGCGCATCGTCCCATCCTTCTTCATAAATAGCACCGGTGCTCCCCATGGAGACACACTTGGCCTAATAAAGCCCCTATCCAACAATTCCTGAATTTGCGCCTTTAACTCCACTAACTCCTTCGGTGCCATCCTATATGGTGCAATGGACACTGGTGCTATCCCAGGCAACAGGTCGATTCCAAATTCGACTTCTCGGTTTGGAGGCAATCCCGGAAGCTCCTCCGGAAAGACATCTTGAAACTCTTTTACAGTCCTAACCTTATCCACTGTCAGCCCCTCTACATCTGTTTGGCTTACAAATGCCAAATAGGCCTCACAACCTTTCCGAATCTACTTTTCAGCCCTCAATGCTGATATCACATTAGACAAATAGTCCCTTCGTTCACCTATCACTATAACCTCATCCCCTTCCGTGGTCCTTAGCACCACTCACTTAGCAGCATAGTCCAGAGTCGCCTTATGCTTAACAAGCCAGTCCATTCCCAGAATGAGATCAAACTCTCCAAACGGCAACACCATTAGATCACCAGGAAAGATCCTACCTTGAGTTTCTAAGGGTACATCCTTATACAGCTTGTCTACCCTAACCGAGTGACACAAGGGACTTAGCACAGATACCCCACTCACTATCTTCTCAGAATGCACTACTAAAAACCCAGATATGGCACACGCAACATAAGAATGAGTAGATCCAATATCCACCAAGGCAGTATACGGCATATTAGAAACTAAAAACGTACCAGTTATGACATCAGGTGCGTCGCCCTCCTCTCGACGACGAGCTGCATACACCAACGCTGGCTGTCGAGCCTCAGCATTTCCGGCTCCCCTGCCAGGCGCCCCTCGACCTCGACCATTTCTATTCCCATTTTCGCCCCTACCTTGTCCACGCCCTCTCGGTGGTTGTGGTCCACCTCTCATGGGTTGAACAACCCTCTGTATAGCAACCTGAGCCTGATCAGCTCTCTGTGGACAGTCCTTAACTCTGTGCTCCATAGATCCGCATCGGAAACAAGCACCAGAACGTTTCCTACACTCACCCAAGTGTACCTTACCACAGTCCCCACAGATTGGCGGTCTAACCACATTCATCGGAACGGCTCGAACTGGCTCCTCCACTCTCGCCCTTTTGACATTCTTGTTTGCTCCACCCGAAGGTCCAGAATCCCTCCAGAAATGGTTCCGATCTTTCTCACGATTCTGCCTCTCAGTACGCTTTACCTCCTCAGCAATCTTAGCTTTTTCCACCAGAACCGTGAAGTCGCGCTCCCTCTGCGGAGCAATCAGCACCTTAAGGTCATCTCTGAGTCCATCCTCAAAGCGAACGCTACGCTCATACTCCGTAGCAACTATTCCCACAGCATACCTACTCAGCCTCAAATATTCAGCCTCGTACTCAGCAACAGTTTTGCCTCTTTGGACCAGATTCAGGAATTCTTTCCTACGGGCGTCCACATAACTTCCCCTGACGTACTTTCCTTTAAAGGCTGTCTTAAACAGCTCCCAAGTAACCCTATCAGCTGGGGTTCCATCCCTCACGGTGAGCCACCACTGATAAGTCTCATCTCGCAGCAACGATACGGCCCCCTTCAGCTTCTGCTCCACAGAACAATCCAAGTCATCCATAATTCGTTCCGTGGCCTCCAACCAATATTCTGCCACATTCGGGGCTACACCAGATACACCCCTAAAGATCTCTGCTCCGTTAGCCTAGAGTCGTTCAGAAATCGATCCTCGAATTCTATTGCCCAAACTTGCCCCGGCAACCCTTTCCAGAACTCAAAGCATTGCCTGCGATAGGGCGGCATCCCCGGTACCATGATCATGTGATTCCACTTCCGTTGCTGAAGGTACCGGTGCTTCTGCCGCTGGCATATGTCCTGAAGACGAAGATCCCGCTCGAGCTCTTCCTCGGCCTCGTCCACGGCCTCTACCTCGAGCTGCTCGCGTACTCATATCGTATTATCTGATTACGAATTTTATGCATTAATATCATTTTAATGTTTATTACAGATGTTTTATGATTCAGACAGTAATTCAGAATTGGTTTTCGCAGAATCGATGTCTAGCTACAGTCTCAGTCTTTTAGCAAGCTTTCCAGGATTTCAGTAGCATCCTATCCAGAGTATTCTAGTAAAGTTTCAGTACAGACAGATAATTCAGAATATAATCAGAAAAATTCAGAATACTTACAAGCTTGGGCTGGAGATTCGGAATGCCACCTTCAGGAGTCCAAATTTTTTTTTTGAAAATCTTTGTTTTTGTAAACTAATTCCACAGCCGAGTTGTTGCAACCTAGGCTCTGATACCACTAAATGTAACACTCCAAACCCGGCCTAGACGTTATGACTGAATTCGGTGCACCACATTGATGCGTACAAAACATTCCGTATTACTTAGTTTGGAAAAACTTAGTTGGTGATGTAAAAGATACTTTTAATATAGGTTAAAGTGAATGAGAGCTGTGCACCAGGTAGGAAACCAGAAAAAGAGGAGGTGAGTCTGTCGGACTGCTTAAGTACCAAGCTCCCTTCGGATCCAATCCTAGACATGCACACCGCCATTGCCACACTCTAACATCTCGTATAATTGTGAGAAAACCATTTGGTTAAGTCCATCTTAATAAAGTGATTAAGTTTGAAAACGTTTGCTTAGCGGAAGTCTTACTTGTAATCGTGTTATTTTGAAATCACTTAATGTTTTTGAAAACAAACCCTAGATCTAGCCCATTTGATAGTTAATATAATTTAAGATCATCGTGATAAGTTATAGATCAAAACCCAAATAAAAATAATCATAAGCGGCCTTATTACATAACAAAACCCAAATCACCAAAGTAAAGAAAATTGAAGTCCAAATCACCAGAAGAAATCCGTATTGCAGAACGAGTGGCCACTGCGAATCCCTCGCAGCTCCAAGCCCACTATGGTTGGGGATTACCTGCATGGATGAAAATAGGGGATGAGTTTGGGGAAACTCAGTGTGTAAAATTAACCCAACCATAGCCCATATCAGCTCAAACCACAGAATTAAAACAAGCTGGCCTCAGCCCAGAACAGATTTCAGAATAAAGCCCATAAGCCCAGAACAGATCAGAACAGATATATCATGCTTATGCAAAAACCCAACCATATCCAACCATGTGCACCCCCATACCATCCTTTCACAATGTGGGGAGACTACTCGACCCACCCAACCGCTACACGCCACAGAAATATGCAGCATGGCTTCCAGATACAGAAAATGTGACAGAGTCACCAGATACAGATATTTTGTGGCAATGCCACCAGAACAGATATATGTGGCAGGGCCACCAGAACAGATAATTTGTGGCATAACCACCAGGACGCTTCCTCCATAATTTAGCCCATGTCCCCATGCAACAGATATACATTCATGGCACACATCATACAAATTTAATTCATCATGCTTTTCAGGCAAAATTAACCCTAGGGGTATAAAGGTCATTTTGCATACATAGGGGTATTATGGTAATTTTGCATACATAGGGGTATAATAGTACATCTAACAAATTTCTAAGGTTTCCATGCATATCGTAGCCATTACGTTTAGCCAGAAACACTTACCGAGTGTTCTTACCGAATTGGGCCCGTTGGCCCATTGACCCAGTTTTGGCCCATTAAACCCAAAATATCAAAACGCACGAAATCGCGCGTACTGCAGTTTTATCACTTTCGATTACAAGTAATAATTACCCATACGTCTTACGAGCATTCGCACACTCGCAAGTGCCCAAAATACTAGCCTTTCGGCATTTCGGCATTTCGGCTTTTCGGCTTTTGCCGATCTAGCCTATGAAAGGGTGTCAGTTACACACCTGTTTTGGGATTTCCTCGACGAGATCTACACAAGAACTGCCTACAATTGAATCAGTTAATATTACTCCAAATATCGAAATAAGATTGAGTATATAGTCCCCTACCATATTCGGCCAAACATGCCTAAAACCCTTGTTGCTCTTACCTTCCTGCCGAAAGATGGTTAACTCCAAAGATCCGATCGTTCCACCTGTCCAAGCCCTTGATCAACCGCCTCTAAATCACGCTATTACCAAAACAAAATAGTTATTACGACCCCTCAGGGTTACAAGTCCAAATCGACAACCTCCCTAACTTTTAGGGATTTCGGCTTTTCCTAAAATATGTAAGAAGACTAAGTTTTGGAGAAGACTTACCACCGTTTCCTTATTGACTGATTCCAATGAGTTTCCCACTCGATCCCGATGTAGATCTAAGCCCTCAGATGATAACAAAAGTCGATCTTTCAGTGACTTCAGTATTCGGCCAAGTCCCTTTTAATGTGGGGTTTTCGGCTTTTTGCAACTTGTGTTTAGAAAGGTAAAATGAGAGGGTTTTGCTATGGTCTTGTCGTTGAAACTTGAGGTTTTAGAGGGCTGGTGAATCGGCCACAAATGATGAAGAGAAGAGATGTGGTTTTGGTTATAAGAAATCGGCACAAAAAGAATCAAGCTTTCGGGATTTCGGCTCTTGTATATAAGGCTTAAGAACAATGATAAGAACGTGGAGATGAATAGAATAATAGAAGGATTCGGCTATGGGGAAAGAAGAAGGAAGATAGATGGAGAAAAAAAAGAAAAGAAAAGAAAAGAAAGGAAAGGAAAAGAAGGAAGAATGGTCAGAAAAGAGAAAAACGGCACAACACTCCCAAATGCCGAATTTATACCTAGCTTTTGACCTAGCCGAAATTTACCCCATAAAGAAACCCTTGGCCGGCCAACTCTTGCTCCTCAAGAGTCCACTATTTGGCCAACACCATCCTCCTTGATCAGCTCCTAAATCCTCTCCCTTATCCCCTCCTTACTCAATCTCCTGAGCAACTCAAACTCCTCTTGACAGACTTTTACTTTAGTTTCACTACTTACCTTTTCTGTTCATAAAATTAATCCCTTGATTTGCTGTCATTGTGACTTGAACCTGGGTCCTCCCTAGCTTCCACGCGCTACTTATAGCCTTCCCTGTGGCGTCACATGCCACTTCACCACTTGCTTCCTTGTGATCTATTTTACACAATTAATTCCTCAAAGCCCAATTTACCAGAACCCCTTTCTCTAATGGAATTAAAATTAATTAAAACTATCGGGTTATCCTAAGCTTGGGCCTTCTAAAGGCCCACTATCACAATTAAACCTACACTTAACAAGTAGAACACAAAATTTTTAATTTTACAAACTTTTTCAGAATTCCCAAAAAATTTGGGGCGTTACACCAATGATAGGGACTCCTACACTCTATGGCATGCTAACTGTAACACCCCTAACCATATTCGTCGGAACAGTGTTATGGAGCATTACTAAAGTTTATAGTTCAATTACAGTTAATTTATATCATTTACTATTCATTTTCAAAAATCAATCACAATCAATCATAATGTCCCTCACATGGGTCATTGAGGCCCAAAATACTTATTAGAACCGAGTCAGGACTAAACTGGGATCACAAAAAATTTTTCGCGAAATCTCAAAATTTTTCTTAGGTGCAGGGGACACATGCCCGTGTGACCAGGTTGTGTGAGCCACATGGCCAATGACACACCCATGTCTTAGGCCGTGTGGGCATTTGATGTGAGATGCATGGCCGTGTCTCAACCGGTGTTCAAATTAAGGTAGCTACTGACTTGGGTCACACGGCCAACTACACGCTTGTGTGCTAGGCCGTGTGAACAATTTAATTTTCAAAAATAGGTATAGGATTCACACGGTCAAGACACACGGTCAAGACACACGCTCGTGTGTTGGGCCATGTCTTTCACACGGCTGAGACAGACGCCCGTGTTTCTACCCATGTGCTCAATTCTGAGCATTTTGTTTCTTTAATTTTAAGATGCAGAGGACACAAGGCTAAAGCATACGCCCATGTGCAAGGCCGTGTGTCACACACGATTGAGACACACGCCTATGTGTCTGACCATGTGGATAGAATAATGCCATTTTCCAAGCCTTATTTCTCACCCTTTTTACCTTGCACCTACATCAAAACTTTAATATATTCACCAACCAATTTAAGGCATATAAATCAATCTAATGATCAAGTTTTATGCATGACACATGTACTCCTACTTTCAAGTATCATTTTTTACATTAAAATTTTATACTTACCCAAACTTAATTGCATCTAATATATTAAACCATACATGTTCATATACTAAATATAATAAACCTTATGCATAAGTATGCATTAAATTTACTATCACTAGCTATTCCAATGGCTAGTTACAACTAAAACATTTACATGCCTCATTTATTATCTTTAGCCTATACATGCCACTACAACAAGGTAAGATTCCTATTTATACCAAAATAAGCTAGAGGATAGTGTGATGATACTCTGACCGATTCCAACCTGTACGTGCTTCCGAGCACTATAAAACAGAGAATAGAAACCGAGTTAGCATTTCAAATGCTTCGTAAATTCTTATAATAGGAATTTAACTTACCAATCATGTTCAATTTAAGTAATCATGCAAATCATATGCATCCCAAAAAATTGACCAATTGCCTAATCACATACACTCAATGAAGCAAGTTTGTCATAAATTTCTAAATACTTTTCAAGTAATAAAGATGAGTTCATCATATAATACTTTCATACACATATAATTTTCGTATCATATTTTTATATAACATATACATTTCTATGATAAATCATCTCAAGCTTAGATTAGCCATAACAAAACTTTGCCCGTTGAATTTATTTGAAATGTCGATGGATACACTCATGTAGTACACTTTAAGTGTACAAAACTAAAATCAGTCAATTCATATTCAGGGGTACCCATAATGGCACATAATCAGGAAGCACACTCTCGAGCCATATATCAGGATGCTCAGATGAGCCATGTAACATGATGCTTATTCGGGCTAAATAAAAAAATCCTAAGAGTTTAGAACAAGAAGCTCATTGAGCTTAACAAGTAACTCCGAGGAGATATTATTAGGGAGCTCCGGATAGCATAATAGAGAGTTCAAGCGAGCCATGCCAAGAAGCTTATAAGAGCCTATATCAGGACGCTCACGAAGAGCTGCGTTTGTGTCTGCAATAAATGTTGGATCACAACCGAGCGAATCGTGTAACAGGACGCTCACAAAGAGCTGCGGTAGTGCGCAACACATGCAGGATAACTACCGATCAGGATGCTTGCAAGAACCATGTAATAGGAATGCTCGAGAAGGCTTTTCATAGGATGCTTGTCTTAGCTATAATGTTCGCAACAAATGCAGGACTATAATCAATATAGGAAAATCTTGTATCCATTGAATTTCTTTTATTCAAACGTGACTTAACACTTGTTAGACATTTTCGGATATGTGATTTATGTTTATTCATGACAATCATACATTTCACAATCATAACATTCAATTTAAACATATAAACATACATTTTAGTTACACGACCTTACCTTGTCACTTGTTCGTCTATAAATATCTACTAATCTGTCACCTTTTCTTTTCCTCGATCTAACTCTTTATTTGATCTTTTTGGATCCATATAAGTGAATTTAGCATCAATTTATCCATTTCATACTCAATTGACCTCAATTCACTTTCTAGGTAAAATTACCATTTTGCCCCTATACTTTTTATAAATGACAATTTTATCTCTAGGCTTGGAAAATAAAATTCATGCAATTTAATCCTTATTCCAAGCCTAGCTGATTTTTACATATAACATTTACAACACATATATTTCATAAAAATCATAAATTTTCCATGAATTTTACATATTTAAGATTTAGCCCCTAAATCACAATTTCATGAAAATTCACTTCACAAAGTTGTTTATCTATCAACGGCCTTTCATTTTCTACCATAAAATTCAAATTTTTAGCATATTCATCCATGAAAATTTTATTATACTTTAATATCTTTTCAAATTGATCCCCAAGATAGATAGATTAGGTTATTCCGATCTAAAAAATATAAGAATTACTAAAAGCGGGACAAGATTACTTACCCAATTAAGCCAAGAAAGCTTGCTTTCTCTTTCCTAGGGCTTCCATGTATTTGGGGATGAAGATGATATAAAATGATGATATTAAACATTTATTTAATTTATCATCTTTTAATTTTTCCACTTTCCAATTTAGTCCTTTTTTTTTTCTAATTTTCCATGGATGATTAACCAAAAATATCTACTAACTTTTCTTTAATGGTCTAATTACAATATAAGGACCTCAAATTTTGAATTACATAGCTATTTGATACTTATAGCTACTAAAATTCAACTTTTGCATTTTATGCAATTTGATCCTTTCTAAAATTAAACATGAAATCGATAAAATTTTCTTATCAAAATGTTCATATGTCTTTCCTATCATAATGAAAACCATGAAATAATATTAAAATAAATTTTCTTTATAACTCGGATTTGTGGTCCCGAAACCAGTGTTCTGATTTTACAGAAATTAAGTTGTTACAACTCCCCCCTTAAAGAATTTTTGTCATAAAAAATCTTACCAGTAAAGAGGTTCGGGTATTATTTTTTCATTGTTTCCCCCGGTTCCCAGGTAGCCTCTTCTATACCATGTTGTTGGCAAATAACTTTTACTAGAGCTTCCTTTATTTCTTAACTTTTTCATCTCACGTGCTAAAATTTTGATCAGTTCCTCACTGTAAGTCATATTAGGCTGAGTTTTAGATTCTGTTGGTGAAATAATATGTGAAGGGTCTGACCAATACCATCGCAACATAGACACATGGAAAAAATTATGAATTTTATTAAGCTCTGGTGGTAATGCCAATTGATATGCAACAGGTCCGATTCTTTCTGTAATCTCATACTGTCCGATGAACCGTGGACTTAATTTTCTTTTATGACCAAACCGAAGAACTTTTTTTCAAGGTGATACTTTTAAGATCACCTTATCATCGACCTGAAATTCTATCTCTTTTCATTTAAGATCAGCATAAGACTTTTGAAGATCAGATCTTGCTTTTAAGCTATCCTGTATCACCTTTACCTTTTCTTCAGTTTCACGGACTAAGTTAACTCCGTGTATCTTTTTCTCACTAAGCTTTGTCCAATATAGTGGAGTTCTACATTTACGACCATACAAAGCCTCATACGGTGCCATTTTAATGCTCGACTGATAATTATTATTGTATGCAAATTCAACCAAAGGCAAATACTTTTCCCAATTACCTTCGAATTCTAACACACAACACCTAAGCATATCTTCTAAAATCTGTATAACACTTTCGGATTGTCCATTAGTCTGAGGATGAAAGATGGTACTAAAATGAAATTGAGTACCTAATGCTTCTTGCAACTTATTCTAGAATTGAGATGTAAATCGAGGATCTTTTTCTAAAATAATAGAGACCGACACTCCATGTAGTCTGACAATCTCGAAAATATATAATTCAGTCAATCTATCCATGGAAAAATTCATACGTATCAGAATAAAATGTGCAGACTTAGTCAACCAGTCAACAATTACCCAGATAACATCTTTCTTTTTCAGAGATAGGGGTAATCCTGATACAAAGTCCATGGTAATTCTTTCCCATTTCCATTCTGGTATAGGAACTGGCTGTAATAATCCTGAAGGCACCTAATGTTTAGCTTTTACTTGTTGGCATATAAAACATTTAGATACATATTCAGAAATATCCCGTTTCATTCCCGACCACCAGTATATCTTTTTCAAATTATTATTCATTTTATTACTATCTGGGTGAATAGACATTGTACCATTGTGAGCTTCATACAAAAGATCTTCTATACAAGTTCTGAATTTCTCGGTACACATATTCTGCCTTTGAATAACAGACAACCATCGGACCCAATCTTGAATTCTGGATCAAAATTCAACTCACACTGTACTTGTTTAGCTTGTAATTTATCATCACTCTTCTGAGCTTCACAGATCTATTGCAGGAATATTGGTCTAGCTTTTAACTCAGCTACAATTCTCAAGTGATCAGCATGCTCATTTTCATCTTGGGAATATACCAAAATATCATAAATAAACAAAACCACAAACCTGTCTAGTTACGGTCTGAAAATTTTGTTCATTAAATCCATGAATATTGCAGGTGCATTAGTCAAACCGAACGGCATCACAAAGAACTCATAATGTCCATACTTAGGTCTAAAATCTGTATTCGGTACATCCGAGTCTTTTACTCGTAACTAATAGTAACTAGAATAGAGGTTAATTTTCGAAAATACAGTGACACCTTTCAACTGATCGAACAAGTCATCAATACGAGGCAGTAGATACTTTTTCTTTATTATGCCTTTATTGAGCTACCTGTATTCAATACACAGCCTCAACAGTCCATCTTTCTTCTTTACAAAAAAAACCGGTGCACCCCAAGTTGAATGACTAGGTTGAGCAAAGCCCCTATCTATCAATTCTTACATCTGTGCTTTCAATTCTTTTAACTCTGTTGGGGCCATTCGATAAGGTGTTATAGATATAGGAGTTGTTCCTGGAATAAGATCTATAGAAAATTCCACTTCTGTCTAGCGGTAATCCAAGTAATTCTTCTGGAAACACATCAGGAAACTCACAAACAACTGGCACTAATTTAATCTTCGATTTGGATACTTTAGTGTCCAACACATATGCAAGATAAGCATCATACCCTTTTCTTACATATTTTTGTGCTAATATAGCTAAGATTACATTAGATAACCCATCCAGTTTATTAGATTCAACATGAAGTAATTCACCATTCTGACATTTTAACACAATGTATTTTTGTTTACAATTCACCATCGCATCATGTTGAGTTGGCCAGTCTATTCCCCAAATTACATCAAATTCATCAAAAGGCAGTAGCATCAAATTAGCTGAGAAACAATAACCTTTTACCATCAACGGACAGTTATTTACAAACTTTATCCACTATAACTAACTGGCCTAGGGGGTTTGAAACTTTAACCATAAATTCAGTGAACTTAACAGTTAAATTTTTAGCAGACACTAAATTTGTGCATATGCATGAATGTGTTAAACCAGGATCAATCAAAGCAGTAATATCAGTATCAAGAAGAGAAAATGTACTAGTAATGACGTCTAGTGCAAAGGCATCCTCTCTTGCACGTGTAGCATTTGTCTTTGCTGGTGCTCTTGCTTCAAATTTAATTGTTGAATCTTTCGTAGCACTTCGGCTACCACTAACATTGCTAGGGTGTTGGGGTGGCCTACCTCTCAAGGCGGGGTTACTTGACTTTGAAGTCTGATCAATGTCTTTTTCAATCATTTCTAAACAATCTTTAAGATAATTCAAGAGAACCACATCTATAGCAAGCTCCACTTCTCATAGGACACTCCCTAAAATGAAATTTATTATAATGTTTACATATCCGTTTGGGGTTACCAACACTTCCAACACTTATTATAGATGGAGGTGAAGATCTCGGATTAGAGCATTGAGAGCTTTATTCTTTTCTGGAATATCCTACAGATGTGGTAAAATGATCATTGTATTTCTTTGATTTCTTTGAGACAGATGATTGTGTTTTGCCCATAAATCTTTTACCAGAATTCTGGGCTTCTTTCTCTGCTTGTTTCTTTTCTTTACTTAATTCCTCAGCTTTGTGTGCTCGATCGACCAATACTACAAATTCCCTTAATTCAAGAATTCCAATCAATATCTTGATGTCCTTATTTAATCCTTCTTCAAAATGTTTACACATATCAGCTTTAGTTGGAACACATTCCTTGGCATACTTGCTCAATCTAACAAATTCTCATTCATACTTAGATACTGTCATATTCCCTGTTTGAGCTCTAATTTTTTTTTTCTGATCCAGAAATCTCTGGCAAATATACTTCTTTTTGAATTCTGTTTGGAAAAACACCTATGTAACATTTTCGCTTGGCACAACAGAAATCAAGGTATTCCACCACTGATAAACTATCTTTCAGCAGTGATACAACACATTTTAGGCACTCAGCTAGTATGCATGATAATTCATCTAAAACCATGATAGTATTTTCCAACCAAAATTCATCCCTTTTTGGGTCATCTTCGACAGTAGCCTTAATTTTTCTACCCCATATTTACTGATTTTATCTACCGGAGGCTTACTAATTCTAGAAGGTTCGGCACCCTGTGGCATCTCTAGAACCGGTTGAGGAGCACGAGGGGGAGGTTATTGTATAGCAGAAATTGTTCTTAAAAATTCTATGAACCACTCATTCATCATTTGAAAAAAGGCTTCTTTTGCCTCCTTATCTCGGCCCTCAAATACGGGCCTTCTACTACTACTAGATGTAGCTCTTTGAACTAAAGTTTGAGCATTACTCCCAGCTTCCTCGGATTTAGCTCTAGCTTGGTTGGATGACATTACTAAATGAAAAACACATTTAAAATGGTCAGGAGATATCACACTATCACAAATTATATAATGGCATGTATAACTAAACTCGTACTTGCTACGTTAGTCCGAGAATAGGCTAAACTTGTAATGGCCCAGTTTAGACCCTAGTCGAAACGGTGGTTTCGCGACCACGAATCCAAGTCAGAAAAATATTTTAAAAAAATATTTTCTGTGTTTATTATGTGTGAATTAATATTTGTGAAATTTTAGTGATTTAATTTTGTTGTTGGAGTGTTCGGTTAAATAAAAGGACTTAATCGCATAAAATAAAATTTAATTGGTTTAATGTGTAAGGGCTAAATTGTGTTTGTCTTTGTAAGTTGAAGTATTTAAGAGGAAATTTTCCCATAATAACTAGTAATGGACGGTAAAGACTTTGTGTAACACCCCAAACCTGGCCCCGATGTTATGACCGGATCTGGCGATATCACATTAAAGTGGTTTTCTAAAAGCAAAAATCCAAACTTTAGCTAGCCTCTTTGTATAATGTGAAAATCCAATTGAAGGCCGTGTTTGTTTGTTGATAATGTGGATTCGTATGCTTAAAGTTTACTTGTATTAAAATGTTATTAGTTTTGTAAAATAGTTTTCATTCGCAGAAACTTTTAAAACCAGTCGCGATTTCGTGGTGTTTTTGAAAATGTTTGACTTTTGAAATCATGTGGCTATCCTACTGCTAGCAAATATAAAGCCAATGAAAAAAATAAAAATAAAATTCCAAATTAAAAATAAATACCCTAAAGGCCTTATTACATAAAGAAAAACCCAGAATAAAACCAAAATTTAAATTAATAAAAGGTAAATAAGGCGAGTGGCCACCGCTGAGTCCTCCGTAACACATATCCACCTAAGTCTGGGGATTTCCTGCATAGTTAACAGATGGGTGAATTTACGAAACTCAGTGTGTAATCCCATAATAGCAGTCAATAAAAGTAAATACAATTTGAGCCTAAGTCCTTTCAGTCTCAGTTAAGGCCTTAGCTCATTTCAGTAACAATAGCAGTCTAGGCCTAAGCCCATCTCAGTAACAGTATCAGTATGCAAACAGAAAATCCTACCCAATCCAGCCTTTAGAAACCATCTTCGTACGAACCCTATACACCAAGTAGCACCGGTTGCGGCACTAAAATAGTATTTGCAGTAGAGCTGCCAGTAATAGGCTTATAACCTTTTAGTACACTTCCTCCAAAATCATATACCCCACCCCATGCAATGCAACATAATATAAATGTATATATAGTAAAAATGGCATGCTCAAACAGTCATACATCATACAGGGGTATAACAGTCTTTTACAAAAATAAGGGTCCAGGTACACTTACCGGCCCCATAGTAGGTCCACGGTCATATTGGGCGACTCATGCAACCTTAACAGTCAATCGGTGATAATAGGCCCATAGCCCATATTGCGGGCCCACGCTTGTATGGCCCATATAACCCAGAAATGGCCTTATCCGTGTGATCCACATAGCTTGGCCCCATATTTACCACACTTTTGTGTGATATTTCCACGAGGGGCCCATAGGCCCATTGGGCCTACATGGCCAGTGCAGCCCAAAATGGCCCAATATCATTTTGGCCCGTGAAAATGCTCATGTTCATCTCACCAACCACACAACCATGTTTGTTACACGACCTACCACATGGGCGGCCACACGTCCGTATGGTGTCGACAGCCCACTTTTCAGCTTTTTGGCTTTTGCCGTTTCACATCTAATGGTAGTGTTACACACTCCTGTTATGAGATTGTAGCCGAAACGCTTTCGAGATCAAAGCACCTATGATTAACAACAATCCCACCGCCAGTCCTTATTTGTGGTTAATCCAAAACCATAGTATTGAAAATACTTTAATCAATTTATTGCTACTTACCAATCGAACAATCACAAAACTCCTTCAATTCCAAAACCAACATTCTCTCCAATGCTTTAACCTTCACACGAAACAGTTAAACGATTCATAAGAATCTATAAACCAACATAAATATATCTAGCACTTAAAGCACTTACCACGAGTGAAAGGATCACTTGTTAGGAAAGAATGATCGGCCTAACCCCTTGCCTACTAAGATCGAGCCTCTAGCAACAATCGGCAGAACCACAATGTTAAATGATAATCATTAAGGTGGAAAAAAATCAGTGAGAAGGGTACATTTGGCTCACAGAGAAAGAAATCAAAATTTACTAAGAAGAAGACTAACCAATATTCTGCCAAGACCCAAGCCTAAAAGTCGACACAATTGAGAAGGGGTATTTGATTTCAGCAAGAGGAAAACAAAAGGAGTATAAGGGTTAGACCAACACAATAGAAAAAGAAGAATCAAGGAAAGAAAAGAAACAATACTCTGTCAACACAATAGACTCAAAAAGGAACAATGGAAGAAGAGAAAGACTTGAAGAAATACAACCCGAAATAAGCCTTACAATATTTGGCCAAAGTATGTGAAAGACAGAGAAAAGAATTGGTCGATTAATCCAAGAGCAAAAACAGAACAATTGAGAGAACAGAAGGGAGAAGGAGCAGTAAAACAAATTTGTCAAAAGACCACAAAGAATTCGGAAAGTAGGGAATGACCGAAAGGCTAGAGACTCCCAAGGCAACCGAATGGTTTGAGAGGAATCCCATTTCGGCACCACTACTCACTCGTCCCATGATCCATTCCCCAAATCCCTCCTACAATTTCTCACCTTACCAATTTGAATCCCATTCAAACTCCTCAGAGTTTCGGCCAACCTAGAACACCTCCCCCACTCTTGTAGCAAAATAAAAATACTCTACCACCCCCACATGGATTTGAACCTGTGTCCCCTAGCCTTATCAACACACCACTTATCCTCTTAACTAGCAGGCTCTTTATGCCAAGAAATAACCACATTAATTTAAGAAACCTACTGACTAGAGACAGAGTTAATTCCTTAAAAAAAATAAAAATTTTGCTCATGCCTAGGCTTGATCCCAAGACCTCTCAAACACCTCCCAACGCACTTAACCATTAAAACAAGCAAGCCAATATGCAACATATCATACAATTTCAATCACTTAAGATTTGGGGCGTTACACTTTGTGTTATAATGGTTTAAATTAATTAGTAAAGGTTATATATGTAAATTAAATAATATGTTATTATATATTATATTATAACATAATTTAAAAGCCATGTTCATTATTTATTTCTTATGACCGAATATGAAAACATAAAGAAACGAAAATGAAGCTTAAGTTTCGGCCATGGTTGATCTTGATTAAGGTATGTAACTAGCCGTGTTTTTGATAATTTTTACATTTTTGAGATCGTTGCTAAGTTATCTTCAAAACCCATGCTTGAATTTTTTATTTTGATGAATATTTTGAGTGTAACAACTCGATTTAGGGCCTAGTCAGAATAATGGTCTCGGGACCACAAATTTAAAGTCAAAGAGATTATTTTATTATTAAAATGGAGTCATAGCATGTTCATAATAGTGCATGAAAAATTTGGTGAGCTAATTTTAAGTTTGTAAACCCAATTGCAAAAAAGGACTAAATAGCATAAAATGCAAAAGTCCTAAACTGATAGCTAGAGGTGTCAAATAGCTAGAGAATAAAAATTGGGGGTCTTAAAAGGGCAATTAGGCCCTCTTAAAAGAGCTTGGCCGGCCATAAGACAAAGAAGGGTAATTGGTCAAAGTGTTAGGTAGGTGATGGCATGTTATGTGATAAAATAATACCCTAAATGCCTAGCTTTCAATTTTTTTCATCCATTCTTCTGCATTAATTGAAAATATCAGCCAAGAGAAGGATTTTTATGCTTGAAATTTTTAACAACTGATTCCTCTTACAAGTAAGTGATTTCCATGTCCTTTGTTGATTATTTTTGTATTTTTGAGACCCTTGAAGCATGAGCTTTCAAATGAGGGGTATATCTTGCAAAATGGTTGAAGGTATAGGGTTTTACCATGAGAGCATTTAGGGCATTTTCTAAAATTTTATGGAAGAATATGAGTTTTAGTGTGTAATAGACAACTTTTGTGAAATGTGTTACCATGAAAACACCTAAAGGGACTATTTTGCACAAGCTGTAAAATGAATGATAAATGTGTGAAATAGAGAGAATTTGGGGTTGCTATAAGAGTAAAAAGAGTTTAGCCAGGCATAAGATGTGAATAAATTCGATAAAGATGGATTTTCGATCATAGGGGTAAAATAGTCATTTTGCCAAAGTCTAGGGATAAAATGGTTATTTTGCCAAAGTCTTGAGGTAAAATGGTCATTTTACCAAAGATGTAAATTATTAATTGCTTAAATTTATTTAGTGATTAAATGAATGCTTTTTGCTATTATAGATCAAGAAAGACCAAATTTGAGCCTAGATAGGGGGAAAGCCAAGCAAATCGACTAAATTGACTAGTCGCCACATTTGGTAATCCGAGGTAAGTTGTATGTAAATAGTACAACTACATTGCTATCATATGTGCTTGAATCATTATAGCATGAATTGCTTGATTGTGAAATTGAGAATGTTTAATAACATTCAAGATAGTAGAATCTCCGTTAGAACCTTAGGAAGTACATCGGATATTCATGCCATGACATTTGGGATCATTTGTGTGTGGGCTAGTGTAAGATATGCCTGAGACATGCATCGGCCACATTATGAGAGCTAGTGTAAGACCATGTCTAGGACATGGCATTGGCATTGAGATGAGTGCTAGTGCAAGACATGCCTAGGACATATATCGGCCTCGAGATGATAGTCAGTGTAAGACCATGTCTGGGACATGGCATCGACTTGAGACGTAAGCCAGTATAAGACATGAGTGGGACATGCATCGACTACGAGATGATATTCAGTGTAAGACCATGTCTGGGACATGGCATCGACTTGAGATGTAAGCCAGTGTAAGACCGTGTCTGGGACATGGCTTCGGCACCTTACCTATGTTTAAGGTTTGATGAATATCCTATAGTATTTTGAATCGTTCAACGGTGAAAGTTATGTTCCTAAATTAATGAGGAAAGTATAACCATGTTGTGAGTGGCACAGGTACCTAATTGGTATGTATGAGATATGAGCTCATTGTATAATATGTGACTTGTATAGATGGTAATGAGTAAGTTATGTCGTTGCCTACCTTGGTATTATGAGCATGCTGATTATTGATATATTGTTGTTGTATATTTACTTATGTGCAACTTAGTAAGCTTTTATACTTACTCCCTTTTCTTTCCATTTCCTTATAGTGCCGCCTAACTAGCTCAAGAATTACAGAAGTTAGAGATATCGATCACACTATCAACCGAAGTATCGGTATAGTTGGATTTATATTTTTAAATATGAAATGTATAAGACTTAGGCTTTATTATTTTGTGTCTTTGAGAATTGGCCAATTGTGTTGGCTTGGGTTGGAAACCCATCAATTTGTATTAAGTTTTGAATGATAGTTAATATTCATTTTGAATTTATAAAAGATGCATTACCATGATTAAATAAATGTCTATTGTGGCTGAATTGGTTATATGAATTATGCTTGTGTTGGTATTGGTTGACATGTGTATGAATCTAGGTATGTAAATGTGGCAATGTGGCTTGGTGAATAACCTTATATTGTCTGCACGGGTAGACACAAAGGTGTGTGTCTAAGTCGTGTGTGACACATGGTCTACCCTATGGACATGTAGTCCGATCGTGTGTCCCCTGCACGTAAAAGTTTCAAGTCAGTATGCATGGTAATAAATACACGGGCAGAGACACAACCGTGTGTCTCAGCCATGTGAAGGACACGACCCCGCACACGGGCATGTACCTTGGCCATGTGACATCTTGAGCATGCTGACATCAGAAACAGAATGTCCATGTTTCTGTATACTGGCAGGACACAGGTGTGTTGTGGCCGTGTGACGGACACAGGCCACTAACACGGGTGTGTGTCTGGCCATGTGAAAACCCTTGTAGGTGTGAATTAGAAATTTTTTTCTATACAGATGTGGGACACGGGCATTTCCCAGAGTGCTTAGGCCGTGTGAGCTACACGGGCCATCAGCACGACCATGTCGAAATGGTCACACAGGCATGTTACCCTTCCACACGGGCATGTGCCCTATTTTAAATGAAATTTCTTAAGGTTGGTTTAAGGACCCGGAATGGTTTCGAATAGTTATCAACGATCGATTTGGGACTCGTAGGCTCATAATATGAAGATTCAAGTAAAAATTGAAAAAGTTTTAATTTGGATTGAGTCTCGGTAATTTGAGATTGGTTGTGTGCATGTGATCAAGTTAGGTAATGCCTTGTACTTCGCTCCGACGTGGGTTACGGGTATAAGGTGTTACATTTAGTGGTATCAGAGCTATGATTTAGTCGATTCTAGGACTAACCTAGTGAGAGTACGAGTATAACTATGCATGCCATAACTGTATATTGATAGTGTGATGATTTTTGATGATTATAAATTATGTTTTTATATAGTTAATGGATCCTGATATTGCCACGACGAATGACGTGAAAAGTAATGCACCGGCTCCTACTAAAGGGATCGCGCCAATAGAGAGTGAGCTCGTAACTATGGGCCTAGGTGGAGGGGCTAGAGAAGCCTATCTCTGTATGATGGATGCTTGGTACATGGGGTTTGTTCGTACAAATCCAAACACTCCACCTCCCCCACTTCCTCTGATTCCCCAGTATGCCCCGGTAGCTCCCCAAAGTGCGGACATATTTAAAAGAGAGAAGCCTCCAGTAGAGAAGATCCGAAAATAAGGGATCGAGGAATTCTGGGCTAGCATAGATGATGACCCAGAGAGAGCAGAGTTTTGCTAGAAAATACCATTAGGGTATTTGATGAGCTAGCATGCACACCTGAAGAGTGTGTGAAATGTGCAGTGTCGCTTCTACGGGATTCGGCTTATTAGTGGTGGAACACTCTCGTGTCCGTCGTGCCGAGAGAGAGAATCATGTGGGAATTTTTCCAAGAGGAATTCAGGAAAAAAGTATATTAGCCAAATATTTATAGACCAAAAGAGAAATGAATTCTTAGAGTTAAAGTAAAGCTGAATGTCAGTGACGGATATGAACATGAGTTTGTGAGGCTTAGCAAGTATGTGCGGGAGTACGTATCTATAGAAGCCACCATGTGTAAGAGGTTTGAGGACAACCTCAATGAAGATATCTGAGTGTTTGTTGGCATCTTAGAGGTATAGGAATTTGTGGCACTTGTTGAAAGAGCCTGTAAGGCCAAGGAGCTAATTAAAGAGAGGAGGAAAGTGGCTTTTGAGTCACGAGATTCAAAGAAGAGATAGATGAGGAAATCACATCAATCTTCATCCAAAAGATCGAGGGAGTTCACTACCCGATCGAATGCTTCGATGGAGCATTCGAATAGGGACAAGAACCGGCAGAACAAAACTTCTAAAGCCTAGACCACTTCGGTCGTAAGTATCGGTAGCACTCAGCCAAATAAGCTAGAATGCTCGCCATGTGGTAGGTGTCATTTTGGTGAGTGCCGAGGGAATGAAAGGGGCTATTTCAAGTGTGGATCACTAGAACACTTCATCCGTGATTGTCCTGAATTGGATGAGAGAGGGAGAAAACAAGATGTGAAAGTGAGTAGTACTCCTTTGAGGGGTAGGCCTTAGAAGAACCTCAAAAGTGGGGCTAGCAGTAGAGGCATGCCAAGAGATGCTGCGATAAGGTCCGAAGGTATAGCACCTGCAAGGACTTATGCTATACGAGTTCGGGAAGAGACAGAGTCTCCCAACGTGATCACGGGTACCTTTTTTATCTATGAAATATCTGTTATTGCTTTAATTAACCCAGGATCTACCCACTCTTATATTGTATGGAATTGATACCTCATATGAGTATGCTAGTAGAGTCCACTGAGTTTGTAATAAAAGTGTCAAATCCTTTAGGCAGACATGTACTAGTGGACCAAAGATGTAGAAATTGCCCTTTGACAATTAGTGGTCATTGTTTTTTGGCTAACTTGATGTTATTGTCATTTAATAAGTTTGATGTAATCCTTGGGATGAATTGGTTGATTGTTGATAGTGTTATAGTGGACTGCGAGAAAAAGATAATTGAGTTGAAATGTGAAGACAGGAATGTTCTTTGAGTCGGACCAGATGAGTCGGATAATCTGCCTATAGTAATATCGTCATTGACTACCGAGAAATATTTGAGGAAATGATACGAGGCTTATCTGGCATTTGTGTTGAATACTCAAGTGTCTAAGTTGAAGATTGAATTGGTACCAGTGGTTTGTGGGTTTACAAACGTGTTTCCAGAAAAATTACCCGGATTGCCTCTGCTGAGGGAAATAGAGTTTGAAATTGAGTTGGTCCCTGGTATGACACTCATCTCGATTGCTCTGTATAGGATGGCTCCAGTAGAGTTAAAAGAGTTAAAGGCATAGTTGCAAGAGCTAACAGACAAGGGCTTTGCGAGACTGAGTTTTTCCTCGTGGGGTGCTTCGATACTTTTCGTGAAAAAGAAAAATGGGTCGATGAGGTTATGTATCGACTATAGACAACTCAATAAGGTAACAGTGAAGAACAAGTATCCTTTGCCAAGGATTGGTGACCTGTTTGATAAGTTAAAGGGAGTCACTGTATTTTCCTAGATTGACTTGAGATTCGGATATTACCAGTTAAGAGTAAAGGAGCTAGATGTGCTGAAGATTGCGTTTCAGACAAGATATGGGCATTATGAGTTCCTCGTCATGCTCTTTGGTTTGACTAATGGCCCGACGGTGTTTATGGATTTGATGAACCGCATTTTCTGACCATATCTAGATAAGTTTTTCGTAGTCTTTATCGATGACATATTGGTTTATTCGCGTGAGGAGAGCGAGCACACGGAGCTTCTGAGAGTTGTGTTGCAATCTTTGAGAAACAAGCAATTATATGCCAAGTTCAGTAAGAGTGAATTTTGGCTTAAGGAGGTCGGATTCCTAGGACACATTGTGTCAGGAGATGGGATCTGAGTTGACCCAAGCAAGATATCGGCTATTGTGGAGTGGAAACCATCGAGGAATGTGACAGAAGTTCGAAGCTTTTTGGGTTTGGTTGGATACTATAGACAGTTTTAAATGGATTCTCTATGATAGCTATGCCGATAACAAGGCTGCTGTAAAAGAATGTCATGTTTGAATGGATAGAAAAGTGCCAACAGAGTTTTGAGAAATTAAAGGCTTTGTTGACCGAAGCCCTAGTGTTAGTACAACCAGAGTCGGGCAAGGAGTTTGTGGTATATACCAACACCTCCTTGAATGGTTTGGGGTGTGTGCTGATGCAAGAAGGTAAGGTTATAGCTTACGTTTCAAGGCAACTGAAGCCGCATGAGAAAAATTACCCGACGCATGATTTAGAGTTGGCTGCCATCGTATTCGCTTTGAAAATTTGGAGACACTATCTATGTGGCAAGAAGTGTCGAATGTTCACTGATCACAAGAGCCTTAAGTACTTGATGACTCAAAAAGAGTTGAATCTAAGACAACAACGATGGTTAGAGCTAATAAAGGATTACGAGTTGATTATCGACTACCATCTAGGAAAAGCGAACGTGGTTGCCGATGCATTAAGTAGAAGATCATTATTTTCACTTAGAGCAATGAATGTCTGTATGGCTTTGTCTAATGATGGTTCGGTTCTAGAAGAGTTGGGAGCTAGATCGACGTTTCTTCAAGAGATCCGTGAAGCTTAGAAAGGTGATGAGAAACTACAAGCCAAGAAGACTCAGTGTGAATCGGGAGTTGAATCAGATTTTCATATTAGTACCGATGGTTGTATAATGTTCAAAGATAGAGTTTGTGTACCCAAGGACAATGAACTTATTCAGAAGATTCTGAGAGTGCAGATAGTGGTTGTTTGTCCATCCACCTGAATAGTGTGAAAATGTAAACCGACCTTAAGAAAATGTATTGGTGGTCGGGTATGAAAACAAACATTTCAGAGCTTGTGTCTAAGTGCCTAGTGTGTTAGCAAGTGAAGGCTGAACACCAAGTACCTTTGGGTCTATTTCAGCCTATCATGGTCCTGAGTAGAAGTGGGATTGGATCACTATGGATTTTGTAACGGGTTTGCCAGTGACCCTGAAGAAAAAGGATGCTATTTGTGTTATTGTGGATAGGCTAACAAAGTCAGCACGCTTCATACCTGTGCATACCGATTACTCCCTTAAGAGATTAGCCGACTTCGATGTTTCTGAGATTGTGAGACTACACTGGTGCCCATATCGGTTATTTTAGACATAGACTCGAGATTTACCTCGAGGTTTTAGAAAAAGTTACAAGAGGCATTGGGAACAAATTTGAGTTTTACCATAGCTTTTCATTCGAAAACCGACGGTCAATCAGAGAGAGTAATTCAGATATTAGAGGACATGTTATAGTGTTACGTCCTTGAGTTCGAAGGTAGTCGGGAAAAGTATCTACTATTGGTTGAATTTGCCTATAATAATAGTTATTTGACAAGTTTGAAAATGGCACCTTGTGAGGCTTTGTATGGGTGATAGTGTCGAACGCCCTTATATTGGAATGAGCTAAGAGAGAGGCAGATTCACAGGGTCGATTTAGTCAAAGAGACTGAAAAGAAAGTTAAAGTAATTCATGACTGTTTAAAAGTCACCTTGGATAGACAGAAATCCTATGCGGACTTGAAACGAAAGGAAATTGAATTTCAAGTCGGTGATAAGGTATTTTTAAAAGTGTCCCTGTGGAGGAAAGTCTTCAGATTTGGTAGAAGAGGCAAGTTGAGTCCTCGCTTCATAGGGCCTTGTAAGGTTATCGAGAGAGTAGGATGGTTGCCTATCGATTGGCTTTACCACCAGAGTTGGAAAAGATTCACGACGTGTTTCATGTGTCCATGCTACGTCATTATAGATCAGACCCTTCGCATGTGATTACGCCGTTAGAGGTTGAGATTCATTCGGACATGACATATGGTGAAGAGGTGGTCAAGATTTTAGCCCGAGAAGTCAAACAATTGAGAAATAAGAGTATTGAACTTGTAAAAGTTTTCTGTGATGGACATGGAGTCGAGGAAGCGACATGGGAACCTGAGGAGACTATGAGAGATCAGTACTCGAACTTATTCACTGGTAAGATTTTCGAGGACGAAAATCCCTAAGGGGGAGAAATGTAACAGCCTGATTGAGGACCTAGTCAAAATAGTAGTCTCAGGACCACAAATTCAAAGTTAGAAAGATTATTTTATTATTAAAATGGAGTCATAACATGTTCATAATAGTGCACGAAAAATTTGGTGAGCTAATTTTAACGTTTGTAAACCCAATTGTGAAAAAGGACTAAATCGTATAAAATGCAAATGTCCTAAATTGATTGCTTGATGTGTCAAATAGCTAGAGAATAAAAATTGGGGGTCTTAAAAGGGCAATTAGGCCCTTTTAAAAGAGCTTGGCCGGCCATGAGACAAAGAAGGGCAATTGGTCAAAGTGTTAGGTAGGTGATGACATTTTATGAGATAAAATAATACCCTAAATGCCTAGTTTTCATTTTTTTCATCCATTCTTCCCTATTGATCGAAAATATCAGCCAGGAGAAGGGTTTTGAAGCTTGAAATTTTTAACAACTTATTCCTCTCACAAGTAAGTGATTTCCATATCCTTTGTTGATGATTTTTGTATTTTTGAGACCCTTGAAGCTTCAACTTTCAAATGAGGGGTATATCTTGCAATATGTTGAAGGTTTAGGGTTTTACCATGAGAGCATTTAGGGTGTTTTCTAAAATTTTATGGAAGAATATGAGTTTTAGTTGTGTAATAGACAACTTTTGTGAAATGTGTTACCATGAAAACACCTAAAGGGACTATTTTGCACAAGTTGTAAAATGAATGATAAATGTGTGAAATAGAGAGAATTTGGGGTTGCTATAAGAGTGAAAAGAGTTTAGCTAGGCTTAAGATGCGAAGAAATTTGATAAAGATCGATTTTCGAGCATAGGGGTAATATGGTCATTTTGCCAAAGTCTAGGGGCAAAATGGTTGTTTCACCAAAGATGTCAATTTTTAATTGCTTAAATTTATTTAGTGATTAAATGAGTGCGTTTTGCTATTATAGATCAAAAAATACTGAATTCGAGCCTAGACAGGGGGAAAGCCAAGCAAATCGACTAAATTAACTAGTCGCCACATTTGGTAATCCGAGGTAAGTTTTATGTAAACAGTACAACTACATTGCTATCATATGTGCTTGAATCGTTATAGTATGAATTGCTTGACTGTGGAATTGAGAATGTTTAATGACATTCGAGATAGTAGAATTTCTGTTAGAACATTAAGAAGTACATCAGATATTAATGCCATGGCATTTGGGATCATTTGTGTGTGGGATAGTGTAAGACATGTCTGGGACATGCATCGGCCACATTATGAGAGCCAGTGTAAGTGACCATGTTTAGGACATGGCGTCGGCATTAAGACAAGTGCTAGTGTAAGATATGTCTGGGACATGCGTCGGCCTCGAGATGATAGTCAGTGTAAGACCATGTTTGGGACATGGCATCGACTTGATACGTAAGCCAGTGTAAGACATGTCTGGGATATGCATCGGTTACTAGATAATAGTCAATGTAAGACCATGTCTGGGACATGACATCGACTTGAGATGTGGCCAGTGTAAGACCGTGTTTGGGACATTGCATCGGCACCTTACCCATGTTTGAGGTTTGATGAATATCCGGTAGTATTTCGATTGGTTCAACGGTGAAAGTTATGTTCCTAAACTAATGAGGAAAGTATAACCATGTTGTGAGTGGCACAGGTACCTAATTGGTATGTATGAGATATGAGCTCATTGTATAATATGTGACTTGTATGGATGGTAATGAGTAAGTTATGTCTTTACCTACCTTGGTATTATGAGCATGTTGATTATTGATATATTGTTGTTGTATATATATGTAACTTACTAAGTTTTTATGCTTACTCCATTTTCTTTCCATTTCTTTATAGTGTTGCGTAACTAGCTCAAGGATCACAGAAGTCAGAGATATCGATCACACTATCAACCGAAGTATTCGGCATAGTTGGATTTATATTTTTGAATATGGCATGTATAAGAGCTAGACTTTATTATTTTGTGTCTCTGAGAATTGGCCAAATGTGTTTGCTTGGGTTGAAAACCCTTCAATTTGTATTATGTTTTGAATGATAGTTAATATTCATTTTGAATTTATAAACTATGCATTACCATGGTTAAATGAATGTCTATTATGGTTGAATTGGTTATATGAATTGTGCTTGTGTTGGTATTGGTTGACGTGTATGAATCTAGGTATGTAAATATGGCAATGAGGCTTGGTAAATAGCTTTATATTATCCACACGGGTAGACACACGAGCGTGTGTCTAGGCTGTGTGTGACACATGGTCTGCCCTATGGCCGTGTAGTATGGCCATGTGTCCCTTACACGTAAAAAATTCAATTCAGTATGCATAGTAATAAATACATGGGTAGAGACACGACCGTGTGTTTCAGCCGTGTGAACGACAGGGCCCAGCACATGGGCGTGTGCCTTGGCCGTGTGACTTCTTGAGCTTGCTAATGTCATAAATAGAGTCTCCATGTTTTTGTACACGGGCTAGGATATGGGCATGTCGTGGTCGTGTGAGGGACACTGCCATTGACATGGGCGTGTGTCTGGCCGTGTAAAAACCCCTGTAAGTGTGAATTAGAAATTAATTCTACATGGGTGTGGGGCATGGGCGTGTCCCAGAGTGCTTAGGTCGTGTGAGCCACACAGGCCATCAGCACGACCATGTCGAAATGGTCACACGGGTGTGTTACCCTTCCACACAGGTGTGTGCCCTATTTTAAAGACAATTTCTTAAGGTTTGTTTAAGGACCTGGAATGGTTTTGAATAGTTATCAACGATCGATTTGGGACTCGTAGGCCCATAATAAGAATATTAAAGTAGAAATTAAAAATGTTTTAATTTGGATCGAGTATCGGTAATTTAAGATTGGTTGTGTGCATGAGATCAAGTTAGGTAATGCCTTGTACTCCACCCCGACGTGGGTTACCGGTATAGGGTGTTACATTGAGTTATGCCATTGATGAGAGCTTGTGATTTTTGTTATTTGATGATGAAATATAAAAGATATGTTTGCGGTTAACATGTTTTGTATTGGAATTTTTTATGATTTTGAGTAATTAGGACTAAATTAGAAAAATAATAATTTGAGGGACTAAAATGTGAAATAAATGAAATATATGAACTTGTATGAATATTAGGAACATTCGACCAAACATGGGTATATTGAAATTTTGCATATTTTGTGTTTTGTGTAATAGGGGCTAAATTGTAAAAAGTGTAAAATGTTAGGGGTAAAATGGTAATTATCCCATTTATACGTTTTTGGAATAAATTGAATGGAAATATTTTGAATGAGTTCAATTTAAATATGTTTAGATTAAGAATCAAAGAAATTGGATTTGGATCGGGGGAAAACTAAAGTTGTCGACCAGTCGTCCTGTTCCATTTTTCATCGTCCGTGGTAAGTTTATAAGCAAATAGACGTACTTAATTTTAATTAAATATGAATTATATATGTTGAATTGGAATATGTAAATATATCTATGTATTAGCCGAATGTGAATAAGTTTGGCAGAAATATTTATGAATTTGTTTCGACCGAGTTACGACGTCTGAAAGCCCTGTATGAACCTTAGGGATAGCTAGGATACATATGTCATGACATAGGATTCCGATATGTGATGTGCGAGTAAGACCATGGCATCGATATATGTGTGCGAGTAAGGCCACATTTTATACGTTGGCATTGATATGTGACTCCGATATATGTGTGCGAGTAAGACCTTGTCTGGGACAGTGGCATTGATATGTGATTACATGTAAGACCACGTCTGGGACATTAGCATTGTACGATATTTGTGATTATTCGAGTTTCCTATCCAATTTTGAATGGTTTAACATGCAATGATAAGATGTGAACGAAGGGTAAAACGAGCTTAACGACCAGATATGAGTTAGTTGATTACCTATTTGAAAAATAAGGTAAGTGGACCATTATGTATGCGATGTAAATTACCTAAGTTACTAATATGAACATGTGTGCCTTGTGAAGAATATTCAACCTTGCTATGAATATGTATATGATATCATATTTTGATTCATGAGTATATGTATATGTGTTCTCATAATGATATTTAGCTTTAAAATTAAAGATATTTTGCTTATATATATGTGTCTGTGTATTCGGCCATATGATATAATTATGTATGTGATTGTTATCCTTTGACTTATGAATTTATGCATATAAGCGTATATGTATTAGTTATGATAAAGATATTTTGGCTTGGAAATTGAATGATAGTTTGTTAAAATACGTATATGTTCATTCGGCCATGAATAATCTACATGTGAGAGTATACATAAAATACATGAAATTGTAAGTTTAAGATTTAAAATAACTATGATAGTATAATTTGGTTTAATTTAAATGACTTAATTATGTCATTTAGTTGTTTATTTGCTTATGACTTACTAAGCTATGAAAGCTTACTGTGTGTGTTCATGTTTACCTCTATTTTATAGATTTTGGATTCAAGTTTTGAGCTCAGGAATCGTCAGAGAAGTTTATCACACTATCGACTGTCTTCTGTATCTTTATAAGTGAACTTACGAATCAATGGCATGAATAGGCTGGATTTTAATTTTGAAATGTCTGATTTTGGTTAATGTAATTTTGAGCCATGCGAAAATGGCTTAATAATTTTTCATGCTCGGATTTAATGTTTCGTTTTGATGATGGTTGTATTTGGTTGTGATTTTGGTGATTCGACCTTATATATTTTCATGTAATATATGGTCGGTTATAATGTTAATAGTTGTGTAAATATTTGATCTTGGTTCGAGCTTATATTGGGAGTGTATCCAAGGTATATAATGTTGTGGAGTTTGTTTATGTGTCTCGGCCATATGACATATAATGATTATAAAATGAACTAAGGTATATCATATATTAGTAGGGTAAAAATCAAGATATGTACATGGGGTATATTCGGTGTTCTTTCATGGTCAATTTAAGTGATATGTATAATTCATGATTGTTTCTATGGTTTAAGTTTATTTTATTATAATGTTATGTATCAGGGATGAAAGATATTTGGGATATGTGTTTCATAAATTGAATATGGTTGATGACTTTGGATATCATTAGATTGAATTGGCCATGGTACACTCACAAGTATGTTTTAAGCTTGATATGACATTTGTGGTTTAATGATTCGGTTATAGTTCATGCATAGATAAGCATGTATGTGAATTGGTACCTAAGAGCATTCGGCTATATTCTAATGTGATTGGGATTTATTTTGGTTTTGGTATTATTTGATATGTTTGTATTTGAGAATGGCTTACTAAATTTGGCTTAGTATTGAAGTGAAATGATTATGATATGTGTATATATTTCAATGGGTATTAGTTGTTTAAATTCGGTTGTCACAGCAATGTATAAGTATATATATACATATGTGCATAAGTCATGGTTATTTATATAATGAGTTGGCTAAGTAGAGACAAGTTGGATATGTTATTTAGACTTATTTATATACTACATTTGTATTTTGGAAAAAGTGATAAAATAGGTCACAATTTGTTACTTGTATGCTCGTGTTATAATTGTGATATAAGGTTTAGTAATATTTGTTAAACGAATTGAACATTGTGATGTAAGTTATTTATATGAAGCAAAATGATGTATGACTTTATTAATTAAAGTTGGTGTCTATAAATTGTAAGTTGACAGATTAATTCATATGTAAACCATTTGTATACTTTAAATGTTAAGGTTGCATATATGATTTGAATGTGAAATGAATTATATTGAGTTATAAGTTAAGCATTTAATTTCTATGATAATTTATTTGTGTTGTAGTAACAGTAATTTGAATAATTAGATAAATGTTATAATCGAAACATGTTAATTTGGTTTAAAATTTTATTAGATGGTTTACCTTGTAATGCAAGTTGTTCTGAATTGTCTTATGATCGGTAATGCCTCGTAACCCCATTCCGGTGACGGATTCAGGTTAGGGGTGTTACAAAACCGTAGCTTTGATACCAATAAATATAACACCCTAACCCGTATCTGTCTCCATAATAGGGTTATAGAGCATTAGCGGAGTTTATAGTTCAATTATAATTAATTCATGCCATTTACTATTCATTTCCAAAAATCAATCATAATCAATCATAATGTCCCTCACATGGGTCCTCGAGGCCCAAAATACATATTAGAATTGAGTCAGGGACTAAACAAGGATCACATAAAAGGTTTTGCTAAATCTCAAAATTTTTCTTAGGTGCAGGGGACACACACTTGTGTGGCCAGGCCCTGTGAGCCACACGGCCAATGACAAGCCCGTGTCTTAGGCCATGTGGGTATTTAATGTGAGGTACACGACCGTGTCCCAGATCATGTTCAAATTAAGATTGCTACTGACTTGGGTCACACGGCCAAGCACACATCCGTGTGCTAGGCCGTGTGAACAATTTAATTTTCAAAAATAGGGGCAGGATGCACATGGTCAAGACACACGCCCGTGTGTGGGGCTGTGTCTTTCACACGACTGAGACACACTGTAACACCCCAAACCCAACCTGGACGTTATGGCTGAATCTGGCAATGTCATATTGAAGTGTTTTTCGTAAAACATGATATATTTGAAAAGCCCAATGTTTATTTAGCCTCTTTGTGTAATCTAGAAATTAATTTTAAAACTTGCATCACTATTAAAAGTATTTACTTTAAAACATTATTTATTTGAAAATCTCATTTATTGCATAAGCTTTTGAAACGATATTTTGTATTTGCGGTATTTTGGTAAATCATGCATATCTTTTAAAAACCCGCATCCTACTACTAGCAGATATAAATAAAAAATAAATAAAACCCCAATATTGAAAATAATAAAGGCCTTATTACATAACAATACCCAAATAAAACAACATACAAATTATAAACAAATATGGAAGCAAGAGCGGTTGTGTGGCCACCCTTGAGTCCCTCGGAGCACCGATCCGCCTACGACTGGGGATTACCTGTACAGTTAAAACAAATGGGTGAGTTTACGAAAACTCAGTGTGTAATCCCACATAAGTAAACAATCAGAGTAAACACAATTTGAGCTTAAGCCCTTTCAGTTTCAGTTCGGGCCTTAGCCTATTCTAGTAACAGTATCAGTGGGGCCTAAGCCCATATACACATACATCACGTAGGGGCAAAATAGTCATCTTATCACCTAAGGGTAAATTAGTCATTTTACCACATAAGGGGAAAACCGTCATTTTACCACATGAGGGCAAAATAGTCAGTTTGTTGCATAAGGGAAAATAGTCATTTTATTTTACAGGGGTATTACAATCATTTTATCCTACTAGGGAATTTCAGTCATTTTATCCTATGGGGGTATTTTGGTCATTTTCAAGTAAATAAGGGTCCAGGCACTCTTACCGGCCCACCAGTAGGTCCAAAGTCTTCTTGGGCGACTCGTGCAACTTTAACAATCAAACGGTGATAATGGGCACACAGCCTATATTGCGGGCCCATGTGGACCCACAACCCAAGATGGCCTTAGCAGTGTGATTCACACAGCCGTCCTAATATTAACCACACTCTTGTGTGATTCTTCCCGTATGGGCCATAGGCCCATTAGGCCTATGTGGCCCAGTTCGGCTCAAAATTTCCAAGCATCGTTTTGGCCTATGAAAATGCTCATGGCCATCTCGTTTACCACACGACCATGTTTTGTTACACGGCCTGCCACACAAGCGCCCACACGCTCATGTGGTGTCGACAACCCACTTTTCGGCATTTCAGCCTTTCGGCTTTTCGGCTTTTCAGCCTTTGCAGTTTCACGTCTAATGGCAGTGTTACACACCTGTTTATGCGAATAGCGTAAATCCCCACGTACAACAACCTAGATTCAAACATGACTCATGTCAGTCTTTTAATTGATAGGGTTAAGACGCCCTCTTCTGAACATTTAATACCCAATATGGTACATTACTAACCTTGGTTATGCAAATATGGTTTAATCCTTCCTTAACCCAGTGATCACCAAATCCTTAGCACAACCTGCATTGAATCCCAATATCTTTAACTATCATCCTGAACAAAATAACTAAAACCAAACGAACGACATCTTACCACCACTCAGAAGTAAGAACGGTTGATAGATAAAATCAATTTACCACACCAGAGCCAAATTTACACAGGATACATAGACCAACTAGAATGATTGTACCTTTATCAGGAATCAGTAACACAGGAAGATATTAGAACGAGGATCGCAGCCGAAGAGAGAAAAAAGAATAAGCCATTAGTACTTACCGATTCACTAGAGGACTCTTACTAGCCGAAAACAAAATAAAGAGAAGATGGGGAAGAGAAGTCGACAGAAGAAGGAGGATGGAAAAGAACTAACTATTTGGCCAAAGGAACACAGAACACCAAAGCTAAACCCCCCATTTCCTAGAGAAAAACCAAAAGCAAGAAAGGGAAAAGAATGAGGTATTTAGTTTTAAATGAAGGAAATGAACATGATAAAAGCCGAGGAATAAAAGGAGAAGAGTAGAAAAGGGTATTCGGCTATCTCACACCAAGATGGAGGAGAGGGAAGGAGACAGCTAAACAGCAAGGTGAAAGAAATGGGAAGAATTAAGAGAGGATGCTAGTAAAAACTGGCAAAGGTTTAAGCAAGGAAAAGAAAGACAGAGATGAGCGGATTAACAAAGAGAACGAAATTTTATGAATAGGAACCCAAACCAGAAGTATAACGGCAGAAAAATAGGGGCTTAAGGAGAGAACGAAGAGAAAAAGAAAAAGGCAAATAGGTTAGCAGTCACCAAAATGAGGAACACTTGCCAGTTTCCAAAACTGAACTCTGAGTGTTGAGAGTCCACAAAGGGCACCAATACTTCCACCAAATTCGAATTCCCCTATTTCCTCCTAAAATCCCTCATGTTCACAAACCTCAACAACTGAAAATCCCCCCTTTTCACTCCCCAAATTCGGCTAACAACAATCCCATTCAAATCTGTTCAAACTCTGGGTGTTTTGGTCAAACACAACTCCCTCCCATGGCCACTAGCAAAAATAATCACCATTTGCACAAGCAATGATTCGAACCTCAGACCAGTAGCACACTCTACACGACACTATCCACTAAAGAAGCAGGTCCATTCTATCATATTTTTACCAAAATAAACTTATAGCCCTACTGGCCAAAGATAGGGGTTTTATCCTTAAAAAGAAAAAAATTGTGAAAGCTAGGACTTGAACCCATGACTTCCCAAACACTTCCAGAGCACACAACCACTAAGCCAATCACTCAGTTGTGTCACTTCCTTGCATAATTAAATATTTGTGTGCAGTCTCCTAACTGCACCCCTGCTCAAAACCTAATACTTTTAGGCCCAAATTTGAGGCGTTACAACTCACCCCTCCTTAAAGAAATTTCGTCCTAAAATTTCCAACTATCAGAGTCGTCGCTTGACACAAACTACAACACTACACTCTCGCTGCGCACTCTACTTTCCAAAATACCACCTTTAACCTGAATGATTCCAGTATAGTCTATAGACAGACTGAAATAATGCATCAATCTAATAATCAGCCGCGCGATCATGAAACCCAGCTCGAGCACCTCCATGGCCTCCGGCACAGCCTCTTGTACCCCTTCTGTGAGTACCTCTGATGTTCATAATCGAGTTGTGTTTTATCTTTGTTAACAGTTTTATGTATCACCTTATAGTTCCAGTGTTTACTAACAGATATTTTATGAAAACTAGTATCAGTTGTTCAGAGTTTTGTTTTCGCATATCGTAGTTTCACTATAGTTTCAGTTTACCTTAGACAGAATATTTCAGTAAGTTTATTACCTACAGTAGTCTCAGTATTTCAATTTAAATAGATAGAAGTTTTGAAAAACTTACAGAATCGGTGCCGGACACTCGGTGTACCACACATTCAGTAAAACATTTCCAAGTATTTCAAATCATTTAAAACAGTCTTTTTTTCAAAATTTTAAGTTTTAAAGAAGCCCAAACCACAGCCGAGTTTTGTAACTTGATTCTGATACCACTAAATGTAACACCCCAAACCCGACCCAGACTTTATGGTCGAATCTGACGTGTCACATTGCACTGCTTTCCGAAAATATGAACTCTGTTGGTTTTGAATAGTTAAAATCCTATTGTGGTTTGATAAGTATGTTAAATTCCTTGTATTAACCAATCAGCTAGTCAAAAACATTAGTCATATTAAATTGCCTTTATTTTATTACACTAATTTAATCGCGGAAGCTTTTCAAAACAATAAAGGTTAAATCGTGTGTCTTTGCAAATAATTGATACTTTGAAAACTCATCTTCCCCTAGACTAGCAGTTTAAAGTAAGCAAGCAAATGCCCAATTAAAATTTAAATACATAAAAGGCCTTATTACAGAATTAAAAACCCAAAACGAAAATTCAAATAAAAGTAAAATTATGCATAGCATGATTACAGTCATGTGACCACCTCCAAGTCCCTTACAGCACCAAATCCTCTAAAGCTGGGGATTACCTGTACAGTTAAAACAAATGGGCGTGTAACACCCCTTACCCATATTCGTCGCCGGAACAGCGTACGAGGTATTACTAAATCATAATACATACCATTAAATAAAACCAAAACAAAAAATATGGCATACAATTAGATCATGAATCATTATAACATATGCCTTTAATAATATTAGCCAATTTCAAAAGCTTCGTACAAAATAATCGGTCAAATACTACACTTAATATTTTAAAACCTAGACAATTATGACACGTAACAAAATAACTAAGTCTACTATACATGCCATAATTCAAAATGTTTAGTTCAAATACCCAAAAATATTGATAGTGCAGGCAGATCTTCAATGATCCTTGACTCCTGTGCAAGCTGGATGACACTATAAGACAAAAGAGAGAAAAGAGGGTAAGCTTATAGCTTAGTAAGCAAGTATGTAAATAATGAATAAGAATCTAATATGTTTACACAATAACTCAAGTGTATCTACTTTTAATTTCACCATTTACTCTACTTTGGTCAAGTTGTCTCTACTGCGTCATACTCACTAAATAAATCATAACTCGAGTTACAAAACTCAAAATTCAATTCCGTAAAATTTTCATGTAGCTAGACTCATATTACTTTTTTCTAATGTTTTTCTATAATTTTTGGTCTAGCCAATTAGTACAGTTGATTAGTTAAAGTTTCCCCTGTTATACAGCTCGACTGATCTGACCTCTATTCACTACGAATTGAATTTCTCCCAGTACACAATTCAAATAGCCATGAAATCTATTTCATTTAAAACTAGACTCAGTAAGGAATCTAGAAATATGAACTATATTTCTTAATTAGTTTTGTAAAATTTTTAATGATTTTTCAAATTAAGAACAGGGGATCACATAGTCATTCTGAGCAAGTCACACACAATTATAAATATCTCAAATTATAGAGTTCCTTTACTTTCTATGTTTCTTTTACATGAAAATAGACTCATTAAGATTTAAATGCATATCTCATTCAGCCTCAAATTAAATTCCTACTATTTTTTGTGATTTTTCAAATTCACGTCACTGCAACTGTCCAAAACAGTATTATTGCTAATTCACTCTTTCACACTTTCTTTGTATTTACCTCATTTAGCCTACATATCACAATTCAGTTTCACCATATTTCATACATCACAAGTGTAGGTTCATGATTACAATGTCACTATAAAATCATCCCGTTGAACAATTCGGATCAATCCTCGATACTTAGTGGTTTCAGCACACAGCTCCACCATCATATTTCATATAATTCAGCTCTCTTGTACACATGGTGAACACTTAGTACCACCCATGTGACCTAGCCAATTTATCTCGTAGCTCTCTTGTCTACATGGTGTCCTTCACTTGGAATCACACATGCGACCTAACTACATTTATCCTCTCCTGTAGCTCTCTTGTCTACATGGGATACATCCCGTATCACACATGTGACCTAGCTACTACATAGTGTATCGTAGCTCTCTTGTACACATGATGTGCACTTAGCACCATACATGTGACCTAGCTACATTTCATCTATATTATTCAATCTTTTCGAAAGTTCAACCGGGATTTCTCTCACTATTACTTATTTCCATTCTTCCAATAGTCGGTTTATGATTCAAAATCAACTAAAATATATAAAATAGGCTAAAATACAAAAATGTAAATGAAGTTAATGTATTATTTACATACAAACTTACCTCGGTGCAAAATATGGAAATTTTGCAATTTAGTCCAAAACCTTTTCCCTCCCTCGTTCGAGGTCGATTGCACGCCTTTCTTAATCTATAACAACACATTTAGCTCATTTAACACTCATACTATTTATTTCAATTCAAAAATCACATAATGTAAAAATTACATTTTTGCCCCCTAACTTTTACAAAATTATGATTTTACCCCTAGGCTCGGAAATTTAATTTCAGCCCTTATTCTTATGTTTTATGACATGCTGAACATTTTTCTCTTCTATAACAACATCAAATTCTCACTCTAACATGTACTTATGAGCATTAGGTATTTTTATCGATTATACCGTTTTGCTCGTTTTCGCTAAAAATCGCTTAGAAAAGATCGTTCTCCTAACCTCAAACATTCATATTCTACCATCAAACATCAAAATACATGCATATAATTCATGGGTAAATTTTTAAACATAAACCCTAACTCGAAATAATGGTAGAAATAGGTAAACCGAGCTACGAGGATTTCAAAAATGTAAACAACATTAAAAACGGGGCTTGAATGCACTTACTATTGAGCTTGAAAGCTTGAAACAAACCCTAGCTATGGATAATATGCAAGTTTCGGCCAAGTTAAATGAGGATGAACACATTTTTGTGTTATTTTTCCCATTCTATTTCATTTATTATGCAAATGACCAAAATGGCCTTACTACTAAACTTTCTAAAAATTCCATCCATGTCCAAATTTTTGTCCATATAAAGTATAATGGTCTAATTGCCATTTAAGGACCTCTAATTAAAACCCCCATTTCAATCAAGTACTTTATGAACTAGAACACACACATTTTTCACCTATTTCAATTTAGTCCTAAACGTCAAATTAAACACCCAATCGATAAAATTTGGCAACGAAATTCTCACACGATTATGCAATCATAATATAAACACTAAAACTTAATCAAAATAATAAATTATCGAATTCGTGGTTTCAAAACCACCGTTCCGTTTTGGCCCTAAATCGGGCTGTTACAGGGCGGGTTTACGAAAACTCAGTGTGTAATTCGATATAAGCAAAAAATCAGAGTAAACACAATTTGGGCCTAAGCCCTTTCAGTTTCAGTTAGGGCCTTAGCCCATTCCAGTAATAGTATTAGTGGGGCCTAAACCCATATTAGTAACAGTGGTAATATCAGTTTGGGCTTTAGCCCATCTCAATATAGAAGCACTCATATACTTGGGCCTTGGCCAATTACAATAACAGTAAACAGTGCAGTAGCAGTAACAGTAAGCAGGTCCTACCCATCCAGCCCCTTCACACCATCTCCATACCAACCCTACACACCATGTGGGGATAAAATCAACCCACTCATTCCTATACACCAGAATTAGCACCGGTTGCGGCACTAAACAGTATTTTCAGTAGAGCTGCCCGTATGATAGGCTTAGAGCCATCACTGATTTGCAGCAGAGCTGCCAGTACAATACATTTCCTCCAATCATATATAAGCCCATCCCCATGCAATGCATCACGCAACATGTCATCTCATATTATAATATTAAACATGTATTCAATACAGTTTACAAATAGCATGCTAAAATATACACATACATCACATAGGGGCAAAACAGTCATCTTAACATCTAAGGGTAAATTAGTCATTTTACCACATAAGGGCAAAACTGTCATTTTACCACATGAGGGCAAAATAGTCAATTTCTCGCATAAGGGAAAAACAGTCATTTTACCTTATAGGGGTGTTACAATCTTTTTATCTTACTAGGGTTTTTTGGTCATTTTAGCCTATGGGGGTATTTAGGTCATTTTCAAGTAAATAAGGGTCTAGGTACTCTTACCGGCCCACCAGTAGGCCCAGAGTTGTCTTGGGCGACCCGTGCAACCTTAACAGTCAATCAGTGATAATGGGCCCACAACACATATTGTGGGACCATGTGGACCCATAACCCAATATGGCCTTAGCAGTGTGATTCACATAGCCGTCCCAAAATTAACCACACTCTTGTTGATTCTTCTTGGTGGGGCCCACAGGCCCATTGGGCCTACGCGGCCCAATTTGGCCCAGTATCATTTTGGCCCATGAAAACGCTCATGGCCATCTCGTTGACCACATGGCTTGCCACACTGGCACCTACACACCCGTGTGGGGTCGACCACTCACTTTTCGGCTTTTCAGCCTTTTGGCTTTTCGGCTTTTCAACCTTTGGAGTTTCATGTCTAATGACAGTGTGACACACCTATTTATACGAATAGCGTAAATCCCTACGTACAACCTAGATTCGAACATGACTCATGTTAGTCTTTTAATTGATGGGGTTAAGATGCCATTCTTCTAAACATTTAATACCCAATATGGTACGTTACTAACTTTGATTATGCAAGTGTGGTTTAATCCTTCCTTAACCCAGGGATCACCAAATCCTTAGCACAACCTGCATTGAATCCCAATATATTTAACTACCACCCTGAACAAAATAACTAAAACCAAACGAACGACTTCTTACCACCACTCCGAAGTAAGAACGGTTGATAGATAAAATCGGTCTACCACACTAGAGCCAAAGGTACACAGGATATAGAGACCAATTGGAACGATTGTACGTTTAATCAGGAATCAGTAACACATGAAGATATTAGAAGGAAGATCGCAGCCGAAGAGAGAAAAAAGAATAAGCCATAAGTACTTACCGATTCACTAGAGGACTCTTACTAGCTGAAAACAAAATAAGGAGAATATGGGGAAGAGAAGTCGATAGAAGAAGGAGGATGGAAAAGAACTAACTATTCGGCCAAAGGAACAAAGAGCACCAAAGCCAAACCCCCTTTTCCTAGAGGAAAACTGAAAGTAGGAGAGGGAAAAGAATGAGGTATTCAGTTTTAAATAAAGGAAAGGATACACGATAAAAGTCGAAGAATAAAGGGAGAAGAGTAGAAAAGGGTATTCGGCTATCTCACACCAAGATGGAGGAGAGGGAAGGATACAACTAAACAACAAGGTGATAGAAATGGGAAGAATTGAGAGAGGATGTTAGCAAAAATCGGCAAAGGTTTAAGCAAGGAAAAGAAAGATAGAGATGAGCAGATTAACAAAAAGAACTGAATTTTATGAATAGGAACCCAAACCAGAAGTATAACGGCAGAAAAATCGAGGCATAAGAAGAGAACAAAGAGAAAAAGAAAAAGGAAAACATGTTATCAATCATCAAAATGAGGAGCACTTGCCAGTCTCTAAAACCAAACTTTGAGTGTTGAGAGTCCACAATTGGCACCAATACTCCCACCAATTTGAATTCCCCAATTTCCTCTTAAAAGCCTTTCTGTTCACAAAGCTTAACAACTGAAAATCCCCTTTTTCACTCCCTAAATTCGGCTAACAACAACCCCATTCAAATATGTTCAAACTCTAGGTGTTTCGGTCAAACACAACTTCCTCCCATGACCACCAGAAAAAATAATCCCTATTTGCATAAGTAGGGATTCGAACCTCAGACTAGTAGCACACTCCACACGCCACTATCCACTAGACTTGCAGGCCCTTTCTATTATGTTTTTACCAAAATAAACTTATAACCCTACTGGCCAAAAATAGGGGTTTTATCCTTAAAAAGAAAAATTTTGTGGAAGTTAGGACTTGAACCCATAACTTTCCAGACACTTCCAGAGCACACAGCCACTAAGCCAAACACTCAATTGTGTCACTTCCTTGCACAATTACATATTTATGTGTAGTCTCCTGACTATACCACTACTCAAAACCTAATACTTCTAGGCCCAAATTCCGGACGTTACAACTCACCCCTCCTTAAAAAAATTTCGTCCTCGAAATTTCTAACTATTAGAACAGTTGCTAAACACAGACTGCACCACTACGCTCTCGTTGCACACTCTAGTTCAAAAATACCACCTTCAAAATGAATGATTCCAGTATAGTCTATAGATGACTGAAACAATGCATCAATCCAATACTTAGCCGCAAGATCGTGAGGCCCAGCTCGAGCACCTCCATGGCCTTTGGCACCGCCTCTTATACCCCTTCCGTGACTACCTCCGATGTTCATAATCAAATTGCATTTTATCTTTGTTAACAATTTTATGCATCAGCTTATAGTTCCAGTGTTTATTAACAGATTTTTTATTAAAACTAGTATCAGTTATTCAGAGTTTTGTTTTCGCAGTTTCAGTTTATCCTAGACAAAATATTTCAGTAAGTCTACTACTTACAGTAGTCTCAATATTTCAATTTAAACAGATAGAAGTTTGAGAAAACTTACAGAATTGGCGCCTAAGACTCGGTGTTCCACACATTCAGTAAAACATTTCCAAGTATTTCAAATCATTTAAAATAGTCATTTTTCAAAATTTTAAGTTTTAAAGAAACACAAACCACAGTCGAGTTTTGTAACTTGATTCTATTACCACTAAATGTAACACCCCAAACCCGACCCAGATGTTATGGCTGAATCTGGCGTGTCACATTGTGCTACTTTCCAAAAATATGAACTTTGTTGGTTTTGAATAGTTAAAATCTATTGTGGTTTGATAAGTATGTTAAATTCCTTATTATTAATCGATCAACTAGTCAAAACATTAGTCATATTAAATTGCTATTATTTTATTACACTGATTTAATTGCGGAAGCTTTTCAAAACTATAAAGGTTAAACCGTGTGTCTTTGCAAATAATCGATACTTTGAAAACCCGTCTTCCCCTAGACTAGTAGTTTAAAGTAAGCAAGCAAATGCCCAATTAAAATTTAAATCCATAAAAAGCCTTATTACAGAATTAAAAACCCAAAACGAAAGTTCAGATAAAAGTAAAATCATGAATAGCATAATTATGGTCATGTGGCCACCTCCGAGTCCCTTACGGTACCAAACCCTCTAAAGCTGGGGATTACTTGTACAGTTAAAACAAATGGGTGAGTTTACGAAAACTCAGTGTGTAATCCCATATAAGTGGACAATCAGAGTAAACACAATTTGGACCTAAGCCCTTTCAGTTTCAGTTAGGGCCTTAGCCCATTCCAGTAACAGTATCAGTGGGGCCTAAACCCATATCAATAACAGTGACAATATCAGTTTGGGCTTTAGCCCATCTCAATAAAGAAGTAGTCATATAATCGGGCCTTGCCCCATTACAGTAACAGTAAACAGTACAATAACAGTAAACAGTATAGTAGCAGTAACAATATGCAGGTCCTACCCATCCAGCCTTTACACACCATCTTCGTACCAACCCTACACACCATATAGGGATAAAATCAACCCACTCATCCTTACACACCAAAATTAGCATCGGTTGCAGCACCAAAAAGTATTTGCACCAGAGCTGCCAGTATAATAGGCTTAGAGCCATAAGTGATTTGAAGCAGAGCTACCAGTACAGTACACTTCCTCCAATTATATATAAGCCTATCCCCATGCAATGCATCATGCAACATGTCATGTCATGTCATAATATTAAACATGTACTTAATATAGTTTACAGATAACATGCTAAAATATACACATACATCACGTAGGGGCAAAACAGTCATCTTACCACTTAAGGGCAAATTAGTCATTTTACCATATAAGGGCAAATCCCTCATTTTACCACATGAGGGAAAAATAGTCAGTTTATCACATAAGGGCAAAATAGTCATTTTACCTCACAGGGGTATTACAGTCATTTTATCCTATTAGGGTATTTTGGTCAATTTACCCTATGGGGGTATTTTAGTCATTTTCAAGTAAATAAGGGTCCAAGTACTCTTACCGGCCCACCAATAGGTCCAGAGTCGTCTTGGGTGATCTGTGCAACCTTAACAGTCAATCGGTGATAATGGGCCCACGACCCATATTGCGGGCTCATATGTACCCACAACCTAAGATGGCCTTACTAGTGTGATTCACACAACCGTCCCAAAATTAACCACATTATTGTGTGATTGTTCTCGTGTAGGGCCTATAGGCCCATTGGGCCTTCGTGGCCCAGTATCGTTTCGGGCCATGAAAATGCTCATGGCCATCTCGTTGACCACATGACCATGTTTTGTTACACGGCCTGCCATACAGGAGCCCACACGCTCGTGTGGTGTCGACAACCCACTTTCCGGCTTTTCAGCCTTTCAAACTTTTAAACTTTCAGCCTTTGCAGTTTCACGTCTAATGGTAGTGTTACACACCTGTTTATGCGAATAGTGTAAATCCCCACGTATATCAACCTAGATTCAAACATGACTTATGTCAGTGTTTTAATTGATGGGGTTAAGACGCCCTCTTCCGAACATTTAATACCCAATATGGTACATTACTAACCTTGGTTATGCAAGTATGGTTTAATCCTTCCTTAACTCAATGATCACCAAATCCTTACCACAACCTGTATTGAATCTGAATATATTTAACTATCACCCTGAACAAAATAACTAAAACCAAACGAACGACATCTTACCACCACATAGAAATAAGAACGATTGATAGTTAAAATTGGTCTACCACATCAGGGCCAAAGGTATACAGGATATAGAGACCAACCGAAACAATTGTACCTTTATTAGGAATCAGTAACATAGGAAGATATTTGAAGGAAGATTGCAACCGCAGAGAGAAATAAGAATAAGCCATGAATACTTACCGATTCACTAGAGGAATCTTACTAGTCGAAAACAAAATAAAGAGAAGATGGGGAAGAGAAGTCGACAGAAGAAGGAGGATGGAAAAGAACTAACTATTCGACCAAAGGAACAGAGAACACCAAAGCCAAATCCCCTTTCCTAGAGAAAAACCAAAAGCAGGAGAGGGGAAAAAATGAGGTATTTAGTTTTAAAATGGAGGAAAAGATACTCGATAAAAGCCAAAGAATAAAGGGAGAAGAGTAGAAAAGGGTATTCGGCTATCTCACACCATGATGGAGAGAGAGGGAAGGACACAGCCAAACAGCAAGGTGAAAGCAATGGGGAGAATTAAGAGAGGATGCTAGCAAAAATCGGCAAAAGTTTAAGCAAGGAAAAGAAAGACAGTGTGAGCACATTAACAAAGAGAACGAAATCCTATTAATAGGAACCTGAACCAGTAGTATAACGGCAAAAAAATATGGGCTGAAGGAGTGAACGAAGAGAAAAAGAAAAAGGAAAATAGGTTAACAGTCACCGAAATAAGAAGCACTTGCCAGTCTCCAAAACCGAACTCTGAGTGTTGAGAGTCCATAAATGGCACCAACACTCCCACCAAATTCAAATTCCCCTATTTCCCCTTAAAATCCCTCCTGTTCACAAACCTCAACAATCAAAAATCCCCCTTTTCACTCCCCAAATTCAGCAAACAGCAACCCCATTCAAATCTGTTCAAACTCTGGGTGTTTCGGACAAGCACAACTTCCTCCCATGGTCACCAGCAAAAAAATCCCCAGTTGCACAAGCAAGGATTCAAACCTCAGACCACTAGCACACTCTACACGCCACTATCCACTAGACTAGCAGGCCTTTTCTATCATGTTTTTACCAAAATAATCTTATAACCCTACTGGCCAAAGACAGGGGTTTTATCCTTAAAAAGAAAAATTTTGTGGAAGCTAGGACTTGAACCCATGACTTCCCAGACACTTCCAGAGCGCACAACCACTAAGCCAAACACTCAATTGTGTCACTTCCTTGCAGAATTAAATATTTATGTGCAGTCTCTTATCTGCACCCCTGCTCAAAACCTAATGCTTCTAGGCCCAAATTTGGGGCGTTACACACACGCCTGTTTCTCTACCTGTGTGCTCAATTCTGAGCATTCTGTTTCTCTAATTTTAAGATGCAGGGGAGACACGGCTAAAGCTCATGCCTGTGCACATGGTTGAGACACACGCCTGTGTGTCTGCTCGTGTGGACAGAATAAAGGCCATTTTCCAAGCCTTATTTCTTACCCTATTTACCTTGCACCTACATCAACACTTCAATATATTCACCAACCAATTCAAGGCATATAAATCAATCTAATGATAAAGTTTTATGCATGACACATTTACTCATACTTTCAAGTATCATTTTTACATTAAAATTTTATACTTACCCAAACTTAATTGCATCTGATATATTAAACCATACATGTTCATATACTAAATATAATAAACCTTATGCATAAGTATGCATCCAATTTACTATCACTAGACATTCCAATGGCTAATTACAACCAAAATATTTACATGCCTCATAACCTATACATGCCATTACACCAAGGTAAGATTCCTATTTATACCAAAACGAGATGGAGGATAGTGTGATGATACTCTGACTAATTCGAACCTTTACGAGCTTCTAAGCACTCTAAAACAGAGAAAAGAAAACAGAGCAAGCATTTCAAATGCTTAGTAAGTTTGTATAACAGGAATTTAACATACCAAATATGTTCAATTTAAGTAATCATGCAAATAACATGCATCCCAACAAATTGACCAATTGCCTAATCACATACACTCAATGAAGGAAGTTAGTCATAAATTTCTAAATACTTTTCAAGTAATAAAGATAAGCTCATCATATATGTAACAACCCGTTTGTAGTCAAATTGGAACAATGGTTTCAGGATAACAAATCCTAGGTCAAAATAATTATTTTATTATTATTTTAAGGTTTACAGCATGATAGTATAGTTGTGTGAAATTTTAGTTAAATATTGTTTGATTTTTTAATTTGATAAAAAGGACTAATAGCTATGAAATATTAGACTTGAGGTCCTTATGTTGTAATTAGAACATTGGTTTCTTAAGTGGACAATTATGGACATCTTTTAAGTGATTTTTGTTTATTAATTAAAAAGTTAATATAGTAAATTAGTAAATAATTATGATAAAATAAGTTAAACAAATGAAAAAGTTTTCATCTTCTCTTGTCACCACCAAAATTTCAAAGAACAAAAGCCATGGAAATGAGCTGGGGTTCAGCCGTTTCAAATTTTAAATTGGTGAGGGATTTTTGTCCTGTTTTTAATGATTTCTATATTTTTAAGATCGTTGTAGCTTAGTCTAGCTAGCCCAGAGACTAATTTGCGAAAATGTTAAAGGTTTAGTATTTTTCCATTGATGAATATTGATATATTTTGATGTTTAATGGTAGAAAATGCATGGTTATTGTTAGATAAACAACATTTGTTAAGTGATTTTTAGTAAAATGTCCAAATAGGGATCAAATTGTGAAATGTGTAAAATTTATGGTTAAGTTGTGAAATAAATGAAAAATATGAGCTACTGTGAAATATTATGGACAAATTTGTAAAATTGCCTTAATGTATAATTTGGTCTAAATTGAATAGAAAGATTATTAAATAAGTTGATTTTGATTATATTTAGATCAAGAAAGGTGAAATACGAACTTAGATTGGGGAAAAAAAAGTATCAACTTAATTGACCTAGTTCGTTGTTATTACATTCAAGGTAAGTTCGTATGTAAAAAGCTTTGTTATAATTGTATTTTAAACGCTTTATATTGCATAAATTGTGAATACAACATTGTGAACTTATTTGACGAAGATTTGACATTGGAAATCCCGGTTGAACCTTAGGAATAGATTAGGATACGAATGACATATCATTAAGGGTTATTATTGTTTTAGGTGCTGGTCTGTACGTCCTACCGGTGGCTAGTTATCTAGCATGTGTTACGAATTCTCATCAGCTTGTATGAGCAGCATTGTGTAGCTACATCATGACCGTCAGCTTGTGTGAATAGACCTTTTGATAGCTCAAGATTGAGCATTATTAAGATATGATATTGAAATAGCTTCGGCTATATATATATTGGCACTTAGTGTGCGAGATTCCTGAGTATTCTGTATTATTCGAAATGATTCAATGGGTATATCAAAGATATGAAATGGTGAGAATAGATAAGTATTAGTACAGGCATGTATGGAAACTGTATATGCATCAAATATATAAAAGAATTGAACTCACGGTTATTTAGATGATTGAATACATATTAACATTGTGGTTAATTATTTTGTGGCATGTTATATACATATTTAGATTGATAAATTAAATGGTGAGTTTTGCTTATTATCTTCATATGAGCTTACTAAGCTTTATAGCTTACTTTGTTTATTTTTCTGTGTTTTATAGTGATTTCAAAGCTAGCTCAGATTCGAAAATTGTCGGAGACTTCATCACACTATCTTACTATCACTTTGGTACTTTTGAACTTAAGTATTTTGAGTATATGGCATGTATAGGAGTTTTTCATTTTGGTACATGCATTGTTAATGAATTTAGTCATTTGAAATGGCTTGTAAATATTGAGAGTTTTGTTTTGTCTATAGCCATGAAAGTTGGCTTAACTTGGTTGGTTTGGTTGTGTACATATTTGTCCATATGGCTCTTATTATGTGCTTGAATATGGATATGTGATGTTAGTTGACATTTGGTAATTAGGGGTACTAAATGGAAGTGTTCATATTGATGATTTGAAATTAGGAATTTTGGTATGAAATTGAATGGTATATTATTGTATTGGTGTGTTTTGAATTGATTTGTATTGAAATAGGTTGAATTATATTTGATTGAGGTTATTAGAATGCCTATTTTTATGATATGAATTATGACATTTTGTTTGATATAGGTATATGCAAGTTGGGTGGCAAAATGGCTTGGAAAATAGCCTATTTTTGTCCACACAGGCAAAGACAAGGGCGTGTGTCTCAGCCGTGTGTGACACACGGTTATGTTGCACGGTCGTGTGTCCCTTGATGTTGAATTAAAAATCAAGTCAGTATGTTCCACACGGCTTAGAACACGGGCATGTGATTTGGCTGTGTGGCATAAGTCAGTATACCCTACAGGCTTGGCATGGCCTAACACACGGCCTGGCACACAGGCGTGTGTGGCCATTTTTAGGGCACACGGGCTAGTCACATGGGTGTGTGTGTTGCCCGTGTGACTCAAGTCAGAGAGTTACATGGGGTAGGACACGGGCTAGAACACAGCCATGTGCTTTTATTTCGAATGTCCACATAGCCTATGACACAGGCATGTCTTTGGCCGTGTGAGACACATAGCCGGGCCACACAGGCGTCTGTCCCCTATATTTTGAAAAAATTTCTAAGTGTTTCAAAAATTTCATAAGTTATCGATTTAGTCCCGAACCACCCCGAATGCATGTTTTGGGCCTTGTAGGTTCATATTAGGGAGAATGTTATTGAGTTTGAATGATGATTGTATGAAATTTGAAAAATGTATGTGAAATGAAGTTTAATTGTTTTATAAGTCTGGTAATGCTATGTAACCCTATTCCGATGTTGAATACGGGTGGGGGGTGTTACAATATAATAACTTTCATACACAAACTTTTCGTTTCATATTTTCATATAACATATACATTTCTATGATAAATCATCTCAGGCTCAAATTAGCCATAACAAAACTTTGCCCGTCGAATTTATTTGAAATATCGATGGATACGCTTATGTAGTACACTTTATGTGTACAAAATTGAAATCCATCAATTCATATTCAGGGGTACCCATAAGAGCACATAATCAGGAAGCACACTTTCGAGCCATATATCAGGATGCTCATATGAACCATGTAATAGTATGCTTATCCGAGCTAAACAGGCAACTCCTAAGAGTTTAGAACAAGACGCTTATTAAGCTTAACAGGTAAATCTGAAGAGATATTATCAGGGAGCTCTGGATTGCATAATAGGGAGTTCAAGCGAGCCATGTCAAGAAGCTCATAAAAGCCTATATCAGGATGCTCACGAAGAGCTGCGTTTTTGTGTCTGCAATAAATGCTAGATCACAACCAAGTGAATCGTGTAACATGCAGTATCACTGCTGATCAGGATGCTCGTAAGAAACATGTAATAGGAATGCTCGAGAAGGCTTTTCACATGATGCCTGTCTGAGCTATAATGTCCGCAACATATGCAGGACTATAATCAATACGGGAAAATCCTATATCCATCGAATTTTTTTATTCAAACGTGACTTAACACTTGTTAGACATTTTTGGATATGTGATTTATGTTTATTTATGACAATCATACATTTCACAATCATAACATTTAATTTAAACATATAAACATACATTTTAGTTACACAAACTTACCTCGTCACTTGTTCGTTTATGAAAATCTACTAATCCGTCACCTTTTCTTTTCCTCGATCTAAGTCTTTATTTGATCTTTTCAGATCTATATAAATGAATTTAACTTAAATTTAATCCATTTCATGCTCAATTGAACTCAATTCACTTCCTAGGCAAACTACCATTTTGCCCCTATATTTTTTAAAAATGACAATCTTGTCCCTAGGCTCGGAAAATAAAATTCATGCAATGTAATCTTTATTCCAAGCCTAATCAAATTTTACATATAGCATTTACAGCACATATATTTTATAAAAATTAGAAATTTTCCATGAATTTTATATCTTTACAATTTAGTCCCTAAATCACAATTTCATGAAAATTCACTTTACAAAAGTTGTTTATCTATCAACAACCTTTCATTTTCTACCATAAATTTCAAATTTTCAGCATATTCATCTGTGAAAAAATTTCTATACTTTAATATATTTTCAAATTGATCCCCAAAATAGATAGATTAGGTTATTCTGATCTAAAAAATATAAGAATTACTAAAAAACAGGACAAGATTACTTACCAATTAAGGCAAGAAAGATTTCTTTCTCTTTCCTAGGGTTTCCATGTGTTTGGGGATGAAAATGATATAATATGATGATATTAAACATTTATTTAATTTATCATCTTTTAATTTTTTCACTTTCCAATTTAGTCCTTTTCTTTTTCTAATTTTCCATTGATGATTCACCAAAAATATCTACTAACTTTTCTTGAATGGTCTAATTCCATATAAGGACCTCAAATTTTGAACTCCATAGCTATTTGATACTTATAGCTACTAGAATTCAACTTTTACATTTTATGCAATTTGATCCTTTCCACAATTAAACATGAAATCAATAAAATTTTCTTCTCAAATTTCTCATACGTCTTTTCTATCATAATGCTAACCATGAAATAATATTAAAGTAAATTTTCTTTATGACTCGGATTTGTAGTCCTGAAACCATTGTTCCGATTTTACTGAAATTGAACTGTTACACTAACTGTATTTGAAGAATTTCCAACTAGTTTTATCGAACATCTGATCAATTATTAAAATAGTAATTTTAGCAATGATTTTCAAAAAATAATCAATTAACAAAAATAACAATTTAAGGATATAACCATAATTAAAAACAATTTAATAAACTACTATACAAATAACATTTTGAAGGCAAGGAATCATAACATCGCAGTCACTAAATTAATAATTTAACTAGATCATTAAAAATAATTTAAAACGTAAGTATCACAAATTATAATTCTAAATATTGGTTGCTTAGAAACGTTTTATTCCCGACGTCATTCGCTATCCAAAATTCGTCACCTCTTACGCTTCAATGTAAAAAATGTACAAACTCATTCAAAGTAAACCAATACTTTGGCTCCCATAAAAACTAGTTTCTAAGTTAATTAATTTCTAATTCAATCTCATAAAAAGTTCTAGTCAAACAAATATTAATCATGAACTGTACTAAATTAATCCAACAAAATTTTTTATTTAAACTCAAATTAATAAAAGTTCAATCAAAATTACCCTTATTTAATTCACGTCCATAATTAATGGGATCTAAATCACTCTAACTGAAAGTTTAATCTTACTTATTTTCAATTAGACCAACCAAATAACATAAATGCCTGATGAATGGACTCCATGAGATTCTTAATCAATGATTCGTTGTCTAAACATATATAATATAATTCAACTCATACTCCTAACACTAATTGGAAACAATAAGTAAAAATCGATACTAGCAAATCAGCAAAACAAATTAACATGACAATATACCTTAGTAAATTGCAACAAATGATAATAGCAAAGTTGAATCAAATAGCCATGGCCTTCAGAAGTGAGTGAGTGCTTCAAAACATCGACAATTATTTAACCAAATATCTTTAGTAATGGCGGTTTACAACAACAATAAAATTGAAGTTGGTTCTCAATAAGCAACAGGCAGCTAGTATTTTGGGACAAATCAACACACGGTGTTGCATAATTTTACGAGTAAATTCCTTTGGAAGTCACTTTAAAATAGTGTCAATCCTATTTTAGTTACTTTAAAATTTTTATTCTCAATGTAGTCACTACAGTTAGAAATTTTAACCAAAATAGTCATTCAATCGTTAAACCCTTAACAGATTGCTGATTGGACCTGCAAAAAGAGAAAAATTATTCTTTTAGTCCCTTAAAAAAATACAAAATTTTTAAGTTAATCCCTTAAATTCCTATTAAAAACCCATATTAAAACCCAATATTTAATTCCAAGTCTCTTCATCTTACTTGCGCTCTTTATCCTCCTTCAAGTCCAGAAAACAACCTCCTTAATCCCTTCTGCTTTTTTTCAACCACACCACCGTTTCTAACAACCTTGACTTTAAAATCGAGTATTTTAGTTGCAAAGAGTCCATTTTTCCAATCAAATATCGTTGTCGATGTGCCTAAAGTAGATACATTTAATGCTTATTTTTATCACGATACCTTCGGTAGTAATAAAACCTAAATCTATACAATTCAAAGAAAGCTCATTTTAAAAATTCCCAAATTATTTCTCCTTCCTTCTTCTTCTTCCTCTTCAAATGGTGGTATCTTAAATCCCCGTCATGGCTTATGGTAGCAGTTCTGAGTAAGCTTAATTACTCGAATAATTTCAATGTTCCTAGTACTTTAATCTCTGGGGTTCTTCTATTGAAAGGCTAGCTGATAGTTAATGGTTAATCAGTTAGTTGGTTAGGGAGTAACTATTGATGTATAAATATATAGTGGCTATAACTTAAAATATACCTTTTTACCATTTTAATGAAAAGTTACCTCCAATTATTTTTCTGTTCTCTTTTTTGTGCCCTAGTTTCTACCTTACTTCTCTTGTGTTCATCACTAGCGTATCACGAGTTGGCTACGATCATCGACGTTTCTCAATATGGTATCAAAGCCACTATCAGTTGTCTTTCTATGGTTTTCGTGATTCTCTCCTCATTCCGTGATTCTCTTTTGCAGACACAGATATCCTTTTTTGTAGATCGACTATGATTGGTAGTTTGGTTTTGTCAATTAGCGTCATTCATCTTATTTCGCAGATCTCTTCCACTTGATTGTTTGCTAATTGATAACTTTCTTAAACCAACAACGTTTGTTGTTGGTTGCTGATTGTTGGTTGGTGAGAATGGGTGACTCACCGGATTATATTATAAATTTCAACCATCCATTGTACTTAGTTTCTAATTAACTTCTTAGGCCTGAGAATTATACTGTTGAGCTATGTGAATAGCATTGTTGGAGAAGAATAAATTGGGTTTTATGGATAGTACTATTCTAAAGACTTGGTGATAGCCGATTTGTATCTGCAATGCTATAGTGTTGTCATAGATTTTAAACAATGTCAACAAGGAACTTTCAGTAGGAATAGTCTTTGCTTCTAGTGCAAAAATGGTTTAGACTGATCTTATTGAACGTTTCAACAAGGTTGATGGTTCCCGAGTTTTTTTCTTGCATCATGAGATTGCTTCTTATTGTCAAGGGACTCCTCCAGTGTCTGTATACTTTACCAAATTACGTCTATTCTAGAATGAATATGATGCACTCGTTCTATTTTCTTCTTGTAGTTGTTGTGGACACTCAAAGAAAAATGTTGTACATGTTATTCAACAACGTTCATTCTAGCTTCTGATGGGATTGAATAAAACTTATGGTGTCATTTTTAGCCAGATCCTATTAATGACTCTGTTGCCTACATTCAATCAAGCATATTATATGCTGGTGCAAGAAGAATCTCAATGGCTTCATGCTTCATAGTCGATTGCTTTTGATCCAACAATGGTGTATTCGACTAATGTGGCTCAAAAGAAGCGATTCAATGGTGTCTGTAACAATTGCAAGATCAAGGGACACAAAAGGGAAAGTTGCTACAGGTTAATTGGATATCCTTTGGATTTTAAGTTCATAAAATGAAGACTCCAAATTCGACTGGATCTGTGGTGATTGCTGATGTTGGCCAATCCAATATTCCTCAAGCACCTGTATTCACACAAGCTCAATGTAGCAGCTACTGAAAGTTTAGCAGAGACTAGTTTGGTAGGTATGGTCTCGCCTTGTGAATGGATTTTGGACACTGGCGACACTAACCACATGCTATCTAACTTTCAATGTTTGGAGTCTGCTATCTCAAGTGCATCATCTTCGTTTTATGTCTAATTACCTATTGGCTCCTCCTTGCCAATCATACCTATTGGTTCTTGCACTATTTCTCCTGATGTTAAATTAGCCAATTTGTTGTATATACTAGATTTTTGTTATAATTAGCTTTCAATTTCAAAACTCACTAAAGATTTGCATTGTTTTGCTTTGTTTTATCCCTATTTTTGTATATTTCACGATCTATCAAGTGGAAAGATTAAGGGGATTCGTAAAGAACAAGGTGGTCTGTATATCCTTCAATCTTTTCGAGCTGATTCTTCACCAACGTTTGAATCAATTGTGGGTAACATCTCATTTCATATAACTACCACTATCAGTTCTTTCTTACTTTAGCATTCCCTGTCACACCCCAAATTTGGCAGATTCAATTGAAAGGCGTATAGTTATGAAATTATCTATTTGGTGCATTATAATAGTGTAGCTGGCCAATGAATAGATATTTTGGTAAACTAATGTTTGGCAGATAGAGTTTCCTCCCATGGAAGTATTTAAGGATTTTATTCTCATTGCATCTCTCAATAGAAGAAATAGTACAACAAGCTAAGAGTAGTTCTAGTTGAGTATAACATGCCATATATGAGTTATCGCCATGGTTATGGTACTTCGGGTTTGTTCGAATGATGTGTATATGGGTTTATTAAACATGATTGGTTGAGGGTCAGTTGAATGGTTTCAGCGCTCAAATAACATCGACATTTGTTTTTTTTATTTTCTTCAATTTTTTATGACATTAAAGGGACCACTTCTGTATGCATTTGAAACTTGTTAAAATCCTTTAAGAGGTATTGGGTGTATATATATGGTGAGAAAGGATGGTGTGGGTGATTTTTCCCCTTTAACCTTACTCTCTAGTTATTTTTCTTAAACTTAAATGTTCTCTTCTTTTTTATTAAGTTGGAATCTAAGGTTCTAAGTTAATCAGTGGAAATTTCACATATTGGTAAGTCTGCAGTTCTGCATGTTAAGTTTTTGAAAGAGTAAGGATGTTAAGAAGCATAAAAATAGTAAGTTAAGAATAAGATACCCTTCATGGGGCTCGTTTGTAGTTGAGATGATAGTAAATTATCTGTAAATGGGTTTTAATGGTGAATCCATATTCTTTAAGAAGTTGTTGCTGCTAGTTCATGAAGAGTTCTTGAGTTGGAACTTTAAGCTACAATATAGGTGAGTATCTGGTGAGTCCTTAGTCTCAACTCTTACAAGTCATTCTAGAAAGTTCTTCTTATGGTTGATGTACCAATAATGATACATGAGTCATTGAGTGGTTATTAAACGTATACGTGTGAGTTGAAGTGTGAGAAGTGTTGTATGTATGTGTGCAAGTGATCCTATGAGGGAACATTGTGTGTGTACATGGAACATATGTTGTGATGCATGATCATGATGATGTGTGTTAAGCATGTAAAGATGTATGATTCTGCTATGAATATGAGTATAGCCTATATGAATGTGTACTTATGTTAGATGTATGATGTATGATTGAAAATGTTAGAGAAATGAGGGTTTAACAGAGTGTCGAAAAATTACGTGATATGAGTTTTGAATCCGTGGTGTTATTTAAAGTAGTCCATTGGAACAGTAAACATGAATTTTATTACAACAACCTTGAGAAAAGATAATTGCCATGGCACGTTTTAGAAAGGGCGGATGAGTTACATTTATCTACTAGGGTTTTTACGTATCCTAAGGCGATAATGGGCAAACCACATGCGATAATGAGTTTAGGCAAATCCATATAACAAACGCGGCAGTTCTTGTGGGGCCTTGGTGGCAACCAAATAAGGCCAATTTAGGTAGGGTATTTATAACACCTTTGTGGCATAATCCATGAAGACTTTGTGGCATATTCTAAAATGCACTTGTGCAATATTCTGCAATGTCTTTGTGATACATGATATATGAATCCGCTATGGTTCCGCCAAAATAGAGAATTTTATGGGCTCGAAGTTATGGTTTGTCTTATGGAAGAGTATGAATATGATCTAAGTAAAACTTTTGAAAGAGTCTTCAACAGTATTATTTGAAGCGTGTATTCACCATAGTAATCCACCAATATAGTAAATTGGCATATATGTATTTATGAAAGGTCTAAGTGTTCGTTTGTAACAGCCTAGTTTTAGATAAATTGAAACAGTGGTTTCAGAACCACAAATTTGAAGTCATAAAATTATTTTAATATTATTTTTGGTGTTTACAATATGTGAATTAAAATGTGTGAAAATTTTGTGTGAAAATTTTATCATTTGTGTGCTCAATTTCTTAAAAGGGCCTAATCGCATAAATGCAAAAGTTGCATGCTATTTGTTAAAGTGCTATATTGCTATCTTCTTTTTAATGTGGATTCCTTAAAATGAAATTAGGCCATTAAATAATAGCGTGGACAGTAATGGACAATCATTATAAAGCTTTTATATTATTTCATTAAGGGTAAAAAGGTAAATTATGAAATAATATGTATTATAATAAAACATAAATTAAAATGGCCATGCATTTGTTAATCTTTTGACCGAAATTAACAAAGAAAAAAGAAAGAAGAAGAACAAGCTAGGTTCAGCCATTGTTTTCCTTGATTGAGGTATGTAATTTGTTCGATTTTTGATAACTTTTACGTTTTTGAGACTGTTGCTTCATGTTTTAGCGAGCCCATGCTTTAATTTTAGAATTGATTACGAATTTGAGATTTTCCATTGTTCATAGCTTGATGATTTTTGTGTATGATGATGAAAAATAAATATATGTTGTTAGATTGTCATGTTTAATTAAGTGATTTTTTTGTGAAAATGCCTATTTAGGATTAAATTGTGAATTTTGTAAATTAAGGGGTCAAAATGTGAAATAAATGAAAGAAATGGGCTGCTAAGGACCTAAGGTAAATTCGTCCTAACTAGAGCATGTTGAAATTTTGAATATTTTGAGTAGTTTTAAAGTAGGGACTAAATCCAGAAAATGTGAAATGTTAGAGGCTAAAGTGCAAAATACTCAAATTATGTATTCTTGGACGAAATTGAATGAACATGTTATTAAAAAGTCAAATTTGAATTAATTTAGATCAAGAGAGAAAGAAATTAGATTTGGATTGGGGGAAGTCGAAAGTTGTCAAATAGCCATTCTGGTTCATTCTTCTCCGTACGAGGTAAGTTCATAAGTAAATAAATGTTGTCAAATTTGAATGTATATGTATAATATGTGCCGAATTGATTTATAATAAAGATATGTGTATATTCCGAATTGAATTAAGCATTGGAGAATTAGTTAAGAGCTTGAATTGATCGAATTATAACTTTTGAAAGCCCCGTATGAACCATAGGAATAGTTAGGATAAATATGTCATGACATAGGATTCCGAGATGTGTTTCCATGTAAGACCATGTTTGGGACATTGGCATCGTATATGATTTCATGTAAGACCTTGTCTGGGACAGTGGCATCAATACTTGATTACATGTAAGACCACGTCTAGGACGTTAGCATTGTACGAGTTTTCTGAGCTATTCGAGTATCCTATTTGGTTTCAAACGGTTCAACGAGCAATGATAAGTTGAGAATGAATATGAAATTGAGCTAAGTGGATCATGCATGTATGAAGTTTATATGTTTATGATAAGTATAGGTAAGTAAGGTACCTAACGTAATTTTACAAATTTCCAAGTGTGATGAGTGTTTATGTGGTTTAGATTTGTTGAATTTCGGCCTAGTTGAATTGAATTACTAATAACTAGAGATGATTTATTTGCTTATGACTTACTAAGCTTTTAAAGCTTACTTTGTGTATTATTTCTCTGTTTTATAGATATTCAAAGCTAGCTTGAGCTCGGGATCATCAAGGAACGTCATTGCACTATCAATATATGTTTTGGTATTTTAAAAGAAAACTTGTATTTAAGATATACGGCATGTATAGTTTAGCTTGATATGTTAGGTCTTGAAATGTGTATATATTTAGCCATGCGAAAATGGATTAATCTTGATATTAATGCTTATATGCATTCGGTTATGGCATAGACTTATTATGAATGTATATTTCATGGTGCATATATGTGTGGTATTTGGTTATATGGTTTGGCTTGATTAATAAGTGAGCTGATGGTTTTGTAATTTTGGCATGGGATAAGTACAATTTGGTAAGTATGTTCCATAACATGTATGAATGGTGTTTTGGTCATGTGTTTCATATGTGCATGAAAAATGAATGATTATATTTGGTCATGTGTTTCATATGTGCATGAAAAATGATAAATGAGTGTGCGAAACTGTGTTATGTCTGGTAATGCCTTGTAACCGTAATTTGGCGACGGATACGGGTTAGGGGTGTTACATTTGATTGGTATTAGAGCTACAGTTTAGTTAGTTCTAGGACTAACGTAGTGTGTGTGAGTCTAGCTATACATGCCATATTGATATATTGCGATAGTGTGATGATTCCTGACAATTAAAATGTGTTTTCGTATAGTAATTGGATCTCGATCGAGCTGGTGCAGATGACGTGGAAAGTAATGCACCCGCTCCCGCTCAAGGGACGGTGCAATCTGATTCTAGACCTATTACGAGTAGCCACGAGGGAGAGGCTAAACAAGCCTTCTTCCAGATGATGAACGATTGGTTCACACAATATATCCGTACAAATCTGGCTGTTCAACAACCCCCACCCCCGCCTAATCCTTCTCAGACACCTGTGATACCTCAAGTTATTGATCCAATGAGATTAAATAAGCTACCAGTTGATAAAATCAAAAAATACAAGGCCGAAGAGTTCAGAGCTACTGTTGATGATGATGCTGAATGAGCTGAATTCTAGCTTGATAATACAATCCATGTGTTTGATGAATTATCCTGTACCCCTGATGAGTGTATAAAATGTACTGTATCCTTGTTACGAGACACAGCATATCACTAGTGGAATACACTAGTATCGGTGGTTCCAAAAGAACGGGTTACCTGGGAGTTCATTCAGACTGAATTCTAGAAGAAATATATTAGTCAGCGGTTTATTGATAAAAAACGCAAAGAATTCCTCGAGTTAAAGCAGGATAGCATGACTGTTACAGAATATGAACGAGAATTTGTGAGACTCAGTAGATATGCACGGGAATGTGTATCAATTGAAGTAATAATGTGTAAAAGATTCAAAAATAGGTTGAATGAAGATATTAAGCTGTTAGTCGGGATTCTTGAAATAAAAGAGTTTGTGGTACTAGTTGAGCGAGCATGCAAAGCTGAAGAGCTCAGGAAAGAGAAAAGAAAGGCTGACTTTGAAGATAGAGATTCATGAAAAAGATCATGGAGTAAGTCATTTCAGTCGGCATCAAAGAAATTCTAAGATGATTTTAGCCGTTCAAAGGCTATTGCAGGCTATTCTAGACGTGATCGAGACAGATCACCTGTGAACTCGAGATCTACCTTAGTAGCTAGTGTTGGTAACATCCGACTGAACTAACCTGAGTGCAAACATTGCGGTAAATGACATCCCAGAAATTGTAGATTGAATGATCGGGCTTGTTTTAAATGTGGATCGATGGATCACTTTATTCGTGAATGCCCTGAGTTAGTTGAGCAAAACATAGTGCAGAATACGAGACCAAGTAACATATCAGCTCTAGGTAGACCACCTAGAAAATGGGTAATGTGAGTGGCAACTAGAAGGGAACTGAAGACACGGCTGTTAGATCTGAGGCTCGCGCACCTGCCAGAGCTTATGCTATCCGCGCTTGTGAAGAAGCTTCGTCTCTAGATGTGATTACCAGTACTTTCACTCTCTATGATACTAGTGTTATAGCATTAATAGATCCTGGTTCGACTCATTCTTATGTATGTGAGACTTTAGTATTCTGTAAGACTTTACCTGTAGAGTCTATTGAATTTGTGATTAGAGTATCGAACCCCTTAGGCCGGTGTGTCTTGGTTGATAAAGTATGTAAGAATTGCTCGTTGATGATTCGAGATTTAGGTTTTCCGGCTGATTTGATGTTGTTGCCATTCGATTAATTTGATATAATTCTGGGCATGGATTGGCTAACGTTGCATGATGCTATTGTGAACTGCAAATATAAGACTATTGATTTGCGATACCAAAATGATGAAATAATTCAGATTGAGTCTAACGGTATGAATGGTTTACCGGTAATGATTTCTTCGATGTTAGCTCAAAAATATGTGAGAAAGGGTTGTGAAGCTTACTTTGCCTATGTACTCGATTTTAAAATGACTGAAAAGAAGATTGAATCAGTACCAGTCGTGTGCGAGTATCCGGATGTGTTTCCTGAAGAATAACCAGGTTTGCCATCGATCCAAGAGGTAGAGTTTGCATTGAGTTAGTAACGGGGAAAACTCTAATTTTGATAGCTCCGTATAGAATGGCACCAACCAAATTAAAAGAGTTGAAAGCCTAGTTGCAAGAATTGATAGATAGAGGTTTCACACGACTGAGTTTTTCTCCCTGGGGTGTATTAGTTTTGTGTGTGAAAAAGAAAGACGGAACTATGAGAATGTGCATCGATTATCGACAACTCAATAAAGTGACCATAAAGAATAAATATCCTCTGCCACATATTAACGATCTGTTTGATCAGTTGAAAGGGCCTACAGTGTTTTCAAAGATAGACTTGAGATCAGGTTACTATCAGCTGTGAGTGAAAGACTCCGATGTACCGAAAACTGCTTTCCAAACGAGGTATGGACATTATGAGTTTTTGGTTATGCCTTTTAGACTAACAAATGCACCTACTAGTTTTATGGATCTAATGAATCGGATCTTTAGACTATATTTGGATTGATTTGTAGTTGTGTTTATAGACAACATTTTGATCTATTCCCGTGATGAATCTGAGCATGCTGAACATCTGAGAGTAGTGCTATAGACTTTGTGTGATGAGCAGTTGTATGCGAAGTTCAGTAAATGTGAGTTTTGGTTACGAGAAGTCAATTTTCTGGGATATATCGTATCAGTACCAGGTATACGGGTTGATCCGAGCAAGATTTCAGCTATACTAGACTAGAAGCCTCCGAGAAATGTATCCAAAGTTTAAAGTTTTCTAGGACTCGTTGGTTATTATAGACGGTTCATAAAGGGTTTCTCTATGGTTGCAACCTCGATGACAAGAATACTTGAGAAAGATGTTAAATTTGAGTGGACAGAAAAGTACCAGAAAAGTTTTGATCAATTGAAAGCCTTATTGACCGAAGCTCCGGTGTTAGTTCAGCCAGAATCGGGTAAAGAATTTGTAATTTATAGTGATGCATCATTGAATGGTCTGGGTTGTGTTTTGATGCAGGATGGCAAAGTCATAGCTTATGCCTCGAGACAGTTAAAGCCGCATGAAAGGACTATTTGACACACAATCTGGAAATGGTAGCTATTGTGTTCGCGTTGAAGATTTGGCACCACTATCTATTTGGTGAGAAATGTCATGTTTATTCTGATCATAAAAGCTTAAAATATTTGATGACTCAGAAATATTTGAATTTACGACAGTGAATATGGTTAGAGTTGTTAAAAGATTACGAGCTAGTGATTGACTACCATCCGGGAAAGACCAATGTTGTTACTGATGCTTTAAGTCAAAAATCTTTGTTTGCTCTTTGTCTGATGAATACACATTTGGCTTTATCTGATGGTGGCTTGATTGTAGCTGAGTTGAAAGCAAGATCGATATTTATACAATAGATTTGCGAAGCTTGAAAAGTTGATAATGAATTGTTAGCAAAACTGGCTTAATGTGATTTAAATATTGATTCAGAATTTCGGATTGATGTTGATGATTATCTGAGATTCAGGAGCCGAATTTGTGTTCCAAGAAATTCAAAGTGGATTTAGATGATTTTTAATGAAGCACATAGTAATCGGTTATCTGTTCACCTAGGAAGCACAAAAATGTATAACGATCTGAAACAACTTTACTGGTGGCCTAGAATGAAGTGTGATATCTCATAATTTGTTTCGAAATGTCTAATCTGTCAACGAATTAAAGCTGAGCATCGGGGTACCGTCTGGATTACTGTAGTTGATTATGATTCTCAAGTGGAAATGGGATAGAATCATGATGGATTTTGTATCGGGTTTACCTTTGTCACCAAGTAAGAAAGATACAATTTGGATAGTTGTTGATAAACTGACTAAATCGGCTCATTTCATTCCAGTGTGCACAGATTATTCACTTGATAAGCTTGCTGAATTGTACATTTCTCAGGTTGTGAGATTGCACGGAGTACCTATTTCTATTGTTTCAGATAGAGATCTGAAATTCACAACGCGGTTTTGGAAGAAGCTGCAAGATGCATTAGGTACGAAGCTACATTTTAGTACTGTTTTTCATCCACAAACAGATGGTCAATCTGAGCAGATTATTCAGATACTCAAGGATATGTTGAGATATTGCATTCTTGAGTTTAAAGGTACGTGGGAGAAATACTTACCATTGATTGAATTTGCGTATAATAATAGCTTTCAAACGAGCATAAAAATAGCACCTTACGAAGCATTGTATGGTCGCAAATGCCAAACACCTTTGTTTTGGACTAAGCTTAGTGAGAATAAGATTCACGGGGTTGATTTGATCGAAGAAACTGAACAGAAAGTGAAAGTGATTAGCAAAAGTCTGAAAGCAACGTCCGATCGCTAGAAATCGTATGCAGACTTGAAACGGAAAGATATTGAGTTTCAGATTGGAGACAAAGTTTTATTGGAAATCTCACCATAGAAGAAAATACTCCGATTCGGTCGTAAAGGCAAATTGAGTCTGAGATTTATTGGGTCATATGAGATTATTGAGCGTATCAGGCCGGTTGCTTACAGATTGTTGTTGCCATTTGAGCTAGAAGAGATTCATAATGTATTTCATGTATCCATGCTTCGATGATACCAATCTGATCCCTTGCATGTGATTTCTTCGTCTGAGATTGAAATTAAGCCTAATATGGCATACGAAGAAAAATCGATCCGGATTTTAGATTGCAAGGTTAAAGAATTGAGAAACAAGAAAATTACTTTAGTGAAAGTTTTATGGCATTGGCACAGGGTTGGAGAAGCTATGTGGGAGCCCGAAGATGCTATGAGAGAACGATACCCAAACCTATTCACTAGTAAGATTTTCGAGGATGAAAATCCCTAAGGGGGAGAGAGTTGTAACAACCCGATTTTAGCTAAATTGGAACAGTGGTTTTGGAACCACAAATCTAAAGTTATAAAATTATTTTAATATTATTTTTTGGTGTTTACAGTATGTAAATTAAAATGTGTGAAAATTTCGTGTGAAAATTTTATCGTTTGTGTGCTCAATTTAATAAAAGGGCTTAATTGCATAAATGCAAAGTTGCATGCTATTTGTTAAAGTGCTATATTGCTATGTTCTTTTTAATGTGCAATCCTTAAAATGAAATTAGGCCATTAAAAAATAGCATGGACGGTAATGGACAACCATTATAAAGCTTTTATATTATTTCATTAAGGGTAAAAAGGTAAATTATGAAATAATATGTGTTATAATAAAACATAAATTAAAATGGCCATGCATTTGTTCATCTTTTGACCAAAATTAACAAAGAAAAAAAGAAATAAAAAGAACAAGCTAGGTTCGGCCATTGTTTTCCTTGATTGAGGTATGTAATTTGTTTGGTTTTTGATAATTTTTACGTTTTTGAGATTATTGCTTCGTGTTTTAGCTAGCCCATGCTTTAATTTTCGAAATGATGAATTTGAGATTTTCCATTATTGATAGCTTGATGATTTTTTTGTTTGATGATGAAAAATAAATATATGTTGTTAGATTGTCATGTTTAATTAAGTGATTTTTTGTAAAAATACCTATTTTGGATTAAATTGCGAATTTGTAAATTGAGGGGTCAAAATGTGAAATAAATGAAAGAAATGGGCTGCTAGGGACCTAAATTAAATTCGGCTTAACTAGAGAATGTTGAAATTTTGAATATTTTGGGTTGTTTTGAAATACGGACTAAATCGAGAAAATGTGAAATGTTAGGGACTAAAGTGTAAAATGCTCAAATTATGTAGTCTCGGATGAAATTGAATGAATGTGTTATTAAACAAGTCAAATTTGAACTAATTTAGATCAAGAGTGAAAGAAATCGAATTTGGATCGGGGGAAGTCGAAAGTTGTCGAATAGTTGTTCCAGTCCGTTCGTGTCCGTACGAGGTAAGTTCATAAGTAAATAAATGTTGTCAAATTTGACTGTATATGTATAATATGTGCCAAATTTATTAATAATAAATATATGTGTATATGCCGAATTGAATTAAGCATTGGAGACTTAGTTAAGAGCTTGAATTGATCGAATTATGATGTCTGAAAGCCTCGTATGAACCATAGGAGTAGTTAGGATACATATGTCATGACAGAGGATTCTGAGATGTGTTTTCATGTAAGACCATGTCTGGGACATCGGCATCGTATATGATTTTTTGTAAGACCCTGTCTGGGACAGTGGCATCGATATTTGATTACATGTAAGACCACGTCTGGGACGTTGGCATTGTACGAGTTTTTCGAGCTAAGTATCCTATTTGATTCCGAACGGTTCAACGGGTAATGACAAGTTGAGAACGAATATGAAATTGAGGTAAATGAATCAGGTATGTATGAAATTTATATGTTTATGATAAGTATAGGTAAGTAAGGTACCTAATGTAATTTTATGAATTTCCAAGTGTGATAAGTGTTTATGTGGTTTAGATTTGTTGAATTTCAGCCTAGTTGAATTGAATTACTAATAACTTGAGATGATTTATTTGCTTATGACATACTAAGATTTTAAAGCTTACTTTGTGTATTATTTCTCTATTTTATAGATATTTAAAGCTAGCTCGAGCTCGGGATCATCAAGGAACGTCATCGCACTATCGATATATATTTTGGTACTTTGAAAGAAAACTTTTGTTTAAGATATATGGCATGTATAGTCTAGCTTGATATGTTTGGTCTTGAAATGTGTATATATTTAGCCATACAAAAATGGGTTAATCTTGATATTAATGCTTATATGCATTTAGTTATGGCATAGACTTATTATGAAAGTATATTTCATGGTGTATATATGTGTGGTATTTGGTTATATGGTTCGGCTTGATTAATAGGTTAGTTGATGGTTTTGTAATTTTGGCATGGGATAAGTACATTTTGGTAAGTATGTTCATGACATGTATAAAAGGTGTTTTGGTTATATGTCTTAGTTGAGTAATGATATGAAGGACTTATAAATTAGTTCATGTTGATCAGCTTAATACATGGCATGTGTGTTTGTTGTGTTTGATCATATGTTTTGGCAATGAGAAATGCTAAATATGAGTTTTACAACTTGGTTTGGTTTGAAGTGAAATGATGAGTATGTATTGAATGTGAATTGATTATTGAGGTATGGTTTCAATTGGTAAATAGTGATCATCTAATAAGTAGGTTTTGTTAGCTAAATGTATGAAAACAAATTGGCTTTATAAGTGATGTTTTTGCATAATACAAAGCATATGAAATTGGTATGATTCTTGTGGTTAATTTTGCTACCTGAATTGATAAGAAACAAATTGGTCTTATGTGTGTGACAATTTTGTATGAGGTATTTTTGTGAAATTGGCATGTCTTGATTCGACATTTGTATTTGTGAGATGACTATATTTTGATCTAATGAGAAGTGATTAAATTGGTTATTTACTTTTATTAATGAAATTTGGTCATTTGGTAATACTTGTTTGTGTTTATAATTTTGTCTATTATGCCGTATGGAATAGTACAAATTGCGTTAAATTGCGCAAGTTGATAACATGAAAATTTGTCAATGAATTTTGTTAACCATATGTTAGTAATAGTATTCAGAAATGGCTTTCTTTTACCGTGTCAGGAGCACATATAAGTTCATAAAATATTCGGTTCGGTCATGTAGTATTATTATTAAGGTCGCACATTTGATTGCTTATTAATTAGTATAATATGTTCGAATGTTTTAATTATGCATTCGTATAGAAGCTAGGAAATGATATGTTAGATATTCAGCTTGATATATATATATTTGTTATATGAATTGAATGATATATGCTTGATTATGTTTTCGAATATTGAAATTATATAGCGTGTGAACATAGCTTTGATGTATACAAATTGGTTCGAAATATTTGGATGAGACAAGGATATTGATGTGATTGAATTTTAAAGCATAGTTTGTTTATGAATTATAGGTAATTAAAGTATGAATGATTATATTTGGTTATGTGTTTCATATATGTATGAAAAATGATAAATGACTGTGCGGAACTGTGTTTTGTCTGGTAATGCCTTGTAACCCTAATCTGGTGAAGGATACAGGTTAGGGGTGTTACATCGCTGGATCAAGTTGTCTACGCTATGTAGGAATGAAATTTGAGTTATTTGGTATCTGTCATATTTGAATGGTTTTCATGTTATGTGACATAGTCGTTTGGGATTCTTCTAGTTAATCTATAACATTTCATTATCAGTAAAAGTTATGATTTGGGGTTAATTCAAGATATGATATTGTAACACCCCTTGCCCGTATCCAATGCCAGAATAGGGTACGAGGAATTACCGGACTTAAACTGAAACAAACATTCAAAATTGGGACATGAATTTCCACCAAAATTTAAAACTTTTCAAAAACATTCATATCGTCCCTTAAACGAGCTTACAAGGCCCAAAACATGCATTAGGAATGGTTCGGGACTAAACTGAGAACTTTAGAAAACTTCCCAACACTTAGAAAAAATTTTCATCAAAATAGGGGTCACACGCCTGTGTGGCTTGGGACACGCCCGTGTGGGTAGGCCATGTGGACACACATGCCAGTGTCCCTAACTTGTCTAGCTCTTTGTTTATGATGTCATAAAAAATTGAAGTCACACGGCTTGGGACACGCCCGTGTGCTTAGGGCATGTGGGCGATCTAATTTTCATAATTTTTCATAAAATAGGTGCAGACTTCACATGCCCTAGGCACACGCCCTTATCCCTAGGCCGTATCCTTCACACGGCTGAGACACACGGCCATGTCTCTACCTGTGTGGACAAAATAAGGATATTTACCAAGCCATTTTGCCACCCTTACTTGCACCAACCTACACAACAAGAAGCAACACCAATCCAAGCATATATGTACAACCAAATCAACCATACACAAGATATCAATACATCATTTGCACATACTAACAACTATCATACATAAACATCACATACTTTCTTTTCCATTTATGTCAATTTCTTCTTCAAGATAAGCATCATCACATAAACATACCAATGACCAATAAGAATAATATTAGCCAATTTCCAATGGCCATATACAAAATGAATCATTAACCATTACAATGCCAACCCATTTGGCTAAACCAATGTGACACATAACAAAATGACCAAGTCCCTATACAAGCCATACTCAAAATATTGAAATCAAGTATACCCAAAACAATCATTTGATAGTGTGAATCGAGCTCTGACGTTCCTCGATCTTTGAGCTAGCTTGGCGACACTATAAGGAAAGGAAAGAAAATGGGAGTTAGCTTTTAAAGCTTAGTAAGTTTAGATGAAAATAATAAGCAACATAAATCATACATTAATCATATTTTAATATCATCAAGTACCTTAGGCATAGCTTACTCATTAGCATCCTTACCAAGAGTTCATCTCATACCAAAATCCATACTCATGAGTTTTACATACATACCTGTACCAACTCATAACATAGTTGCACACTTTGTAATCTTTGACATACTCTTCGGGTTACCCGTTGAACACTTGGAATATTATCAGATACATGAAAAGTCTTGCAAATTAGAGCCATATATGTAGCCAATGCTACCTCATATCTCGTAATACATAGGGCTCGCACACAAGCTAATCATAAGCCTACTCACACAAGCTGTCATTCAAGACGTAGCTACACGGGTTGCTCACACAAGCTGTCAGGTATCCGCAACACATGCTGGACTACCTAGCCACCTGTAGGACGTACATGACTAGTACCCAGATTCACATAAATCACATAACTCATGGTTTCCTAATGACATGTCACTTGTATCCTAAACTATTCCTAAGGTTCAACTGAGATTTTCTCGTCCTCGAAACTTCTTGGAATATTTCTATAGAAACAATCGTACAATTTATGTGATATTAAGCATTAAATACATAATATAACATTACATTATTTACACACAAACTTACCTCGATACAAAATGGTAGGAAATGGACCTAATCGTTAATAACCTTGTTTTTCCCCCATCAAGGTCTGAACTTCGTTTTTCTTGATCTATAATAGCAAATTTAACATATTTAATTATCACATTACTCAATGCTTATCAAAAATCAACTTAAGGAAAAAATTACATTTTTGTCCCTAGACTTTGACATATTTACAAATTAGTCCTTAGGCTCGTAAAATGAAATGTATCTGTTTTTTTTGTTACCCAAGCCTAGCCAAACCATATACATGCTCATATCAGCCCAAATTTTTCATCAAATCACATTTCTACTACCCATTTTCACAACTTTTACAAATAAGTCCTTTTTATGCATTTTCACTAAAAATCACTTTGTAAAAGTTGTTTATCACACCTTAAACATACAATATCTTCCATAAAACATCAAAATACATGCATGTCACACATAGGTAAATTTTTAAACATGAACCCTACTTCAAAATAATGGTAGAAATAGGTAAATCGGGCTACGAAGACTTCAAAAATGTAAAAAAAAATAAAAATGGGGATAGGATGTACTTATAATAAAGCTTGAAAGATGACAAAACCCTAGCTATGGAGAGCTTGAAAGTTTTGGCCAAGGTAGAAGAAGATGAACATAATTTTGGCTTTATTTTCCCTTTTTATTCTTTTATTTACCAAATGACCAAAATGCCCTTAATGCATAACTTTGAAATTTACCTATTCATGTCCATTTTTGTCCACTAACTTATCTAATGGTCTAATTACTAACTTAGGACCTCTAATTCAAAATCTCATAGCAATTGGACACCTTTAACAAGTAGAACTCAACTTTTGCACTTTTTACAATTTAGTCCTTTTGACTAAATTGAGTGCCCAAACATCAAAATTTTCGAATGAGATTTTCATACTATAATTCCATAAAAATATAAACCATAAAAATGTAATAAAAATGGATTTTTTTATGTCAGTTTCGTGGTCCTGAAATCACTATTCTGACTAGCCCCAAAATCGAGCTGTTACAGATCTGATTTATAATTTGATAACTACCAGAACCAGTATGAGAATCCGCCAGAATTAAGATCAATATGGAGTTCAACTTAAGAGCTCCACTAGTTTCCTTGTTTTCCAAGAGAAGTGTTTATGAGGACCCATCTTGGGAAAGAGTATTCTATGTTTATTTGGAAGAGATTTTGTCAAAGGTAGATTCAGAATAGATATTCTTTTGAAAAGTATATATATTTTTTTAAGAAGGACTAAGATAAGTATCATTTGGTAAGATCTGAAGTTAGCCAAGAAGTGAAGTGAGAATCGATACATTAAGTACAGTAGTTGGCATTTAGGTATATATCAGATATTATGAAAGTATCTGCCAAAGATAGAGATGTAGTTTGAAATTTTCAGGATGAGGAGTTTAATTGAAAAGGCTCCAAGGTATTCTGTATTAAAACTCAGTAAGCTCACGTGAACTTACAAAGCTTTTGTTAATGTTTCAGGTCCTGCTGTGAGAGTATGTTCTCCAAGAGGGACAAAGTCACGAATGTGCCAAGGAAAACACTGAGTTGGGATATTATGCATACAAAAGAACATTTTAGGAGTATGTCATATAGTTCTCTATGCAAAAAAAGAGTTTGTATTTAATTAACTTTTGTGATGTTGTAATGTATTATATTATTTTAAGAGCTTATTATATTCTTGAATGTTTTCTTTATCTCTTTTGTTTAGAAACCTTTATTAAAATAATATGAAGTATGTTGAAAAGGAATTATATACAGATGGTTTAGAAATTATTCTAAGTGTTTGTATGTTGTAACATTCGATATCTGGACTCAGTGATTCGGGTTGAGTAGTGGGTGTTACATTCCCGCATTGGTCATGCTTTTATTTGGAGGTTGAATAAGATGTCTTTGAAATCATGTACTTTTTCCAGTAGTACTTCTATACTACAATTTTATGTATGTCCGTTAGCGAAACAAACTAGATTGCCATTTCCATTAAGTAAAACTTAGGTTGAGGCAATGTTTTCTCTTAATCATTTAGACTTGTGGGGTCCTATAGGGTTTCAACCGATAGTGGGAATAGATATTTCTTGATCATTTTAGATGATTTTACTAGTATGAATTGGGTGTATCTTTTATGTTTAAAAAGTGATATTCTTTTACAACTCAAGCAATTCTTTGTCATGATCAAAAATTGGTTTTTAGCCACTATTAAAATTATACAGAATGATAATGGATGTGAATTTTTTAAGACTGAGTGTAATGAATATTTTAGTACCATAGGAATTATACACCAAATTTCTTGTACTTACACTCTATAGAAAAATAGGGTGGTTGAGTGTAAACATTGACATTTACTTGAAGTAGCTCAATCTTTAAATTTTTAATCTAATATGCCTAGTAAATGTCGGGGTGAGTGTGTCTTAGTAGCCTATTTTATTATTAATCATTTACCAACTCCTATTTTAGGTGGGGAAAGTCTTTTTAAGGTTTTCTATAAGAAATTACTTGATCTTTCTTGTTGAAGGGTTTTCGATTGTCTTTGCTATGCCATCACACCTTATTATAGTGACAAATTTTCACCCAAAGCAATTTTGTCTATATTCATGTGATATTCCACAATCCAAAAAGGCTATATTTTATTCAACCTCAACACAAAAACTTGTTTTGTTAATTGGGATGTCAATTTTCATAAAACCATTTTCCTTTTAAATCTCCTGTTACATCTCGTTTTTCTTTCCTACATCTAGTGGTACCACTTTTCTTAACATTGATAATTCACTCTCTCCACTACCTAATATCATGGCTTGACCACCCTATTCACCTCTTGTACGTAAAGTAGCCCATACTTTCCTTCATTTCACACTTTTCTACCCATTTTCATAACTTTTACAAATAAGTCCTTTTTAGGGTTTCCATGAAAAATCTCTTAACAAAAGTTGTTCTCCATACCTTAAACTATCATATTCTTCCACAATCCACCAAAAAACATCTAACTCATGCATGGGCAATTTTCTAAAAATAAACCCTAGCATGAAATATGGGTAGAAATGAAGAGAGCAAGTTGCAAGGATGTAAAAAATACAAAGAACATTAAAAACGGGGCTAAGATTAACTTACTATCAAGGTTGAAAGTTGAAGAAACCCTAGCTATGGTACCTTTGAATTTTGGCAGCAACATGAGAAAGATGAGCTGATTTTTAGCTCTTTTTCCCTTTTTAATTCATTTAATATCCAAATGACCAAAATGCCCTTACTCACTAAACTTACAAAAATTTCCATATATGTCCATATTTGTCCAAAAATTTAGAAATTGGGTAAATTGCTCTTTATGACCTTCATATTCATATTTCAAAATAATTTCTCACAAATTGCACCTAAAACCCAAGTTTTGCATCTTATTCAATTTAGTCCTTATTTTGTAATTGGACACTTTATTCTTAAAATTTCCTCATGAAACTTTACCACATGCATAATCTTATATTCTAAATCTCATAATGATCAAAATCTAAATATTTTAACGTTGAATTTATGGTCTCAAAACCATTATTCCAACTAGACCATATTTCGGGATGTTACAGAACTATTCAGGCTTAATCATTTTGTTTAGTTGGAATGTTGGAACAAGACAAAGGAATGTTAAATTCTATGTTATGTATGACTTGTAAATTAAGTTGACAAATTTTTAGACTTTTGCTATCAACTGGAACATTGTTGGAGATCAAGGTATCCGGCAATTCTTTCAAGAGCAATTTATTCATTTTGGTTTGGTTATAAGTGGTATGTAAATAGGGTTTCGATATGTTTATGTTAATGGATATCATGGTGATGACTAATGTCATTTGAGTTGTGAACTTGTGTATTTGTGTTTTGGTATCTTAAAATGATAACTTGTTACTTGATGCCTTTGTTGATGAGTTGTCGTTGAAATGGTCATTTTTGTTTTGGTAACTTATGAAATTAATATGGAATATGTTTTGTATTTGAAAGTGGTATAAAAGGATGATTTTGGCATATGGTATTTGAAACTTAGTTGATGGTTGAATAGGATTAACATGTTGATTATGTTTGGTTTGCTTGATTATTATTTATGTTTGAAATGTGGTGTCATTGAAGGCATATTGGTTACGCACATAGGTTGATTCTGAGTTGATATATTTTGGTATGTTTTGACATATTTTGAATAGGTTTGAATGTTGGTTAATGCATGGCTTGGAACCTAAGGATTTGTATGTGAATTGGCTTGTGTTAGAGATGTTTTGGGCACACATGACCAGTGACATGGTTTGCCACATGGCCGTGTGCCTCAGACAGTTGCATGACACGACTATGTGGCCTCTTTGCTCTTTAGTATAGGTTTGTCCACATGGTCACAATTTTTTAAACGGTTTGGTCGCACGACCATGTTCTTGATCCACACGGGCTGAGCTCTATCACACGACCTAGTCACTCGGCTATGTGACACCTGTAACACCTCTAACCTATATCCGTCGCCAAACTTGGGTTACAAGGTATTACTGATCATGTCACAATTCATACTTTTAAGCATTTCATTTTAACAATTCAAAATTTTAAACACATCATTGCTCGCAAAATTATCAAATATCAACCTAAAAAAAAATTTGTATCATTTAAATGATAACATATTTAAAACATATTCTAGCATATAATATAACGAATTATATTTTTGTTTATAAATAGGACATATAACAACCCAACAACTTCATTAAAGGAATGTTAATCTAATTTTTATAAAAAAAAAACCTACACACGTACATGTTGTACTACCTATGAAACAAATTTCAATACCAAAACTTGGCATTCATTTGTACATCATTGTCATATTAATCAATGTGAATTTCATATTTCATGCATTAGTAAAATTTACTATATCTATTTGATCATATGTATATATGCAATTAAAGGCATTTAACAAATCTGAATAAAACTTTATAGCAATTTATGTTTATCATTTAATAGACAACCAACGCATAAGAGATACAACATATGTCACTGAGCTCAAACATATTTTACCATTAAACCTAAATCATTTTTGACCCCTAATAATAATTTAATACCAGTTCATGCATAATTCACTAAATCAACAAGCTGCCATTTAACCATAAATATTAACCTCTGCTCACGCTCATAAATAAACTAGTAGAAATCATAGTACATAATTTAATAAGCAATCACATGTGCATCACTGGTGCAATATAACATAGCCGTACATGCTACTAATACATGTATATACCTAGTGCGCATTTACCCAAAATTGAAAACCACGCTTAACATCTGAATACATGCCAGACAATTGACCAAACAATCATGGAACATATTCAATACTTGTTACCCTTTATCATCTAATTATAATACTTAAATCTAAGCTCATTAAACATTACATCTAAGAACATACGAGATTAATTCAAAGCATATTAAGCAAATTCACATATATATATACTTTATCTTAGTATGAAACACCTCCAAACTAAGTAAACATACTTATGATTGATTCAATCATGCCACATACAAAACCATAAAACAACCTTAATGAACCACCACATAATACAACTTATAATTATTCATAGCACACGGCATCATGTCCAAAATACACTTAAACCATAACTAAATCGAAACAAAAATCAAGCAAGATAGTTAAGCCATTTTCGCAAGGCCAATATACATACATTTTCAAAATAACTAACTCAAAAGCCAGCCTATACATGCCATAATTTGAGTTTAGCTTATAAGGTACCAAAACAGTAGATAGTGTGATGAACTTGCTGACGATCTCTGAGCTTGTAACTTGATCCAAAATCTATAAAAAAAACATACATATACACAAAGTAAGCTTTTTGTAGCCTAGTAAGTCATAAGCAAATAAACAATTCAACGATGTTATCAACTTAATTAAACTGAACCACATTATATTATCATTACACATTTAAATCCAAGCACATATAAGTTCATATTATACATATATACACATATATTCATTATAAATATCACCTTGATCGAATGTCTATATAGCCAAATTAACATATTAGCATTTAATTTCTAAAGCGAAATAGTCATTACAAATCTAATTCACATACACACAATTACATAAGCTCATGTGTCACAATATAATTTCATATACATATATTGATTATGTGACTAAATACATAAATTTCCATGCATATAATTAAGACTCATTCCGATAATATTCACAAGGTTGAATACACATACCTAGTTCACATATAATCCTCATTTGCAGTACACACTATTTGTAATGAGTATCAAATTACACACTTACCTTATTTTAAGTAAACATCAAGTTAATTCATGCCTGGCCATTTAGCTCTTTTTACACACTTGAACACAACTTATCTTTGCCCGATGAAACATTCGAAATTGGATAGGACATTCGGATAATCACATATATATCGTACAATGCCAACGTTCCAGACGCGGTCTTACATGTAACCACAAATCGATGCCACTATCCTAGACAGGGTCTTACTCGTACACATATATCAGAGTCACATATCGATGCCATCGTCATACTTGCACACATAAATCGGAATCCTATGTCATGACATATGTATCCTAACTATTCCTAAGGTTCATACGGGGCTTTCGGACATCATAACTCGGTCGAAACAAATTCAGAAATATAGCAGCCAAACTTATTCACATTCGGCCATAGCATACATAATTTCATTTCATTCCAGCATATATACTTAGCATTTAATTTAAATTTAGTACACCTATTTGCTTATTAACTTACCTTGGACGATATAGAACGGAACAAGGCAGCTAGTCGACAACTTTCGTTTTCCCCCGATCCAAATCTGATTTCTTTAGTTCTTGATCCAAACATATTCAAATTAAGCTCATTCAAACATATTTTCATTCAATTTAGTCCAAAAACACATAAATGGGTAAATTACCATTTTACCCCTAACATTTACAATTTTTACAATTTAGTCCCTATGACACAAAACAAAAAATACATAGAATTTCCATATACCCATGTTGGGTCAAATTTTACCCATACCCATAAAAATCCATATATTTCATTTGTTTCACATTTTAGTCCCTCAAATTGTTATTTTTGCAATTTAGTCCTAATTACTAAAAATCATCAAAAACTCCAACAATGGCATAACTCAAAATATTCACCAAAATCAAAAATTCAAGCATGGGTTTTATAGTACTCGAAGCAACAATCTCAAAAACATAAAAATTATCAAAAACCAAGCTAAACACGTACCTTGATTGAGCTTGTAGGTAGCCGAACCCTAAGTTTTTTTTCTTTTCTTCTTATTTTGTTATTTCGGCAATGTATAGAAAATATGAACAATAAGGTTTTTTTTTGATATATTTTATATTATATTAGTTTATAATATTAGTTTACTAAATTAACCTTAATGAATTTACATCAAAACCTTATAATATAAGCCTAATGCCATCCATTTAATAAGTCAATGGGCTAATTGCAACATAAAGGCTTCCATTTAAAAAGCCAATAGCATTTCGGCCCTTTATACATTAAACTACCAAATTTTCAATTTACGCCATTAAGTCCTTTTATTTAATCAGACACTGAAACGAATAAATTAAATCACAAAAATTTCACGAATATAAACTCACATAAAATAAACACAAAAAATAATTTTAAAATATTTTTTTAACTTGGATTCGTGGTCCCGAAACCACTGTTCTGATTAGGGTCTAAATCGGGTGTGTGACACCTATTTTCACTTTTTACTCAAAATTTTGTAAAAGTTTCTTTTTAATCTGGAATTGTTCTCAGTCTATTTTAAATGTCCCGTAAGCTCGATTTAAGTCTCGTTTTTATTGGATAACACAGAAAATGATTGTAAAATGAATTATTTGGTTATTTCTATTAATTTTTTTGAATGATGTTAAAGTTTTATAGTTGTAATACCTTATAGCTCTGGTCGGACAACCGGACCAGGTATAGGGTGTTTCACAAGAAGTCCTTTGCCTCGAGACACAACATTGAAATTTGATAGTTGAGTTTGAATTTGAATCCTAACTCAAAAATTTAACCTTACATAACCCCGTGACATGAAGAATTTGAAATCTAAACATTACAAATGCATATGTATGAGCATGATTGATGACTAAACTGATTTGAATGATAATTAAGATTTAAATTTTATTATTATGTAATGGGATAGCTAAAGTTGCTTCAGCAATGTATGTGACATAATGCATTTGGATCCGATAAATGAGCCGAGTGTGGGGCACTACACATGTTGTCTTTATTGGAAAATCGGGTTTGGAAAATGTAACATCAAATAAATTTAGGGAAAAACTAGAGTTTTAAATTATTTTTCCAGCATAAGAACTTGGTTATGATATCTAAAATAATAAGCACTTAATCAAAATTGTATCTCTTCGATTCGTCTAGGATGAACGCTTCGATTGAATAGTCTTTTCCTCTATCTTCAAGCTCATGTTTGTCGAGTGTGGGCTCGCTTCAAATCAGAAAATTTCTCACATAAAATAAAATTTATGGAAATATCTCTTTTATCTCATGACTTTCTTTTGCCCGAAGAAATTCTTTTAAATAGTTAAAACATGGAAATAACTTATTTATGCAAACAACTAACAAATCCAAACCATGATTACAAGTCTTACATTCCAAACTTTGCAAAAAATCTAAAATATTAAAGCGCTCAATAGAGTAATATTAGTATATACAAACAAAAGACTTTAGAAACCAAAACCATTTGTTCAACAGGCATTCGTATGCTACCTTATTGTTGTTGTTTTTTTTTCGTCTAAACGGCAAATTCTTGATGATAATGCATTTATAATTTTAAAATGTCCAAAGAATTTATATACATTAATCGTTTAAGATCTAATAATTTTGAAAGATTATTTTTATAGAAAAAAAGAGTAAAAAAAGTTCCATTAAACAATGAATAATCATATTATAAGTTTGATTAAAAAAAATACGAGAGCACATAGTCTCTAGAACTAATAAAAGTAGAATCAAATAGCCCTTAAAAAAATCATATAATCATCACTAAAATCATAAAAAATCTCTATAGACCAGAAAAACCTATACCAATGATTAAATTGGATACCCTCACAAATAAAGTCATTGCTATAGGTTTATCTCTGTATAATCTTTTAGTAATAGTAGTTATTCGTCAATATATTCTTACCTCTCTCTAGTGACAACAAATCCAAAAGCCAAAATCAAACACACACAATTAACAAATCTTAAAGGGCATTCAGAAAGAAATTTCATTTAAACTACCATATAATTTTCCATTAAAAAGGAAATTTATCCATTTTAATGTAACTTTTAGAATGTATTAAGTAATAAAGTTGTATTCTTAATAATATGAAATAAGATTCCAACAATAAATTGAAAATAATTAGTTGACTTACTTGTAATAGTAATTAAAGGTCATTACAACCTATTATTTTTCTCTTGTCCGTCATTACAATCTTAGATTGACATTTCATATGAAGTCATATAAAAGCTTTAAGATTATTAGAAAAATAAATAAAAAAACATTGAAATAAGAAAAGAAATAAGGTTAGTAAAATTTGATGGCTTTGACTCGTGCAGAGTACTTTTCTTAAATGCCTCCAAAATACAACAAAATCCTTAACATTCCAATCACAATAGTAAAATGATTAATACAATAATTCTTTATAAACATACTAAATAAATGTATCTTTCCATAAGATACCCTTTCATAAGCATGCATCTTTTTATGAGGTACCCTTTTATACAGTTGTGTTGTTAAAAAATATGGGATGACTAAGATGTGCTTAAAGAAGTGCCCACTTCAAGAAGCACTCTGACAGACTGAACAATTTTCATATTTAGGTGATTGACAATTTATCGAATTAAATTTTTGGGTTGTGTTGATATTGTGGATTGTATCTAGCCCATCAATTAAGATTGCATCATTTAGGGAAACATATTTGGAGAATCAGATCAGATTGATTTGAGCATATCTAATCCCTTGAATTTAGAAAGTTGGATTGGATTGGAATGTTGAAGACTTAGCTTCTAATAGTCTTCGTTTACCTTGTTTATTATTATTCTATTGTATTCAACTAGTTTAGCTACTTTTTAATATGGATTGATATAGATCTTCATTATGTTAGCAAGTCTTGAAAAACTCTATATATTTGTAAACTTGTTCATTTCCCTTGTTCATTTCCTTTCTCTTTAAAAATTCTATAAACTCCCTCAGTCATTTTTCCCTTGTTCATTTCCTTTCTCTCTTTTTTTTGTGGTTTTCATAATTGAAATTTCAAACTTTATTCCTCTTTTCCCATTTCTCTGCTATTGTTTTCTGGCATATTATCACTGTGGTGTCTTCTTTTGAGCGAGGAATTCGTATTTTTGTCCTAGTGTAAGTCTCGTAAGTGCATTCTTCAGTGGTAAGGTTAATTAATTCATTTCTGTGTGACAGATAGGGGTTTTAGTTATTCTTTAATATTCGATTGTGATCCTTTTTGGTTCTTTCAACGTGGGTCCTATAGCGATTACTCATTCGACAAGTCAATTTTAGTGAAGCCAATTCTTTTTTGGGTAAGTGACCAAATGCTAGTTTAGGGGTTGGTTTTATTAAGTGGTAAATACCAAATTCAAGTTTTGATTTTGATATTTGTTGCTAATTTGGTTGGCCTTGGATGTCTGTGTAGAAACTTGGATTGCTGCTTTAGTGCCAACATCCTAAAGGTGGTAAGGTGTGTGTTATAACTCGTAGATACTAAAAATCTAAAACTTTCATGAAAATTCAAAACTAGTAGATGACGCCACACAGTCGTGTAGGTTACATGATTGTGTGACTGGCCGTGTGTTAGGTTGTGTGAGCCATACGGGCGTGTGGTTGGCTATATGCTAGGTCGTTTGGGACACACAGGTATGTGGGCCCATTCGTGCAATTTGTTAGGCATTGTGTAACGCCTTGGTATATTTATTTCTATTGTTGTAAATATCTAACATAAATGTGTATTTGCTTCAGTGGTTAAGTGTTCTGGGTGGATGTGTGAGGTCTGGGGTTCAAGTCTCACTTTTAGTAATTTCTGGTTAATTTTAGATCCAAGTCTTATCCTTATGGAGTGGACTTATATTAAATTGTCTGTAAATTCATATCAGAATGAGCTTGCTGGTTTGAGTGGTAAAGGAGTTGATGTGTTGGAGGTCCTGTGTTCGAATCCTTGCATTAGTGAGGGTGTTATATTTTTGCTCTGTTACCAGATAGAGTTCTAGTGGAGTTGGGATTCTAGGGTAGTTGGATGGTTAGTAGAGAGTTAGGATTTTAGTGGGATTGCTAATAGATTATATTTTTATTTTGTTTCTTTTTCCCAAAAATTTCATTTTCTCTTTTTGATATTCCTAGTTCCTTTTCTCTTCTATTCAATTTTTGTCTCTCCCTTTCCTTCTTAATTTTCTCAATTCGCACCCTTTTATGCAATTTCTGGCTGTGTTCGTTCAGTAAGTCTTATTTTGTTAGAATCTTAACGTTTTTGGTTAAGTTTTAATGAGGGGGTTTGTTTTTGCTACTGTCGGTTTAGGCTAATGACAGGAATCAATTGGGGCTCCTACAGTAAATTCAGTGTTCGAGGGTTTTCGTTTGATAACGGTAAGTATTCGCGTGTTTGATTGGCGTTGTAGGGGTTCATATGTGAAAACATTGCAAGTGAGTTTTCGTAAGTGTTACTCAATTCGGGTTCTGGAATGTCGATTTTTAAGTTCTATTGGGCTCGAGATTACAATAGCATCAAAATCATACCAAATGTGTTCCCAAAATGCAAAAAAAACTAGCTTCGATGAAAGTAAAAAAACCTTACTATCGACGCCACATGGGCGTGTGGCTGGCCGTGTGATCAACGAAGGCATGGCCGTGCGCAAGGCACAGCTGAGTGGTGGCCGGAGTGTGACCGTGTGGGCCACACATGGTTGGCCAAGTTGGGCGTGTGGGCTATACGGGTAAGGCCAATCTAGGCGTGTGGGGCCACACAGGCAAGCCATACGAGCATGTACACCCATAATTCTGAAATTTTCCCTAGGGTCGTACGGGTCGTTTCGATGGACTGTGGGCCTACCATAGGGTCGGTAAGGGCTAACCAACCCTTAAAATTGTGGATCTGATAGTCTGATATTCTGTTTTGAGTAGGATAAAGCTATGCATGTCTGATTAATCCGTTTTCTGTATATAAGCTTGTTGTGTATGTTTAATCTGTTATTTGATTAATCCATTTTCTGTATATAAGCTTGTTGTGTATGTTTAATCTGTTATTTATGTATCTATTTGGGGTGAGATTTGAATATGTGGAGGGAGTTTTCTGTATGGCGTTACTGCCTATATTTTGGCAGCTTGGCTGCATATTATCTTATATGTGTTGTAATGGAACGATATGGTGTGTTGGGGTGGAGGGTGTTTATAACCCTACATGGTGTGATGGGATGGTCAGAGTTGGTGTGTAGAAGACGGGGGTAGGATTTTGCATATATATTTCTGCTATCTGAATATGAATCTAAATATGAATCTGGGACTGTATCAGACTATGTGTATGATTCTGTATGTTTTGCATGTCTAATTCTGTTGGGTTACACATTGAGTTTACGAAAACTCACATCTATTTGTTTGCTCTGTCAGTTAATCCTTATACTTAGGCAGATCGGTGTAGCGAAGACTCAGCGGTGACCACTTGTAACGCCCCGAACCCGAGACCGACACCGGAGTCGGACACGAGATGTTAACAAACTTTGAAAAATTTTTCCAGACACTGCCCAGTCTGAGTACTAGTCGCTTCAAAAATCATATCTTGAGTTTCACAACTCGAAAATCAGTTTTGTGATTTTTCCCTGAAACTAGACTCATGTCCCCACCTATGTATTTTTTTCTAGAATTTTTGGTCGGGCCAATTAGTACAGTTTATTAGTCAAAGTCTCCCATGTTACAGGAGTCGACTACACTGACCTTTTCCCATTACGACTTGGATATCTCTCTGCACAGAGCTTCAATACTGATGCCGTTTGTTTCTTTGGAAACTAGACTCAGAGAGGAATCCATACATATATGGTATGACCCCTAATTATCTCTGGTCAATTTATAGTGAATTTCCAAAGTCGGAACAGGGAATCCAGAAACTGTTCTGGCCCTGTTCCACAAGAACCCGAATATCTCTTACTGTACTGTTTCTATGATTGTTTCGTTACTTCCATATGAAAGTAGATTCATCAAGGTTCGATTACATAATTTATTCACTATTTAATTCCACTCCTACGAATTCTTGTGATTTTTCCAATCCACACCACTGCTGCTATCAGCTTCTGTTTTCAAAGTAAACCTTACCTAATTTGGGGTTTCATGGACCAACTAGGGCCTTGTCATACATAAGCCCACATATGATCATACTTAGCCATTCCAGTGGCTGATCATTTGCTCAACACTTCCATTCCAACTATAGTTACATCATGAAACCATCTATACATTCATAAACACGAATGGTCTAATGCCATACTCCACTTCTACAAGCCATTTTCGCATGGCTGTACACTTATACATTTCATAAAGTACTCGAAAAACAACAATGGGTAGTCCTATACATGCCATATCAAGATTCAACCAAAATAGTACCCAAAAGAGCCTTTGATAGTATGGGCGACTTCGACTTCAAGATCCCGAGTCCGATAGCTGGAGAACCAAAAATCTATAAAACAGAGGAGCAATGTAACGAGTAAGCAATTTATGCTTAGTAAGTTTGAGCAAGGAATTCCAGCATAAACAAAGAATATCACACATTTAGCTAAACGGAATATTTCATAATACGCAATTTATCGATATTAAACTTGCTTCACAACATTAACAACCCTTATGCACATACACAATAGACTAACTTAGCCGAAGGCCGATAGCTCGTTTATCAACTGAGCGAACATTTATTTGTAAGGGCTCGATTAAATTCAACACATACGTAACATATCCCCATATTGGGATGTTTTTCGAGTATTCGCTGGAATTTTACAGCAAGCTCATTCATTAACAAATCACGTACCTTCGGGATTTAACCGGATATAGCTCCTCGTTCAAATGCCTTCGGGACATAGCCCGGATTTAGTAACTCACACAATGCCTTCGGGACATAACCCGGATTTAACAATTCGCACGAATGCCTTCGGGACTTAACCCGGATTTAACAACTCGCACGAATGCCTTCGGGACTTAACCCGGATTTAACAATTCGCACGAATGCCTTCGGGACTTAACCCGGATTTAGTATCTCGCACAAAGGCCTTCGGATCTTAATCCGGATATATTCACTTAGCACAAAGCCTTCGGGACTTAGCCCGGACAGCATTCAATTAATCATGCACATCTAACAATAATTCATGGCACATTCATATTTCATTTTCGTTTACGAAACTCAAACACAAGGCACGTATTGTCCTTGCACATTCGGCTCAATAGCCACACATAGAGCATGATTTAATCACATCGAAATTTAAGCTCTCTTACTCAAGAACTTACCTCGGGTGTTGTCGAACGATTCCGCTAGCTATTCAACCACTTTTTTCCTTCCCTTTATCGGTTTTATTTCCCCTTTGCTCTTGAGCTTAATCAAACAAATAAATTGATTTCATCATTTAGGCATCAAAAGATGAACACAAGGCACTTAGCCCATATTTATACATTAGACATTAAAGTCTCATACATGCAAAAATCATGCATCAACACAACATATTAGCTAATTTCTTTCCCCTTGGCCGAATATGCATGTCCATTTTTGGGGTCGATTTCAACACTTAATACACACATATACACACTAGTAAAGCATCCTCCCCTTTTCATCAATTTAACACATGCATTGCTCATTAACATGCAAAGTTACATTCGGCCTTAGCACACATCTTGCTAGCCGATTCTTCTCCATTTAGCAACCAATGCACATATGTGCTCACACAAAAATGCTAAAAAGGAGGTTCAAGAATCATCAAGCCATCATCACATGCATCATTAACAAGCTTCATATTTTGCATGCAATGGCATTAACACAACCTCCACCTAGGCCGAATCTTAACTCATCCTCATGCCTCATCACCACAACATCAAACATCAACCAAGAATGATGCATCCATGGTCAAGTGCCATTTCCATCACATAGCAAGATTTAGACCATGGGTTAGGTAGAACTCAAGCTAACAACTAAAACATGCATGCCTCTCATGGAACATCATCAAACATACCTTAGCCTAGCTACATGCATGGCCGAATCTCTTCACCTTTCTTCTTCTTTCCTCCTTAAAATTTTTGGCCAAGGATGAACCAAAGGATGAGAAAATTTTTCTTTGTTTTTCTTTCTAGTTTTGGCAAGCATGAAGATGAGAAAAGGATGAACAAAATTCCCCCTTTCTCTTCTTTAGCTCACGGCAATGGGGGGGGACAAACACTACACACACATTTTTTTTTCTTTTGTTTTCCATTTCTTTATTACCCATACTCCTTATTTTATTCTTCCATTAACAAAACATGTTTCATGACATGTTTTGCCCATCATTCCTTGTCATGGCCGGCCACTACTCATTAGGGGGGGAAATTTGACATGCAAGTCCCCCTTTGTCCACATGCACTAATAGGTCCTCACACATTGACCTATCACATTTTTGAATTTTCTCACATAAGTCCTATTGACTAAATTCACATGCAATCAACCAAATCGAAGCTTGAAATTTTCACACATTCATAATTACATATTCTACACAATAAGTATCACATTCAAACATTTCGGTGACTCGGTTTAGCGGTCCCGAAACCACTTCCCGACTAGGGTCAACTTTGGGCTGTCACACCACTCGAATGTAAATAGTTTAAACTTAGCAATTTATGGCCTTATTTATGATTTTGGTTTTCATTTGAAAGTTTGTAATTTTTGGGACTCTCTATACTTTATGATTTTTAACGGTTGATTTTTGGTTTGTTGATAAACTGCATGCTTTGGTAAAATATTTTATGTAATCGATGATTTTACACAAAAAGAGGTTTTTCTAAAAATACGAATCAAATTTCTAAAATAAAACGAGTTTGTTAAACTTCCGCTATAAACTAAGTTTTGGCAAATAAACCAATTAATTAACATTTTCGAAAATGGTTACAAAGTATATGAGTTAATAAACTAAGATGATTTTATGTGATGACTCCGGTTACTAAACCTATTCTCTGTGACATCTCCGGATTCGGTCACAAAGTCTAGGCCGGGTTTGAGGTGTTACACCTTGTGCCGGCCGAGTGTGGGTCTTATGAAATCTAAAAATTATAAATTCATATAAGTGTTTATGGAACTGGAAAATAATTCAAATTTTGTGCAACAAGTTTATAGTAATTTAGGGATCATAATAAGGGTTAATAGGGAGCAGGTTAGGATCGGTAAATTGGAGAAATCTTGAGAACATTTCAGAACAGAATTGTACCTTGATAAAGAGTATAACCCAATTGTAATTCCCCAAAATATAAGTGTTTATTTATGTATGTTGTGACATAAATCTGTATCTGCTTCAGTGGTTATGTGTTTTGGGAAGTGTCTGAGAAGTCTTTGGTTCAAGCCTTAGCTTATACAAAAATTTTGTTCTTTCTTGAATAAGCCCTATCTTTTGTTATTAGACTTTTTAAATAAATGTGGTTAAAACATGTTATAAAAAGCCTATTAGTCTAGTGGTAAGTGGCATGTGGAGTGTCCCATGAGGTCTGAGGTTCGAGGCTCGATGATGAAAAAGGAGCATTTTATTTTATTGCTTGGCCTTAGAAGAGTTATGGTTGACTGAAATTCTGAATGGCTGAGAGTGTGGGGTGTGTGGTCAAATATTTGGGAGGATTTTAGGGAGATTTTCAGTTGAGGAGAAGTTTGGAGAGAAAAGGTTAAGTGGAGTTCAAACTGGTTGGTGGAGATATGTAAGGAGATTTTCAAGGAAAGGATCAAAAAAGGAGATAATGGTGCCGAAATTGAACTCTTTCTCAAGAGAATTCGGCTACCATCTGGCATTTGGGGGCATTTCCTGCTAGTTTGGACGTTTTGGTTTTTTTTTCCTTTGTTTGGTGTTAAAGTTTGCTTTTTTTATTTTTGTTTGTTTGATACCGAATATCGTTGCTGACCATTCGCGTATTTTCCATTTGGGGTTTATTCAGTTTTGCTTATCTTTGTAGTGCCCTTTTTGACCGATTTCTTTTCTTCCATACTTGATTTAATAGCCGTTTTCTCTTGTGCTCTTTTGTTCTTGGCCGAATTCTCTACTCTCCTCTTTCAAATTCTTTGGCTTTTAACTTTTGATTCTTGTCTTCTTCTTCCTCTCAAGTGGATTCTTCTTGACCGAATACTGCTATTTTCCACCTCTATGCCGATTCTCCTGTGCTCTCTGTCGACTTAGGTGGTAATACAACTACTCAATATTGCTCTTTCGTTATTTCTCTTTCTCTTCTTTTATCTTTTTAATCTTGTGCCTAACCTTTCCTATATTGTTGATTTTTGTTAGGGGTACAATTATTCCACTCTGCCTCTATCATTTTCTATACTTTCAGCTTTTGTGTGGGTGTGCCTAACCTTTCCTATACTGTTGGGTAGGATTTCTATTTACATATCTGTACTATGACCGCTACTAAATTGGGCTAAGCCCTACATTGATTCTGATACTGTAATGGGCTAAGGCCCTATCTGAGATTAAACTGTTACTGAAGTGGGCTTAGGCCCAGACTGTAAATGCCTACTGTTTGACTGACTGTTGATAAGGGATTACACACTGGGTTTTTATAAAGTCACCCTTCTATTTTCTACGCAGGTAATCCTTAGGTGGGTCAGTGCTGCGAGGGACTCAAAAGTGGCCACACAACTTCATGGACTTTTTATTAAATTTTACTTTATAATTTAATTTGGGTATTTGGTTATGTAACAAAGCCTCTTTAATTTTTAACATAAAATTTAGGATTTTTTTTTATTATGATTCATATCTAGTAGTAGTAGGACACGATTTTTTAAAATGATAAATGCTTTTCAAAACACCATAAGCACGCGTCCTATTTCAAAAAGCTTCCGCAAACAAACAACGATTTAAAAAGATAACTACGATTTAATTGATTAAACATTTTGCTAAAAAAACATGGGTTTTAAATTAAACAAGACGACCTAAATACTAGCTAAGTTTACAGTGAGGATTAATATAGAATAGGGTTTTTAAAACAAAATTTTATTTTTCGAAAAACACTTTCATGTGACACCGCCAGATTCGATCATAACATTTGGGCCAGGTTTGGGGTGTTACACCAATGGGCTTGGTGGATAGGAAGAATAGTGTGACAGCCCGTTTTTAGTCAAATCAGAATAGTGATTTTGGGACCACAAATCCAAAGTAAAAATAATTATTTTATTATTATTTTAATGTTTACAGCATGATTGAATGATTGTGTGAAAGTTTCATTTAGAAATTTTATCGTTTGAGTGTTTAATTCAACAAAAAGGACTAAATCGTATAAAGTGTAAAACTTGTGTTCTATTAGCTAAAGGTGTTAAATAGCTATAGAACCTTAAAGTAAGAGTCTTATGTGGTAATTTTACCATTTTTAGCTTGAGTGGACAAAGATGGACATATTAATGTGTTTAAAAGATTATTAGATAAGGTTAATATAGTAAATTGGTAAATGACTTAGTAAATAATGAACTAATATAGGAATATCATCATTTTTCTTATTCATCACCGAAATTAAAGAACAAAGGCAGTCATTTTTAGGGCTTGAAGAGTTTGGTCATCTCCTAGCTCAATTGTAAGTCCGTTTTTGTCTCGTTTTTAATGATTTTTATGTTTTTGAAATCGTTGCAACTAGGTCAAGCTAGCCTAGGGACTATTTTGCAAAACTGTTAAAGATTTTAAATGTTGCAATTGATGAATACATGAGTATTTTGATGTTCAATGATAGATTATGAATATTTGCTGATAGTTATACAAGTTTTGTTAAGTGATTTTTAGTAAAAATGCAGAATAGGGATTAAATTGTGAAATGTAAAACTTTGTGGTTAGAATATGAAATAAATGAAAAAGATAGGCTACTAGGGGTATAACAGTAATTCGGCTAGCATGGTTTAGTCTTAAATTGTATGAATTTGTGTTTTTATGAAATAAGGACTAAATTGTAAAAATTATGAAATATTAAGGGCAAAAGTGTAATGTGCTTTAGTAAGTGTTTTTGATTAAATTGAATAGTGAGGTAATTAAATAAGTTAATTTTGATTACATATAGATCAAGAAAAACAAAATTCGAATCTAGATCGAGGGAAAAACAAAGTTCTCAACTAATCGACTAGTTTAGCTGTTTTTACATCCTAGGTAAGTTCGTATGTAATAAGTTTCATTTATAAATGTATTTTAAATGCTTTGATATTGCTTAAATTATGAATATGAGACTTCAGATATGTTCAAAAATGATTCTACGATGATTCGGCATTCGAGATCCTAGTTGAACCTTAGGAGTAGATTAGGATACTAGTGACATGTCATTAGAGAATTCATTGATTTGGCTTCGGGCCATGATATTGGCACTTAGGGTGTGAGACTCTCGAGTATCAAAAATTTATTCTAAATGGTTCAACGGGTAAAAGAATGAGATGGTACAGGTATATGTACATAAATCATATAAGTGTAACACCCCGAATTTGGGCCTAGAAGTATTGGGCCTTGCGTGCGGGTTCGTAAGGGGGTTGTATATAGGTGTTTAATTGTGCAATGAAATGACACAATTAAATGTTTGCTTTACTGGTTAATGGCTTTGAGAAGTGTTGGGGAAATCTTGGGTTCAAACTTGGGCTTTAGCAAAAAGTTTGGTATTAAGAGAAAAAAAAAACCTGGATGCTTGGATGAGGGCTTTAAAATTATTGTGTTAAATAAATGACACAAGGAAGCTTGTAGTCTAGTCGTTGTGGCGTCATTAAGGTTTTGTGGGAGCCTGGGTTCAAGCCTTGGCTCTTGCAATTTATTTTGGTTTTTTTAGGGAACCTGGACTTTGGCCTTTAGACCTTATAATTAATTAGGGATAAAATATGACATAAAAAGCCTTGTGGCTTAGTGGCAAGTAATGTGTGGAGCAACTGAGGGAAGGCATGGGTTCGAATCCTATGGCAAGCAAGGAGCATTTATTTTGCTAACAGGGGGCGGCAAGAGTTGGTGTTGAATTTAAACTCTGATTTTGGAGAGATCCCACATCGGGAAGCTAACATAAGAGTGGTTGCGAAGCTGGCTTTAAATAGAGAGAACCATGAGGAGAGTAAAGGTACCTTTCTTGGCTGATCCCTTTCGCTGTATGGCGTGCTCGTTTGGGTTGGGCGTCGGCTAATAGTGCTCAGAGCATGGATTAACTCTAGTCTCCTATCAGGTGTGTATTTCTTATTACTCTAGCTGTAGGATGTCTACTACGGGCCGCGATGGGCCGAAAGGGGCCATATGGGCCCAATAGGCCAACGGGCCCAATTGGATAAATTGTTTAATTGTGTAGTAAATATTGGACTAGGCTAGGTGAATCTTATATCTGTTGCTAGATTTGGGCTAAAAGGGCCACACGAGCGTGTGGGCCCATTTGGGCCGAGAAGGACTTTAGGCCCATTCATATTGTTATCCCTGTTTAGAAAACTTTAGTTTACCAAAGTACCCCCCCAATTTATAAAATTACCCAAATATCCTCGATTTGTAAAATTACTAAAATAAACCCTGATTTGTAAAATTATTGAAATACCCTCGACTTGTAAAATTACCAAAGTACCCTCGATTTATAGAATTACTGTTTTACTCTTGATTTACAGAATTACTGTTTTATCCTCGATTTACAAAATTACTGTTTTACCCTCGATTGTGAAATTATTGAAATACCCCTATATGGTAGAATTACCAAAATACCTCTAGTTTGTAAAATTACCAAAATACCACTGGTTTGTGAAATTACCGAAATACCCTCAATTTGTAAAATTACCAAAATACCCCTAATTTACAAAATTACAGAAATACCCTTGACTTTCTAAAAATTATAGAAATACCATTAGTTTACAAAATTACTGAAATACCTTTGGTTTGTAGATTTACCAAAACACCCTTGTAGGATGAAATGACTACAATACCCCTAATAGGTAAAAAGACAGTAAAGCCCCTGTAGGGTAAAGTGACCGTAATACCCTTGTATGGTAAAATGACGAATATGCCCTTATGTTCCGTATGACTGATGTGCTTAGGATTTACATATATTGATATTAGATTAGTTAAGTTTGAGTGACAGGTGGTGGTTATCATAGGTGATTGATTATGGAAACGTTTCAACTTCAACCCATAACAGGTGTGTACTAACCCTCGTAATAGCTTAGATTAATATTTCCTGATAAGCCGAAATGTTAAAATATCGGTATTTCAGGAACTTGTAATGTTGCGTTTGGCTATAGATGCGATAAATACGATATGATCGGTGTTTGGATCGATGGAACAGGCAAGAACTCAATTTTGTGCACGATGGTAAGTTGGGCCTCAATGGGCTGGAATCGGGCCCAATGGGCTTCGGGCCCATTTGGGTAAAACTGATAGAAAATGGAATCTGGAAAAGTTGCATGTTAACACGATTAGTACTGCTGTAAAATTTGGATTATGTGGGCTTAATGGGCTAAATCGGCATTCGTAGGGCCCATTAGAGGTTTTGGGCCCAAAAGCCCGAGTTTGATAAAGTGGGTTAAAGATCATTGTTTAAACTCTCGGAAATATTGATAATTGTTGATGAACATGGAAAACCTTGATATTTGGTAAAATTACGAAATTACCCTTATAATGTGAAAATAACTGTTTTGCCCCTAGGTAAAAATGATTATTTTGCCCCTAGGGTTTAATTATAAATTTGATACGTGGGGTATGATATACATGATATGATATGCACATGATATGCATGATATGCACATGATATGTATGAAATGCACATGATGAATTCATAAATGCATTGGGTTGGGTTTTTATATGGATGGAGGAAGTGCAAAAGGGCTTATGCCCCAGTTTATTGAAAAAGACTTATGCCCTAGTTTACCGAAAAGGGCTTATGCCCCAGTTTATTGAAAAGGGCTTTGCCCCAGTTATTAAAGAGGCTAGGCCTCCAGATATATGATAAAGCAGCTATCCTACCTGTGGTGTGTTGGTTGGGTGGGTTGAGTTATTCCCCACATAGTGTGTTGGTTGGTACGGGTAGAGAGTAGCGGATGGTGGGTTGAGTAGTCTCTCCAGATGGGCTTGCATACATTCATTGGTATTTCATGTGATATTGAAATGGGCTTGCATACATTCATTGATATTTCATGTGTTATTGAAATGGGCCTATGGGCCATACCGTTTACAATAAAGGCTTCGGCCCAGTGTATGTCAAGATTAAATAGGGCTTTGGCCCAGATTGTACTGATACTATGTTTTCACTGTTTGTTTGTTATTGGGATTACACACTGAGTTTTCGTAAACTCACCCCATTTCAAACTGTGCAGGTAATCCCTAAGCTTAGATGGTTTGGAGCTGCGAGGGACTCGGAGATGGCCACATTATTGTTTCTGTTTCTTTTAATTGCAATAAGTAGCCAATTTATTTCTTTATAAGTTTTATCTTATTAATATTATTGTTTGGTTTTGGGTTGTAATAAGGCCATTTTAATTATTTTTCTGGGATTATTTTATTTTTAATAACTTTAATATGTTTGTTAATAAATGGGCTAGACTTAGGATGTGTTTTCAAAATGATAATTGTTTTCAAAATAACACCACGCCACGATTATCTGATTTATCAAATATTTCAACTTAAATAAATTACAACTCGATTTAACCAAGTGTGGCAATGGTTGTGGGCATGTCTAGGATTGGATCCATTGGAAGAGCTTGGTACTTAAGCAGCCTTCATGGCTCACCTCATCTGTTACGGATTCCTACCTCGTGCCCAGCTCCCATTCACTTTGTTAGATTAACAAAAGTCGATTTTAAAGCACTAAAACGAAACATGGATTTTCAACTTCAATGTGGCACATCAGATTCGGTCATAATGTCTGGGCCGGGTTTGGGGTGTTAGATTTAGTGGTATCAGAGCCTAGGTTACAAAACTCGGCTGGGGTATGGGTAGCTAAAAATTATTGTTGTATTTTTTTATTTTTCTGAAATTGGGGTTTGAAAAGGGTTTTTCTAAAAATTTTGTTTTGAAATTTATCAACAAAACTTGACTTGTTTCTGGAAAGATGTTATTGGAAGTGTGGCACACCGACTCTCCAACACCAAATCTGTAAGTTCTCTACGTCTGTTTACTGTTATAAATTGAAATGCTATATTGAGAAACCACTATAGATAATAGCACTATACTGGAACTTTCTAGTTAGAGTAAATTGTAATGCTTGAATTTAGATTTAGTATTTATTTGGTGTGTGTTCTGGAAATGTAGAAATTGGTTGCATGTGAAATCTATCCACTCCAATGGAAAAATGTTTTGGGTGTATGTTAGTATTATTAGTATCAGAGTGCGCAGCGGAAATGTAGTGGTGTAGTCTGAGAGTGGAAAATTTCGAGGACGAAATTTTTTTTAAGGGGGGTAGAATTGTAACACCCCAAACGCCTAGAAGTATTGGGCCTTGAGTGCGAGTCCGTAAGGAGGTTGTATATAGGTATTTAATTGTGCAATGAAATGACACAATTAAATGTTTTCTTTACTGGTTAATGGCTTTGAGAAGTGTTGGGGAAATCTTGGGTTCAAACTTGGGCTTTACCAAAAATTTTGGTATTAAGAGAAAAAAAAACTGGATGCTTGGATGAGGGCTTTTAAATTATTGTGTTAAATAAATGACACAAGGAAGCTTGTAGTCTAGTCGTTGTGGCGTCATTAAGGTTGTGTGGGAGCCTGGGTTCAAGCCTTGGCTCTTGCAATTTATTTTGGTTTTTTTAGGGAACCTGGACTTTGGCCTTTAGACTTTATAATTAATTGGGGATAAAATATGACATAAAAAGCCTTGTGGCTTAGTGGCAAGTAACGTGTGGAGCAACTGAGGGAAGGCATGGGTTCGAATCCCATGGCAAGCAAGGAGCATTTATTTTGCTAACAGGGGGCGGCAAGAGTTGGTGTTGAATTTAAACTCTGATGTTGGAGGGATCCCACATCGGGACGCTAACATAAGAGTGGTTGCGAAGCTGACTTTAAATAGAGAGAACCATGAGGAGAGTAAAGGTACCTTTCTTGGCTGATCCCTTTCGCTGTATGGCGTGCTCGTTTGGGTTGGGCGTCGGCTAATAGTGCTCAGAGCATGGATTAACTCCAGTCTCCTATCAGGTGTGTATTTCTTATTACTCTAGCTGTAGGATTGCTACTATGGGCCGCGATGGGCCCAATGGGCCTACGGGCCCAATTGGATAAGTTGTTTAATTGTGTAGTAAATATTGGACTAGGCTAGGTGAATCTTATATCTATTGCTAGATTTGGGCTAAAAGGGCCACACGAGCGTGTGGGCCCATTTGGGCCGCGAAGGGCTTTAGGCTTGTTTAGAATACTTTAGTTTACCAAAGTACCCCCCCCCCCAATTTATAAAATTACCCAAATATCCTCGATTTGTAAAATTACTAAAATACCCCCTGACTTGTAAAATTATTGAAATACCCTCGACTTGTAAAATTACCAAAGTACCCTCGATTTATAGAATTACTGTTTTATTCTTGATTTACAGAATTACTATTTTATCCTCGATTTACAAAATTACCATTTTACCCTCGATTGTGAAATTACTGAAATACCCCTATAGGGTAGAATTACCAAAATACCCCTAGTTTGTAAAATTACCAAAGTACCACTGGTTTGTGAAATTACCGAAATACCCTAAATTTGTAAAATTACCAAAATACCCCTGATTTACAAAATTACAGAAATACCCTTGACTTTCTAAAAATTATAGAAATACCATTAGTTTACAAAATTACTGAAATACCCTTGGTTTGTAGATTTACCAAAACACCCTTGTAGGATGAAATGACTACAATACCCCTAATAGGTAAAAAGACCGTAAAGCCATTGTAGTGTAAAGTGACTGTAATACCCTTGTATGGTAAAATGACGAATATGCCCTTATGTTCCGTATGACTGATGTGCTTAGGATTTACATATATTGATATTAGATTAGTTAAGTTTGAGTGACAGGTGGTGGTTATCGTAGGTGATTGATTATGGAAACGTTTCAACTTCAACCCATAACAGGTGTGTACTAACCCTCGTAATAGCTTAGATTAATATTTGCTGAGAAGTCGAAATGCTAAAATGTCGGTATTTCGAGAACTTGCAATGTTGCGTTTGGGTATAGATGCGATAAATACGATATGATCGGTGTTTAGATCGATGGAACAGGCAAGAACTCAATTTTGTGCACGATGGTAAGTTGGGCATCAATGGGCTGGAATCGGGCCCAATGGGCTTCGGGCCCAATTGGGTAAAACTGATAGAAAATGGAATCTGGAAAAGTTGCATGTTAACACGGTTAGTACTGCTGTAAAATTTGGATTATGTGGGCTTAATGGGCTAAATCGGCATTCGTAGGGCCTATTAGAGGTTTTGGGCCCAAAAGCCCGAGTTTGATAAAGTGGGTTAAATATCATTGTTTAAACACTCGGAAATATTGATAATTGTCGATGAACATGGAAAACCCTGATATTTGGTAAAATTACGAAATTACCCTTATAATGTGAAAATGACTGTTTTGCCCCTAGGTAAAAATGACAGTTGTGCCCCTAGGGTTTAATTATAAATTTGATACGTGGGGTATGATATACATGATATGATATGCACATGATATGCATGATATGCACATGATATGTATGAAATGCACATGATGAATTCATAAATGCATTGGGTTGGGCTTTTATATGGATGGAGGAAGTGCAAAAACGGCTTATGCCCCAGTTTATTGAAAAGGGCTTATGCCCCAGTTTACCGAAAAGGGCTTATGCCCCAGTTTACCGAAAAGGGCTTTGCCCAGTTATTAAAGAGGCTAGGCCTCCAGATATATGATAAAGCAGCTATGCTGCCAGTGCTGTGTTGGTTGGGTGGGTTGAGTTATTCCCCACATGGTGTGTTGGTTGGTACGGGTGGAGAGTAGCGGATGGTGGGTTGAGTAGTCTCTCCAGATGAGCTTGCATACATTCATTAGTATTTCATGTGATATTGAAATGGGCTTGCATACAGTCATTGATATTTCATGTGTTATTGAAATGGGCCTATGGGCCATACCGTTTACAATAAAGGCTTAGAGCCCAGTGATATGATTTATGAAAAGGCTTCGGCCCAGTAACTGTTAAACGAAAGGCTTCAGCCCAGTATATGTCAAGACTAAATAGGGCTTTGGCCCAGATTGTACTGATACTGTGTTTTCACTGTTTGTTTGTTATTGGGATTACACACTGAGTTTTCGTAAACTCACCCCGTTTCTAACTGTGCAGGTAATCCCTAAGCTTTGATGGTTTGGAGCTGCGAGGGACTCGGAGATGGCCACACTACTTTTTCTGTTTCTTTTAATTCCAATAAGTAGCTGATTTATTTCTTTATAAGTTTTATCTTATTAATATTATTGTTTGCTTTTTGGTTGTAATAAGGCCATTTTAATTATTTTTCTGGGATTATTTTATTTTTAATAACTTTAATCTGTTTCTTAATAAATGGGCTAGACTTAGGATGTGTTTTCAAAATGATACTTGTTTTCAAAATAACACCACGCCACGATTATCCGATTTATCAAATATTTTAACTTAAATAAATTACAACTCGATTTAACCAAGTGTGGCAATGGTTGTGGGCATGTCTAGGATTGGACCCATTAGAAGAGCTTGGTACTTAAGCAGCCTTCATGGCTCACCTCCTCTGTTACAGATTCCTACCTCGTGCCCAGCTCCCATTCACTTTGTTAGCTTAACAAAAGTCGATTTTTAAAGCACTAAAACGAAACATGGATTTTCAACTTTAATGTGGTACATCAGATTCGATCATAACGTCTGGGTCGAGTTTGGGGTGTTACATTTAGTGGTATTAGAGCCTAGGTTACAAAACTGAGCTGGGGTATGGGTAGCTGAAAATTGTTGTTCTATTTTTTTCTTTTTCCGAAATTGGGGTTTGAAAAGGGTTTTTCTAAAAATTTTGTTTTGAAATTTATCAACAAAACTTGACTTGTTTCTGGAAAGATGTTATTGGAAGTGTGCACACCGAGTCTCCAGCACCAAATCTGTAAGTTCTCTAAGTTTGTTTACTGTTATAGATTGAAATGCTATATTGAGAAACCACTATAGATAGTAGCACTATACTGGAACTTTCTAGTTAGAGTAAATTGTAATGCTTGAATTTAGATTTAGTATTTATTTGGTGTGTGTTCTGGAAATGTAGAAATTGGGTGCATGTGAAATCTATCCACTCCAATGGAAAAATGTTTTGGGTGTATGTTAGTATTATTAGTATCAGAGTGTGTAGCGGAAATGTGGTGGTGTAGTCTGAGAGTGGAAAATTTCGAGGACGAAATTTTTTTTGAGGTGGGTAGAATTGTAACACCCCGAATTTGGGCCTAGAAGTATTGGGCCTTGAGTGCGGGTCCGTAAGGAGGTTGTATATAGGTATTTAATTGTGCAATGAAATGACACAATTAAATGTTTGCTTTACTGGTTAATGGCTTTGAGAAGTGTTAGGGAAATCTTGGGTTCAAACTTGGGATTTAGCAAAAATTTTGGTATTAAGAGAAAAAAAAACCTGGATGCTTGGATGAGGGCTTTTAAATTATTGTGTTAAATAAATGACACAAGGAAGCTTGTAGTCTAGTGGTTGTGGCGTCATTAAGGTTGTCTGGGAGCCTGGGTTCAAGCCTTGGCTCTTGCAATTTATTTTGGTTTTTTTAGGGAACCTGGACTTTGGCCTTTAGACCTTATAATTAATTGGGCATAAAATATGACATAAAAAGCCTTGTGGCTTAGTGGCAAGTAACGTGTGGAGCAACTGAGGGAAGGCATGGGTTCGAATCTCATGGCAAGCAAGGAGCATTTATTTTGCTAACAGGGGGCGGCAAGAGTTAGTGTTGAATTTAAACTCTGATGTTGGAGGGATCCCACATCGGGAAGCTAACATAAGAGTGGTTGCGAAGCTGGCTTTAAATAGAGAGAACCATGAGGAGAGTAAAGGTACCTTCCTTGGCTGATCCCTTTCGCTGTATGGCGTGCTCGTTTGGGTTGGGCGTCGGCTAATAGTGCTCAGAGCATGGATTAACTCCAGTCTCCTATCAGGTGTGTATTTCTTATTACTCTAGCTGTAGGATGGCTACTACGGGCCGCGATGGGTCGAAAGGGGCCATGTGGGCCCAATGGGCCTACGGGCCCAATTGGATAAGTTGTTTAATTGTGTAGTAAATATTGGACTAGGCTAGGTGAATCTTATATCTGTTGCTAGATTTGGGCTAAAAGGGCCACACGAGCGTGTGGGCCCATTTGGGCCGCGAAGGGCTTTAGGCCCATTCGTATTATTATCCCTGTTTAGAATACTTTTGTTTACCAAAGTACCCCCCCCCAATTTATAAAATTACCCAAATATCCTCGATTTGTAAACTTACTAAAATACCCCCTAATTTGTAAAATTACTGAAATACCCTCGACTTGTAAAATTACCAAAGTACCATCGATTTATAGAATTTCTATTTTACTCTTGATTTACAGAATTACTGTTTTACCCTCGATTTACAAAATTACCGTTTTACCCTCGATTGTGAAATTACTGAAATACCCCTATAGGGTAGAATTACCAAAATACCTCTAGTTTGTAAAATTTCCAAAGTACCACTGGTTTGTGAAATTACCGAAATACCCTTAATTTGTAAAATTACCAAAATACCCCTGATTTACAAAATTACAGAAATACCCTTGACTTTTTAAAAATTATAGAAATACCATTAGTTTACAAAATTACTGAAATACCCTTGGTTTGTAGATTTACCAAAACACCCTTGTAGGATGAAATGACTACAATACCCCTAATAGGTAAAAAGACAGTAAAGCCCCTGTAGGGTAAAGTGACCGTAATACCCTTGTTTGGTAAAATGACGAATATGCCCTTATGTTCCGTATGACTGATGTGCTTAGGATTTACATATATTGATATTAGATTAGTTAAGTTTGAGTGACAGGTGGTGGTTATCGTAGGTGATTGATTATGGAAACGTTTCAACTTCAACCCATAACAGGTGTGTACTAACCCTCGTAATAGCTTAGATTAATATTTGCTGAGAAGTCGAAATGCTAAAATGTCAGTATTTCGGGAACTTGTAATGTTGTGTTTGGGTATAGATGCGATAAATACGATATGATCGATGTTTAGATCGATGGAACATGCAAGAATTCAATTTTTTGCACGATGGTAAGTTGGGCCTCAATGGGCTAGAATTGGGCCCAATGGGCTTCGGGCCCATTTGGGTAAAACTGATAGAAAATGAAATCTAGAAAAGTTGCATGTTAACACGGTTAGTACTGCTGTAAAATTTGGATTATGTGGATTAATGGGCTAAATCGGTATTCGTAGGGCCCATTAGAGGTTTTGGGCCCAAAAGCCCGAGTTTGATAAAGTGGGTTAAAGATCATTGTTTAAACACGCGGAAATATTGATAATTGTTGATGAACATGGAAAACCCTGATATTTAGTAAAATTACAAAATTACCCTTATAATGTGAAAATGATTGTTTTGCCCCTAGGTAAAAATGACTGTTTTGCCCCTAGGGTTTAATTATAAATTTGATACGTGGGGTATGATATACATGATATGATATGCACATGATATGCATGATATGCACATGATATGTATGAAATGCACATGATGAATTCATAAATGCATTGGGTTGGGTTTTTATATGGATGGAGGAAGTGCAAAAGGGCTTATGCCCCAGTTTATTGAAAAGGGCTTATGCCCCAGTTTACCGAAAAGGGCTTATGCCCCAGTTTATTGAAAAGGGCTTTGCCCCAGTTTACCGAAAAGGGCTTTGCCCTAGTTATTAAAGACACTAGGCCTCCAGATATATGATAAAGCAGCTATGCTGCCAGTGGTGTGTTGGTTGGGTGGGTTGAGTTATTCCCCACATGGTGTGTTGGTTGGTACGGGTGGAGAGTAGCGGATGGTGGGTTGAGTAGTCTCTCTAGATGGGCTTGCATACATTCAATGGTATTTCATGTGATATTGAAATGGGCTTGCATACATTCATTGATATTTCATGTGTTATTGAAATAGACCTTTGGGCCATACCGTTTACAATAAAGGCTTCGGCCCAGTGATATGATTTATGAAAAGGCTTCGGCCCAGTAACCGTTAAACGAAAGGCTTCGGCCCAGTATATGTCAAGACTAAATAGGGCTTTGGCCCAGATTGTACTGATATTGTGTTTTCACTGTTTGTTTGTTATTGGGATTACACACTGAGTTTTCGTAAACTCACCCCGTTTCTAACTGTGTAGGTAATCCCTAAGCTTAGATAGTTTGGAGCTACAAGGGACTCGGAGATGGCCACACTACTGTTTCTGTTTCTTTTAATTGCAATAAGTAGCCGATTTATTTCTTTATAAGTTTTATCTTATTAATATTATTGTTTGGTTTTGGGTTGTAATAAGGCCATTTTAATTATTTTTCTAGGATTATTTTATTTTTAATAACTTTAATATGTTTCTTAATAAATGGGCTAGACTTAGGATGTGTTTTCAAAATGATAATTGTTTTCAAAATAACACCACGCCACGATTATCCGATTTATCAAATATTTCAACTTAAATAAATTACAACTCGATTTAACCAAGTGTGGCAATGGTTGTGGGCATTTCTAGGATTGGATCCATTAGAAGAGCTTGGTACTTAAGCAGCCTTCATGGCTCACCTCCTCTGTTACGGATTCCTACCTCGTGCCCAGCTCCCATTCACTTTGTTAGTTTAACAAAAGTCAATTTTTAAAGCACTAAAACGGAACATGGTTTTCAACTTCAATGTGGCACATCAGATTCGGTCATAACGTCTGGGCCGGGTTTGGGGTGTTACAATAAGCTTTAAATCGAAGAAACGTTGAAGAATACATATAGTTTTGCGAATGAGTATATATAAGGTTTCTTAGTTAATATGAATTATATGTGTCTATGTTCAATTGATAAGTTATATGTTTATAGTTATATTAAGTTCATTTCATACGAGCTTACTAAGCTTTAAAGCGTATTTTGTTTATTTTCCCATATTTTTAGTGACTTCAAAGCTAGCTTGGATCCGAGGATTGTTGGAGACTTTGTCACACTATCCTACTATCATTTTGGTACTTTTGAGCTTGTGTTTTAGTCACATGGCATGTATAGGGACTTTGATCATTTTGGTTATGTGTTGGTAGCAAATTAGCTAATAAATTGGCTTGTAAATGTATATGTTTTGTTTGTATATATAGCCATGATTTGTGGATAATGGTTTGCTTGTGAATTAGGCTAAATGATGCATATTTAGAAGTGTATATTTAATTGAATTGTATATGTGATTTTGGTCTAAATGGTATGGTATTTTTTTTGTCATATGTGTACTGAGAAAGATGGTATAGATTATGCATGAATTAAGCTTGAATTGGTTGGTTAAAATGTCTTGTCATGCTTTGTTTTGGTGCCAATTGGGTTGATGTAGGTGTGCACAAATTTGGGTGGCAAATTGGCTTGGTAAATAGCCTATTTTTGTCCACACGGGTAGAGATACGGGTATCTGTCTCAATCGTGTGTCATACACGGTTGTGTACACGGTCATGTTTCCCCTAATGTTGAAATTAAAATCAAGTCAGTATGCTCTACGCGGCCTCACACACGGGCGTGTGATATGGCCGTGTGGTATAAGTCAGTATACCTTACTGGTTTGGCACGACCTAGTGCACGGCCCGGCACATGGGCGCATATGGCCATTTTTAGGGCACACGAGCTAGCCACAAGGGTGTGTGTGTTGGATGTGTCACCCAAGTCAGAAAGTTACACAGGGTTAGACACGAGCTGAGACACGACCATGTGATCCCATTTTGGATGTCCACATGGCCAGTGACACAGGCAGGTCTGTTGGCTGTGTGAGAGACAAGGTTGGGCCACACGAGCGTGTGTCCCCTATTTTTGAGAAAATTTTCTAAGTGTTCAAAAAGTTTCTAAAGTTATTGGTTTAGTCCTGAACCACTCCCTTTGTATGTTTTGAGCCTCGTAAGCTCGTATTAGGAATAATATGATTGGTTATGATTGAATTGTATTTGTATTGGTTAAATTGTTTATGAGATGTATGATAAGTTCGGTAATATGTGTAACCCTATTCCAGCATTGAATATGGGCGAGGGGTGTTACATTTGTTGGTATCAGAGCTACGTTTAGTCGATTTTCAAACTGAGACTCTAGCTATTCATGCCATATATAAACTGTGATAGTGTAATGATTTCTAACAACTTTAAACTATGTTTTTGTATAGTAAATGGATCCCGATCAAGTTGTAGCTAACTATGTTGAGAGTAATGCGCCAGCTCTCACGCAAGGGGCAGCATCGTCTGAATCTAGAAATGTATTGAGTAGTCACGGAGGAGAGGCTAAAGAAGCTTTTTGCCAAATGACGAACGAGTGGTTCACACAATTTGTCCAGGAAAATCCAGTTGCTCAACAACCTCCACCCTTACCAAATCCCCAACCGATTCCCATATCCCCTAAAGGTGTGGAACTTCTATGAGTAAATAAGCTGCCAGTAGATAAAATCTAAAAATACGGGGTCGAAGAGTTCAGATCTAATGTTGATGATGATCCTAAGAGAGCTAAATTTTGGCTTGAAAACACTATTCGGGAATTTGATGAACTGTCATGTGCTCCAGGCGAGTGTTTAAAGTGTGCCATTTCATTATTGAGAGACACAGTGTATCAGTGGTGGAATACTTTAGCGTCTGTGGTACCGAGAGAAAGAATGACCTGGGAATTCTTTCAGACTAAGTTCTGGAAGAAATATATAAGTCAAAGATTTATCGATCAATAGCATAAAAAGTTTATAGAATTGAAACAAGACCAAATGACTATGACTGAGTACGAAAAAGAATTGTACGGTTGATCAAGTATGCTTGGGAGTATGTTTCTACTGAAGATATTGTGTGCAAACGGTTCGTCTACTAAAGATATTGTGTGCAAACGGTTCGTTGATCGATTGAACAAAGATATTAAACTTTTAGTCAGAATTCTAAAATTGAAAGAATTTGTTATTTTAGTTCATAGAGCTTGCAAAGCCGAATAGCTTAGTAAAGAAAAGAGAAAAGCATATTCAGAGGATAGAGACTTGAGAAAAAGACCGATGAATAAACCATATCAATATTCGTCAAAGAAATTCAGAGATACATTCAGTCGACCAAATGTTTCAATCGGGTATTCGAGTAGAGATCATGGAAAATAATACTCAAGTCCTAAAGCTCAAACTACACCAATATCGAGTGTTGGCAATGTGAGAAACAATAAACCCGAGTGTCAACATTGTGGGAGGTGACATTTTGGAGAATGCTGGAATAAAAGTAATAAAGCTTGCTACAGATGTGGTTCACTAGATCATTTATTCGGGATTGTCCTGAGTTAGCTAAGAAAGACCAATTCCAAAATATAAGACCGAGTAACACAGCCACTAGAGGGAGTGTAACACCCCTCTCCCGTATTCAACGTTGTAATAGGGTTACAGAGTATTACCGAACTTATAAAACATTTAAACATTCAATTCACATAAAATTTCACATTTCATACAAATATTATTCAAACTCAAGCATAACGTCCCTATAATGAGCCTACGGGGCCCTAAACATGTTTTGGCAGTGGTTCGGGACTAACCCGATAGCTTAAGAATTTTTTACGAAACTTAGAAAGTTTTTCTCAAAATAGGGGACATACGCTCGTGTGGCCTGGTCGTGTCTCTCACACGGCCAACAGACACACCCGTCTCACAGGCCATGTGAACATTCGAAATAGGAGCACATGGCTGTGTCCCAGCCCATTCCGACCCCATGTAACTCTCTAACTTGGGTAACACGGCCAACTCACACGCCCGTGTGCCCTAAAAATTGCCATACATGCCCATGTGTCAGGTCGTGTGTTAAGCCGTGCCAAACCTGTAGGGTATACTAACTTATGCGACACGACCAAGTCACATGCTCGTGTGTGGGGCCGTGTGGGGTATACTGACTTGGTTTTTATTTCAACTCCAGGGAAACACGACCGTATAACATGACCGTGTGTCACACATGGCTGAGACACACACCCGTTTGGACAAAAATAGGCTATTTACTAAGCCATTTTGCCACCCAATTTGATACACTAACATCAAACAAACTAGCAGTAATACAAGGCATAAATAAGCTTCCAATTAACATTTTTCAAGCATAATCCATACCATCTCAACACCAACCAATACAAACACATCAATATCACAATATACCATTCAATTTCATACCAAAACTCACTTGCACAACACGTCTACATGCACTATTTCATCTAAACATTCCTTTGCCTAGAACTACAAGCATACCAATCTCAAATTCAACCACTAGGTACTCAAACTAATAATCCACAATCAACCCTTCAATAAACAATATAAACCACAACACAAAATGGCATTAGTGCACACATATATATATCACCAACTAAGCCAAAAAGGTTAACTTACATGGCCATATACAACATTATATACATAATATTTATAAGCCAACACAAATGTCCAAATTCATAACAACACATATTCCAAAATGACCAATGTAATACCCCCTACCCGTATTCATTGCCGGAATAGGGTATGAGGTATTACCGGAGTTTATGATTTTTTTTATATTCAATATAGCCCCTTTATAAATATCTAACCTACCCTGCAATATTAAATCAAGACCAATCCACTTCAACCAAACCAATTCAATATATTTTCAAGATAAGTTCATGCATATCTATAAGATAACGTCATCACATACCCAAAACCAGGTTTGTTAACCATACTAATGGCTAACTTTATATTCATTTCACGTTAACATTTACTTTATTAGCTTATACATGCCATTGATTTCCAAAATAAAGTTTCTTTATATACCGAAATCCTGAGGTTGATAGTGTGATGTGTCTCCAACCAAATCCGACCTCCGAGCTCTTAACACTACAAAACAGGGAAAAAGGAAACGGGGTAAGCACTTCGTGCTTAGTAAGCTCATGTAACAAGAATTATACTTACCTAATATTTTCAATACAATACAATAAACATTCATATATCCATTCAATGCATTATTACCCTAATATATCCATTCAAAGCAGTGCTAAAATGCAGCTTGGTACCCAAAGCTTCTTGCAATTTCTTCCAAAATCGTGAGGTGAATCTCGGATCTCTATCCGACATGATAGAAATAGGTACCCCGTGTAATCTCACAATCTGAGAAACGTACAATTCAGCTAGTTTATCTAATGAAAAATCCGTACGCACGGGGATAAAGTGAGCCGACTTAGTCAGTCTATCAACAACAACCCAAATCACATCCTTCTTACTTGCTGACAATGGCAGTCCGAACACAAGGTCCATTGTGACTCGATCCCATTTCCACTCGGGTATCATGATCGGCTGAAGTAATCCTGAAGGCACTTGATGTTCCGCTTTCACTTGTTGACATATTAAACATCTTGAAACAAAGTCGGAGATATCTTGTTTCATACCATGCCACCAAAACCGACGTTTCAAATCGTTGTACATTTTCGTACTCCCCGGGTGAATTGACATTCGGCTACAATGGGCTTCGTTCAGAATCATCGAAATGAGTTCTGAATTTCTTGGAACACACAACCGACTTCTGAACCTTAAACAATCGTCATCATCAATTTGAAATTCGGATTCCATATTCGGAACACATTCAGCCCGTTTTGCAACCAATTCATCGTCGACTTTCTGAGCTTCACGAATTTGATGAATCAATAATGGTTTGGCCTTTAATTCAGCTACTAACACATTGTCGGGTAGAACAGACAAGTGTACATTCATCGCTCGTAAAGCAAACAGTGATTTCCGGCTTAAGGCGTCCGCAACCACATTAGCCTTTCCCGGGTGATAGTCAATGACAAGCTCATAATCCTTTAACAACTCGAGCCAACGTCTTTGTCGCAGATTTAAGTCTCTTTGAGTCATCAAATATTTGAGACTTGTGTGATCCGAAAATACATGGCACTTTTCACCAAATAAGTAATGTCGCCATATTTTTAAAGCGAATACGATGGCAGCTAGTTCGAGATCATGGGTCGAATAATTTTTCTCATGTGGCTTTAATTGTCTCGACGCATAGGCCACAACTCGACCTTCTTGCATCAATACGCAACCTAACCCAAGTAGGGAGGCGTCACTATAGATGAAAAACTCTTTGCCTGATTCGGGCTGCACTAAAATTGGGGCTTCAGTCAAATAAGTTTTCAGTTGATCAAAACTTTTCTGACATTTTTCTGTCCATTCGAACTTAATATCTTTTTGAAGTAGCTTCGTCATGGGTGTGGTTATCATCGAGAAACCTTTTACAAACCGTCGGTAGTAACCGGCGAGTCCCAAAAAGCTCCGAACCTCAGTAATATTTCTCGGAGGCTTCCAGTTAAGTATGGCTGAAATTTTGTTCGGGTCAACTCGAATACCCGATGCGGATACCGCGTGGCCCAAGAAGCTAACCTCTCTTAACCAGAACTCACACTTACTGAACTTAGCATATAACTACTTATCCCGTAAAATTTGCAACACTAATCTCAGGTGCTCCGCATGTTCGGTCTCATCTCTTGAATAGATCAAGATGTCATCAATAAACACAACTACGAACCGATCCAAATACTGTCTGAAGATCCGATTCATCAAGTCCATAAATACCGCAGGGGCATTAGTGAGCCCAAACGGCATCACTATGAACTCGTAGTGGCCGTATCTCGTTCTGAAAGCAGTTTTGGGTATATCCGAATCGCGAATTTGCAATTGATAATAACCCGATCTCAAATCTATCTTTGAAAACACTGAAGCTCCCTTTAGTTGATCAAACAAATCATCAATACGCGGTAACAGATATTTATTCTTTATCGTCATTTTATTCAGCTGACGATAGTCAATGCACAACCTCATGGTTCCGTCCTTCTTTTTCACAAACAATACTGGTGCACCCCAAGGTGAGAAACTTGGTCGAGCGAAACCTCTATCCGTCAACTCTTGCAACTGAGCTTTCAATTCTTTTAACTCGGTTGGTGCCATACGATACGGAGCTATCGAAATTGGACAAAATAGAAATTTGACCAATTTCTAAGTTTATGGACAAAAATTGGACATGGATGGAATATTTGAAAGTTTAGTAAGGAAGGGCATTTTGGTCATTTGGATATTAAATGAAATAAAATGGGAAAAATAACACAAAAATGATCATCTTCTCCATAAGTTGCTGCTGAATTTTTCTCTCCACCATAGCTAGGGTTTCAACACTTTTAAGCCTTGATTGTAAGTGATTTCTATGCCCGTTTTTAATTTTTTTTACATTTTTGAAATCCTCGTAGCTCAGTTTACCTATTTCTACCAATATTTTGAGCTAGGGTTTATATTTAAAATTTTAACCATGGATAATATGTATGAATTTTGATGTTTTATGGTAGAATATGAAGTTTGAGATTGTGTTAAACAACTATTGCTAAGTGATTTTTCGTAAAAACGAGTAAAATGACATAATCGGTAAAAATACCTAATATTCATAAGTACATGTTAGAGTGTGAATTTGATGTTGCTATAGAAGGGAAAAATGATCAGCATGTCATAAAAAATAAGAAAATAATATGAGGTTTAATTTACGAGCCTTGGGGTAAAAGTGTAAATATGTGAAAGTTTAGGGGCAAAATGGTAATTTTACCAAAGTTCGTACTAGGGGCTGTTTTGATGAATGTGTGTATTAAATAAATTAATTTGGTATTATAGATCAAGAGAAAAGAGATTCGAGTCGAGATCGAGGGAAAAATAAAGTTTACGAGGAATAGGCTCGATATTGTATCGAGGTAAGTTCATATGTAAATAATGTAATATAACCGCTATTTTAAATCATTTAATGCTATTTATACGATATTATGATTGTTATCATGCAATTCTATGCTTTGTGGTCATTGTTGGACAACATGCAAAAATTTTATGAATTATGTGAAAAATGTGAAAGACTACCGAAGTATCGTCATTGGTATTCCAAGGAGAATGGTAAAGGAGTAAGAATGAGGAAAATCTCGTTGAACCTTATGAATAGATTAGGATATTTGGGCATCCGAACTCGTTGAGTTGAGTCCAAGTTCACTTATGGATGTGAACGTCCGAACTTGTTGAGTTGAGTCCGAGTTCGTGAAATGTAACTAGGCATCCGAACTCGTTGAGTTGAGTCCGAGTTCACTTATGGATGCGAATGCCTGAGCTCATTGAGTTGAGTCTGAGTTCGCTTATAGGCGGGTTACATGGTAGCTTGGCTACATATGTGGCACTTATGTGCAAACTTTCCATGTATCCGAGTTATATTCTGATGTGTTCAACGGGTAAAATTCTAGTGAAATGGAAGAATACTCAAGATGCAAGTGACGTATTGGTAAGTGTTGTGGAATGGGCACTTTGGATAGGTATGTACTTAACCCTCAGGTTGAGACTTGATACGACAACAATAATATGGTAAGATGATGAATGATGAGTAGAAATGTGATACATGTTTTGGTGATATTATGCCAATGTTGGTTGGTATAATTACTTTGTTAAGTTATTTGTTATTTGCATATGGACTTACTAAGCATCTATGCTTACTCCCTCCTTTTCATTTTTTATAGTTTTGACAAGTCAATTTGGAGATCGGGACGGTCGGAGGCACGCTCACACTATCACTGGACAATCACGGTATAATGACTTGAAATTTTTGGAAATATGGCATGTATAGCATTCCAATTATTTTGTGTGTATAATCTTACGGTATGGCCATGGATGGAATGGAAATGTTTGAGAATGATTAGCTATTGGAATGGCTAATCAAGTTTATATATGATAACATGTATGCTTTGTGTCTTAACTAAACCATGAAAATCCTTGGAAAGGTAAAATTTGCTACAAAACAGAATCAGACAGCAGCAGTGACATGAATTTCAAAAATCACTAAAAATAGTAGAAATGGAATTAAATGATGAATAAGTTATGGAATCGAATCTTGATAAGTCTATTTTCATATGGAAGAAACAAAATAGGTAAATGAGTTAAATTTTATTGAGATATTTAAGTTTTGGTAGAACAGGGTCAGAGGGATCTCTGAATCCCCTGTTCTGACTTTAAAAATTCACCATAAATTGTAAAAAACAATTAGGAGTTGTACATTACATGTATGAAATCCTTATTGAGTCTAGTTTCATGAGAAACAAACGGCATATTCATTGAAGCTTTTTACAGGGAGATATCTGATTCGTAATACACAGGGGTCAGAGTAGCCGAACCTTGAAATAGGGGAGACTTTAACTAATAAACTGTACTAATTGGCCTGACAAAAAATTCTAGAAAAATATTAGTAAGTAGATATATGAGTTTAGTTTCAAGGAAAATTTATGGAATTGGATTTTGAGTTTCATAACTCGAGATATGAAATTTTTAGCGACTATGATGCAGTTAGCCAGCTTGTCTGGAAATTCTAAAATAAATTGTTTGAGCTGTTTAATTAATGAATTAAGTCTGTTAACATCTTGTGCTTGACTCCGGCGACGGTCTCGGGTGCGGGGGCATTACAAAAATGATGAAATAAGTCGATTTATCGATAACTTCAGTTTTCCCCCGATCTAGATCCGAATTCCACTTTTCTTGATCAAAATATTTTCAAAATTAACTTATTTAATAATCTCTCTAGTCAATTTAATCCAAAACACACATTTAAGCACATTTACACATTTACCCATAATGTTTCACCATTTTTACAATTTAGTCCTTATTTCATACAATCATAAATTAATGAAATTCAAAATAAACCCATGCTAGCCAAATTACTATTATGCTCCTAGCAGTCCATATTCTTCATTTATTTCACATTTTAACTACGAAGTTTCAACATGTCTCAATTTAATCCCTATTTTGCATTTTCACTAAAAATCACTTAACAAAACTTGCATATTTCACAACAAACATTCATAATCTATCATTAAACATAAAAAAAACTCATGTATTCATCAATAGAATCATTCAAAATATTTAGCATTTTGCAAAATGGTCCCTGGGCTAGCTAGACCTAGTTGCAACGATATCAAAAACATAGAAATCATTAAAAATGGGACAAAAATGGACTTACAATTGAACTAGGAAGCTTGGCCGAATGTTTGAAGCTTTGTTAATGGCTTCCTTAGGTTAATTTCAGCTAGAAGATGGAGAAATAAGGATGATAATTTTCTTTCTTTTATTTTATTAACCTTTATTTACCAAATTACAAAATTAACCTTGTTCATAAAACATATAAATCACTTAATACTTGTCCATAATTTTCCACTCAAACTAATAATGGTAAAATTACCACATAAGGACCTTAAATTTAAGGTTATATAGCTATTAAACACCTTTAGCTAATAGAACTCAAGTTTTACGCTTTACGCGATTTAGTCCTTTTTATCAAATTGACCAATCAAACGGTAAATTTTCTTAACGAAAATTTCACACCATCATATTTTTATGTTTTAAACATTAAAATAATAATAAAATAAATATTTAAACTTTAGATTTATGGTCTCAAAACCACTGTTTCGATTTGACTAAAAATGGGCTGTTACAGGTAGGCCACCTAGAAATGCTGGAAATGTTACCAGTAATAGAGGTGTGACAAAGGACTCGACTATGAGATTTGAAGCGAGAGCACCTGCTAGAGCTTACACAATTTGCACATGCGAAGAGGTACCGTCACCCGATGTTATCATTGGTACATTCTCTCTTTAAGACACTAATGTGATTGCATTGATTGATCTAGTACCAGCTCATTCGTATATCTGTATGAATTTAGTGTTTAGTAAGAATTTTCCCGTTGAGTCTACTGAGTTTGTATTTAAAGTATCAAACCCCTTAGGCAAGTATGTGATAGTTGATAAAGTTTGCAAGAACTGTCCTTTAATGATTCGGGGTTACTGTTGTTCGGTTGATTTGATGCTTTTGCCATTTGATGAGTTCAACATAATTCTGGCTATGTATTGGTTGACTCTGTATGATGCCGGTGTGAATTGTAGATGAAAGATTATTGAATTGAAATGTTAGAATAGTGAAATCCTTTGAATTGAATCTGATGAATCGAGTGGGTTGCCAATTGTGATTTCGTCGATGTCAGCTCAGAAATGTGTGAAGAAAGGTTACGAAACTTACCTTGTATAGGTGTTGGATACAAAATTATCTAAATCAAAGATTGAATCAATGTCAATAGTCTGTGAGTTTTCGGATGTGTTTCCATAAGAATTATCGGGGTTACCACCGATCAGATAGGTTGAATTGACTATTGAGTTAGCACCTGGAACTTCTCTGATATCAATAGCTCCGTACAAAATGGCTCCAATAGAATTGAAAGAGTTGAAGTCTCAGTTGCAAGAGTTAACAAATAGAGGTTTTGTACGACCTAGTATTTCGCCCTGGGGTGTACCAGTATTGTTTGTAAAGAAGAAAGACGGGTCAATGAGAATGTGTTTGACTATCGACAGTTCAACAAGGTTACAATAAAGAACAAGTATCTGTTGTCGAGAATAGATGATTTGTTTGATCAGTTGAAAGGGGCAAAAATGTTTTCAAAGATTGATCTACAGTCTAGTTATTATCAATTGCGAGTTAAAGATTCAGATGTGCTAAAAATTACATTAAGAACAAGGTACAGACATTATGAATTTCTTGTTATGCCTTTCGGATTGACTAATTCTCTTGTAGTTTTTATGGATTTGATAAATCAGATTTTTAGACCATATTTAGACAGATTCATTGTTGTATTCATTGACTACATTCTAATCTATTCACGCGATAAGTCAGAGCATGTCGAACATTTGAGAATTGTGCTTCAAACTTTGAGAGATAAGCAAATGTTTGCTAAATTCAGCAAATGTGAATTCTGGCATCAAGAAGTCAGATTTTTGGGACATATTGTTTTAGCTGAAGGCATACGAGTTGACCTGAGCAAGATTTCTACAGTTGTTGACTGGAAACCACCAAAGAATGTATCTGAAATTAGATGTTTTCTAGGGTTAGCTGGTTATTATAGATGTTTTGTAAAAGGATTCTCGATGATTGCTACACCGATGACCAAATTTCTACAGAAAGATGTGAAATTCGAGTGGTCCAAGAAATGTCAACAGAGTTTTGATCAATTGAAAGCATTGTTAATTGAGGCACCGGTGTTGGTTCACCCTGAGTCAGGTAAAGAATTTGTGATTTATAGTGACGCGTCATTGAACAGTTTGGGTTGCGTTTTGATGCAAGAAGGAAAAGTTAATAGCTTATGCCTCTAGACAGTTGAAGCCGCATGAAAAGAACTATCCGACTCATGATTTAGAATTGGCCGCTATTGGTTTCACATTGAAAATTTGGCGACATCACTTGTAAGGTGAAAAGTGTCATATCTTTACTAACCACAAAAGTTTGAAGTATATAATGACTCAGAAAGATCTAAATCTACGACAACGGAGATAGCTCGAGCTATTAAAAGATTATGAGTTAATAATTAATTATTATCCCGGGAAAGCAAATATAGCCGCAGATGCTTTAAGTAAAAAATCTTTATTTGCTATGTGGGCAATGAATTCACTGTTAACCTTGTCTGGTGATGGTTCGATTTTAGCTTAGTTAAAAGCTAAAGCGGTTGATGGTCGTTAAACTAACTAAAAATTCGACTAAGGCAAGCGCACCTATCAAACAGTAGTATAATTGTGATGAGACCGAAAGTATCATATCCACAAGGACTAAAAGTACTAGTAATTGCAAATTTTTTATTATCTAACCTAAGAATTAAAGGGATGTTTTTAAACTAATATTAACTATTTAATTAACTAAGAACACGACAGAGGTAAAAGTTGGAAAATACTGATTGAAAACTGATGGAAAAGACAATACCCAAGGAAGAATCCACCTAGACTTCATTTATTACTTCTGAATTAGACGATTTATTCACTTGACTTAATCCATAGAAATCTCTGATTTATGTTAATATCTCTCTTGAGACTAAAAACAACTAACTCTAGGTTGATTAATTGAAATATCTTCCTAATTAAAACCCCTATTGGTGCATTAACTCGATCTATGGATTCCTTTATTAGATTTGACTCTAATCCAACATATTTATGTCGTTCTATCTCTAAGATTGCATGCAACTCCGCTTAATTATGAAAGATCTACTCTTAAACAGGGACTTTTGATCCACTGAATAAGCACATCAAAACCTGAATTAATATACTGAAATATTAAAGCAAGGATTAGAACTCATAATTAAGTATAAGAACAAGTATTTATCATATAATTCAAAAAGTAATAGGATCTGTCTTAGGTTTCATCTCCCTTAGGTATTTACGGAATTTAGTTCATATCAATTAGGAAAAACATCTCAAAATTGGGAAAACAACAAAACATAAAGAAACCCAAAGAACTTTTAAGGAAATTGAATGGAGATCTTCAGGATTGAAGCAGATCCTACCTCCAAGCTGATTCCGATGGCTATCTTCGAGTATTTTCTACCTTCTATTCTCTATCCCCCCTTTGATCCTCTTCTCGTGTGTTTTTATAGACTTTAGAATGCCCAAAATTAGCCTTTTCCGATAGAATTAGACTTAGGCTCGACAGGGACACGGCCGTGTGCCACATCCGTGTGAAGGTGTTCAAGCCGTGTGTAATTCTGACGTGATTTAATGTCGACACGGCCATGAAACACGAGCGAGTGGCCTGCCCGTGTGTCTAACACGGGCATGTGGATTACCCATGTCGAAGTGCCTAGGCCTTGCGAAACACTGAAGTCAGCCTATTTTGTCTGTTTTGGCTCATTTCTTGCTCTTTTCACTTTCCTATACTCCCCTGAGTATAACACATGAAATTAAAGGGTTGGGAGCATCGAATTCAATAAAACTAATTACAAGTCATCTATAAACATGCCAAGCATAGGATAAAAATATGTATATATTATGGTTTATTAGCGGTGTTTCTTCAGCAAATTTGTGAAGCTCAAAAGTGTGATACCGAGTTACAAGCTAAAAGAGTGCAATGTGAGTCGAATAGTGATTCAGACTATTAGATCAGGGAAAATGATTATTTAATGTTCTGAAATAGAATTTGTGTACCAAAGAATTCCAAACTCATTCTAAAAATTTTGCACGAAGCACATAGTGGTTGTCTATCTATTCACCTGGGGAGTACTAAAATGTACAATGATTTGAAACAAATGTGTTGGTGGTCGGGAATGAAACGAGACATTTCAGAATTTGTATCGAGATGTCTAGTGTGCTAGCAAGTTAAAGCTGAGCATCAAGTGCCTTCAGGATTGTTACAGCCTATGATCATACCAAAGTGGAAGTGGGTAAAGTTACGATGGATTTCGTATCGAGTTTGCCTCTATCTTCGAAAAGGAAAGATGCTATATAGGTTTTTGTACATTGATTAATGTAGTCTGTGTATTTCATTCTGGTACGTACAGATTATTTGCTTGATAAATTGAATGAATTGTACATATTTGAGATTGTTAGATTGCACGGGGTGCCAGTTTCAATTATTTCAGATAGAGATCCGAGGTCTACATCATGATTTTGGAAGAAACTACAACAAGCTCTTAGTACGAGGTTGAATTTTAGTACAGGTTTTCATCCGCAAACTGACAGTTAGTCTTAGAGAGTAATTCAGATTCTCAAAGATATGCTTCATTGTGGTTTGTTGGAATTCGAAGGCAATTGGGAAAAATATTTGTCATTGGTTGAATTTATGTATAATAATAGCTTTCAATCAAGCGTAAAGATGGCACCGTTCGAATCTTTGTATGGTTGGAAATGCCGAACTCCACTGTATTGGACTGAGTTGAGTGAGAAAAAGATTCACGGGATTGATTTGTTCTGAGATACTGAAGAAAAGGTGAAAATAATTTGCGATAGTTTGAAAGCAGCTTCAGATCTACAGAAATCGTACGCGGATTTGAAACGAAAAGACATTGAATTTCAAATCGATGATAAAGTGTTTCTGAAAGTATCTCCGTGGAAGAAAATACTTAGATTTGGTCGCAAAGGTAAATTTAGTTTGCATTTTATCGGGTCATATGAGATCATCGAAAAAATAAGTCCAGTGGCATATCAGCTAGCTTTACCGACTGAGTTAAAGAAAATCCAAAATGTGTTTCATGTATCGATGTTATGCTGATATAGATCAGATCCATCACACGTAATTTCTCTGGTAGGTATTGAAATTTAACCCGACATGACATACAATGAAGAGCATATCCAAATTTTAGCTCAAGAGATTAAACAGTTGAGAAATTAAAGCATAGCTTTAGTGAAAGTACTTTGGCAACGTGACGGGTGTAACACCCCTTACCCGTGTTCGACACCGGAGTAGGGTATGGGGTATCACCAGACATAAACACATGCAATCATATAAAACCAGGTCATGAATTTGTGTTCAAATTTAAAATGTTTCACATTTCATCTTAAAGTCCCTAATATGGGCCTACGAAGCCCAAATCATGCTTTGGAAACGGTTCGGGACCAAAATGAGAACTTTAGAAAAATTTGAAACATTTCATGAAAAACAGGGACACACTTCCGTGTGATATTAGGACACAGCCGTGCGGCTCGCATGGCCATGTCCCTAGCTCGTGCACTAATCCGACTTGCCGCTACAAACGAATTTACGTCACAGATATATATCACCACTCATTCATCCACATATGTAAGCATACACATCCTTGAAATGCATCATCATGGATTTATAATATAGCCAACATACCAAAATCAAATGGCCTTACACAACAATGAACTTTCAAATAGCATAGGCCAACATTTTAGGCAAAAACAATTATGACACATACAAAAATAACCACATAACACCTCTAACCCATAACCATTGCCAGAATAGGTTAAGAGGCGTTACCGGACTTGTAACTCACTTTAGAACAATCATACATCAAATACCATCTCATTTCAATAATATAAGTCATTCATATTCAATATGAATTTAAAATTAGCATACAAAGTTTAAATCATGCATTCAAGACCAAATTGATAACATATGAAAGATTCAAAACTTAGAAAAATTTTCAACTTTTCAAGGGTTACACGCCTGTGTGAACAGGTCGTGTGCCTCACACGGCATTAGACGCGCTCGTGTGTCTAAGCCATGGTGAAACAGAGCATACATACTGACTTGTCCAGATGGCCTCAAGACACGCCCGTGTTCCAGGCCGTGTGAAAATTAAGGAGGCTACTGACTTGGCCACACGGCTGACCACATGCCTATGTGACACACACGACCAATAGACACGCATGTGTGTCTAGGCCATGTCAAAACTGGAGGGTATACTAACTTTAATTCGTAGGGTACCCCAGGGGACACACGGCCTTGTAACGTGACCATTGTCACACGCGGCTGAGACACACGCCCGTGTCTCTACCCGTGTGAACAAAAATAGCCCATTTGAATAGCCAACTTGCCACCCCAATTGGGTCAAACCTACAAGCACCAAACCAAGAATATATACGCAACAACATCAGCCAATTTCTATACCAAACCATACATCATCCATGACATAACATTAACCATTTACATGTTCAAAAACTCAAATCAATTGTGCCAAAACATAAGACTAAATCATATCAAACATATGGTTTCAAAATCTCTAAACTCATGACCAAATCTCATACCAAAACTTACCAAACTTACCATTTCTCTTAGCCATTAATGAACACATCTAGATCATTTTGCATCACATTTCATATACCAAAATCAAAAACATAAATACAACCATATCAAATATATACATAATTTATGTATAATCAAAACATCAAAATATACTTGTAACATCATGTATCACGTACGAACTTATCTCGTACTCAGAATTGTCGATTTGAATCGTCTACTTGATTATCTTCGACTTTCCTCGGTCTAAATTCGAATTCCTCTTTTCTTGATCTATATGTATTCAAAATTAACCCTTTTATTCACCAAGTCATTCAATTCAATCCAGAAACGTACATTTAGGGCATTTTGCAAACTAGCCTTCACATTTTCACATTTTGACACTTTAGTCCCTAATTCACAAAACCACAAAATACACATAATTTGCTTATACTCATGCTTGGCCGAATTCTCCTAGTACTCATACTAGTCCACACATTTCATTTATTTCACATTTTAGTCCTTCAATTTACAAATTTCACAATTTAGCCCATTTTACTCAAAATCACCAAAAATTGAAAGACAAAATATATCAACCCAACATATATCTTTTATTTTCCAACAACTAACATCACAAAGCTCATAATTTCATCAATGGCACATTTCAAAATCATCAACAAAATCAACAATTGAGACATGGGCTTGATAGTATTCGAAGCAACGATTACAAAAACATAGAAATTATCAAAAATCGAAACAAAAACATACATAAATCCAAGCTTAATATTACCGAACCCTAGCAAGCCTTTCTATTTTCCTTTTCTTTGATACAATTGGCCAAGTGATGATAAAATGAAGCAAATATAATGTTTTTTCTTTAATTTCTAATATTAATTCATCTTTTTCCATTTTAACCTTACTATAATAAACATTTAAACATATAATGGATGTCCAACAATGTCCATTTAACATACTAATGGTCTAATAACATACTAAGGACCTTACTTTTATTAAGACATAACACTTAAGCACTTTTAACAAATAGCTAGCAACTTTTACATTTTACACGATTAGGTCCTTTTATCAAAATTAAGCACACAGACATTCGAAATTTCATACGAGACTTCCACACATATCAATTCACATATAATAAGTACGAAAAATAGTATTAAAATATTTTTTGACTCAGATTTGTGGTCCCGAAACCACTATTCCGACTAGGGTCCAAATCAGACTGTTACAATTCTCCCCCTTAGGGATTTTTATCCCCGAAAATCTTATCGGTAAATAGATTCGGATATTGTTGTCTCATAGCATCTTCAGGCTCCCACATGGCCTCTTCAATACCGTGTCGATGCCACATCACTTTCACTAACGGAATTCTCTTATTTCTTAGTTCTTTAACTTCGCAAGCTAAGATACGGATCGGTTCTTCTTCATAAGTCATATCAGACTGAATTTCAATCTTAAATGGAGAAATCACATACGAAGGATCAAATCTATATCGTCGAAGCATCAATACATGAAACACATCATGAATCTTTTCTAACTCTGGTGGCAATAACAATCTATATGCTACCGGCCCAATACGTTCGGTAATCTCATATAGCCCGATGAACCTCGGACTCAATTTGCCTTTTCTACCGAACCAAAGAACTTTCTTCCATGGGATACTTTCAAAACCACTTTTTCACCAACCTCAAACTCAATATCTTTTCTTTTCAACTTGCATAAGATTTGTGACAATGAGAAGCTATTTTCAAACTATCTCTGATCACTTTCACTTTTTGTTAAGTTTCTTTTATCAAATCAACCCTGTGTATCTTATTTTCACTGAGCTCAGTCCAATATAAAGGTGTACAGCATTTTTGACCATATAAGGCCACGAATGGTGCCATTTTAATACTCGATTGAAAGTTATTATTGTAAGCGAATTCAATCAAAGGCAGATACTGTTCCCACGTACCTTCAAACTTAATAATGCAACATCTCAACATATCCTCAAGTATTAGAATAATCCGCTCGGATTGACCGTTCGTTTGCAGGTGAAAAGCAATACTGAAATGCAATTTCGTACCCAGAGTATCTTGCAACTTCTTCCAGAATCGTGATGTGAATCTCAGATCTCTGTCTGACACAATAGACAGTGGCACACCATGCAATCTCACAATATCGAAAATGTGTAACCCAGCTAATTTATCAAGTGATTAATCGAATCGAACCCAAATAACATGAGCAGATTTTGTTAATCGATCAACTACAACCCATATTGCATCTTTCTTTCTCGCAGATAGGGGCAAACCCAAAACAAAGTCGATTGTCACCCTATCCCATTTCCATTCTGGAACCATAATCGGTTGTAACAAACCAGATGGCACCTGATGTTCAGCTTTAACTTGCTAGCAATCATCTTTATCAACTCTGAATTCTAAACCAGACTCTAAATCACACTGAGCTCATTTTGCTACAATCTTATTATCAATCTTCTGAGCTTCGATAATCTACTGTAAAAACAAAGGTCTCACTTTTAATTCAACTAAAACTGAACCATCATCAGATAGAACCAAATGAGCATGCATTGTACGCAGAGCAAACAATGATTTTTTACTCAAAGCATCAGCAACAACATTTGTCTTACCTGGATGATAATCAATCACAAGGTCATAGTCTTTTACCGGTTCTAACCATCTTCTCTGTCGCAGATTCAAATCTTTTTGTGTCATTAGATATTTCAAACTCTTATGATCAGAATATACATGATATTTCTCACCGAACAGATAGTGGTGCCAAATCTTCAAAGCAAACACAATCGCAGCCAACTCAAGATCATGCGTTGGATAGTTCTTTTCGTGCGGCTTCAACTGTCTTGAAGTATAAGTAATGAATTTGCCTTCTTGCATCAAAACACATCCCATTCTGATCAATGAAGCATCACTATAGATTACAAATTCTTTACCCGATTCGGGTTGTATCAATACCGGAGCTTCAGTCAACAAAGTTTTCAACTAATCAAAGCTGTTCTGACACTTTTCAGACTATCCAAACCTCACATCTTTCTAAAGTAGCTTCGTTAAACCTTCTATAATAACCGACAAGTCCCAGAACACTATGAACTTTAGAAACATTTCTCGGAGGTTTCCAATCCAGAATAGCTGAAATCTTGCTCAAATCAACTCGGATAATAGATGCTAATACAATATGACCCAGAAAATCGACCTCTCGTAAGCAGAATTCACATTTACTGAACTTCACATACAATTGCTTATCACGCAAAGTCTGTAGTAGTATTCTCAAATGCTTAGCATGTTTGGTTTTGTCATGAGAGTAAATCAATATGTCATCAATGAATACGAGAATAGATCGAACTAAATACGGTCTAAAAATTCTATTCATCAAATCCATAAAGATAGCAGGTGCATTAGTCAATCTGAAAGGCATAACTTAAAATTCATAATGGTCATACCTCGTTCAGAAAGTAGTTTTTGGAATGTCTGAGTCTTTCACTCACAACTGATAATAGCCTGATCTCAAATCTATTTTCAAAAACACAGCAGCTCCTTTCAACTGATCAAACAAATCATCAATTCAAGGCAGAGGATACTTATTCTTGATAGTCACTTTGTTCAACTGACGATAATCTATACACATTCTCATCATACCGTCTTTCTTTTTCACAAACAGAACCGGAGCACCCTAAGGTGAAAAACTCAGTCTAGCAAATCCTCTATTGATTAACTCTTGCAACTGAGACTTTAATTCTTTTAATTCAGTAGGAGCCATTCTATACGGAGCTATCAAAATCGGAGTAGTTCCTGTTACTAACTCAATTCCAAATTCAACTTCTTGGATCAGAGGTAATCCCGGAAGTTCTTCAAGAAACACATCAGGGAACTTACATACAACAGGCACTGATTCAACTTTCTTTTCTGACACTTTCAAATCAATCACATAAGCAAAATAGGCTTCACAACCCTTTCTCACAATACTCAAGCTTTCATCGAAGATATCAAAGCAGGCAATCCATTCAAATCACTAGATTCAATTCTAACTATTTCATCATTCTTGCATCTCAAGTCAATAGTTTTCCATTTGTAGTTCACAACAGCATTATGCAAAGTTAACCAATCCATACCCAGAATTATATCAAACTCATCAAAAGGTAACAACATCAGATCAGCCAAAAAACAAGTGTCTCGAAACATTAACAGACAATTCTTCCAGATTTTATCAACTAAAACACATCTACCTAGGGGGTTCGAAACTCTAATTACAAATTCAGTAGACTTTATAGGCAAAGTCTTACTGTTCACTAGGTTCATGCATATATACGAATGTGTTGATCCAGGATCTATCAAAGCAATCACAAAAGTATCATAAAGAGTGAAGGTACCCTTAATCACATCTGGCGATGAAGCTTCCTCACGAGCTCAGATAGCATAGGCTCTAACAGATGCATGAGCCTCAGACCAAACAGCTGTATCTTTTGTTCCTCTCTGACTATTGCTTACCTTTCCTGTATTTCTAGGAGGTCTACACGAGAAGCGTTGCCACTTGGCCTCGGATTCTAAAAATTATCTTTTTCAACTAAATCTGGGCAATATTTTATAAAGTGGTCTTGTGAACCACAACTGTAACAAGCTCGGTTATTACTTTTTCCCCAGCATTCTCCAAAATGAAGTCTTCCACATTGATTACACTCAGGCTTTTCATTATTTACATTACCAACACTAGCAACAGACGTAGCTGGAGCTTTGAAATTCAAATGCGATCTAGCACGATCTCTATTTGAATATCCCACATTAACATTTGAACGACTATTATCATCTCAAAATTTCTTTGATGCAAATAGAAATGATTTGCCCGATGATCTCTTACGCATTTCTCTAGCTTTTAAATCAGCTTTTCTTTTCTCTTTCCCGAGATCTTTAGCTTTACATGCTCGTTCAACAAGCACAACAAATTCTTTGATTTCAAGAATCCCAACTGGAAAATGGATATCTTCATTCAAGCCATCCTCGAATCTTTTGCATATTATTTCCTCAGTAGAAACACATTCACGAGCATACTGACTCAACTTTACAAATTCCCACTCGTATTCTGTAACAGACATACGACCTTGTTTAAGCTCGAGAAAATCTTTACGCTTCTGGTCGATAAATCTCTTACTGATGTATTTCTTCTGGAATTCAGCTTGAAAGAAATCCCAGGTAACTCATTCACTCGGAACTACTGATATTAAAGTTTTCCACTAGTGATATGCTGTATCTCTCAAGAGTGAAACAGCACATTTTATCCATTCCTCAGGATTCAATGACAATTCATCAAATACTCATATTGTGTTATCTAACCAGAACTCATCCCTTTCAACATCATTATTTGTTGAGCTCGAAACTCTTTGGCCCCATATTTTCTAATCTTATCTATCGGAGGCTTACTTAATTGAACCGAATTCACTAATGGTATAGCAGGAGCTTGTGGAGGATTAACCAGGGGTGGAGGTTGTTGTCCAACCGAATTGGTTCTAATATATTGGCTGAACCAATCGTTCGTCATTTGATAGAAGGCTTGTCTAGCCTCACTATCACGGCTACCCGTAGCTGATCTAAAATCGGATGGCGCCATCCCTTGCGCGAAAGCATGCGCATTGCTTTCAACATCATTTGCTACGGCTCATTCGGGATCCATTTGCTATATAAAAGCACATTTCAATGTCAAGATTCATCACACTATCGCAGTTTATAAATATGGCATGTACAACTAGACTCACATACGCTACGGTAGTCTTAGAACCAACTAAACCATAACTCTGAAACCAATAAAATGTAATACCCCTAACCCGTAACCATCGCCGGAATAGGTTATGAGGCCTTACCGGACTTGTAACTCATTTCAAAACAATCATACATCAAAATACCATCTCATTTCAATAATATAAGTCATTCATATTCAATATGAATTTAAAACGAGCATACAAAGTCTAAATCATGCATTCGGGACCAAATTGATAACATATGAAAGATTTAAAACTTAGAAAACTTTCAACTTTTCAAGGGTCACACTCTCGTGTGAACAGGTCATGTGTCTCACACGGCACTAGACACACCCATGTGTCTAAGCCGTGGCGAAACAAAGCATACATACTAACTTGTCCACACGACCTCAAAACACGCCCGCGTGTCAGGTCGTGTGAAAATTAGGGAGGTTATTGACTTGGCCACACAGCCGACCACATGCCCGTGTGCCAGCCCGTGTGACAGACACGACCAATAGACACGCCCATGTGTCTAGGCCGTGTCAAAACTGGAGGGTATACTAACTTTAATTCGTAGGGTACCACAAGGGAGACATGGCCGTGTAGCGTGACCATTGTCACACACGGCTGAAACACACACCCGAGTCTTTGCTCATGTGAACAAAAATAGGCCATTTGAATAGCCAACTTGCCACCCCAATTGGGTCAAACCTACAAGCACCAAACCAAGTATATATACACAACAACTTCAGCCAATTTCTATACCAAACCATATATCATTCATTCCATAACATTATCAACCATTTGCATGTTCATAAACTCAACTCAATTATGCCAAAACATAAGACCAAATCATACCAAACATATGGCTTCACAATCTCTAAACGCATGACCAAATCTCATACCAAAACTTGCCAAACTTACCATTTCTCTTAGCCTGAACGCATCAAATAAATCATTTTGCATCACATTTCATATACCAAAATCAAAAACATAAATAAAACCATATCAAATATATACACAATTTATGTATAATCAAAGCATCAAAATATACTTGTAACATCATGTATCACGTACGAACTTACCTCATACTCGTAATTGTCAATTTTTATTATCTACTCGATTATCTTTGACTTTCCTCGGTCTAAATTCGAATTCCTCTTTTCTTGATCTATATGTATTCAAAATTAACCCTTTTATTCACCAAGTCATTTAATTAAATCCACAAACATACATTTAGGGTATTTTGCAAACTAGCCCTCACATTTTCATATTTTGACACTTTAGTCCCTAATTAGTAAAATCAAAAAATACACATAATTTGCATGCACTCATGCTTGGTTGAATTCTCCTAGTACTCATACTAGTCTACACATTTTATTTATTTCACATTTTAGTCCTTCAATTTACAAATTTCATAATTTAGCCCATTTTACTCAAAATCACCAAAAATTCAAAGAAAAAATATATCAACCCAACATATATATTTTATTTTCCCATAACTAACATCACAAAGCTCATAATTTCATCAATGACACATTTCAAAATCATCAACAAAATCAGAAATTGAGACATGGGCTTGCTAGTATTCGAAGCAACGATTACAAAAACGTAAAAATTATCAAAAACTGAAACAAAAACATACCTAAATCCAAGCTTAATATTGCCAAACCCTAGCAAGCCTTTCTCTTTTCTTTTTCTTTGATACAATCAGCCAAGTGATGATAAAATGAAGCAAATATCATGTTTTTCTTTAATTTCTAATATTAATTCATCTTTTACCATTTTAACTTACTATAATAAACATTTAAACATATAATGGATGTCCAACAATGTTCATTTAACATACCAATGGTCTAATAACATAATAAGGACCCTACTTTTATTTAGAAATAACACTTAAGAACTTTTAGCAAATAGCTAGCAACTTTTACATTTTACGCGATTAGGTCCTTTTATCAAAATTAAGCCCACAAACATTCAAATTTTCATACGAGACTTCGACACATATCAATTCACATATAATAAGTACGAAAAATAATATTAAAATATTTTTTGACTCAGATTTGTGGTCCCAAAACTACTATTTTGACTAGGGTCCAAACAGGACTGTTACAAGCCAAGTCCCCTATACATGCCATGACCTTAAGTATAAGAATTATCAATACCCAATTTGTTAGTTTGATTGTGTGATAGGTTCTCCGGTGACTTCCAACCCGAGCTAACCTGAGGACATTATAAACATAGAAAATAAACGAAGTAAGCTATATAGCTTAGTAAGTTAGTATATAAATAATAAGAAATTTATTGACATGCTTTTACCAATTCTCATAATATGTTCTCAAGATAATACAATCATAATTGCACATAGTTCCACTATTTACTCTTGTTCATCTCAAGCTGTCTACTCGAGTCACAGTCATGAAATTATTTATATCTTGAGCTACAGAACTCCAAATTAAGATCCGATAATTTTCCCTAAAACTAGACTCACATATCTTCTTACCATAAAAATTTCAGAATTTTTGGCCTAGCCAATAAGTACAGTTATTCTTTAAATTCTCCCCTGTTCTGCTGTTTGACAGTTTCAACCGTTCTTCACTAAAAATTAATTATCTCATTGTATGGGATTTGAAAGATAGACTCAATAAAAATTTTAAAAATATAAACTCTAACCAATAATTATTTTTATACAATTTTTAATGATTTTCCAAAGTCAAAACAAGGGATTTCAAAATCATTTTGACATTGTCTCACAAAAATTCAAATATCTTGTAATATCAGAATCTTTTGCTTACATTGTTTCTTGTATGTGAAAATAGACTCAATAAGCTTTAATTTTATATCTTATTCAACCTATAATTCGATTTCCACCATTTTTTATGAATTTTCAAAGCCACACAACTGCTGCTGTCCAAAACTGTTTTATTACTAATTTTACACTCTCATGTTTTCTTTGTATTAACTTTCATTCAACATTCACATAGATTTCGTACATACCTGTATCGCTTAAATCAGTTATACTTTCATTTTTTTATCTTGGTTATGTCAGTTGATACACTTAAACCTCAATGAAAACACATTATTTCAATTCAACATCAAATAATATTATTGGTTCATAATTCTTTCACATTTAATCATCACATAGTCATATTCGTTTACACTTAGACATTTCCCATGGAACACATTGGAATAATAACAGATACACGGTGGCCTTCACATAGTACCACCCATGTAGAGAAAGCTATTTTATTCACAAAGTGGCCTTCACATAGTACCACACTTGTGTTTAAAGCTATTATATTCACAAAGTGGCCTTCACATAGTACCACACTTGTGTCCAAAGCTATTATATTCACAAAGTGACCTTGACATAGTACCACACTTGTGTCCAAAGCTATTATATTCAAAAAGTGGCCTTCATATAGTACCATACTTGTGTCCAAAGCTATTTTATTCCTAAGGTTCAACCGGGAAATTTCTCACTTATCACAATGCCATGGACTTATTTCACTTAGCACATTGCCATGAACTTATTTCACTTAGCACAATGTCATATCTTAGATGTGGTCTTACATGCAAATCACTTATTTCACTTACCACATTGCCATGGTCTAAACATGGTCTTTTACCGTCAATTCATATTTCACTACGCAATTGTCGTGATCGATCCTGCATTTTTACTCAATTCGAACGTTTACTTTAATTTTCACAATTTAATCAAATATATAATAATATTTCATAATTAACATAAATCAATAACGTTTATTAACATACAAACTTACCTCGACCTAAAATGGCGAAAAGGACCAAATCGTCTAATACTCATTTTCCCCCGTTCTAAGTCCGAACTTTGTTTTTCTTGATCTATAATATCACATCGACTTATTAAATTATTATAATATTCAAATTAGTCCAAAAATCATATTATGGAAAAATTACATTTTTTCCACTAAAGTTTCACATATTTACAAATTTTCCCCTAGGCTCGTAAAATGAAATGTATTCATTTTTCTTAATACCCAAGCCTAGATGATTCATATTCCCTCTTATAGAAGCCCATTATTTTTTACTAAATCACATTTCCTACATATATTTTACAACTTTTACAAATAGGTCATTTTATGAAATTTCATCAAAAATCACTTAGTAAAAGTTGTTTATCACACTCCAAACTTTCATATTCTTCCATAAAACATCAAAGCACATGTATGTCATCTATGGGTAAATTTTAAACACAAACCCTAGCTCAAAATAATGGTAGAAATAGCTAAATCGAGTTACGACGATCTTGAAAATGTAAAAATCATTCAAAGTGGGGCTAGAACGAACTTACAATCGAGCTTGGAAGCTTGAAAACCCTAGCCATGGTTTTCCCTTATGGAATTTGGCCACGGGGTTGAAGATGGACAAAATTTGGCTTTTAATTTTGTTTTTAATTCATTTTAATTACTAAATGACCAAAATTGCCCTAACTTAAAAATATTCTATTTCACCTATTTCATGTCCATTTTTGTCCAAAAAATTAACCAATGGTCTAATTACCATTTGAGGACCACCAATTTAAAATTTCATAACAATTGGACACCTCTAACATGTAGAACTCAACTTTTGCACTTTTTACAATTTAGTCCTTTTAACTAAATTGAGTGCCCAAACGTCGAAATTTTCAAACAAAATTTCCATGAAATCATAGACCATAAAAATATAATAAAAATAAATTTTTCCTCGTCGAATTTGTGGTCCTAAAACAACTTTTTTGACTAGGCCCAAAATCGGGCTGTTACAACGGGGTTGAAGAGCCTATGTGGGAATCTGAGAAAGCTATGAGAAAATGGTACCCTAATCTATTCACTATTAAGATTTTTGGGGACAAAAATCCTTAAGGGGGGAGAGTTGTAACAGCCCGTTTTTAGTCAAATCAGAACAGTGGTTTTGGGACCACAAATCTGAAGTCAAAATAATTATTTTATTATTATTTTAATTTTTATAGCATGATTGAATGATTGTGTGAAAGTTTCATTCAGAAATTTTATCGTTTGAGTTTTTAATTCGACAAAAAGGACTAAATCGCGTAAAGTGTAAAACTTGTGTTCTATTAGCTAAAGGTGTTAAATAGCTATAGAACCTTAAATTAAGAATCCTTATGTGGTAATTTTACCATTTTTATCTTGAGTGGACAAATATGGACATATTAATATGTGTTTAAAAGATTATTAGTTAAAGTTAATATAGTAAATTGGTAAATGACTTAGTATAATAATAAATTAATATGGGAATATCATCATTTTTCTTTTTCATCACCAAAATTAAAGAACAAAGGACCCATTTTTAGGGCTTGGAGCATTTAGTCAACTCCTAGATCAATTGTAAGTCCATTTTTGTCCCTTTTTTTTAATGATTTCTATGTTATTGAGATCATTGCAACTAGGTCTGGCTAGCCCAGGGACTATTTTGCAAAATTTTTAAAGATTTTAGATGTTTCCATTGATGAATACATGAGTATTTTGATGTTTAATGATAGATTATGAACATTTGATGATAGTTATACAAGTTTTGTTAAGTGATTTTTAGTGAAAATGCAGAATAAGGATTAAATTGTGAGATGTGGAAACTTTGTAGTTAGAATGTGAAATAAATGAAAAATATGGGCTACTAGGGGAATAACAGTAATTCGGCTAGCATGGGTTAGTCTAAAATTGTATTAAATTGTGTTTTTATGAAATAAGGACTAAATTGTAAAAGTTGTGAAATATTAGGGGCAAAAGTGTAAATGTGCTTTAATAAATGTTTTCGATTAAATTGAATAGTGAGGTAATTAAATAATTTAATTTTCATTACATATAGATCAAGAAAAGCGAAACTCAGATTTAGATCGAGGGAAAAACAAATCTCGACTAATCGACTAGTTTAGCCTTTTTTACATCCGAGGTAAGTTCGTATGTAATAAGTCTCATTATCAATGTATTTTAAATGCTTTGATATTGCTTAAATTGTGAATATGAGACTTCGAATATATTTGACAACGATTCTAAGATGATTCGGCATTCAAAATCCCAGTTGAACCTTAGGAATAGATTAGGATATTAGTGACATGTCATTAGGGAATTCATTGATTTGGCTTCGGGACATGATATTGGTACTTTGAGTGCAAGTTAAATTGATGTGGCTCCGGGCATGATATTGGCACTTCGGGTGTGAGATTCATTGATTTAGCTTCGGGCCATGATATTGGCACTTAGGGTGCGAGACTCCCAAGTATGTGAAATTTATTCCAAATGGTTTAACGGGTAAAAGATGATGTGGTTGAGTATGAGATCGATACGAGATGGTATAGGTATGTACATAAATCATTTAAGCTTTAAATCAAAGAAATGGTGAAGAATACATATAGTTTTGTGAATGAGTATTTGTAAGGTTTGTTAATTAATATGAATTATATGTGTTTATATTCAATTGATGAGTTATGTGTTTATAGTTATACTAAGTTCATTTCATACGAGCTTACTAAGCTATAAAGCTTATTTTGTTTATTTTTCTATGTTTTTAGTGACTTCAATGCTAGCTCAGATTCGGGGAATGCCAGAGGCTTCGTCACACTATCCTACTATCACTTTGGTACTTTTGAGCTTGTGTTTTAGTAAAATGGCATGTCTAGGGACTTTGATCATTTTGGTTATGTGTTGGTAGTGAATTTAGCCATTGAATTGGCTTGTAAATGTATATGTTTTGTTTGTAAATATAGCCATGAGTGATGTTTTATTTTGAGTTATTTTAATATGTTTGAATCATGTACATATATGTGTTTATGTCTTGTGAAATGTGTAGAATGATGGTTGGGTGATACTTAATGGTAATAGGCATTATAAGTATCAAATGGTTGATTTGTGGATAATGTTTTGCTTGTGAATTAGGCTAAATGATGCATATTTAGAAATGTATATTTAATTGAATTGTATATGTGATTTTGGTCTAAATGGTATGATATATTTTGTGTCTTATGTGTATTGAGAAAGATGGTATAGATTATGCATGAATTAAGCTTGAATTGGTTGCTTAAAATGTCTTGTTATGCTATGTTTTGGTGCCAATTGGGTTGATGTAGGTGTGCACAAATTTGGGTGGCAAATTGGCTTGGTAAATAGACTATTTTTGTCTATACAAGCAGAGACACGGGCATGTGTCTCAGCCGTGTGTGATACACGGTCATGTACACGATCGTGTGTCCCTTGGTGTTGAAATTAAAATCAAGTCAATATGGTCCACACAGCCTCGCACAAGGGCATGTGACATGGCTGTGTGTCATAAGTCAATATACCCTACAGGTTTGACACGGCCTAGCACACGGGCGTGTATGGCCATCTTTAGGGCACACGGGCTACCCAAACAGACGTGTGTGTTCGCCGTGTGACCCAATTCAAAGAGTTAGATGGGGTTAGACACGGGCTGAGACATGACCATGTGATCCCATTTCGAATGTCCACACGGCCTATGACATGGGCGTGTCTGTTGGCCGTGTGAGAGACACGAATGGGCCACACGGGCATGTGTCCCCTATTTTTAAGAAAATTTTCTAAGTGTTCAAAAAGTTTCTAAAGTTATCGGTTTAGTCCCAAACCACTCCCTATGCATGTTTTGAGCCTCGTAAGCTCATATTAGGGACAATATGATTGGTTGTGATTGAATTGTATTTGCATTGGTTAAATTGTTTATAAAATGTATGATAAGTTCGGTAATACTCTATAGCCCTATCCTGGCATTGAATACGGGTGAGAGGTGTTACAAATAGAGCTCAGATTTAGCCAAATTTTGCTTCTAATGTTTATGCCATGGATTCAATAGAGGTAAAAGGTGAGCACTCTAAGTCTTATCAAAAATCTATATCGATAGGTCTTGTTGATGGGGTCAATCATCCGTAATGAAAATTTTAAGTTGTAACTGTGAAGGTCTCGAAAACCACTAGGAAGTTCTTGCACAACAAGACATTGTACTATAATTCAAGCTAAGTTGAAACACTAGTTTAGAGAGACAAGATGAAAAATGCTCATATCAAACTAAAATTTGAATTTTTTTTGGTGGACTGACTTGGAAGGGGAGGATTGGTGGTTCTATAGGACTACAAGGAGGATGTTCAAATTGACAAATTTCCCAAAATTTAATTAGTGTGTTGATTAATGGCCCAAATAACAATAAAATTAGTGATTCTTGAAGAGGAGTCGAAGACGAGAGTGTTGTGAGATTTTAAATTTGATAGTTACTGGTCTTCTATGGATGGTAAACAAAGACTTTTTTATTATTATTGAAACACTAGTTTAGAAAGACAGGATGAAAGATGTTCATATGAAACTAAAATTTGAATTTTTTTTTGGTGGACTGACAAGGGGAGGATTGGTGGTATAAACTAAACTTAATTGCTATGTTCAACATATGAAGGCAAAATTACACTTGATGATTGCAGCTTAATCTTAAATAAGGAAATAAAATCAAATTGGTAGGGATTTATCATGTCTTTATTGAGAAAGCATTTAGTCTATTTTTGCTATCATAATAATAATTGAGATTAATTTGAATGATATATATACTTAAGTAGTATAAATTTCAAATTTTTTGTTTTTGAGCATAAGTATACTAAATTCATAATTTTGAGAAGAATGTTTTCTGAAGGAATTTTTCACAAGTGTTTCCAAGAAATTCTATAAAATGTTTGCATTACTCGAGACGAGTAATGAATTAAGTTTTGGGGTGTGGAAACACAAAAATATAGACTTTTTCAACACCTTTTGAGCTCACATTCATGCGGTTTCATAGTTATTTTTGTCAAAATTCACACTTTAATTATAAAATAATTAATTTCCACTTAAATTATTAGCATATTGAATTTTAGTTATTTTTATAATAAATTTTCACAAATTTGTTTTATTTTCGACTGTTTTTGCACAAATGGTGAAAACTGGCTCAGCAGACACCTCGAAAGGCTTGAACTGTTGGGGATTTTTGCATCGAGTGAACTAATGGCAAGAATAAAAATTTTTCTCTTTAAAGTTTCAGTAAACTCTCTCTGTCATTTTTCCCCTGTTCATTTCCTTTCTCTTTTGTTTGGTTTCAATATTTTTTGCTAATTGGTTTGGCCCTTGATGTCGTGTCAAGGAACTTGGATTGCTATTTTAGTGTCCACATCCCAGAGGTAGTAAGGTATGTGTTCAAAACCATAGATACTGAGAAAGGTCACAAAAATCTAGAATTTTGTGAAAATTCAAAACTGGCAAACGATGCCACACAGTCGTGTGGGTCACACCGTCATGTGACTGGCCATGTGTTAGGCTGTGTGAGCCACACGAGCATGTGGTTTGTCGTGTGCTAGGTCATTTGGGCCACACGGGTGTGTGGGTCCATTTCTTGCAATTTTTTAGGCCTTGTGCCAGTCGAGTGTGGGTATTATGAAATTTGAATATTTTAAATTCATATAAGTGTTTATGGAATTGGTAAATAATTCAAATTGTGTGCAACAAGTTTATAGTAATTTAGGGATCGTAATAGGGGTTAATAGTGAGCTAGTTGGGACTAGTAAATTGGAGAAATATTAAGATCATTTCAGGATAGAATTGTACCTTGATTAAGAGTATAACCAAATGGGCTTGGTGGATAGGAAGAATAGTGTAACACCCCTTACCCGTATTCAAAGCTGGAACAGGATACGAGGCATTACTAGACTTACATCACAAACAAACATGCAATTCCGAGTAATAAGTTTCTAACCAAATTAAAACCATTTGCATTCACATAATGTGCCTAATACGAGCCTACGAGGCCCAAAACATGCTTTGGAAGTGGTTTGGGACTAAATCGACAACTCTGGAAATTTTTACAAAACTTAGAAAATTTTTGCTATTAACAGGGGTCACATGCCCGTGTCCTTAACCCATGTAACTCTTTGTTTTACAATGCATGAATAAATTGATATTACATGGCCAAGTCACATGCTTGTGTGCTAGGCTATGTGGTTAATTTAATTTTCATAAAATAGGTTCAAACTTCACATGTCCGTGCCCGAGGCCGTGTCCCTCACACGGTTGAGACACACGCCCGTGTCTCTGCCCGTGTGCTCAATTCTGAGCATTCTGTTTCTCAAAATTTTTCACCCTCATTTCCACCTACACACACACAAGTTCAGTGGCATAGATAATGATATACTTAGGCAACCAAACATCCACAAAACAAGGCCAAATCATATCATTTCATTATCCTTACTCAACACATTTTCAATACCATAATTTGTCAAACTAGATCATACCAACTCACATTCTACAAGTTTCAATATGGCTACCAATAACACGCATAATTTTACTTAGTTTTCCTAGCACACCAATGAGCCAATCTTAGCCATTCATCAACCAAAACCATTAAGCCACATTCAACCATTTACCAAGCATTTACGAACCACATCACACAAGAGGTGATTGTACATGCATGTATATATAAATATATATATATAAGCTTACATCTAATACGGCCAAAATGAGCCAAGTTACATGGCCAAATACCACATCAAGTCTTTGATAATTACAAGCCAATACATTTCGCCAAATCATAATAACACATATAAAAAAATAACCAAGCCCCTATACATGCCATATTCTCAAAATGTTTAAAATTATCGGTACCCAAAATAACAGTTTGATAGTGTGATACGATTGCCAACGATCTGCAACCTGAGCTAGCTTGGTGACACTATAAAAGCTGGAAATAAAATAGAGTAAGCTATATAGCATAGTAAGCTCGTATGGAGGAAATAAGCTAACCTTACCATACATTAACATGCAAATAATATAACTTAAGATAATGCAATTTACCATATTCTCATAATCACAATTCATTCCATCATTTCTTACCTTGATTTTATCATTTTGCGAATTTAATAATCATAAGTTTTGTGCACATACCTGTACCACTCATAATGGTTTCATACTTATTCTCATCTTTGTCATACCCAATGAACCACTCAAAATAATAAATTCGAATACATGGAAAACCTTACACATAAGGTGCCACATATGTAGACATTGCTACCTCTATCTCATATCATATACATGCTCACTCTCGAGCTAACAACGGGCCTTGTAACGCCCCAATTTTCAGGAATTCTGTGAATGTTGGCATAGGTTTAATTATGTTTGTGGGCCTCTAGAAGGCCCAAGCTTAAGATAGAACCCGGTAATTTTAGTTAATTTTTGTTCCATAAGAAAAAGGGAGTGAAATTATGAAATAGGACCTATGTGAAAATGTTTGAAAATGCTATAGGCTAATTTGTAGTGCCCAAATAAATAGGTGTGCAAAGTAGGAGGATTTGCATGTCAAACCTCCCATTTTACATGTAGTGGCTGGTCATCATGTTGTTGTAGACAAAATGTGCACTTGATATCCATAATTTATGGTACAAATTGATACAAATTGATAATGGGTTAGGTAATGTTCCATGATAATGGGTTAGGTAAATGTTTCATGATAATGAGTTAGGTAAATGTTCCATGATAATGGGTTAGGTAAATGTTCCATGATGGGAATTTCATGTCTTTTGTATTAAAGAATTAAATCGATGAAATATGAAATTTTATTAAAAGAAAAAGGGGTGAAAAGAAAAAAGTTTTGTCCATCTTTGTTCATCATAGCAGAAAGTTAGAGAAGAGAAAGGAGAGGAGAAAGCTCTTGAATGTTCGGTCACTTGGGGAAGAAAATTGAAGCTAAGTTCATGGTAGTTTGCTTTTATTTTGAGGTTCATGAGTTCTTCTTGATTCTACCTTAACTCTTGAAGCATATTTTGGTTTTTAGTTGTGTTGTGAGCATTTAGTCATGAATTAAAATGAAGGAAATGGTTGTTGTTTCATGTTCTTTTGATGAAAAATGGAAGATAGGTGAAGTTGAGCCAAACAAATGAGCATGCATGTGCCTTAGATGTTAAAGGGAAAAATCAGCTAACATGTTGTGCTTTAAAATGATGAAATGGAGATTATACTTAAGTAAAATCATAGATATGTAATGATTGATTGGTGATATACATGTTTAAATAACATGCATGCAAGTTATGTGTGAAAGAGTGATTTGGTAATAAATCTGCTTGGGACAGCAGCAGTAATGTGACTTTGGAAAATCACCATAAATTGTGAGAGATGAGTTAGAAGGTGAATAAATTATATATTTAAATCTTAATGAGTCTAGTTTCAAATGAAATAAACGAGAACATATTTTGAATTCTGTACAATGAGAAATTTGATTCGTAATGAAGAGTGGTCAGATTAGTCAAACAGTGAAACATGCGAAACTTTGAGAAAAATATGGTATTGATTGGCCAAACAAAAAATTATGAAAATTTAACGGATAGAAGATATATGAGTCTATTTTCAGGGAAAATTAACGGCACTTGATTTGGAGTTTCGTAGCTCTAGTTATAAATGATTTAGTGACTGTTGCTCAGGAAGACAGCTTGCAGTGAAATTATGATTATGTGGTAAACACTGACAAAAATTTGTTAATGAGTTGCTTATTGATTTCTTATAAGCTTACTCTGATCTGTAGGTGTGGTTGGCCGAATATTGTAAGGGGTTAATACGTAGCTCGTATTTGAATAGTTAGATTAACGTGTTAGTAATCCAATTGTAGGCGGTTCGTGTGTGGATCTCGTCAGCATATCGTCGCAAACAGGTGTGTAACTAACACCCTCTTATAGACTAGATCAGCACAAGCCGAAAAGCCGAAATGCCGAAAAGCCGGTATTTTGAGATCTTGCGAGTGTGTGAATGCTCATGAGATTAATAGTTTGATGTATATGGTAAATTAAAGTGATAAGACTGCAGAGTGCGCGATTCTGTGCATTTTGATATTTTTGGGCTTAATGGGCCAAAAACGGGATAATGGGCCAACGGGCCCAAATTGGTAAGAAAACGCGGTAAGTGTTTCTGATCGTACGTAAATGGCTATGTTAGGTATGAAAACCTTAAGAATAGTTAAATTACTTGAATACCCCTATGTATGCAAAATTACCATTATACCCTTAGGGTTACTTTTGACTGAAAAGCATGACGATCTGATTCTGTATGATGTATGCCATGATTATATATCTATTGCATGGGGACTTGGGTTATACTATGGAGGAAGCGTCCTGGTGGCTATGCCACAATTATCTAATCTGGTGGCTCTGCCACATATATCTGTCCTGGTGGCTATGCCACAATTATCTGATCTGGTGGCTCTACCACATATATCTGTTCTGGTGGCTCTGCCACAATATCTGTATCTGGTGACTTTGTCACAATATCTGGCAGTCTCGCTGCGATTTCTATGGTGTGTAGCGGTTGGGTGGGTCGAGTTGTCTCCCCACACGGTGTAAGGTTGGTACGGGGGTGTATACGGTTGGATATGGTTGGGTTTCTGCATAAACATATAATATCTGTTCTGTTCTGTTATGGGCCTATGGGCTTTATTCTGAATTCTGTTCTGGGCTAAGGCCAACTTATTCTATTTCTGTGGTTTGAGCTGATATAGGCTATGGTTGGGTTATTTTACACACTGAGTTTCCCCAAACTCACCCCTTTTATTTTCATCCACGCAGGTAATCCCCAACCATAGTGGGCTTGGAGCTGTGAGGGAATTCGGAGTGGCCACCCATTCTGAAAGTTTGATTTTTTTCTGGTGAACTGGACATCCTTTTAATTACGTTTGAGGTTTTGGGCTTTTAAATGTAATAAGGCCGCTTATTTATTTTTGATGGTTTTTATATGTTTTATTAAGATAGGTAATATTTATATTTAACTGTTGAAATTGGATAGCTTTAGGGCGCGTTTTCAAAAATAGTAGTTGATTTCAAAATAACACAAAAACAAGCAAAGCTTCCGCAATGAAGATATTTTCCAAAAGTAATCACTTTTCCTAAAAAGGACTTAATCAAATCGATTTCCTAGAAATATACATGACGTTAAGGTATGGCAATGGCAGTTTGCATGTCTAGGATTGGATCCGAAGGGAGTTTGGTACTTAAGCAGTCCGATGGACTCACCTCCTCTATTATGGATACCTACCTAGTGCCCGGCTTCCATTCACTTGGTTAGTTTAACAAAAGTCGGCTTTTAAAACACTGAAAAGGGAACACGGGTTTTTGACTTCAAAGTGGCACGTCGGATTCGACCTTAACATCTGGGCCGGGTTTGGGGTGCTACAGGCCTACTCACACAAACTATCAGTCGAGACGTAGCTACACAATGCTGCTCATACAAGCTGTCAAGTAACCACAACATATGCTGGTATACTCAGCCATCGGTAGGACGTATAGGACCAGCACCCGAAATCACATAACATAAAACCCTAGTGACATGTCACTTGTATACTAATCTATTCCTAAGGTTCGATTGGGGTTTCTCGCTTGCCAAATCATCGTCAAATGTGTCAGTAAGGTCGATTACACAAATCATGCATAAATTAACACATTTAAAATACATTTAAAGTAAAGCTTATTTAACATACAAACTTACATTGGTTACAAAAACGGACAAAAGGACCTATTCATCAAATACTTTGTTTTCCCCTCGATCTACACCTGAACTTCGTTTTTCTTGATCTCTAATATCACATTTAACTTATTTAATCATTACATTATTAAATTCAGCCCAAAAACACATTATTGTAAAATTTACATTTTTGCCTCTAACTTTTCAACATTTTATAATTTTGTCCCTAGGCTCGAAAAATGGTTTTCATTCAATTTCATTACAACCCAAGCCTAGCCGAATATAATTTATACTCATAAATAACCCAAAATTTTTATTTATTTACACTTTTCTACACATTTTATAGAATTTTGCAAATAAGTCCCTATTTGACATTTTTACTGAAAATCACTTTGTAAACGTTGTTTAACTAAAAACGAACATGCATTTTCTACCATCAAACATCAAAAATAAATGCACATCCAACATGGGTAAAATTTTAGACTTTAATTTTCTTTCAAATTAGTCCTTGAAATAGCTAAATCAAGTTACAAAGATATTAAAAAATACAAAAATCATTAAAAACGGGGCAAGAACGGACTTACAATCGAGCTTGAAAGCTTGTTCTAAACCCTAGCTATGGTTTCCCCCAAAATTTTGGCTATAAGGACTAAATTGAAGAAGATGTCATCTTTTATTTAGTTATTTTGGCTTTAGTTTCTAGATTACCAAAATGCCCTTCACTTAAACTTTGAAATTTTACCTACTCCATGTCTATTTTTGTCCATCATGTATAATGGTCTAATTATCATTTAAGGACCTCTAATTTATAATTTCATAACAATTTACTACCTTTATCCTATAGAACTCAAATTTTGCACCTATTGCAATTTAGTCCTTCTAGTCAAATTGAGTACTCAATCAATAAAATTTCTTAACGAAATTTTCACACAATTTTTCTATCATGCTGTATTTGTACTTCAGATTTGCGATCCCGAAACTATTGTTCTGATTTGACCCAAAAATAGGCTATTATAACTCTCCCCCTTTAAGGATTTTCGTCCTCGAAAATCTTACCAGAAAAGAGGTTATGGTACTATTTTCTCATAGCTTCCTCGAGTTCCCACGTAGCCTCTTCGACCTGATGTCGTTGCCACAAAACTTTCATTATGGTTATGCTTTTATTTCTCAACTGTTTAACCTCTCAAGCTAACACTTTGGTCGGTTCTTCACCATATGTCATATTAGGCCGAATCTCAATCTCTATTGGGGAAATTACATACGAAGGATCTAATCGGTATCATCCCAACATTGATACATGAAACACATTGTGAATTCTTTCCAAATCTGACGGCAAAGCTAGTCGATATGCCATTGGCCCTATTCTTTCAATAATCTCATACGGCCCAATGAAACGCAGACTCAACTTGCCCTTGTGACCAAATCTAAGAATTTTCTTCCACGGAGACACTTTCAGAAACACTTTATCACCAACCTGAAATTCAATATCCTTTTGTTTCAAATTCGTGTACGATTTATGTTGATCTGAAGCTGCTTTCAAACAATCACGAATTACTTTCACTTTCTCTTCAGTTTCTCTAACCAAATCAACCCCGTGAATCTATTTCTCACTAAGCTCAGTCCAGTATAGTGGAGTTTGACCCTTACGACCATACAATGCTTCATAGCTTGCCATCTTAATACTCAATTGAAAATTGTTGTTGTAAGCAAATTCGACTAATGATAGATATTTCTCCCAACCACCTTTGAACTCTAAAACACAACAGCAAATCATATCTTCTAGAATTTGAATCACTCTTTCAGATTGACCGTTGGTTTGAGGATGGAATGCGGTACTAAAATTAAACTTCGTACCCAATGCTTCTTGCAATTTCTTCCAAAATCACGACGTAAATCGCGGATCTCTATCCAAAATAATAGAAGTAGGCACCCTGTGCAATCTAATTGTAACACCCCTAGCCCGTATCTGTCGTCGGATTAGGCTACAAGACATTATCGATCATATCACAGTTCATACTAATATGCATTGCATTTTATTTTTTTATCAAAAATACATTAATGCTCATGACATTATGAAATGTTGAATCATAAAAATTCATATCGTTAATATAATAATATGTTTAAATCATAATTCAGCATATATTAAAACAAATTATATATTTATAAACAGAACATATAACAATTTAATAGATTCGTTAATGGAATATTAACCTAAAACACCTATTCGAATCTGTGTATGTATAAGTAAGTGTAACTAAGCATACTCGAGTAAAGCTTTACAGCAAATCATACTTACGGTTTAGTAAACAACTAACATACCAAAAATTTCAACATGTTACACCAAGCTTAAGTACAGTACATTATTTTATCATAACCATTTCTAGACGCATCTAACAACTTTAATACATGCATATGATAAAACCAATTAAATCTTATTACCTAATTTAACTAGAAATCGCATATGCAACTTAATGCAATATAACATGACCGAACATGCTATTAAGGCATATATATATAAATATACATAGCATGCACTGACCCTAAAAATGAAGGCCACGTTTAACATTGGAATTCATACCAAAACAATTGACTAAAACCATTATGGAACATTTTATTTACTTAATACTTTGCATAGCCAAATCTTATTACTTAAAATCGCATTCACATCCAAAATTTCCATCTCCAAATTGCCAAGGCTAAACTCATTAAACATTATAACTAAGAAATATCAAACCAAGTCTAAGCATAATAAGCAATTTCACATACACCTTATCTTAGTATAGACACTACAACAAAACAAATTTTTAGAGGTGTTTTTTGGGCCTATAAGCGTCGCTAAAATTATTTACGGCACTTTTAAAAATGCCGCAAAAAATGCCACTAAAGACAACGTTGCTAACATTTTGTGGCATTTATAAAAAAATGGCACTAAAGGTCATGATCTTTAGCGGCGCTTTTCCCAAAAACGCCACTAAAGATCATGACCTTTAGCAGCATTTTTCCCACAAACGCCGCTAAAGGTCATGTTCTCTAGCGGCGCTTTTCCCACAAACGCTGCTAAAGAACATGACCTTTAGCGACGCTTCTCTCACAAACATCGCTAAAGAACATGACTTTTAACGGCACTTTTACCACAAATGCCGCTATAAAACATACCTTTAGCGGCACTTTTCTCACAAACACCGCTAAAAAAGATGACCTTTAAAAATATATTTTTTAATTAAATAATATTTATTTCTATGATAAATATTATATTATGTTTTATTTTTGAAATTTAAACTTTAAACTATATACTTTTAAGGATAAATAAAAAATATTAATTAAATCAAAATTTCTATAAAAATTTTAATTTTAAAACTAAAAATAAAAATTAATGAATTTAAATTTAATACATAAACATTGATTCAATATGTAATTTAATACATAAAAAAAACACAGACACTCACAAAGTATTACTATTTCTAAAACAAAATTCATCCTGGTGAGAAAAGAATGTCAAATCATCATCACCTCTCATTAATTAAAGGAAAAAGATCAAAACAGAAGAAGAAACAATATACAACAGAGGGCTGGTTCAAGCTTAGATGAAGCCAAAGTATTGCAATGCCTGCATATAACTTAGAAAAGTCCTCCGTAGTGTGAGCTATCTCAAGACTGTCTCTAACCTCCATTGCCATTTGTAACCTTGTCTGAATTGCTGCCCAGGGAACACACACAAGCAAAAAATTAAAAGAAATTGACAATTCTTTCAACGTTTATATTCATTTTACAAGAGAACCAAACAAGACATATAAGCATGGAAGTAACCAAGAGCTTAGTTTCAGCACTAAACTGAAACAAAGCGCAGATTCATGCTTCCTCTTAACAACTCAAGAATTAGAGAACAAAAATATTTAGGAGTTTAGATAGATATCCAGAGTAATTGTAAGGCTAATTTAAGATCTGTCCAAATAGTTTAACAGGAATAAATTTTGTATTGCACTAAGACAAAGATTTCTAACGCTTGTGTATACTTCACCTAATGGTTCTAGTTGGCTGCACTTTTTATAGACAACGATAATGCAACAAGATCTATAACTTCAATAGGTCATAAACAAAGGATGGCGATCTGAATATCTCTTCCACTAGGAAACATGGATTGCCGTGAAAAGTCACTTAAACTTCAGGTGAGCCCCTAGACACCATAAACCTAGATTATAAAGACTGGGGAATCCTAGTCTGACTAGCAGTCCCATTAACAAATTCTAGTCTTCAAGTACTTGATAGCAAACTCTCACAAAACTAGAACAACGCATCCTGCATTAGTAGATAGCTGATCTCTCAAACCATAAGTCGTTTTTGCTATGTTTAACAGTTAAATTTCTGTATTGGGTTTCATTTTCCATATAAATTAAGCCAATCAAATGCATACACTATTATAAGTTAGTCATGGTTCAATATGATTATAGTTCAAAGGTATAAAAACATGAATTTCAAATTCACCACTAAATAGGCATCCAACAATTACATGAATTTTAAGAATAACCATGAAATATTACATTTTTAAGTGTCTCATCACACTATTTTTGAAATATAAGTTCCCAAATGTAGCCTAGAGCATTCTAATAAAAAAAGTGCGACCTTTTCAACTGTTGTTAAGATTTTTTAAGAGCAATGAACCAAAGTAAAACCCAACTGCAACTATTAATAAGCTTTGAAATAATGGGTTCTTAAAAATAAAACAAACTGAAGAGAACGTGTCACTGATAAATAAAGTAAATAACAAAGCGAAGATCAGAAAAAATATATTTTGTTCTAAATAATAAAAAATGATAATAATAATAATTTTTTTTTCTTGTTCTCCTTCCATGATTACTGTTGTTCTCAAAGGTTGCTTGTAGTAAGAAAACTATAGTAAGGAACCAAGAAAATTAGGAAGGAAAATATTCTTACTGCCATGGAATATCGCCTGCAATCAGCCAAACTCCTTCTTTGTCCTAGTAGGTGAGAATATAATCATCTTCATCACATTTTTTGTCTGTTCATGACAGGAAAAAGAAAAAAAGCAAGCTGAATATTGAGATTTTTGGTATTCTTTTATCTTTTGAGGAATTTATGTATATAATCAATGACTTTACCTTTGGCAAACATGGTGATCAATGAATTTATGTATATAATCAATGAATTTATTTTTTTTGGTTTTTCATCCTGCTCTATAGAGAAAAGGTACCCCAGTTTCTAAATAATATGGATATATGCACATGCAACATGCTTCAAAGGAAGCCACTAACAGCTAGAGAACTTGTATGATGGTTAAGATGTAACTTGCAAAAACTCCTAGACATATGTAAGCAGTCATAATGAGAATTAGAAGGAACAACTAACCTTGGCTAGCAAGGTTTTCCCAGTTCCAGGTGCTCCAGTCAAAAGGATTCCCTGCAATTTGGTTATGCATAAGATAATAAAACTAGAAGAATATCACAAAAACCCTTGTACTCCAAAATGGACCATGGCATACCAATTTCAACAATCATTATTCACATAAAATGCAGAATTACCCACTGTAGACTTAACAATTGACAAAAACATCGAAACTTGTTTTCTCCCTCCTCTGTAAGGAAGTATGTTGAACAGAACCTAGAATCATTAGTAAATCCCCTTCCCCACCCTACCACTGAGCTAATGCTTATATAACAGGACTTCAGGTCAATTTTTGGTATATTTGGTTCTTCTCACACAGAAACCATTGATACTTTTATTATTCTATTTCTATTTTCTAGCATACCCTTGAAAAATATACAACTTAGAGATCCAAAATATTCCATCATAAGGAGTATTCAGTAAAACAGACAAAAAAAAACCAATTTCATACACCATGCACAAACCATTGGCGACTTCCCCCCTTGGCGGGTGAACTTTGATGGGTTTTTGAGATACTCCACTACTTTTTCAAGCTCTTGTCTTGCATCATCACAACCTTTGACATCTTTAAATGTCTTAACATTCTGTAGATGAAGTAATTAATGAGGGGAAAAAATAGGGTTCAGGAATATCTATTTTGTTTCCAATAAATAGCCCTAGCCCATTATACCAAAACCAAAGTTGCATTTTCACTTGCATGTCTGCAAAACAGGTTCTTGATCGGTATTTTTCTGATGAACCATGAAATTTTACCAAATTTTAATAGTTTCCCTTCAGTTATGAATAATTTTCTAGTAAAATTTTGTCATTGCCCAATGTTTTCATCTTACCAAAGATGTTGTCAAATAGAAATGCAGTTGTCAAATGAAACAAGAAGCCATAGTCATTATTAGACAGCAAGAAGAGGATTCGAGTACTTGCCTTCTCTGGTATCACTTCTTTGCAAAAAGGACTATATAACATAATGAGAAAAACCACACCAAATATTTTGAGAAATACAGAATGAGAAAAACCACACCAAATATTTTGAGAAACTTAAATGAACAAATAACATTAAAAAATTTCCACATGATTGGACCAAAAAATAACAATGAGGTAATATCTAAAAATGTAGCAAAACCAAACAAGACAAACCTTGGCTGATGTATCCGATGCCTCTGCAGAACTAATATTTTTGCTTGGTGTAGCCTTACGCTTTTTACCTTCTGAAACAAAAAAAAAAAAGAATCTCATTTGGCCCAAAACTGACAGTTAATCATATCAAAAACTTCATAACATACAAAAGATTTTGAAATAACATTTGCACCTGTTCCTTGTCTGCAAGAAGAACATCTATAGTAGTACGAGGGGATTCCAAAAATTCCAATAATTTGGCAGTGACTTCCTCCTTACTTCCCTCTTCGTTTTCTTTATCTTTCACCTCCTCTTCCTCTGATTTCTTGTCAACTAGGGTTTCCGTCGCCAAAGAAATCACCAGCAAAATTAAAAGGAAACTATACGTTCCCTTGAAAATCTAAAATTAAAAGAAACCCTAATAGATCGAGAGAAAAGGAGTAGCTATGGTGATTGAATTCAGTGCCGTGAAATGAAAAGGAAAAAGAAGTGTTGTTGGAAATGGGAAATTGGGGGCAAATTTTAAGATTAAAATGGAAAAATAATTAAGTACAAACTTTTATTTGGGGATATAGGGCGCGCGAAGGAGATGAGAAGAAGAGGGAGTAAGCGGGTAACTAAAAATTATTTTTTTTGGGAGAGAGCGGGAGTTTGATTGGTATAAAAAATAATGGCTTTTTGAAAAACGCCGGATTTATTGTTGCGTTTTCACCAAAAACGCCATTATAGCTCAATTTTTTACGGTGTTTTTACCAAAAATGCCACTATAGCTCAATTTTTTGTGGCATTTTGCCCAAAAACGCCATTATTGCTCAATTTTAATTTTTTTCTATTATTTTCTTTCAAATTTTTTGTGCTGACATTATCATTGTTTGGAATTTTTTTTTGAATATTGAACTTTCTAATTGAAATATGGACTAAAATATTAAATATTAAAATTTTAAGTTTTTAATTTTTTAAATTTTAAATTTTAAATTTTAAATTTTAAATTTTTTTGAAGATTTCTATAATTTTTAAATTAACATATAAAATACAAAAAGAAACTTTAACAGAAATAAAATGGAACTGATGAATTAAAAAAATACAAAATGACATAGTAATACAAGCATTATTCTTTTAAGTATGGTTCGTATTAATTGTTTAGATTTTTATATAAATCGCATTTAATTATATGTATACACCTAAATTTTGATAGAGATACATCTCAGAATTATATATGAATTTTGGTTTAATGTTTTATTGTAGACATGAAATTCTAATTGTGGTTTAAATGTATCGTTGAACCTTTAATTTTGATTTAATCATACACATTTTGATATATATATTTTTTAAAATTATAATTTATATTTATCTTATTTAGATTTATATTATAAAAAATCCAAGATACACAAGTTAAGTAGTTCATAATATTTACCCTTAAACACTAAAAATTAAACCCCAAACCCCAAACATCGAACCCCAAATCCTAGATCATAAACCCTAAATCTTAGACCATAAACCTACACCCTAAACCCTAAATATATATATTACAAGGGACAAAAGTAACTAAAAAAGAATCTTATTTCTTACCTAAACCCTAAAATAAATTAATTTTTTTGTCATTTTATCAAAAACCCTAACCCTTAAACCCTAATAGTCTACCCCCAAAAATCATGAATAGTACTAAGACCCTAACTATAAAACAATAAATCATAAACCCCAAACTCTAAACCATAAACCCTAAACTCAAAAATTTAATCAAAAAAATAATAAACATTATATCATAAACCCTAAAACCCCAAACCATAGACATTTAACCTTAAATCCTAAAATAAAATGATTTTTTTGCGACGTGTTCTTAAATAATAAACCTTAAACCCTAAAATAAAATGATTTTTTTGCGACGTTTTTATCAAAAATGCCTCTAGCTTGACCTTTAGCGGTGTTTTGTGAAAAGCGCCGCTAATGCCACTAAAACTACACAAACAACACCGTTTTCCTCAACTATTTTGTAGCATTTCCTGAAAAGCGTCGCTAATGGCCAACCTATAGTGGCGTTTTTTAAAAAGCGCCGGTAATGCTCGATCTATAGCGGCGTTTTTAAAAAAGCGTCGCTAATGCTCAATCTATAGCGGCGTTTGTTATCCAAATGCCGCTAAAAACCTGTTTTGCTGTAGTGAGAACACATCCCAAACCAACCAATTTAATTATGATCGGTTCATTCATACCAAGTCCTAGTCATTAACCAACTTCAAGTATATATTATCTACCATTTCTAAGTTATAATTCACCTATCACAAACATCATTTCATCATAGCACTTAACACTATAACCAAAATGAATTCAAACACAATCAAGCATAACCAAATTTATCATAGAAATAAGCCATTTTCGCATGGCCTTTATACAAAACCAAAGTTCGTTGTTTCTAAACACATTCCAATCTATACATGCCATAATTCGAGTTCGATTATTTAAATATCGAAGCTGTAGATAGTGTGATGAACTTTGTTAACGATCCCCGAGCTTGTAACGTGAATCCAAAATCTATAAAACAAAGTAAACATGAACACACAGAGTAAGCTATCATAGCTTAGTAAGTCATAAGCAAATAACAAATCAATAATATAGTCAACTCCTTAAATTTAAATTAAACCAATTTACCATATGAATACCATATTTAGTCTCAACTTCTACATTCCATAACCACACACGTTTAACATAATTATCACTTTGGTCGAATACTTATAAGGTTAAATTTTACAAATTTTCATTCAAATTTCAAAGCCAAATGTCATTACACATTCAAATATACTTCCATTCATTTACACAAGCTCACAAAACAAGATTTAACTTCATATTCAAACATCACTTATTTGGCTGAATACACAAGATCATATATATAACATCACATATATACATTACCTATATGGCTGAATATACATGGTCACACATATGCACATAGTGAAGAATCATTTCATTGATATTCAAATTATTTAATCACAAGGCCGAATACACATACTAAACTCACATATATTTTTCATTTCTATCATACATGATTTAACACAAATATTCAAAGTACTTACTTACCTTATCTCACATAGGTAACAAATGAATTCATACCTGGCCATTTAGCTTGATTTACTTACTCAAATAACACATCGGCATGAATTCTTTTAGGCATAGATTTATAATAAATCACCAGCATAAAGCCTGCTAGGCCTAAGCCTGTATCACACACCAGCACAAGGCATGCTAGACCCAAATTCTGATTTTATGCCCCGGTAATAAGCCTGCTAGGCATAAAGCCTGATTTAATTCACCAACACAAGGCTTGCTAGGCTCAAAGCCTGAATATCAGTATTATAAAGCTGTCTCATAAACAATTCATATATCAAACATTTCAGATATTCCATATAATTCATACGGACTTTTAAATGTTATAACTGAATCGAGTTAAACTCAAATACATTATTTCTATGCTTTATCACATTCGGCTAACTCTACTATAATTCCATGAATTCCAAATCAGCATATTAAACTAAGTTACATTGAAAATTTACAATGTTTTTTTTGCTTAGAGACTTACCTCGGATATCGACGAACGATGTAAATCGACTATTCGACTATTTTCCTTTTTCCCCGATCCAAGTCTGACTTCTTTTGTTCTTGATCTATACAATTTCATTCAATTTAATCCAACAACACATAAATAGGTAAATTGCCATTTTACCCCTAAAATTTCATACTTTTACAAATTAGTCCTAATTGTATAAAACACAAAATACACAAAATCTCCATGTAACATACTTAGGCCGAATACTCCCCACACCCATACAAATCCTCACATTTCATTTATTTCACATTTTAGTCCCTCAAATTATTATTTTTTCAATTTAGACCTAATTACTCAAAATCATCAAAAACTCCAATACAAAACATGTTAATCTAAAACCTATCTTTAATATTTCATCATCAAATATCCTAAAACACAAATATTCATCAATGGTATAACTCAAAACATTCATCAAAATCAGAAATTTTGGCATGAGTCGGATAGTATTCAAAGCAACGATCTCAAAAACGTAAAAATTATCAAAAACTGAAACCAAACTAACTTTGAATCAAACTTGAGAAATGGTCGACTGTCACCAAGTTTTCTTTCTTTTTAGTTTCGGTCAAATCATGCATATATGAACATCTTTTTTTTTACTTATGTTATAATATAACATTATTAATTCATAATTTACCAAATTAACCTTAAGATATAAAAGTATAAAACCATTTTAATGCATGGTCACAACCATCCATCTAATTAAATATGGTCAAATTGCCACTTAAATGCTTCAACTTACAAAGCCATTAACAATTTGGCCCTTATGCTTTTAACTATCAAATTTTTTATTTATGCGATTAAGTCCTTTTATTAAATTAAGCATAGAAACAATCAAATTTTCATACGAAACTCTCAAACATGCAAATTCACATATAATAAACACGAAAAATAATATTTAAATATTTTTTGACATGAATTTGTGGTCTCGAAACCACCATTCTGATTAGAGTCTAAATCGGGTTGTTACACTAACAATTTCAGCAATGTACAATTCACCTAGTTTATCAAGCGAATAATTGATATGTATCAAAATAAAATGAGTTGATTCTGTCAATCTATCCACAACAAGCCATACAGCATCTTTCTTCTTCGGAGTTAGAGGTAACTTCGTTACAAAATCCATCGTAACTCTATCCCATTTCTACTTGGGTATAGTCATAGGCTAAAGTAAACCCGAAGGTACTTGATGTTCAGCTTTCACTTGTTGACAAATCATGCATCTCGTTTCATGCCTGACCACCAGCACAATTCCTTCAAATCATTATACTTTTTTGTACTCATAGGATGAACAGATAAACAACCATTATATGCCTCACGCAGAATTTTCTGAATCTGCTCAGTATCTCTCTGTACACAAATTCTCCCTCGAAACCTCAAACAATCATCGGATCCAATATGATATTCAAATCACTATTTGAGTTGGATTGAACTCTCTTAGCTTGCAACTCATTGTTGCCTTTCCGAGCTTCGCAAATTTGCTGAACAAATACCGGTCTAGTTTTTAACTTGGCCAGAATTGATTCGTCGCCAGATAAGGCTAATCGTGTATTCATCGTCCTCAAAACAAACAAAGACTTTCTACATAAAGCATCTGCGACTACGTTCGCTTTCCCCGGGTGGTAGTCGATCACTAACTCATAATCTTTCAATAGCTCAAGCCATCTTCGTTGTCACAAATTCAAATCTTTTTGAGTCATTAAATACTTCAAACTCTTGTGGTCGGTAAAGATGTGACACTTCTCACCGAATAAATGGTGTCTTCAAATTTTTAAAGCAAACATAATAGTAGCTAATTCCAAGTTGTGCGTCGAATAATTCTTTTCGTGCAATTTTAACTGTCTCGAGGCATAAGCTATCACTTTACCCTCTTACATTAACGCACAACCAAGACCATTTAATAACGTATCGCTAAAAATCACAAACTCTTTCCCCGACTCAGGTTACACTAACATAGGTGCCTCAGTCAACAACATTTTCAACTGATCAAAACTCTTTTGACATTTCTCAGACCACTTGAATTTCACATCTTTTCGTAAGAATTTGGTCATAGGTGTAGCAATCATCGAAAATCCTTTAACAAAATGTCGATAATATCCAGCCAAACCCAAAAAGCTTCTAGCCTCGGATACATTCCTTGGTGGTTTCCAATCAAAAACTGCCAAAATCTTATTGGAATCAACCCATATACCTTCTGCTGAAATAATGTGTCCAAAAAATCTGACTTCTCAGAGCAAAAACTCACTTTCTCTGAATTTAGAAAACAATTTCTTATCTTTCGAAGTCTGTAATACGGTTCTTAAATGCTCAACATGCTCAGACTCATCTCAGGTATAAATCAAGATGTCATCAATAAAAACAACCATAAATTTATGTAAATATGATTTGAAGATACGATTCATCAAATCCATAAAAACTGCAAAGAGCATTTGTTAATCCAACAGGCGTAACAAGATTCATAATACCTGTACCTTGTTCTGAACGTGGTCTTTGACACACCCGACTCTTTAACTTTCAATTGATAATGGCCTGATCTCAAGTCTATTTTAGAGAACACTGTTGCCACTTTCAACTAATCGAACAAATCATCAACTCTCGGAAAAAGATATTTATTCTTTATCGTAACCTTATTAAGATGACGATAATCAATACAGAGCCTATTTGGATCCGTCTTTCTTCTTGACGAATAACACTGTTGCACATCAGGGCGAAAAACTCGGTCTCGCAAAACCATTATCTGTCAACTCTTACAACTGAGATTTTAATTCTTTCAATTAGGTCAGAGCTATCCTATATGGAGCTATCGATATTGTGAAGTCCCCAGTACCAAATCAATAGCAAACTCAACCTCTCTGATAAGTGGTAATCCAGGCAATTCTTTTGGGAACACATTCTGGTAGTCATAAACTACTAGCACAGATTCAATCTTTAATTCAAACACTTTCGTATTCAGTACGTATGCAAGATAAGCTTTGTAACCTTTTCTTATATACCTCTGAGTCGACATTGACAAAATCACAATTGGCAACTCACCCGACTCATTCGATTCAATCCAAAGAATTTTATTATTTTGACACTTCAATTTAATAATCTTTCGTATACAATTCACTGCAACATCATGTAGAGTCAACCAATCCATTCCAAGAATTACATCGAACTCATCAAACGATAAAAGCATTAAGTCAGCTAGAAAACAGTGACCTCGAATCATTAAAGGACAACCCTTGCAAACTTTATCAACTAGAACATATTTGCCTAAGGGGTTTGACACTTTAATCACATACTCAGTAGACTCAACAAGAAAATTCTTACTAGATATTAGATTCATGAAAGTATAAGAATGAGTCGATCCAGGATCAATCAATGCAACTACATTAGTATCATAGAGAGAAAATGTACCAGTGATAACATCAGGGGATGACGCATCTTCACGAGCGTGAATAGTGATACGTGATATTCGTTACAGGTTTTAAGTATTTATAATTAATCGTTCTTGGAACTAACTATTATCACAATGAAGGCAACTGTACCTATCAAATAGTAGTATAGCTTTAGCAAGACCGGATTGTCAAACCCAAAGGAACTAAGAGCACTAGTAATTACTTTCTTTTTATTATCTAACCTAAAAATTAAGGGATTTGTTTATCAAGACTAATTAACTAAACCAAGGGTGCACAAAGAGAAAATTGGGAAAAAGCTCTTGGGAAAACTCGATTGATTAAGATAATACCCAAGGAAAAATCCACCTAGACTTCACTTGTTTTTGACTCTGAATCAGACGATTTATTCATTTGACTTGATCCATAGAAATCCCTAAGTTATATTATTATCTCTCTTGAGACTAATAACGTCTAACCCTAGGTTGATTAATTGAAATCTCTTTCTAATTAATGCCCTAGTGTTGTATTAACTCGATCTATGGTTCCCCTTATTAGGTTTCACCCTAATCTGGCAAAATCTTATCACCCTATCTCTAGGCATGCAATCAACTCCACTTAATTATGACAAATTTACTCTTAGATAGGGTCTGATCCTCCTCTGAATAAGAGCATTAACTTGAATCAATATCCTAAAATATTTATCATACAATTCAGATAATAATAACAAGATCCATTCTTATGTTTCATTCCCCTTAGGTATTTAGGGAGATTATTTCATAATTATAAAAGAAAATATCTCAGAAGAATAAAGAAAACCCAAAACCCCTGAATGGAAATTGAAAGGAGATCTTCAGTCTTGACGATGAATCCGGCTTCTGAGATGGACCAATCGGCTTCCATTGAGTAATTCCTTGCCTTCTACTTCGTGTGTCTCTTCTAAGTGCCTTTTCAGGTGTTTAAATAGGCTTTAGAATGCCTAAGATCCCTCAAAAGTGGCTTTTTCTGAATAGGAATATACTTGGGCTCGGTAGGGACACGCCCGGGTGCGATTACTCCAGCCCGTGGTCAAGGCTGTTTAATAGGCACGGGCGTGTAGTCTACCCGTGTAAGTCATGCTTCGATCCTGCCAAATGGACACGGCCATGTGCCACGCTCGTGTGAGGAAGTTCAGGCCGTGTTAATTTCCCACGTAGGTCCATTTTCTCCGTTTTCGGCCAGTATCTCGCTCTTTTTACTCTCCTATGCTCACCTAAGTATAAAACATGAAATTAAAGAATTAGGAGCATCAAATTCACCAAATCTAACGAGAATTCACCCATAAACGTGCTAAGCATGGGATAAAAATATGTATAAATTAAGGTTTATCAAATACCCGTACACTTAAGCTTTTGCTTGTCCCCAAGCAAAATCCACAACTCACAATCAAAATAAATTCTTCTCAATTTATAATCCCTATCAATAATATCTCAAAATAACCCATAAGTAACCATACATTGAAAATTCAACTAAAAGTACATCAAAGTTTCAAACATTCCAAGTTGAGCATTTTATCATGAAAACATAGGTGTCTCCCCTCATCTAAGTAATCACATTTGATCAAAATATGATAGAATTTAACATCCTCATTAAAGATTCACTCAAATCAGTCGAGGTGTTTAAGGACATCAAATAAAGCACTCATTAGTCAATATGAAAAGTTATTACCATAGGCTTGCATGAAAATCAAATCTCCACCACTAGATATTGAGATGATACATCAATCAAAAAGGTCTTTAGAGGGTTGTAATGTGGCTTTGGTTAGGGGGTGTGGTCACAAGCTGAAAGAAAAGGTTAGAATCGAGATTGATTTGAATAAATCACCTAACTAGAAAAATAACTAATTATCATTTGAATACAAGTGAGCATCTTCTCAGAATATGGAATTAAAACTTAAGCTAAAAAATGACGAATTACTACTAATATGTATGTAAGTTTTTTTTAAGAACTTGAATCAAATAACATAAAACTTAATTGTTGCAACGAAGAATAAAACATAGCTAAGCAATTAGTTCAAATCAAATCCCGACAAAAATAGGGATCAAATTAGGGGATTTCAACAATAATGGGTTTTGGATTAATATTGAGGGTAAATTAATTGATGGCTTGTTAGGCTCAAAAGGGTTCACTAAGGGTTAATTATGAAGCTAGTCTTTTGTAGAGTGAATGGGTTAAACCTAAGTGCCTTTATCATCTCGACATAACAAACCAAATGGTGTGGTCTTGACATGCATAATCAAGCAAGTTCTAGAATAACAAATCAATACTGAAGCACTCATAATAAAAGTGAGCATGAAAGAAATAAAATATGCTCTAAAGGCTCAAGATCTCACACAAATTATGGCTTTTTGATGTTTAAACTTGTGAAATTCAACTCAAGATAATACCTAAACTTAGGGAAGAAACCTAAAAGTTTTTAATTCTTTAAAAATCAACTTATCATGCTGGATTCCCTAATGTCTCAAAGTTTAAACAATCAATGCATAAATGCCTATGTTTTAATTCAAGACATATCAATAAAAATCATAAATTAATTAAAATTCATTTTAATAGTGATATGAGTGATTCACGTGAGAATAAGACAAAATTCAGGGATTTTTAATGATGATATAAAAGACCCCCCACACTTAAGATGTACATTGCCCTCAATGTACAAAGATGGATATATTGAAAAATATAGATATATAATCATAAGATAGGGAGAGAGGTGAAACTTCCTGAACAATAAATGAACTCTTGAATTGGAGTTATGAAGAATAGTCGGCCAAGGCAATGATGAGAGTGGAGGAGAATACTCTGGTGGTGGTAGAGGTTCATTAGTCCATATGTCCTAAGCCAAAAGAGTATTATATCTGGTAGTAGCTATGGTCGTGGTCGAGCAGGACATGGCAGTCGTGGAGAACCTTTGCCAGTGGAGTTTTTAGTTCCTATTTGATGATGAGCTTTGGAGCTCTTTATGACTGTGATAAAATCAGGAACTCTTTAGGAAATATAAGGAAACATAATTACTCATAATGAAATAGCTGAAAATAAAAATTGTAAAAGCTCAAATTAAACTAATATTAAAGGGAAATGAAATAAAAAGTACTTAAAGAAGATAAATAAAGATAAAAGTGAAAATAAAAACAATAAATAAAAAGTTCTTCAACATCGTCATTGCCGGATAGTTCGCGAGGTGGTGGTGGCGATGAGATGTGAAGGTGCTGACAAATATAATGAAAAGTAGCATCAATGTGATCAAAACGCTGAAAACATTGCTGCTCAAATCGTGTAAGGTGCTCAGAGATGTTAGACAGTGAAGTCACCACATGAACTGGACAATGAGAGGGTGGTGGCTAAGTCGGATGGTCCTCGTGACGTGAAGGGACATCATCAGTAATGTCCTCTAGGTCCTCCTTGGTGGACTAGATGAGGCGGTATTAAGGAGGGTAGGTGCCACGTTGTTTCTCAATCATCCTCATATGTAGCATGCTTGAGATGCCCTGTGGGGACATTTGGCCGATAAGAGTGAGGGAGGACGATTGTCCCACTGTGTTGAGGAGCCCAAAGTGCATAGCTAATCGAGTCACATAGGGCCCGGTAGAGATAACTCCTCTCCTGTGTCGCTCTGTCTGATGGCGGATGGCAAGGGCAATGAAGTAGGCAAGGTCGAAAACGTGCCCGTTAGCCACGCTCCACAAGAAATAGGCGTCATGAGTGTTGACGACGCTGGTGCACTCTCGCCGTCCCGTCAGAGTGTGGGCCAAGATGGCGTATAGGTATCGCAAGGATGGGGCGAGGGCCGATACCTTAGAGCGGCTAGGATTATAGGTAGCCGAGACAGGGACGATGTCCTTCCAGCACTTTGAGGGAGAGTAGTGGATGTGGCGATGGAGAGTGTCGAGTTGATTGTCGTCCATGAACTCCTTAGTGTATAGGTCCAATGCGATACCAAACTCGGGGACGCTCAATTGGCGGACTAGACCGCTTAGACGAAACTGGACCATTCTAGGATCATCGAAGTTGGTCATGATGGTCTGAAGATGGAACATCGAGCAGAGTTCCAATATGAACTCGAGATACGTTGGCTCGATGATCTCAAAGAAGAGCCTCCACGGGTCAGTAGTCAAGAGGGCTCGAACCGTGTTAGCCAATTGAATCTATTCAAGTGCGGCCTAGTCAATGCAGCGGCCCACACCTAGAGGTCGGGCTCGTAATATCTGATATAATTCTTCCTGAGGTCTCAAGGGAACCTGGAGGAACGGGTGCGTAATCTCCGCGGTAGGACCCGAGGATGAGGCTGCTCCTTTTTTTTCTTGGAAGCGGGGACAGTGGTTTTCTTACCAAATTTGACATGATGCATCTGCAAGACAAACGAGGACTATACCATAAACTAACTAATTTAAGAAATAATCATGAATATAGTTAAACTAACGAATCCAACCAACTGTCAAACACTCAACGGTTTAATCTAGATGATAGAAGGTTATATAGAAAATGACGTAAGAAAAACATGATTATTTTCAACATGAAATGAATGAAATAGACTCTATGGGAACACAAGAAAGAATGAATGTACCAGAAAACATTGACTAATAATGGCAAAGACCAAAAGCATATTTCTATAGTGAGAACTATGAATATTCATAAAATATTATCCAAATAACACCATAAGAATCATAAAATTAGTAAAAGAGATGAAGAAAATAGAGAGAAAAGAGTAAACAAACGCAATATGTTGGTGGAGGGAGGACTTGGGTTGTCGGAAGAGGGCTATCGTCGGTGCACAGGCATGGCGAGGAGGGCATGTAAAGTTGCAGCGACTAGGGTTAGGGATTTTGGGGAAGGGGATGATGCATAATGAGGGGTTTATATAGCTTTTGGGGCACACGGTCGTGGGACACGCCGGTGTGCCCTAAATTTTGCCCTTGTGTTTTGCGATTTTCAAATTTGGGCGCGTTTAAAATTCGGTCCATGCCCGTGTTCCTTAGGTATGTGGGTGCACACGGTCTTGTTGCATGGCCGTGTCCTTCTTCATTCGCTTCTCTCACGCCCGTGTATATAGGTCCATGCACGTGTTAGTTTGATAGTGTCAACCACGGGTGAATAGCATGGGTGTGTCATACGCTCGTGCTAAATTCTCAGGTTCAACCACGGTTTCAAGACACTGGCGTGTCACACGCCCGTGTTATTTTGGCAGTTTCACCCATAGCCATGTTGCACGGCCGTGGCAACTATCGCATCCTGTGTTGGGGAAAAATTTTGCCCTATTTTTACGTGGCTGTATTGCACGGCCGTGTCTCTTCCCGTGGTGTTAGCACGGCCTAAGGCACGCCCGTGTGCCCAGCTGTGTGGATTAGAAAACCTGTGTTTCAATGACTTAGTTAGTCATTAGATGTTAAAAACAAAAATTTTAAAGAGGTTAACATCGTTAGTGCTCGGGTAGCCTCCCGGAAAGCGCTTATTTATATCTAAGCTCGACTTACCTCTCTTGTTGTGTGATCATGGTGGTTCGAGTAGTTTACACTCTTCATCCTTACTATCAGTTTTATCAACATAAGGTTTAAGACAAGTACTATTTACCTTGAATGTGCCAAATTTGAGATGAATTACCTCAACTGTTGTAACACCCCGAACCCGAAACCGACACCGGAGTCGAACACGAGGTGTTAACTGACTTTAACCCCTTATAAAATTTATTTTCCAGACACTGCCCAATCTGTGTACTAGTCGTTTTAAAAATCATATCTTGAGTTTCGTAACTCGAAAATCAGTTTCGTAATTTTTCCAAGAAACTAGACTCATGTGCCCATCTATGTATTTTTTTCTAGAATTTTTGGTCGGGCCAATTAGTACAGTTTATTAGTCAAAGTCTCCCATGTTGCAGGGGTCGACTACACTGACCTTTGCCCATTACGACTTGGATATCTCCCTGCACGGGGCTTCAATACTGATGCCGTTTGTTTCTATGAAAACTAGACTCAGAGAGGAATCTGTACATATATGGTACGACCCCTAATTATCTCTGGTTAATTTATAATGAATTTCCAAAGTTGGAGCAGGGAATCCAGAAACCGTTCTGGCCCTGTCCCACAAAAATCTGTTTATCTCTTAATATACTGCCCATATGATCTTCGTTACTTCCTCATGAAAACAGACTCATCGAGCTTCGATTACATAATTTATTCATCAATTAATTCCACTCCTACTATTTTTAGTGATTTTTCAATCTCATGACACTGCTGCTGCCAGCATCTGTTACGAAAGTAACTAGGTCCATTTCATGCCTACCCTTGATCCAACTCAATCGAACATTCGTGCCATTTTCGCATGGCTTAAAGTTTACATGCCAAAGTTCAAACACAACGTAATAGCTTATACATGCCAAAATGTTCTTCTAAGCCAACTAAGAAGAAAGTACCAAAACTTGCTATCCGGTGTGATGACTTCGATGACGGCCTGACCCCGCAAAAATAGATGAGTCCAAGCAACCTATAATGGGTGACAAGGAAACACCGAGTGAGTTTATAACTCAGTAAGTCATAAGCAATGCACTACCATCCATCAATAACATTATCACAAGAGGAAACAAAATGGAACAAGACAATTTACTCCATCCATACCGAACCATACCATAGTTCCTCCAACCTATCGATTCAATTTCATATCAATTCATGCATTCACATTCCATATACTCATCAATAGGACATTGAAGCATTTTCATAAATCAATTTATTTTCGTTACAATCAAACGACTAAACGGCCTTTCACCCATCCTACGATAAATTTTATGTACGTGACTTCAAGTATATTTGTCACATAGGTTCAAACTTACCGAGCTCAACACCAAGTATAAGCATAGCACCTATTAGCCATGTACTCAAGACACTTACCCGATCCGCTGTCCGCGATCGACTCAATAGTGTCGCACACGTAGTGTCCATAATGATTCACGAATGTATATTGAGTCCGCACACTCAATGCTATATAATCAACTCGCACACTTAGTGCTACGTAATCAAATCGCACACTTAGTGCTACATAGTCAAACTCGCACACTTAGTGCCGCATGGTCAATTCGCACACTTAGTGCATCATATTCATTTCGCACACTTAGTGCAACATAGTCAAATCGCACACTTAGTGCTGTACCATTTAATCCCGCGCACTTAGCGCCAATCTCATGGTCATAAATGGTTATATCCGCACGTTTAGTGCCGAGATCAACAACTCAGTACATCTTACCTCTTTTCTTTTCATTCAACAATTTCATCATCACATACGTACATGCATATATATATATGTATATTTATTCATTCCTTTCAGCATCAATACATAAACATTATGACCATTTGAAATAATACCAACTACATGCTTAATGACTTACCTTGTGTTGGGTAAGACGGTTCCAACTCGGCTACTCAATGATCTTTTCTTTGCCTTTGCTTGATTCTCCTCCTTTAGCTCCTTGAGCTTAATCAATAATTCACTAGTTTAACCATCTTGTTAAACATTCATAATTCAATTACACATGCATATGTATGTTTGTATATTCGGCAACCATCCACACTAATTACCCATTTAGTCGATTACACACATAATTAAAGGTAACATCACGAATGGCATACTTATGTATATATATATGTATATATATACTTCGGAATGGGCATCACAATTAGATTTAACACCACCTTCATACTCAATTAGATGGCCGAATGCATGTGTACATGCACAATGTCAACTATAACATCATGTAGATCCACATATACTACATTTCTTATGTTCCACATCTTAATGCCCATTATACATAATAAAATTTAACATCATCTATATATTTACTCATATGGCCGAATATACATACCCCATATAATATCATTTTCATTCCATTTAACACTTAATTCATCATAAATTTCCCCCTTTGCTCTCTTTTTTTTCTTCATGGCCGAATGCTCCTTCTACTCCTTTTACCTTCACAAAGTATGAATTTCATCATCCAACTTACAAGCTTACAATCTCATGAAGTTTAACCTCATGGTACCTATCAAACTCTCACTCATTAGCGTCTATCATAAACCTCCAACAACACCCAATAAACATATACTTTGGGGGTCTATGGTAGAACCAAGAAAGGAACTCATAGATATCAAGATGTGAGCAACTACCATTATTCATCTAAGTTTAGCATGAAACACAATCATCACCCTTATTAATCTTTTATAGCCGAAAACCATACTCACCCCCAAAATCGAAATTTCAACATGGTTTACAAAGATCACTTGATAACTCACTCAATATCAACTAAAATTTCAAAAGCTAGTACAAACTTCCTTACCTTAATAGTGACCTAAGATGACCGATTGCTTCACTCCCTTCTTCTTCCTTTCAATTCGGCCAAGAAGAACCAAAGAGCACAACTTGTTTTTCTTTCTTCCTTAGAACATTCGGCCAAGGGGAAATGAAGAAAGATGGACACTTTTTTTTTCTTTGTTTTCTTTCTTACTTTCACGGCAATGGGGAGGGGAAGAAACAATTACACACATCCTTTCCTTTTTCCATTTCTTTATTCCCCATACTTCTTATTATATTTTATCCTACATACCTCACTAGGCCAACATGTTCCCAACATGTTTCCACCCATAGCATGGCCGGCCACTACATATTAGGGAGGGGGAATTTGACATGCAAGTCCCCTTTTTCTTCCCCATGCACTAATAGGTCCTCATGCATTGACCTATCACATTTTAAAATTTTCTCATATAAGTCCTATTGACTAAATTCACATGCAATCGACTAAATCGAAGCTTGAAATTTTCACACATTCATGATTACATATTCTAGACAATAAACATCACATTCAAACCTTTTAGTGACTCGGTTTAGCGGTCTCGAAACCACTTCCCGACTAGGGTCAATTTTGGGCTGTTACAACTGTACCGTATGGAAAAATGCTAAGTACCGTAAGAGGGATTTATTCATTCGGTTCAGAAGTGGTAATATGAGGGTCTGCTGCGTCTAATAGCACTTTTTATCCAACTTTAAGTTGATTTGGGAAAAAAATTAGCTTGTCATATCGTGGTTTTGGTTTATCATGTGTTTTCGGTTTATGTGTCTGCCATTCATCTAGTTCCTTGATTTGTAGCCCTTGTTCTTCATAGATAGGTCCTTTGTTATTGCTTGAACATGGCTCATGTATGTTCTTCGAACCTATTTCTTGCATAGTAGGTTGCACCACTTGGTTAGTTTTAGTAGGATGATTTATACCACCACCTTCAATTTTCGATGTGTTACTTGAATTACGAGCTTGAAGGGTCATTATTTCGTCTCCCACACGAAATGTGAGTTCACCTATGCCAACATCAATTATTGTTCTACCAGTTGCTAAAAAGGGCCTCCTTAAAATTAAAGGAACGTTACTATCCTCTGTAAGAGTATGCCAAAAGATCAATCACGAGATGGTTGTAATAACATACTTGGTTTATCATGTTTATTAATATAAGGCGTTGCCATTATTATTTCAGTTTCTTTTCTGTGTGCATAAATAAACTATTTTATAATAATGTCTTGAGAATAATATGATTATTCTTAAAAGATCCTTAGTCAAGTATTATTGTTGGCTAGGACAATAATAATGCATTAAGACTAACATGTAGGTGATTGATGATAAAGAGTTGTCATTGATATGGAGTGTCAGAATCAATGCATGAATATGTGTGTTAGAGAACAACATATTAGACTGACCCACTATGAGTATGTTTCTTGGATTATTATGTAATTGTCACAACATTACTCATAGTGATTAATATGTATATGATGCTCATACTTGAGATCATCTTTATCCCAGCATCGTGAGTTGTATATTTTGATATAGTCAAACAAACATCGTAATTGGTTGTTCTATAAAGACTGATGTTGGATATACCACAATCTATGTTGAGGGATATAGTTGATCCATATAGGATAAGTCCCTCTTACATAATGGGAGTAATATCTCAGGCCACTTGATTGAGTGAGGCTAGAAATGCATGGCCATGCTCAAATAAGTTGATATAAGATGTCATACTTATTTGTGTATCATAGTCTACTCAAGGTATCAAGAAACATGGGATGGACTATGCAAGTGTGACTATTCTATGACTTGTGTCCATTCCAAAGATATAGGACTTAAGGATTAATGCGTGAAAGGTTAATCACAAAAGGTTATGTCGAATCATGACTTCTTGTAACTTAGGTAGCATTGATGCATTGCTAGATGCCACTCATTGTTTGTAACATTAGATTCGTTTTAATATTACTGCTAACATTACAAGAACCTATAGGGTCACACCCTATGGTTGAAATGAATGAGGTAAAACATAGTTGGTATATTGCTTGGTTGTCACATGAATTAAATTAATTATAGAATTAATTTAATTGGGAAATCAAATTGTTGAACATACTATATGTACAAGGATATTGTACACATAATCAGAACATAATTTTATTGATATATGAATTTAGTTCGTATATAAGTTTAAATAAATATAGTTTACCGAAATCTTTATTATAATTAATGTAATTATAATTTTTCGGTTAAACATTATTATATTTATTTGAATGATAATTATTATGTTCGGATTAATTTTAATGAATTAAAATTCGTTATAAATATATACCAATTAAGAGGGAGTTATATATAGAAAGGGTAAAAACCCTAAAAAGTATATATAAAAACTAGCCCGAAAATATGCAACGTGGTCTAGTAACCATTTAGCAAAATATTCTCTGAAAATAGTTTTCTGGGATTTCTATCGTTCATTGTCAATCGGGCGGACTACGTAGAGGCCGACATCGGAAAAGGTTGCGGCTTGGTTAGATAGTGGTTCAGCATTCCTGTTGCCTAGGTGTCGCTGTCTACTCAGATTGAAGTTTCGGTAATTTCGAAACCCTTTTTTTATCACCCCGATTCGTTCCTTACACATGGATCCTTGGTTTGGATCGCCGGAATGTTTTAATTATTTTATTTTTCCGCTGCGTCTTGGAGGCACCGGCGTTCCAACATCCTCTTCTATGTCTAAAACAACGAAATTAACTGGGAATATAAATTTGTCAATTTTAACGAGTACATCTTTAATAATCCCCCTAGGAAATCTGATTGTTTTATTGGCTAATTGAATACTCATCCTAGTTTGTTTGGGTTTCCTAAGACCTAGTTGCTTAAACATTTTGTAAGGCATGATATTGATACTGGCCCCTAAATCAGCCAAAGCATTATTAACATCTAGGCTACCAATTAAACAGGGAATCCTAAAACTCCCTATATCTTTTAATTTATTGGCCAGCTTATTCTGTAGTATGGCTGAGCAAACTGCATTTAGCTCCACATGCGACGCCTCATCAACTTCTGCTTGTTTGTTAAAAGCTCTTTTAAGAATTTGACTGCGTTTGGCATATACGAAATAGATTCAATAAACGGTGAGTTAATATGTAACTTCTTTAATAATTTAAAGAATTTATCGAATTGTTCTTCTGTGCAGTCTTTCTTGTCGCGTTTGGGTATGGCACACGAGGTTTGTATTCTGTACTTACCAGTTTCTGCTCATTGTGGTCCACCTCACCTTTACCTTTACTTAGCACAGTTTCTTACCTTGGTTCTGGTTTAGGTGCAACTAACCCTTCCTTATCTTGAATGGTAATTGCATTGATTTGCTCCCTTAGGTTAGGTTCAGTGTTACTGGGTAGGCTACCTTGTGGTCGTTCAGATATCAATTTAGCGAGTTGACCTATCTGAGTTTTGAGCCCTTGGATTGACGCTTGTTGATTTTTAAGTGTTGTCTCCGTATTCTGAAACCAAGTTTCTGACACTAAGATGAATTTTGTTAGCATCTCTTCAAGGTTCAATTTTTTCTCTTGTTGGTAGGGTAGTTGTTGAAAGCCTGTAAGTGGTGGTGGTCTCTGATTTCCTTGGCCTTCCCATGAAAAATTTGGGTGGTTCCTCCAACCTACATTGTAAGTGTTATTGTAAGGATTATTTTGAGATCGAGGATTATTACCCATGTAATTTAACTGCTCGTTCTCCATGTTGTGGCCATAGGGTGGGTATTTTGAATTGCTTGATCCACCTCCACTTGCTTCACCTTGCATTACTGGGTGAACCAGTGAAAAACTGAGAAAACTGTCTTCTAAGATGGATCAATCGGCTTTCTTCGAGTAATTCCTTGCCTTCTACTCTGTCTCTCTATTCTCATCCACCTCTAGTGTGTTTAAATAGGCTTTAGAATGCCTAAAAGACCTTAAGAGTCGCCTTTTCTGAATAGGACTAAACTTGGGCTCGACAAGGACATGCTCGTGTGCGATTAATCCAGCTCGTGGTCAAGGCTATTAAATAGGCATAGGCGTGTAGTCTACCCGTGTAAGTCATGCTTCAGTCCTGCCAAATGGACACGGTCGTGTGCCACACTCGTGTGAGGAAGTCCAGGCCGTGTTGATTTCTTACGTGGGTCCATTTTCTCCGTTTTTAGCCCATTTCTCGCTCTTTTTACTCTTCTATGCTCACCTAAGTATAAAACATGAAATTAAAGAATTAGGAGCATCGAATTCACCAAATCTAAGAAGAATTCATCCGTAAATGTGTTACGCATGGGATAAAAATATGTATAAATTACGGTTTATCAAATAGCGTAGGTTTTAGCAGGTGTTCTGACCTCTGATCTTGCAGTTAATTCTTTCGTTACACCTCTGCTATTGTTCCCACTTCCAGTACTTCTCGGTGGCCTCCCTCTAGTGGCAATGTTACTCAGCCTTGCATTTTGAAAATTATCTTTCTCAGTCATTTCAGGGCAATCTTGAATGAACTGATCTTGGGAGCCACATTTAAATTAAGCCTGGTTATTCATTCTACATTCACTGGGATGTCGTCTGCCACAGTGTTGACATTCAGGTCTATTTGAGCTAGTGTCACCAACTCTTGCTATTGACGTAGTTTGGGCCTTAGAACCCGAATATTGCTTTCCATGATCTCTGTTTGTTACACCCCAAACCTGGCCTAGACGTTATGGCCGAATCTGTGATGTCACGTTGAAGTGCATTTCAAAAAGCATAATCTCGTTGAAAAATTCATGTTATGTTAAAACCCCTTTTGCAAACTTAATGTATGTTTAGGATATCTTGTTCATTGTTAAAACTCAAGTTGTCTTAGCAAAATGTTGAACATATTAGATTCTCATTACGTTTTAAAAATAAGGTTTGTTGTGGAAGCTTTTTAAAATATGTTGCGCATACGTGGTGTTTGAACAGCATTATTTTTTTCGAAAACCTGTGACCTACCACTAGCAGATATAAATCAAGTAAATAAAACCCAAATTAAAAATAAAAAAATAAAAACTTCGAGAGGCCTTATTACAAAACAAAACACCCAAATGAAAATACTTGTAAGTTAAAAGTTAAAAATGAATGCAAATGCAGCTGTGTGCCCATCGTCGAGTCCCTCACAGTACCGATCCGCCTAAGTATTACCTACGCAGAAAAGTAGTAGGGTGAGTTTATGAAAACTCAGTGTGTAATCCCTTATCAAACAAGCAGTCAGTCATACAGTGGCAATCACAATCTGGGCCTAATTCCGTGTCAGTAATAGTTCTTTTCCAGTTAGGGCTTTAGCCCATTTCAGTATCAGTATCAGTGTGGGCCTTAGCCAATTACAGTAATAGTAACTGAATGCAAGAAAAAATCCTACCCATCAATCCTCTACACTTCACTCAGTCTAGCCCTGCACTCCATGTGGCGATCAAATCAACCCACCCATCCCTACACTCCAAAATATAGCACCGGTTGCGGCACTAAATAGTATATACAACAGAGCTGCCAGTACAGTACACTTCCTCCAAATATAAAACCCATCCTCATGGAATATGTCATGTCATAATATCATACATGAATGCAACATGTCATTCTAAATTACAGTCATACATATCATAGGGTATATCAGTCATTTTACCTCACAGGGGTATAACAGTCAAATTAGGGTCTAGGTATACTCTGTGACCCATAAGATGTCCACAGTCATCTCGGGCGACCCGTGCAACCTTAACAATCAAATAGTGAAAATGGGCCTAAGGCCCATATTGCGGGCCCACATACCCGTGTGGCCCACATACCCGTGTGGCCCGTTTAGCCCAATAATGGCCCTAGCCACATGAACTACACCGCCTAGCCCAATATCCTCCATGATTTTGTGTGCCCGTGTGGGGCCTATGAGTCCGTGGGGCTCGCACTGCCCATTTCGACCCAATATCGCCCAAAACAGCCTAAGCCCATGAAACTGCTCATGGTGGCCTCCACGATCAAACGCCTATGTTTTGGGCATTCGGATTACCACATGAGCGAGTGCCCGCTCATGTAGCTTCAATAATCATATTTTTTCGGCTTTTATCGATCTACGTTTATAGCGGTGTGGTTACACACTTGTTTACGAAAACGTGCGAATAGCCTATGGGCACCAAACCTACATTCAATCAAGGTATTCCGTTAGTCGCTTGATACTAGAGTTAATCACCCTTTTTCTATCACTGAACTCAAAATAACATTTGATACTTGCCTTGATTGCAAGAATGTGGTTAGCCCTATTTAAACCATTGATAAAGGCTGATTCACCCATCTTATCAGAAAGCTGCATTAACAGCGAAATCCATTACTAATGATCACATAAACACATGACTTGAATCAATATACTGGCTTACTGAAAACAAAAAAACCAAGGATAGGGGAAAATAGGGCAATCGACCATCACCCTCCTATATAAGTCATACTCCAGTTGAACACAATAATCGCAAACAGAGTTACCTTGATCGAATGATGAGGGAAAGGTTTCAATTGCTTCAGCATTTACTTGCAAACTCCTTCACTCCTTGAGAAGCTCTAGAAACCAAAAGAAGGACCACACCTAAGAAAAGGAAGATAGGAATTAGCAAGAAGAGAAAGGAGTACTCGGCTTTAATTAGTGCGAGAGTACTTACCAATTTGTCAGAGAACAAAAACCAAACCGCAATGAAAGGAATGGAGTATTCAACTTGGCTACCAAATAGGAAGAGACAGTAAGAAGAACAGTTTGGAGGACGAAAAGAGAGGAGAAGCAAGGGGTATTTGGTCACAATAGCAAGGTGGATAGAAATGAACTCTAATAACCACGAGAGTCGAAAGAAGGAGAGATGGTATATTCGGCCAAATGAGAATTGATTGGGGGAAAAGAGACAAAAAAGAGTCAAAGAGAACTTGCCAAAACCGAAAACAAAGGCAATAAGGTATTCGGCCTAGGCAATAAAGTGAAAAAGGGAGAAGGAAGAATCGAAACACACTATAACCGAAAGATGCATGAAAAAACAATAGAAATATTTGGCTTAGAAACAAAGAGTAAGAAGAACCACAATTTGGCAAAAACCTGAAAAAAAGTGACCACTTACCAAATCATTGTCGAAATCCTTAGTGGTCAAAGCCCTATTTGGCTACAACTCCCCCACATTCAAATTCCACAAAATCCTCCTAATATCACTCCACCATTACCTCCTCAACCACCAAATTCAAACTCTCCTCAACTAGCAGTATTTCAGTCAACTTCTACTTCTCACACGGTAAGAGAAGAAAAATAAAACACTCCTTAAGCACAAGGGGACTCGAACTCAAGACCCTTAGTAGTAGTATCACGCCACTATCCTCTGGACCAGCAGGCTTTATACGTCATGTTTTAACCATATTTATTTAAGAAGCCTAGTGACTAGAGACAGGGTTTATTCAAGTAAAAAAAATTGTACAAGTCAAAGCTTGAACTCAGGACTTCTCCAACACTTCTCAGGACACTCAACCACTAAAGCAAGCATGCATTTATGCAACATAACATACAACAATAAATACTTAGATTTTGGGATGTTACATTGTTGGGATACCCTGCTGAAACATTCGATCGAGTATACAAATCCCTCGATTTCTTTGACGAAGACTGAAATGACTTATTCATCCGTCTTTTCTTGAATCTCTAGCCTCAAACTCAGCTTTTCTCTTTTCTTTGCTCAGCTCTTTGGCCTTGCAAGCTCAGTCGACTAGCACAATTTCTTCAACTTTAAACTCCCAACTAGCAGTATGATATCTTCATTCAACCCATCTTCGAATCTCTTGCACATGATAGCCTTTGTGGAAACATATTCCCGTGTATACTTAATGAGCCTAGCAAACTCTCACTCATATTCAGTCATAGACATACAGCCCTGTTTCAGCTCTAAAAACTCTTTGCATTTCTAATTAATGAACCGTTGACTGATATATTTCTTTTTGAACTCTTATTAGAAGAAACCTCAGGTAACTCATTCTTCCAGTACCACAAATACAAGAGTATTCCACCATCGATATGTTGAGTCCCTCAGAAGTGATATAGCACATTTCAAGCACTCATTTGGTGTGCAAGAAAGCTTATTCAATACCCTGATAGAGTTCTCAAGCCAAAACTCTGCCCTCTCGGGATCATCGTCAACATTAGCTCTAAATTTTTCAGCCCCTTGTTTTCAAATATTATTAACTGGAAGCTTGTTCAGTCTTAACAATTCCACACCTTGGGGGGCTATGAGAACCAGTTAGGGGTTAGGTGGGGTGGAAGATGTTGGGTAGTCAAATTTACCCGAAAAAACTCAAAAAACCACTCATTCATCCTTTAGAAGAAGGTTTCTCTAGCCTCTCCTTCCTGACTAACTATTACTGGTCTACTTTCAGATGGCGCAGTCCCTTCGGCGGGAGCTAGTGCATTACTTTCAACATTATCAGTTACCTCTTAGTTAGGATCCATTTACTAGATGAAAACATAATTTAAATTGTCAGGAGTCGTCACACTATCACAAATTAAATATGGCATGTATAGCTAGACTTTCATATACGCTACGTTAGTCTGAGAATCGACTAAACTATAGCTCTGATACCACTAAATGTAACACTTCTTACCTGTATTCAATGCTGGAATAGGATACGAGGCATTACCGAACTTACATCACAAGCAAACATCTGAGTCATAAATTTTTGACCAAATTAAAACCATCTGCATTAAATCATAATGGCCCTATATGAGCCTACGAGGACTAAAAAATGCTTTGAAAGTGGTTTAAGACAAAACTGACAATTTGGGAAATTTTTACAAAACTTAGAAAATTTTTGCTATGACCAAGGGTCACACGTCCGTGCGGGTAGGCCGTGTCATTAATTTATTTTTCATAAAATAGCTGCAAGCTTCACACGTTCGGGCTGAGGCCGTGTCCCTGACACGGCTGAGACACATGCCCGTTTCTCTACCCGTGTGCTCAATTCTGAGCATTCTGTCTCTCAAAATTTAGATGCAGCGGACACAAGGCCAGAACACATGCCTATGGGGTAGACCGTGTGTCACACACAACCTAGACACACGCCCGTGTGGACAAAATAAAGGCTATTTATCAAGTCATTTGTCACCCTCATTTCCACCTATACACACAAGCTCAATAGCATAAATCATGATATACTTAGGGAACCAAACATCCACAAAACAATGCCAAATCATATCATTTCATTATCCTTACTCAACACATTTTCAACACCATAATTCGTCAAACTAGATCATACCAACTCACATTCTACAAGTTTCAATATGGCTACCGATAACATACATAATTTTACTTAGTTTTCCTAGCACACCAATGAGCCAATCTTAATCATTCATCAACCAAAACCATTAAGCCACATTCAACCATTTACTAAGCATTTACGAACTACATCATACAAGAGGTAATTGCACATGCATGTATATATAAATATATATAAGCTTACATTTAATTTGACCAAAATGAGCCAAGTTACATGGCCAAATACCATATCAAGCCTTTGAAAATTACAAGCCAATGCATTTGGCCAAATCATAGACCAACACATTTAACCATATTAGTAATGACATAATTACAAAAGATAAAGCCCCTATACAAGCCATAGACTTAAGTATTTGAATACTTATACCCAAAATGGTAGCTTGATAGTATGATTGAATCTCCGGCGATCTCCAACCCAAGCTAGCTAAATAAACCTATAAGAGATGAAAAGGAATGGGAGTAAGCTATAAAGCTTAGTAAGTTCATATGAAAATAATAAGCAATTTATTAACTTGCTTCTCAAGGTAATACAATCATATTTGCATTTTTACTTATGTTCAAGCCAAGTTGTTTTCTCGAGTCACAGTCACTAATTTATTTAAATCTAGACCTGCAAAACTCCATATTAAGTTCTTATAATTTTCCTTGAAACTATACTCACATATATTCTTACCATAAAATTTTTAGAATTTTTGGTTAAGCCAATAAGTACAGTTTATTCTTTAAAATCACCCCTGTTTTGCTGTCCGATAGCTTCGACCTTTCTTCACTAAAAAATAATTATCTCTTAGTACAGGACTTCGATGATGTTCCCATCTTTTTTAATTGAAAATAAACTCATTAAGAATTATATGCATATAAATTATATCCCGTAACTATTTTTGTACAATTTTTAATAATTTTCACAAATCAGAGTAGGGGATTTCAAAATTGTTCTAACTCTGTCTCACACAACTTCAAAGATATCATAATATGAAATTATTTTGTTTACACCGTTTCTTTTATAAGAAACTAGACTTAATAAAATTCAATTCCATATTTTATTCAAGCTCTGACTCACTTTCTACTATTGTTTTTGTATTTTCTAAGTCAGACTGCTGCTACTGTCCAAAACTGTTTTAATAAGAAAATGATAATAACTAAATTTACCACACCTTCCTTTCTTTCAATTAGAAATCCATACATTTATAAACATATATTGTAACACCCCAAATTTGGGCCTAGAAGTATTGGGCATTGAGTGTGGGTCCGTAAAGAGGTTGTATTTAGGTATTTAATTGTGCAATGAAATGACACAATTAAATGTCAGCTTTAGTGGTTAATGGCCCTGAGAAGTGTTGGAGAAATCTTGGGTTCAAACTTGGGCTTTAGCAAAAATTTTGGTATTAAGTGAAAAAAACCTGGATGCTTGGATGAGGGCCTTTTAAATTATTGTGTTAAATAAATGACACAAGGAGCAATGTGGTCTAGTGGAAGTGGCGTAATTAAGGTTGTATGGGAGCCTAGGTTCAAGCCTTGGCTCTTGCAATTTATTCTGGCTTTTTTTAAGGGAACCTGGACTTTGGCCTTTAGACCTTATAATTAATTGGGGATAAAATATGACACAAAAAGAGCCTGTGGTGAAGTGGAAAGGTGGCGTCATAGAGTTGGCAAGGAGGTCTAGGGTTCGAAACTCATGGCAATCAAAGAGCATTTATTTTGCAAACAGGGGGTGGCAAGAGTTGGTGTTGAATTTAAACTCTGATGTTGGAAGGATCCCACATCGGGAAGCTAACATAAGAGTGGATGCGAAGCTGGCTTTAAATAGAGAGAACCAAGAGGAGAGTAAAGGTACCTTTCTTGGCTGATCCCTTTCGCTGTATGGTGTGCTCGTTTGGGTTGGGCATCGGCTAAGAGTGCTCAGAGCATGGATTAACTCCAGTCTCCTATCAGGTGTGTATTTCTCACTACTCTAGCTGTAGGATGGCTACTTCGGGCCTCGATGGGCCGAAAGGGGTCATGTGGGCCCAATGGGCCTACGGGTCCAATTGGATAAGTTGTTTGATTGTGTAGTAAATATTGGACTAGGCTAGGTGAATCTCATATCTGTGGCTAGATTTGGGCTAAAAGGGCCACACGAGCGTGTGGGCCCATTTGGGCCGAGAATAGGCTTTAGGCCCATTCGTATTGTTATCCCTATTTAGAATACTTTAGTTTACCAAATTACTAAAATGCCCTCAATTTGTAAAATTACTAAAATACCCCTAGTTTATAAAATTACATAAATACCTTTGGTTTGTAAAATTACCAAAATACCCCTAGTTTGTGAAATTACCAAAATACCCTCGATCAGTAAAATTACCAAAATACCCCTGGTTTGTAAAATTACTAAAATACCCCTAGTTTGTAAAATTACCAAAATACCCCTAGCTTGTAAAATTACCAAAATACCCCTGATTTGTGAAATTATCGGAATACTCTTGATTTGTAAAATATCAAAATACCCCTGTAAGGTAGAATTATCAAAATACCCCTGTAGGATAGAATTACCAAAATACCCCTGTAGGGTAGAATTACCAAAATACCCTAATAGGGTAGAAATACTGAAATACCCCTGTAGGGTAGAATTATCGAGATACCCTTATGGGGTAAAATTACCATTTTGCCCCTAGGGTGTTAAATGACTGTTTTGCCCTTGTGGGCAAGTGACTGACTTGGACTGTGTGGTTGACGGATTTCATTGTGAATATATGTTGGTGATATGAATGACTTGGCTGTGATTGTTTGATTCAAATATGGGCATGACATTCTGCATACATGACATGTTGCATAGGTGGGGTTTTATATAAATGGAGGAAGTGCGAAAAGGGCTTTGCCCCAGTTTACCAAAAAGGGCTTTGCCCCAGTTATTAAAAGAGACTAGGCCTCCAGTTATATGATAAAGCAGCTATGCTGCCAGTGGAGAGTTTGGTTGGGTGGGTTGAGTTATTCCCCACATGGAGAGCTTGGTTGGTACGGGTGGAGAGTAGCGGATGGTGGGTTGAGTAGTCTCCCCAAATGGGCTTGCATACATCTATTGGTATTACATGTGATATTGAAATGGGCCTATGGGCCATACCTTTTATAGTAAAGGCTTCGGCCCAGTGATATGATTTATGAAAAGGCTTCGGCCCAATAACCGTTAAACAAAAGGCTTCGGCCCAGTATATGTCGAGACTGAATAGGGCTTTGGCCCAGATTGTACTGATACTGTGTTATTCACTATTTGTTTGTTATTGGGATTACACACTGAGTTTTCATAAACTCACCCCGTTTATTAACCTTTTAGGTAATTTCCAGCCTTAGACGGATTGGAGCTGCGAGGGGCTCGTAGATGGCCACACTTCTGTTTCTGTTTCTTTTAATTGCAATTAGATTTTGTTTTAGGTTTTTTATGTAATAAGGCCGTTGGTAGGTTTTAAGTTTTAATTTGGATTGTGATTTCTTATACTAAACTGCTAGTCTAGGAAAACTCAAGATTTCAAATTGGCATGATTTTTCTAAGGAATACGAGCTTCCAACAACAAAGTTTTCAAAATGCTTCCGCGAGTTTAAATGAGGTAATATACCAAAGGCAAAAAAATTGGTAAACGTTTTGATGGGAACTGTGGTTAAATAAATTTAGATTCAGTTATGGATTTTCACCGGAAAGATCAAATTTGAAAAATGGTTTGATGTGACGCACCAAATTCGGCCATAACATCTAGGCTGGGTTTGGGGTGTTACATATATCATTATTCACCAAATCAACACAACATCATTTCACAATGCTCATGGACTTACCATTCATGGATTTCATATTAAGTTGAGTTTTTGTACATACCTGTATCGATCCTTGCCATTTGATACATATACATAATGCCATTGCATCATCGATGTCTCGCACACTATGTACCATATTTGATACCTCGCACGCTAAGTGCTATTCTGGATGTTTCACACACTAAGTGTCATCCTAGATACTTTTCACATTAAGTGCCATTTATATATATATAGCCGAAGCTATCTCAAATTGCACACCAAGTGTAACACCCCAAACCCGGCCTAGACGATATGACCGAATCCGGTGCGCCACATTGATGCGTTCAAAACGTTCCGTATTACTTAGTTTGGAAAACTTAGTTGGGGTTGTAAAAGATACTTTCTAAAGCAGGTTAAAGTGAATAGAAGCTGTGCACCAGGTAGGAAACCAGGAAGAAGAGGAGGTGAGTCCGTCGGACTGCTTAAGTACCAAGCTCCCTTCGGTTCCAATCCTAGACATGCACACCACCATTGCCACACCTTAACGACTCGTATAATTTTGAGAAAACCGTCTGGTTGTGTCTATCTTAAGAAAAGGATTAAGTTTGAAAACGTTTGCTTAGCGGAAGTCTTACTTGTAATCGTGTTATTTTGAAATCCCTTGATGTTTTTGAAAACGCATCCTAAAGCTAATCCACTTTCCTTAGTTATCATAGTTTTTTTTTCATCATAATAAAATAAAATAATAAAAGTAAAACAAAACCATAAAAAAATAATTGAAAGGCCTTATTACACTTAAAACCCAAAACCATAAATGAAATTAAAAGGATGTCCAGTTCACCAGAAAGAAACCAGGTTTGTAGAAACATGTGGCCAGTCCGAATCCCTCGCAGCTCCAAGCCCATTATGGTTGAGGATTACCTGCGAGGATGAAAATAAGGGGTGAGTTTTGGGAAACTCAGTGTGTAATCCAACCCAACCATAGCCTAAATCAGTTCAAACCACAGGGATAGAATAAGTTGGCCTCAGCCCAGAACAGATATCAGAATAAAGCCCGTAGGCCCAGAACAGACCAAAATAGATATATCATGCTTATGCAGAAACCCAACCATATCCAACCACATACACCCCCATACCATCCTTTCACCATGTGGGGAGACTACTCGACCCACCCAACCGCTACACGCCACAGAAATATGCAGCATGGCTGCCAGATATAGAAAATGTGACAGAGTCACCAGATACAGATATTTTGTGGCAGTGCCACCAGAACAGATATACGTGGCAGGGCCACCAGAACAGATAATTTGTGGCATAGCCACCAGGATGCTTCCTCCATAATATAACCCTTGTCCCCATGCAACAAATATTCATTCATGGCATAAATCATACAGATTTAATTCATCACGCTTTTCAGACAAAATTAACCCTAAGGGGTATAAAGGTTATTTTGCACACATAGGGGTATAATGGTAATTTTGCATACATAGGGGTATTCTAGTAAATCTAACTATTTATAAGGATTTCATGCATATCGTAGCCATTACGTTTAGCCAGAAACACTTACCGAGCGTTCTTACCGAATTGGGCCCGTTCGCCCATTAACCCAGTTTTGGCCCATTAAGCCCAAAATATCAAAACGCACGAAATCGCGCGTACCACAGTTTTATCACTTTCGATTACCAGTAATAGTTACCCATACATCTTACGAGCATTCGCACACTCGCAAGTGCCCAAAATACCGATTTTTCGGCTTTTACCGATCTAGCCTATGAAAGGGTGTCAGTTACACACCTGTTTTCGGGATTTCCTCGTCGAGATCTACACCCGAACTGCCTACAATTGAATCACTTACTATTACTCGAAATATCAAAAATACAATTGAGTATCTAGTCCCTTACCACATTCGGCCAAACATGCTAAAAACCCTTATTGCTCTTACCTTACTGCCGAAAGATAGTTAACTCCAAAGATCCGATCGTTCCACCTGTCCAAGCCCTTGATCAACCGCCTCTAAATCACGCTATTACCAAAACAAAATAGTTATTACGACCCATCAGGGTTACAAGTCCAAATCGACAACCTCCCTAACTTTTAGGGATTTCGGCCTTTCCTAAAATATGTAAGAAGACTAAGTTTTGGCGAAGACTTACCACCGATTCCTTAGTGACTGATTCCAACGAGTTTCCCACTCGATCTCGATGTAGATCTAAGCCCTCAGATGATAACAAAAGTCGATATTTCAGTGACTTCAGTATTCGGCCAAGTCCCTTTTAATGTGGGGTTTTTCGGCTTTTTTGCAACTTGTGTTTAGAAAGGTAAAACGAGAGGGTTTTGCTATGGTCTTGTCATCAAAAATTGAGGTTTTAGAGGGCTGGTGAATCGGCCACAAATGATGAAGGGAAGAGATGTGGTTTTGGTTATAAGAAATCGGCACAAAAAGAATAAGCTTTCGGGATTTCAGCTTTTTATGATGTTCGGCTTATAAGGCTAAAAATAAAAAGATTAAGGATGTGATGAAGAGTAAAGAGATAGAAGGGTTCAGCTATGGAGAAGGAAGAGGAGAAGGTAGATGGAGAAAAAGAAATAAAGAAAAGAGGAGAAGAAAAGATGATCAGAATTTCGGCACAACACACCCCAAATGCCGAAATTCCCACTACTACAATACCTAGCCGAATTTCCCATGCTAGAGTCCCTTGGCCGGCCACCTCTTGCTCCTTGATCAGCTCCTAGATTTCCTCCCTTATCTTTATCCTTATTCAATCCCCTTACCTTCTTAAACTCTTCCTGACAGACTTTTATTTCAGTTCCATTACTTCCCTTTCCTGTACATAAAAATTAATCACTTAATTTGCTGTCATTGTGACTTGAACCTGGGTCCTCCCCAAGCTTCCACACGCCACTAACATCCTTCCCAGTGGTGTCACATGCCACTTTACCACTTGCTTCCTTGTGATCCATTTTTCACAAATAATTCCTAAAAAGCCCAATTTATCAGAACCCCTTTCCCCTATAGATTTAAAATTAATTAAAACTACCGGGTTTTATCCTAAGCTTGGGCCTTCTAGAGGCCCACCAACATAATTAATCCTACACATAACAAACAGAACATAGAATTTTAAATTTTACAACTTTTACAGAATTCCCGGAAATTTGGGGCGTTACACCAAGTGCCACTTTTAGCCGAAGCTATTTCGAACCACACACTAAGTGCCATTTTAGTCGATAAGTCATTAATCATAACAACAATCATGTATAGACAATTTATACAATATCAAGCATTAAAAGCATAAATTTAACAATGCTTAATACATACGAATTTACCTCGATCGTTAAAACGTTAAAACGGATCGACTAGTCTGAAACTCTGTTTTTCCCTCGATATAGACTCGTACGGGCTTAACTTGATCTAATCAATCAAATTCAGCTATTTCAATTCATATTCTATTCATTTTAACTCTATTTATTATTTTGGTAAAATTACTATTTTACCCTTACACTTTTGACCTTTTTACAAATTAGTCCCTAAGCTCGTAAAATGAAAATTTAGTGAATTTCATCATAGCCCAAGCTATCCGAATTTCATACATGCTCATATCAGCCCATATTTTTCATTTATTCACACTTTTACCACACAATTTATTATATTACACAATTTAGTCCAAAATTGACATTTTTGCTAAAATTCACTTAACAAAACTTAATAATCTACCATCAAAGATTTATTTTCTATCATTAAACATCAAGATACTCAAATATTCCACAATGGCATCATCCAAATACTTTAACAATTTTGAAATCGGAGGTACGGGCTAGCTAGAACACAAAGCAACGATCTCAAAAACGTAAAAATTATTAAAAACTGAGACGAAATGGACTTACATGCATGAACAACCATGGCCGAACCTTCAAAGGTTTGAGAACATTATTTTATTTCTCATATTCGGCTATTGATGAAGATGATAGAATGTAATTTGGCTTATTTTATTTTATTTTATTATAATTACCAAATACCATATTTAACTTTCATATACATTAATAATTTCCATTATACCAAGCCATGGAATTCCACTATCAACAATTATGGAATAATTACCACTTCAGGACTCCCACTATTTAATTCCATAGCCATTTAATATCTTTAACTTATAGAACACAACTTTTACGCTTTGCGCGATTTAGTCTTTTTTACTTAATTAACTATCAAAATGAAAAAAAAATTCAACGAAACTTTAATACCATCTTATTGCCACTCTGTAAATATTTATAAAAATATTTACAACTCGGTTTATAGAAACGAGGTCTCGATACCTCATTTTCTAAATCCACTTGACCTTAGGGTCATACCACTTGAACTTAATAAATCGCTTCTAAACAAAAATCACAATATCAAAAACCTTTTTTAAACTTACAATTAACTCGTAAATATTAAATATAATATTTGCAAACCTACTTGTCAGATTTGGTGGCCCCGAAACAACTGTTCCGATTAACCCTAAAAACGAGCTGTTACAACTCTCCCCCTTTAGGGATTTTCGACCCCAAAAATCTTACCAGAAAAAGTTGCTTCCAAATCTTATGATTCACTTTCACTATTTTCTCAAGGTCACAAATCGATTTAAGCCTCGTATATCTTTTTCCCATAGCCTTTGTATTTTAACACAAAGTGCCAGAGCATATTGTCAAAATTTTGAATTACTCACTTAGAACACATAGCTCAGTTGATCTATCAAATGGGAACTCTGTATATACTAAAACAATCATGCAGATTTTTTTAATTTTTTCCATCATCAGATATTCAATCGAGTAACCATTCTCACAAAAATAAGCAAAGATCTTTCCATTCAGCATCTGTAATTATATCTACTTTCTCTATATTCTCTTAATGAAACATATTCCAATCAGTTCACTAGTACATTACCGAAAATCATAACTTCATTACTTAATCCAGATTGAACTCAGCACAAATTGAACTCTGCACTAAAGCTTCAGTTAATAATACTTTCAACTATTTCCAACTTTGCTAACTCACATCGACCATTCAACTTTCACGAACGTGATAATCTCATTAACTAGAACAACTTTAACTCATAACAACATCATTCGGTTAGAATATTCCAATAAGCATAGTTCCGTATCATACTCTCGAGAACATAGTTTCTTTATTCCAACTCTTCGTTTATCTATATACTCATGATTGTACAAAAATTCATCACCATACCAGAGAATCATTTAAATACATATAACTCAATTTACATCTCGACAAATCAGTTCACGCTGATATAAACAACTGAGTTGATTTCCACTACTACAACCCATGTACATGCACTCGTTCATAATTCTCTTGTCATGCAAATCAAAGATCTCACAACTATATTAGCTCAAGGAAACAGAGATATTCCAATTAAACTCACTAACCTTAGTCAAGCTTACCCGTGAAAAGAAAACCACTACACATTTCAAGCTTGAGTTTCCATCATTTATGCCTTTTCCGATGACAATTCTTTACACTGAAAATCAGATAAATCCAGATACTAGAATTTTCCACATTCCTATTATCAAATCCAGAAATACCTTCAAATAAACACAATCATCACAGATCAAAGAATGCACTTTAAAGATGAGCCACGTCAGATAATCCACACAATGAGAATGATAAGAAAAGCCCAGATACGATCTCGCAACAGAAACCCGAGAACATAACTCATAAGAGAATAATAATGAAGACTCGAAAAATTTTCTCAGAGAAAACCAGAAGAAAAATAATACTTATCTATTCTGGAATTCCATTGTAATAGAAATAACATATCTTTCAAGTATACACATAAGACAAACATCATTTGGCAGGAACGGAAGAATAGCCTCACAAAAATTTTTACCATTGTCCTTATTCCAACTGAATAGAATAGAATTTCGAAGAGAATAAAGAAATGCCGATCATAAACCAACGGGTCCAACAGTGTTTACATCTAATATCATAGTTAGCTAATATTCTCACACAATAAGAATTTCATCAAAAAGAGAATGATTATATAAACCCCTGAGGACAATTGAATATTTAGAACACCTAGAAGAAGTCACCGTAATTTATTCAACTTTAACCGTTACACACAAACATCTTTACAACTCATTTATCCTTTCTCTGACTAATTCTGTCACCAAGGACCCCGTATTATCCCACCCACTAATGAAAACCAATTCAGAAGGAATCCCAGCAAACATTTCTTTAAACTTCATACCCAAATGAGTAGAATAGCTGAGACCAATTTTCTTCTTTAACTAAAACATTACATGCTCTGTATGATCTTTTAAAACATCCCAATATTTCTTCTAAAATCGAGTTCATTTGTTACTCTGTACTCTACTCTGTTTGCATTACTAATTATCTTACCATTGAACTCTTTAATCTCATACTTGTGAGCTTATTCAACATAATTCTCGTAAATTTTTTTTCATCAAAAAAGCAACACTGGTAAGGGGAAGTTGTAAAGCCTCTAACTTGACTCTCATAAATACACACTTATGACTCAACATTCATCGTCAATATAATACCATCACAGTCACATAGTTTACTCCAAGCAAATTAACATACTTATTTATTTTACAACTATTTCTGTAATCCACAATTTCAAATAGTAAATCTACTTACTTGAGCCCAATATCAGTATCTAATTAAATTTCAATATTTAACTTCAATTCTACTTACTAACATTTGTCAAATTAAAGAGCGTCTTACGAGTTTAAGTACATCGTTTACTTAAAGCCATAGTCCAACTATGGTCTTACACATACATTGCCAAGGCCCTGCCGTGGTCTTTATTTCACTTGCCATAACTCGGTTATGGTCTTTTTAGTTGATTGCCATATGTATATTTAGTAAAAACAACTATAATTTATATCTCACATAACATTCAATACATTCTTCATTATAGTCAAATAAACACATTTTGACATGAAACATATATATACACAATTCTTTCTTATTTAATATACATAATACAATATGAACTCACCAATTTTACTTTCATTTGCTTCTCACATAAGTTCTGTACATACATGTATTACTTATTTTGATCGTACTTTAATTCTTATCTTGAATATGCCCGTTTAACCATTCGAAATCATTACGGATACTCGATAATCACATATAGCTCATACAATGCCATATCCTAGATATGGTCTTACATGTTATAACATATCGATGCCACTATCCCACACAGGGTCTTACACGAAATCACAATACAATGCCAATGTCCCAGACATGGTCTTACATGTAATCACATATCGAGTCGATGCCATGTCCCAGACATGGTCTTACACTGACTCTCTTATATCGAGGCAGATGCCGTATCCTAGACATGGTCTTACACTGCCTCTCCTCTTTTCACGCCGATGCCATGTCCTAGACATGGTCTTACACTGACACATATCAAGCCAATTCCATGTCCCAGACATGGTCTTACACTAGCTCACATGTATTGCCATGGTCCAACCATGGTCTTATCCGTCAATTCATCATCGAACGATTGTACTCATTTCCTGCATTCTGCTCAATTTGATCTTCCAATTCAATTTCATATTATCATATTATTTATGATTCCATATCTAAACCATAAAACATAACATTATAATACCTTTAATTTAGCAATTGAAACATAAGAGTTAATCATATAAACACACTGATTATACATCATTCGATAAGTGTACATAAACACACATTCCTTCATCTTGAGTAAATTAGCTTACCATATTCACTTAATCAAATAGATTGGGCACATAACATCATACGAATACCAACATACATAGATAAGCTTATCACCACATAAACTTTCATTTCATTCCACGTTTCCACATTTATTAACATATGATTATCACATTGCTTACGTTAGCACATAAATATCATGAACTTCTATTCAGACATTTCTTAATTTTGACACATCATAAGCATGTTTCAATCCTCTCAATATCATTTTTACGCATTATTGAAAATAGCTCGGTTGGAAGTCACCTCTGTCTTAACAAAACAATTTCGTAAGAGCCGAGAGATATCACACTATCACGAGTAGTAACATGACATGTATAGCTAGACTCACATACGCTAGGTTAGTCTGAGAATTGACTAAACCATAGCTCTGATAGCACTAAATATAACACCCATTACCCGTATCTAGTGTCAGAACAGGGTTTGAGGCATTATCGAACTTACATCAAAACATTCATACAAAACTAGGCCATAAAATTTCATCCAAATTAAAAATTTTCATACACATGCATAACATCCCTCATACGAGAGGCCCAAAACATACATCGAGGGAGGCTCGGGACTAAACCAAGAACTTTGGAAACTTTTGGAAAACTTAGAAAATTTCATCATCAAACAGGGTAGCACGCCTGTGTGGCTCGGGACACGCCCGTGTCCTCAGCCCATGTAACTTTCTGTTTATGACGTCATCACAAAAAAAGGGCACACAGCCAAGGCACACGCCCGTGCCTCCAGGCTGTGTCCCTCATACAGCTAAGACACATGGCTGTCACAGCCCGTGTGGCCAATTTGAAACTAAAGTACATGATGAAGGGGACACACGACCCGTGTGGACAATTTTTAGGCTATTTTCCAAGCCAATTTCTACCATCAATAACAAACTCACATGCTTACTTTTATTAACCATTAACATGGAACATTTGAACATTCAATCATCCATAAGCAATACATTATCATGGTAAACTCATATCATATTTTACATACTTAAAACATCATGCTTAGTCAAGCTCAAATTTACTAATTCTCATGCATCAAAGTTTATAGGATTACTCCCATATCACACATTTAAGTCTTAGTTATCAACACATCATCTCATCTCAATTAAACCATCAAGCATTCACCACCAACAATATAACTCATTACATACACACAATCACGAGCCTCATCTCCATGACATAGGCACATGCATAATCATATAATCAACATAAGCCACCATTCATGGCTATACACAAATTGAACTATAACCATTATAGGCCAACACATTTGGCCACATTAGTAATGACATAATTACAAAAGATAAAGCCCCTATACATGCCATAGACTTAAGTATTTGAATACTTATACCCAAAATGGTAGCTTGATAGTATGATTGAATCTCCAGAGATCTCCAACCCGAGCTAGCTAAATAAACCTATAAGAAATGAAAAGGAACGTGGAGTAAGCTATAAAGCTTAGTAAGTTCATATGAAAATAATAAGCAATTTATTAACTTGCTTCTCAAGATAATACAACCATATTTTCATTTTTACTTATGTACAGGTCAAGTTGTTTTCTCGAGTCACAGTCACTAATTTATTTATATCTGGAGTTACGGAACTCCAAATTAAGTTCAGCTAATTTTTCTTGAAACTATAGTCAAAATATATTCTTAACATAAAATTTTCAGAATTTTTGGTTAAGCCAATAAGTAAAGTTTATTCTTTAAAATCACCCCTGTTTCGCTACTCGGCAACTTCGACCTTTCTTCACTAAAAATTAATTATCTCATAGTATAGGACTTAGATGATGTTCCCATCTATTTTTATTGAAAAAAGATTAAGAATTATCGGCATATAAACTATAACCAGTAACTATTTTTGCACAATTTTTAATGATTTTCTCAAATCAGAGTAGGGGATTTCAAAATTGTTCTAACTCTATCTCACACAACTTCAAATATATCGTAATATGAAATTCTTTTGCTTACACCGTTTCTTTTATAAGAAACTAGACTCAATAAGATTCAATTCCATATTTTATTCAATCTTTAACTTACTTTCTACTATTTTTGGTGTATTTTCAAAGTCGAACTGCTGCTGCTATCCAAAACTGTTTTAGTAAGAAAATGATAATAACTAAATTTACCATACCTTCCTTTCTTTCAATTAGAAATCCATACATTTATAAACATATATCATATCACAAAATTAACAAAACATCATTTCACAATGCTCATGGACTTACCATTCATGGATTTCATATTAAGTTGATTTTCTGTACATACCTGTACTGATCCTTACCATTTGATACATATACATAATGCCATTGCATCTTCGATGTGTCGCACACTATGTACCATATTCGATACCTCGCACGCTAAGTGCTATTCTGGATGTTTCGCACACTATGTGCCATTCTCAATACTTTGCACACTAAGTGCCATTTATATATATAGCCGACGCTATCTAAAATTGCACACCAAGTGCCACTTTTAGCCGAAGCTATTTCGAACTGCACACTAAATGCCATTTTAGTCGATAAGTCGTTAATCATAACAATAAGCACATATAGGCAATTTATACATTATCAAGCATTAAAAGCATAAATTTAACAATGCTTAATACATACGAACTTACCTCGATCATCAAAACGTTGAAATGGATCGACTTATCCGAAACTCTGTTTTTCCCTCAATATAGACTCGTACGAGGCTTAGCTTGATCTAATCAATCAATTTAGCTATTTCAATCCATATTCTATTCATTTTAACTCTATTTATTTTGGTAAAATTACTATTTTACCCCTACACTTTTGACCTTTTTACAAATTAGTCTCTAAGCTCGTAAAATGCAAATTTAGTCAATTTCATCATAGCCCAAGCTATCCAAATTTCATACATGCTCATACCAGCCCATATTTTTCATTTATTCACACTTTTACCACACAATATATTAGATTTCACAATTTAGTCCAAAATTGACATTTCCGCTAAAATTCACTTAACAAAACTCAATAATCTACCATCAAAGATTTATTTTCTATCATTAAACATCAAGATACTCAAATATTCCACAATGGCATCATCCAAATACTTTAACAATTTTGAAATCGGAGGTACGGGCTAGCTAGAACACAAAGCAATGATCTCAAAAATATAAAAATTATTAAAAACCGAGACGAAATGGACTTACATGCATGAACAACCATGGCCGAACCTTCAAAGGTTTGAGAACATTATTTTCTTTCTCACATTCGGCTATTGATGAAGATGATAGCATGTAATTTGGCTTTTGTTTTATTTTATTTTATTATAATTACCAAATACCATATTGAACCTTAATATACATTAATAATTTTCATTATACCAAGCCACGGAATTCCACTATCAACAATTATGGAATAATTACCACTTAAGGACTCCCACTATTTAATTCCATAGCCATTTAATATCTTTAACTTATAGAACACAACTTTTACGCTTTGTGCGATTTAGTCCTTTTTGCTTAATTAACTATCAAAACGATAAAATTTTTCAATGAAACTTTAATACCTCTTATTGCCACTCCATAAATATTTATAAAAATATTTAAGACTCGGTTTATAGAAACGAGGTCTCAATACCTCATTTTCTAAACCCAGTTAACCTTAAAGTCGTACCACTTGAACTTAATAAATCACTTATAAAACAAAAATCACAATATCAAAAACCTTTTTTAAACTCACAATTAACTTGTAAATATTAAATATAATATTTAAAAACCTACTTGTCGGATTTGGTGGCCCCGAAACCAATGTTTCGGTTAACTCTAAAAATGGGTTGTTACTAGTGTACAGAGATATTTTGTGATTCCAACAGTTAAAGTTGCATGTAAAAAAAAGAGTTAAGTGACATATTTGATGGTTCAATTATAATTGAGTTAAAAGAAAGACCGTTATATATTCAATATATTTGTGAGGCTTAGAAAGTTGATAATGAATTTTTAGCAAAGCAGGGCTAATGTGATTTGAATGTTGATTTAGAGTTCTAGATTGATGCTGAAGGTTGTCTGAGGTTCAGAAATTTTTTATGTGTTCCAAGAAATCTAGAGTTGATTCAAATGATTTCGAACGAAGCTCACAGCAGTCGGTTATCTATTCATTTGGGTAGTATGAAAATGTATAATGGTTTGAAACAATTTTGCTAGTGGCATGGTATGAAATGAGATATCTTTGATTTTGGTACCTTCTAGATTGCTTCAACCGATTACGATATCTGAGTGGAAATAAGACGGAGTTATGATGGATGTTATGATGATAAAGTAATTAATGAGTTCTTGTATTGAAAGTGGTGACATGAGCTATACATATTAAAATATTAATTATTTGTATATAAATTCCAAGTTTATATTCTGCTAAATAAGATATGTTTATGTATGTGATGTTAAAGTATGAATCATGGATATATTTATGTATATTCGATTATATGATGATATTCTAATCCTATTAGTTAATGATAATTTTGTTAATGAACATATGTATGCTCTGACCAATTTAAAGTTGATACAAGGATGTATATGGGGCATCGACATGTGAATTTCGATATGTGATGTGCGAGTAAGACCATGGCATTGATGTGTGATTCCTATATATGTGCGCAAGTAATACCACGTTTAATACATTAGCATTGATATGTGATTGCATGTAAGATCACGTCTGGGACGTTGGCATTGTACGATATGTGTGATTATCTGAGTGTCCTATCCAATTCCGAATGGTTCATCGGGCACCGATAAGTTGTGATCGAATGTGCAAAATGAGCTAAAGTGATCAGGTATGAATTGGTTTATCACCTACTTGAACAAGGTAAGTAAGTTACTTAATATTTGTTGCAACTCATATTTGAAGTAAAAGAAGAATGTAAGTGAATGTGAAAAATGTATTTGGCCTTGTGAATAAATAATATGAGTATTATTGAAATGATTTTTTAATATGTGTAATTGGTGGTATGTTCGGCCATTGATATAAATACATATGTATGATTGTTATACTTTGACTTACGAGTATATGCATATAAGTGTACGAGTATTTGGTATCATAAAGATGTTTTGGCTGAGCCATTGAATGATAGTTTGTTAATGTATCCATATATATATAAGTGTTCATTCGGTCATTGCTATGTTTATGCATAAGAAGATATATTTTAATTCATGAGTATATGTTTATGTGTATACATGTACCTGGTCATTTAATGATTGAGCTTTGAAACAGAAAGATGCTTTGATAATTTATATATGTATACAACCATAAATAAGTTATATGTGAAAGTATAAGATAAATGTTAAATCATTTGATTGAAGTTTAATTTGAATATGATAGTATAATTTGATATACTTTAAATGTATGGATTATGTCTTTGAATGGTTTATTTGCTTATGACTTACTAAGCTATAAAAGCTTACCTTGTGTGTGTATGTTTGTTTTGTACTTTATAGATTTTTGATTCAAGTTACGAGCTCGAGAATCGCTAGAGAAGTTTACCATACTATCGACTGTCTTCGATCTTTATAAGCTGAATATTAGGACCTATGGCATGTATAGGTTGGATTACGTTTTGAAATGTTGGATTTTGGTTGTGTGTAATCTAAACCATGCAAAAATGGATAATCTTTTATTTTTGAATTTAGTTATGCTAAGTATGGTTTATGTTCATTTTAGTCATGAGGTTATGTGCTATGAATGTATAATATTTGTGTTAGGTCCTATATGCTTTACAAATGGTTGATGACTTAGGATGTGCATGTGAATGGTTCGGCTAAAGTTATCCATGGATAGAAGTATTGTGATATGTGCCATTGTATGTTGAAGTTGCTTGATGATTTGGATGTGGTTTGAAAGGGTCGGACATGGTACACATATGGTATGAATTATGTTGTTGTGTCACTCTTATTTAAAATGATTCGGTTATGACTTATGATGATAGTAATAGTTAAATTTGGTTGACAAGTATATTCGGTGTGATGTTGGATTTAGGTATTGAATAAATTGATTGATGATTCGGCTTTTGCATTATATATCTAAGTATATGATGTATCTATCATGGTATAAATAAATATTCTTGTTCGTAAGTATATTAGTTGATTCGGCTATGGTATTTATATATATAAATATGTGTGAAGTTGGTTGATATGCTTTGTTAAAATGAGAAAATGAATATGGCTGATTATAATGCTCATGGTTATGTATACAATTGACCTTGTTTTGGACTTATATAGAAGGTATGTCTAATACATGTAATGTTAAGGAGTTTGGTTTATATGCGTCGGTCACAAGGTAAATAATGGTTATTAAGCTAACTAAGGTATAATATGTATTAGACAGGTGATGTTCAAGAGTATATGCGTTTTATGAAATGTTTAAATATCTGAATTGGTGATAAAAAGACTAGCTGTGTATATGCATTTCGGCATGTAAAATGAGTGCCATTCAAGTCGCTACTTGTGTTATAAAATGGTTAACTATAAATAAATGATTAAGTATACTTTTAGTATGTGAACTAGGCTTAATTAGCATTATTATTGATGTTCGGCAATAGTCCCATTTCATTATGATTAAAATGTGTATAAGCTTTATTTGTTTATTGAAATTTATTTGACCATTTATGGATTATTAATGCCGTATAAGTTAATGACTAAAATTCCATGTCTTAGATTTTATTTGATTTAATTTATACATGTATAGAAATATGACTTAAAATGATTGATGTTTACTAGATATTCTAATATCATTACAATGTTCATTAATGATTTGTATTTTTTTATATTATTTATTAATAAATTCATGATTAACAATTAATTGGACATTTGTTTACATATATGAATATGACTTGTGTGAATGCTCAGAGTTGTGCTTTTGTTCAGTAATACCTTAGGACCCTACTTCAGCGACGGATATGGGTTAAGGGTGTTACACTACCAATTTGATTTTATTTCCTTATTTAAGATTAAGCTACAAACATTAAGTGTAATTTATGCCATCATATGTTGACTATAGTAATTAAGTTTAGTTTATACCAACAATCCTCCCCTTCAAAGTCAGTCCACCAAAAAAAAATTCAAATTTTAGTTTCATATTAACATCTTTCATCCTGTCTTTCTAAACTAGTGTTTCAATAATAAAAAAAGTCTTTGTTTTCCATCCATAGAAGATTATATTACCAGTAGCTATAAAATTTAAAATCTCACAACACTCTCGTCTTCGACTCCTCTTCAAGAATCACTAATTTTATTGTTATTTGGGCCCTTAATCAACATATTAATTAAATTTTGGGGAAATTTTTCAATTTGAATTGTAGTCTTATAGAACCACCAATCCTCCTTTTCCAAGTCATTCCACCAAAAAAATTCAAATTTTAGCTTGATATGAACATTTTTCATCTTGTCTATCTAAACTATTGTTTCAATAATAATAAAAAAGTCTAAACCTAGCTTGAATTAAAGTACTATGTCTTGTTGTGCAAGAACTTCTTAGTGGTTGTCGATACCTCCACAGTTCCAACTTAAACTTTTCATTATGGACCATTGATCCCATCAACAAGACTTGGCGATATAGATTTGTGATAAGCCTTAGAGTGCTCATCTTTTACCTCTACTGAATCCTTGGCAGAAACATTAGAAGCAAAATTTGGCTCAATCTGAGCTCTATTCTTCCTAACCACCAAGCCGATTGGGTTATACTCTTTATCAAGGTACAATTCTATCCTGAAATGGTTTCAAGATTTCTCCAATTTATCGGTCCTAACCAGCTCCCAATTAATCCCTATTAAGATCCCTAAATTACTATAAACTTGTTGCACAAAATTTGAAATATTTTCCAATTCCATAAACACTTATATGAATTTATAATATTCAGATTTCAAAATACCCACACTCGGCTGGCACAAGACCTAACAAGTTGCAGGAAATGGACCCACACACTAGTGTAGCCCAGACGACCTAGCACATGGCCAACCACACGCCCGTATGGCTCACACAGCCCAACACACGGCCAGTCACACGACCGTGTCGTGTGGCGTCGTCTGCCAGTTTCGAATTTTCATGAAATTACAAACTCTCAAATGAAAACCAAAATCATAAATAAAACCATAAATTACCAAGTTTAAACTGTTTACGGTTGAGTGGTCACCACTGAGTCTCCGCTACACCAATCTGCTTAAGTTTGAGGATTACTGAATAGTATAGACAAATAGATGTGAGTTTTCGTAAACTTAGTGTGTAACCCAAAAGAATTAGACATGAAAAGCATACAGAATCATACACACAGTCAGATACAGTCCCAGATTTAGATAGCAGAAACAGTTATGCAAAATCCTACTCACATCCTCTACACACCAACTCCGACCATCCCATCACACCATGTGGGGTTAAAAACACCTACCATCCCTACACACTATATCGTGCCATTACAACACATATAAGATAATATGCAACCAAGCTGCCAAACTATAGGTAGTAATGCCATATAGAACACTTCCTCCACATATACAAATTCCACCCCAAACATATACAGAAAATATATGCAAAAATAACAAATTAAACATGCTCAACAAGCTTAAATACAGATAATGGATTAATTAGACAAGCATAGCATTATCATACTCAAAATAGAATATTAGACTATTAGATCCACAGTTTTAGGGTTTGGTTAGCCCTTACCGACCCTGCGGTAGGCCTACAGTTGATCAGAATGACCCGTGCGACCCTAGGGAAAATTTTAGAATTATGGACCCACATGCCCGTGTGGGCCCACACGTCCAGATTGGCCTTGCCCGTGTGGCCTACATGCCCAAATTAGCCTAGCCCGTGTGGCCACATGGCCATACTTTGGCCACCACACAGCCGTGTCCCGCACACGACCCTGCTTTTGTCGATCACATGGTTGTGTCTTGCACATGGCTAGCCATAAGGCCAGGCACACGCCCGTGTGGCGTCGACAGTGAGGTTTTTCAACTTTCATCGAAGCTCATTTTTTTGCGTTTCGAGAACACGCTTGGTACGATTTTAATGTTATCGCAATCTTGAGCCCACTAGAACCTATAAATAGACATTCTAGAACCTGAATTTAGTAACACTTACGAAAACTCACCCGCAATTATTTCACATATGAAGCCTTACAACGCCAATCAAACACGTGAATACTTATCGTTATCAAATGAAAACCCCCAAACACTGAGTTTGCTGTAGGAGCACCAACTGATTCTTGTCCTTCGCCTAAACCGAGAGTAACAAAAATAAACCCCCTCATTAAAACTTAGCCAAAAATGTTAAGATTCTAACAAAATAAGACATACCGAACAGATAGAGCCGAAAATTGCACAAAAGGGAGCGAATTGAGAAAATCGAGAAGGAAAAGGAGAGACGAAAATTAAATAGAAGAGAAAAGGAAACAGGAATGTCAAAAGAGAAAAGGAAATTTTAGGAAAAAGAAATAAAATAATAATATAATCTATTAACAATCCCACTAAATTCCTAACTCCCCACTAACCATCCAACGACCCTAGAATCCCAACTCCACCGGAACTCTATCATATAACAGAGCAAAAATATAACACACTCGCTAACTCAGAGATTCAAACACAGGACCTTCAACATATCAACTCCCTTACCACTCGAACCAGCAAGCTTATTTTGATATGAATTTACAGACAATTTAATATAAGCTCACTCAACAAGGGTAAAGCTTGGATCTAAAATTAACCAGAATTTACTAAAAGTGGGACTTGAACCCCAGACCTCACACACATACCCAGAACACTTAACCACTGAAGCAGATACACATTTATGTTAGATATTTACAGAAATAGAAAAAAATATACCAAGGCATTACACAAGGCCTAACAAATTGCACGAATTGGCCTACACACTAGCGTGTTCCAGACGACCTAGCATATGGCCAACCACACGCCTGTGTGGCTCACACAACCCAACACACAGCTAGCCACACGACCGTGTGATCCACACAGTCGTGTGGCATCATCTGCCAGTTTCAAATTTTCACAAAATTTTTAGATTTTGGTGACCTTTCTCATTATCTACGGGTTATAACACACACCTTATCGCCTCTGGGATGTCAGCATTGAAGCAGCAATCCAAGTTCCTGCACACAACATCCAAGGCCAACCAAATTAGTAACAAATATCGAAATCGAAACTTGAATTTGGTATTTACCACTTAAGAAAACCAGCCCCTAAACTAGCATGTGGTCACTTACCCATAAACGAATTGGTTTCACTAAAATTGACTTGTCGAAGGAGTAATCGTTGTAGGACCTACTGCTTAAAGAACAAAAAAAGGGATCAAAATCAAATATTAAAGAATAACTAAAACCCCTATCTATCACATTTTTATATCACATAAGACACATATAATTTTCATAATTTATTATACCACATGTAACACCATATACATTCCTATTCACACATAATCAAAACACATCATTATACTTCATATAATTACCATGTCTCATAATGACCATTTCACTTATCAATATTAACAAACCTTAATAACATATAATACTTGACTTTACCTAGCCAATTCATTACACTTTAATATTCATGACTTATGCACATATAAATATATGTACTTATTCAAATATATATACACACACATATCAATACACAAATTTTATAAAAATCATAAAAAATATATATTAAAATAGCTCCAAACATATTCGGATAATACAAGATATCCTTTAACACCAAATCATTTATAAACCTTAACTGGGCAAATTACTAAATTAATTTATATACTTTATTTTCATATAAAATCATATTCAAACCAATCAAAAATACCTATGCATATATTGTTGCCAATTCATTCATATCACATCCAAAATTCTTTAATCAACTTCATTACACAAACACATATTATAAATACTAGACCATAATCAAACAAAACCAAATTCAAGCTTAGGAGTCAAGCCATATTCGCATGCCTTAAATTATACATATCCAAGATCAGACAAAATACATATTAGCCTATACATGCCATAAGTTTGAAATAAGACTTTTAATAGTACTGAAGATTGATGATAGTGTGGATAACTTCACTGACGATCCTTGAGCTTAGAGCAAACTTCCAAAAATCTATAAGAACAAAGAATAAATATACTCACAGTAAGCTATCGTAGCTTAGTAAGTTATAAGAAATTTAAGCAAATTAACAACCTCCATATATATGTAAAATATCTCGAATCAAACATATATTTATACATTAATATACCATGGCCGAATATTCCATACATATATATTATCAATATATTCTCCAATTTCAAAGTCATAATATCAAAGATAATTGATTAGACATATGTATTCATATATATACAATCACATGAATCCAACGTTTAAATCACCTACTTATACTTACCATAAAACCGAATACCTTACTCATAATTTCATACATTTTCAATATCATCACATATCTGTCAATCAATTAACTTTCATTTCGAATAGAATAACCATATTCACATACCTGAATGCTTTAGCTCACTTAACATATTTGATTGCTTTTACCGTTGCCCACATAAAATTCATTAGGCATAAAGCCTTGTATAAAACACCGGCACAGAGCCTACTAGGTAATAAACCTGATTCAATACATCGGCATAAAGCCTGCTAGGCAATAAGCCTGGTATCATACACCGGCATCAAAGCCTACTAGGCAATAAGCCTGATATCATACATCGGCATCAAAGGCTGTTAGGCAATAAGCCTGATATATCACTGTTACGAAGGTAATCTTATTTATAATTCATATCTCAATTGAACCAAAAATATTCCCAAACATCATAAACATTCATGCATTCGGCTCTAACCATTGAAATTAATTCAATTAAATTCAACATATAAAAATCATACAGATTCAAATTTAACAACATTTATTACTTATAAACTTACCTCGGATATCGACGAACGATTTAAATCGGCTATTCGACTATTTTTTCTTTTCCCGGATCCATCTCTGATTTCTTTTGTTCTTGATCTATATAATTTCAAATTAACCTCATTTAAACACAATTTCATTCAATTTAATCCAACAACAAATAAATGGGAAAATTACCATTTTACCCTTAATATTTCATAGTTTTACAAATTAGTCCTAATTGCACAAAACACAAATACAGAAAATCTCACCACATCATAGTTAGGCCGAATCTTCCTTATGCTCATAATAATCCATATATTTTATTTATTTTTCATTTTAGTCCTCCAATTTATTTTTTTGCAATTTAGTCCTAATAACTCAAAATCATCAAAAACTCCAATAAAAAACATATTAATCCAAAATATATCTTTCATAATTTATCATCAAACATCACAAAACACAAATATTCATCAATGACATAACTCAAAATATTCACCAAAATAAAAAATTCAAGCATGGATCAAGTAGTACTCGAAGCAACGATCTCAAAAACGTAAAAATTATCAAAAACCGAGAAAAGTCCATACCTTAATCAAGCTTAAAAGTTGTCGAATACCTAAGCTTTATTCCTTTCTTTTCTTTTTAAAGTTTCGGTCACCAAGCAAATAAAATGAAACTTATGTTTATTTTATGTTTTATGATAACATGTATATTATTTATTAATTTACATATTTAACCTTTTAAAACTAATAATAAAACATACTTAATATGGACACATTCGACAACCACATAGTCTAAAGGTTTATTTGCAACTTAAATACTTCAATTTACAAAGCCATTAACAAATTGGTTCTTATAAAATAAACTATCTATTTTTTAACTTATGCAATTAAACCCTTTTATTAAACTAAGCACACAAACGATCAAATTTTTATACAAAACTTTCACAAATGCAAATTCACATATAATAAACACGGAAATTAATATTAAAATATTTTTCTGACTAGGATTCATGGTCCAGAAACCACCATTCCGCTTAGGGTCTAAATCAGACTGTTACACTCTCTGGGACAGTAGCATCGATATGTGATTACATGTAAGACCACGTCTGGGACGTTGGCATTGTACGATATGTGAGATTATCCAAGTATCCTATTTAATTCCGAATGATTCAATGGGCAATGTTAAGTAAAGACTAAATGCGAAATCGAATTAAAAAGGTTCAGGTATGTGTTGGCTAATGTATTGAAATTAAGGTAAGTTTTGGTATTTGAAGTGATGATATGAATCATGTTATTAAGTTGGTTATATGTATATTGAATGCAAATCTATATTCAGCAAAATGATATAAGTATGTGATATTAAAGTGTGAAACATGTGTATACATATATGAATATGTATATATATTCGTCTATACGTTGATATTTTGACCTTAGAAGTAAATGATAAATTTGATAATGGATATATATATGTATTTCAGCCAAGTTAAAGTTGATACAAGAACGTATATATTGTAAATGAATTTGTAATTTTGAGTTTAAATGTGATTATGATGACATGAATTGGTTTTGAGTTGATTATGTCATTGAGTTGTTTAATTGCTTATGATTTCTAAGCTGTGATAGCTTACTGTATGTATGATTGCTTCTGTTTTATAGATTTTGGAGACTAGTTACAGACTCAGGGATCGTCAGCGAAGTCTAACACACTATCGTTTGTTTATCGGTATTTTTAAAAGCTAAAGTTTGAACCTATAGCATGCATAGGCTATACTACTTTTCAAATATGTTTGAAATGTTGTATATAATATGCCATGTGAAAATGACTAATTATGTATAAGTATTTACTATCTTGATCATGGTTCTTGTGTGTGTTAAGTTTGGTTTGTATGCTATGTTCAAATGATGATTTTATTTGGTTTGGTTGAATCGGCTATAGTATATATATAAGTATGAATTACGCTTGATATGTTACCTATTGTTTTAATGATTCGGCTATGTACTATATTTGAATTTAGGTAATAGATTTATATTTGATTGATGGTTCAACCATGCTTTGTATTTATAAGTGAAAAATGTTTTATTTAGATTTACTACGTATTATGGTAACTAGGTAATTCGATTATGGCTTGTGATAAATGTGAGTTTAATATGCTTGCGTTAAGTGAATAAATTGTTTTGAATCATGTTAGTAAGTTAATCATGATTCGGCATTTATATATATATATAAGTATATGATGTACCGGTTTGATATTTATATATATTAGATGAGACATATTTGTAATATGTTTGAATTGATGTGCAAATTATGGTTGATATATATGTATATTGATTTATTTCTATGAAAGGTTATATGCGTATAAAGTGATAGATTAAAAATGATGAAAATTTAAACATTGATCAAAGCATGTGTATTAAGTATGATTACATTAGGCTAACACACTGAAAAATGACCAAATGAATAGTGATTTGTGTATTGGTAAAATAAGAAGATTATATGAGTTTTATCTGATGCATATATGTCCGACTTGGTTAAGAAATATGAATATAAATATGGGTGAATGGTGCTTGATATGGTTTGATAAGGATTCTTGATGTGTTTGAAATAAGGTACTTTTGGATATTAGTTGAATTGGGTTATATCATGTGATTGATAAGTAATATGTATAGTATATGTAAGTTGAGTGTTTGATAAGTGTATAATGAAATGGCTAAAAATGATGTTTTATGTAACACCCCAAACCCAGCCTAGACGTTAGGGCCGAATCTGGTGTGTCACATCAAAGCGTCGTTAAAAAAAACAAGTTGTCATTGAAAGTTCATTTCTAAAACTAAAACCTTTCGCTCGAGGTTAGCAAATCATCTCGTCAAAAATGTTTGCTTAATATCCGACATTGGTACTTTAAGTTATTTCAAATCGCGGAAGCTGCTAAAGTTTGAAATATAAAAACATCTATTTTTAAGTGTTTTTGAAAATAGTTATTTTTTTTAAATTCGTGTTTAGCAGTTTTAAATAAGGAAATCAAAAACCTAATTAAAAATTTAATCCCTCAGAGGCCTTATTACAGAATTAAAACCCCAAAATATAAAATTCAAGTGAAAAGTCTACAGCAGAGCATCAGCGACCGTGTGGCCACCTCCGAGTCCCTCGCTGCTCCAAATCATCTAAGGCTGGGGATTACTTGCGTAGTTAAAAGAAAGGGTGAATTTACAAAAACTCAGTGTGTAATCCCTTATCAACCAGACAGAAAACAGCACATGCAGTAGCGGTCTGGGCCAGAGCCCTATTACAGTCTGGGCCTTAGCCCTATACAAAAACAGTGTGGGCCTAGGCCCAAATACAGTATTAGTACAGTGCAAACATGCAACTATGAATCCCACCCAAATCCAGCCAGCACACCATCTGTGCCAACTAACACACCATGTGGGGATATAAATCGACCCACCCAACCAACACACTAATATCGCAACAAAGCTACCAGTAATAATATCGCAGCATAGCTGCCAGAATAGTAAACGTGGCAAAGCTACCAGTAACAGTAATTGTGGCATAGCCACTAGTAATAGTGAATGTGACATAGTCACCAGTACAGTACTTCCACCATATCAAAATCCCAACCCCATGCAGTATTTCATGTCATAAATATTACGTGTATGCAAAGTCATACTCAGTAGAATCATATATGTAAATCATAAGCACATCAGTCATACGAAACATAAGGGCATAATCGTCATATTACCATACAGGGGTATTACGGTCATTTTACCCTACAAGAGCATTACATTCATTTTACCCTATAGGGGTATTACGTGTAACACCCAAATCCAACCCAGACGTTATGGCCAGATCTGACGTGTCACATGGACTTACGACTTAGTATGCATTTGCTGGTTTAAGTGATTGGGGTGATCTTTGTAAAAACAGTGATTGAATGAAAAGCCGATTTATCAATCTTTAGGCTATCCATTTGTTGTGCTTGTTGAGTCTTGAAAACGTTCATTAATTTTGAAAACCCGCGCAGCCTAACACTAGCAGTTTCGTCATAGTATAAATATAATAAAAAAATAAAACCATAGAGGAAAAAAGAAATTTAAATAGCGGCCTTATTACAACTTAAAACCCAAAATTAAATCAGAATATAAAAATAATAAAAATAAACTAACTTAGAAAAACCAACTTTGCAGATGATGTGGCCACTATGAATCCCTCACAGCTCCAAGCCCACTATGGTTGGGGATTTTCTGCAGAGATGAAAATAAAGGGTGAGTTCGGTAAACTCAGTGTGTAACATAACCCAACCATAGCCCAAAACAGATCAAACCTCAGAGTCAGACTTATCTGGGCCTTGGCCCAGTACAAAAATCAGAATGAAACCCATAGGCCCATAGCAGATACGAAACAAATATATCATGAATGCAGAAATCCCAACCCAGAGCCATCCGTAACACCCCCGTACCAGCCTTACACCATGTGGGGAGACTACTCGACCCACCCAACCACTACACACCACAGAAATTCGAACGAGGCTGCCAGATATTGTGACGAAGTCACCAGATACAGATATTGTGGCTAGGCCACCAGAACAGATATATATATATATGTGTGGCGAAGCCACCAGATTGCAGCGAGGCTGCTAGATATTGTGACGAAGTCACCAGAACAGATATATGTGGCGAGGCCACCAGAATGCAGCGAGGCTACCAGAACGCTTCCTCCATCAATGTAAACCCATGTCTCATGCAACAGAAATAATATGTCACGGCATACGTATACAGAAACAGAACATCATGCTTTTAAAAAAAAATAACCCTAGGGGTAAAATCGTAATTTTGCATGCATAAGGGTATTTCAGTAATTATTACCTATTGCTAAGGTTTCATGCTCATTCTAACGTTTACCAAGTAATTAGAAGTACTTACCTCGTCTTTTTACCAAAGTGGGCTCGTTGGCCCATTGGCCTGTTTTCGGCCCATTAAGCCCAAAAATACCGTTGTGCACGAAAATGCACACTCTGCACTCTAATCACCCAAATGCTACATATTCATTAACATCTGTCTCATGAGCGCTCGCATGCTCGCGAGTTCACAAAATACTAATGTTTCGGTATTTCGGCTTTTACCGATTCAGTCTAAGGGAGGGTGTCGTTTATACACCTGGTTGATGACAATTGATGACGATATCTCCCACGCGATACTCCTACAATCGATCACTAACACATTAGACTTACAAATTAACGATAACTAACATAAATCCACGTCAACTAACCCAATCATCACACAAGTTAGTCATTTACGCACGAGGGGCAAAATAGTCATTTAACACCGTAGGGGCAAAATGGTAATTACCCCACAAGGGTATCTCGGTAATTCTACCCTACAAGGGTATTTTGGTAATTCTACAACTTATCCACTTGGGCCTACGGACCCATTGGGACCACATGGCCCATTTTAGCCCATCGCGGCCTGAAATAGCCGTCCTACTGCTAGAGTAATGAGAAATACACACCTGTTAGGAGACTGCAGTTAATCCGTGCTCCAAAAACTCTTAGCTGACGCCCAACCCAAACGAACACATCACAAAGCGAAAGGGATTAGCCAAGAAGGGTATGCTTACTCTCCTCATGGTTTGCTCTATTTAAAGCCAGCTCTCCATCTACCCTTATGTTAGCTTCTCGATGTGGGATCCCTCCATCACCAGAGTTTTAAACCAACACCAACTCTTGCCGCCCCAACATAGCAAAATAATCAACCTTTGCGTGCCAAGGGATTCAAACCAAAGTCGTCTCACATGCCAACTCACGCCACCACCACTAGGCCATCAACTCATTTGTGTCACAAATCCAACACATTAAACTTTAAAGCGCACCTACTTGCTTTTAGATTTATTGAAAAGAAAAACCAAAATATATTGCAAGAGCCAAGACTTGAACCTTGGACCCCTTGCTTCCTCTATGGCGTCACTTCCTTGTCCCCTAAGTGGCGCCACCTTGCCACTACACCACACTCCTTTTTGTGTCATCTTTTACCCCTTTACTCTTAAAAGCCCAAACGCCAATTGCATCACCTGTTCATAAAATCAAAATTTCGAAGACTACCAGGGATTTAACTTAAGTTTGGGCCTTCTAAAGGCCCACTAACCTACTAAAATATATATATTAACCAACCAGAACACGCATAAATTTCAAAAATCACAGAAACACAAAAAACCCAAAAATTGGGGCGTTACATTACGGTCATTTTACCCTATAGGGGTATTACGATCATTTTATCCTACAGGGGTATTACAATCATTTTACCCTACAGGGGTATTACAGTCATTTTACCCTACAGGGGTATTACGGTTATTTTACCCTAGATAACAACCTCTCTGAAGGTCTACAATCACTTCGAGCGACACAAATAACCTAAATTCCCAAGGCCCATTACTCAGCCAAGTGGCCTATTTAGCCCAATTCCAGTCACGGGTATGCGAACACCGTAGCTCAATCCATTAATAGCCACTTACCGCAGATTTTATCTATGTGGGCCTACGAGCCCATTGGGTCCACACGGCCTATTCTGGCCCAATATGGCCAAAAACAACCTAAGTCATGTGTGTGACATGACAAGTCCAACTACTTTCCAGTTAACAGTTAGATTTATACATGTGGGCCCACGGGCCCATTGGGCCCATTCAGCCCATCGAGGCCCAGAAACATCCTATGCCATGTGCGCGACATGGCCAGTCCAACCTTTCCCCACCTGAAGGTGAGATTCACTCATATGGGCTCAAGGGCCCATTCGGCCCAATGTGGCCCACTACTGCCTAAGCCCACGAAATCACTCGTGGTGGCCTCTTTCGTAGTACGCCCACGTTTCATGAGCTCAGTTTACCAAACGAGCATTCACACGCTCAAACCCAACCTTTCAGCTTGTTAGCTTTTTACCGTACCACAGTTAGATCAGGGTGTATACACACTTTAACGGCTTTTACGCCTATTACCGTTTACAGGGTACAGATACATACCTGTTTACGTAACCGCTCCAAGTTCCACAAGCACCCAACCTACAATCATTCCCACATACCATCAGTCCTTCAACTACTAGTGTTCATGAACACCAAATCCCTAAATCAATACTTCTACTTACCTTGATCGAATGAAGGTGACTTAATCCTTCAAAATTGCTACTAGAAATGATCACACGCACTTGTCGATTATCTGTATTATGAACACAGATATTTAATAATCAGGATTAATCATCTATGTGGCCTAACCCACGAAAATTAATCTTACAGAGACATAAGGAATATTCGGGTAATACCCCATAACTAAAGTAACATCTCACTTTAATTGAATGATGAGAGAAAGAGTTGACTGCTTCCGAGTGCTTGCACTCCTTCACCCCACTGAAATACCTAAAACTCAAATCACATTGCGGAGATGGAGTGAATAACGCAATCAGAGAATATAGGGAGAATAAACTTTAGCTTTCAATAAAAGACAGACAAAAGATATTGAAAAGCATATATCGAAACAATAGAGAAATATAAACATACCTACCAATTGTAAGAAATTCTTGCAAAATTGAAATCTCAACACTAACAGCAGAATACAGAAAGATCGGTCAAAAATTAGGGAGGGGAGAAAAACCATAAGTAATCGATCTGAAAGAAGAAATGAGAGAAGAAAAGAAATAGAAAAGGGACCAATCGGCTATATCTTAAGAAAAGAGAAAGAAAAACAGAAAAAAGGGAAAAAAAGAGATTGAGTTCGGCTAGAAAAGAAAGGAACAGGCAACAAACATTCGGCCTAGTCTTGGAAAATAAAGCAATGTTAGGAGTAAACGAATGATCTAACAAGGAGAAGGAAGTTGAGTATGGGGATTTTGGCACTAAGAACTTAAATTAAACAAATCCTGAAAGAGTGCGAAAGGTTACCTATTAAATCGACACTAGGAAGAAAAGAAGCCAGAAACACCGAAAGATCAAAAACCCGAAAAGACAGAGGGAAATTCGGCACCCCTTCACTCACTAATTGCTGAAAATGCATACGCAAAGACCCCCTTAGCCAAATGCACATACAAGTTTCCCAACCAACTACAACTCCCCAACTTTCCAATCCTCTGAAAATCTCTCCCCTTATCCCTCCTTGATATCCTCTATAACAACCTCCAATACCCATTCAAACTTTCACCCAACAGAGTTTGAAATCACTTCAAACTCCTGCCGCCTCATGCTAGCAAAATAAATATCTTTTTTGCTTGCAATAGGATTCAAACCCAAGCCCTCTTAGTTACCAAGTCACGCCACTTGCCACCAAGCCACAAGAGTTTTTGTGACACATTTTATCCTCAAATAATTATAAGGTTTATACGCCAAAGTCAGGTTCCTTTAAAAGAAATACCAAAATAAATTGCAAAAGCCAAGACTTGAACCCAGGCTCCCTTACAACCTTAATGACGCCCCAACCGCTAGACCACATGTTTCCTTGTGTCATTTATTTAACACAATAATTCAAAAGGCATTTATCCAAACATCTAAGGTTTTATTCACTTAAGACCAAAATTTTTGCTAAAGCCCAGGTTTGAACCCAAGATTTCTCCAACACTTCTCAGGGTTATTAACCACCAAAGCAAACGTTTAATTGTGTCATTTCCTTGCACAATTAAATACTTATGTACAACCTCCTTACGGACCCATACTCAGGGCTCAATACTTCTAGGCCCAAATTCGTGGTGTTACATTTTAAGCTTAATTATTTCCGGTTTGAAATTAAATATAAGTGAAACATTTTGGAAATGGAAAATGTTACATGCATTTGGTTATTTGACTAAAACATATGTCTTATTAATGATGTGTATAATGATGTGATTGAATAAAATGAAAGTAGACACTGTATAAAGTTTATGAATTTTAGTATATATAATTTCTACTTATAATTTGCAATTGATCATATAAATAGTAATTCAAGTTATAAGGAATCATGATTGTTTTTATGCAAATTAGTTAAGCTAATTTTTGAGTTAAGTTATTATGGTTTCTACTAATATGTACCATGCACATAATGTTATAAATTTTGAAATTATGCTTAAGATATTTGTGAGATTTATTAATGCAGTATTTGTTGTATGTTTAATAGTTACGGATTAATAATTGTTACTATACGTTTCAAAGTATGGTTACATATTATAGTCGTATGACTGTTTTTGAATATGAAAGGGTTCGAGTATGAAATGAGATGTTTGTTAAATGTTAATGTTTTGTAAAATTTTACTATATGTTTTGTAAATTATTATGTATGCATTCGTAATGACCTAAGAGTTTATGTAATCATTCGGAAGTTGTGTTTGGTCCAGTAATACCTTGTAACCCTATTTCGGTGAAGGATAGGGTTAAGGGTGTTACATTTAATTGGTATCAGAGCTACAATTTAGTCGATTCTAGGATTAGCGTAGCGTGTGTGAGTCTAGCTATGTAACGCCCCAATTTTTAGGTTTTCTATGTTTCTGTGATTTTTAAAATTTGTGTGTGTTCTGGTTGGTTAATATATATATTTTAGTAGGTTAGTGGGCCTTTGGAAGGCCTAAACTTAAGTTAAATCCATGGTAGTCTTTAGAATTTTAATTTTATGAACAGGTGATGCAATTGGCGTTTAGGCTTTTAAGAGTAAAGGGGTAAAAGATGACACAAAAAGAAGTGTGGTGTAGTGGCAAGATGGTGCCACTTAGGGGACAAGGAAGTGACGCCATAGAGGAAGCAAGGGGTCCAAGGTTCAAGTCTTGGCTCTTGCAATATATTTTGGTTTTTTCTTTTCAATAAATCTAGAAGTAAGTAGGTACGCTTTAAAGTTTAATGTGTTGGATTTATGACACAAATGAGTTGATGGCCTAGTGGTGGTGGCGTGAGTTGGCATGTGAGACGACTTTGGTTCGAATCCCTTGGCACGCAAAGGTTGATTATTTTGCTATGTTGGGACGGTAAGAGTTGGTGTTGGTTTTAAACTTTGGTGATGGAGGGATCCCACATTGGGAAGCTAAGATAAGAGTGGATGGAGAGCTAGCTTTAAATAGAGCAAACCATGAGGAGAGTAGGCATACCCTTCTTGGCTGATCCCTTTCGCTTTGTGACGTGCTTGTTTGGGTTGGGCGTCAGCTAAGAGTGTTTGGAGCACGGATTGACTGCAGTCTCCTAACAGGTGTATATTTCTCATTACTCTAGCAGTAGGATGGCTATTTCGGGATGCGATAGGTTGAAATGGGCCATGTGGTACCAATGGGTCCATAGGCCCAAGTGAATAAGTTGTAGAATTACCAAAATACCCCTGTAAGGTAAAATTACTGAAATACCCCTATAGGGTAGAATTATCGAAATACCCTTGTAGGGTAGAAATACCGAAATACCCCTGTAGGATAGAATTACCGAGATACCCTTGTGGGGTAAAATTACCATTTTGCCCCTAGGGTGTTAAATGACTATTTTGCCCCTCGTGCGTAAATGACTAACTTGTGTGATGATTGGGTTAGTTGACGTGGATTTATGTTAGTTATCATCAACTAGGTGTGTAAACGACACCCTCCCTTAGATTGAATCGGTAAAAGCCAAAATACCGAAACGTTGGTATTTTGTGAACTCGCGAGCGTGCGAGAGCTCGTGAGACAGTTGTTAATGAATATGGTGCATTTGGATGATTATAGTGCAGAGTGTGCATTTTCGTGTACAACAGTATTTTTGGGCTTAATGGGCCGAAAACGGGCCAATGGGCCAACGGGCCCACTTTGGTAAAAAGATGAGGTAAGTACTTCTGAATACTTGGTAAACGTTAGAATGAGCATGAAACCTTAGCAATATGTAATAATTACTGAAATACCCTTATGCATGCAAAATTACAATTTTACCCCTAGGGTTATTTTTTTCCTGAAAAGCATGATGTTCTGTTTCTGTATATGTATGCCATGACATATTATTTCTGTTGCATGGGACATGGGTTTATATTGATGGAGGAAGCGTTCTGGCAGCCTTGCTGCAATCTGGTGGCCTCGCCACATATATCTGTTATGGTGACTTTGTCACAATATTTGGCAACCTCGCTACAATCTGGTGGCTTCGCCGCATATATATATATCTTTTCTGGTGGCCTAGCCACAATATCTGTATCTGGTGACTTCGTCACAATATCTGGTAGCCTTGCTGGAATTTCTATGGTGTGTAGCGATTGGGTGGGTCGAGTAGTCTCCCCACATGGTGTAAGGCTAGTACGGGGGTGTTATGGATGGCTCTGGGTTGGGATTTCTGCATTCATGATATATCTGTTCTGTATCTGCTATGGGCCTAAGGGTTTCATTCTGATTTCTGTACTGGGCCAAGGCCCAGATAAGTCTGACTCCGAGGTTTGATCTGTTTTGAACTATGGTTGGGTTATGTTACACACTGAGTTTACCGAACTCACCCTTTATTTTAATCTCTGTAGGAAATCCCCAACCATAGTGGGCTTGGAGCTGTAAGGGATTCGGAGTGGCCACATTATCTGCAAAGTTGGTTTTTTTAAGTTAGTTTATTTTTATTATTTTGATATTCTGATTTAATTTTGGGTTTTAAGTTGTAATAAAGCCACTATTTAAATTTCTTTTTTTTCCGCTATGGTTTTATTTTCTGATTATATTTATACTATGACGAAACTGCTAGTGTTAGGCTGCGTGGGTTTTCAAAATTAATGAATGTTTTCAAGACTCAACAAGCACAACAAATGGATAGCCTAAAGATTGATAAATCGGCTTTTCATTCAACCGCTGTTTTTACAAAGACCACCCCAATCACTTAAACCAACGAATGCATACTAAGTCGTAAGTTCATGTGACACGTCAGATTTGGCCATAATGTCTGGGCCGAGTTTGGGGTGTTACAAGCTATACATGCCATATTTTATACTACGATAGTATGATGATTCTTGACATTTGAAATTGTGTTCTCATATAGTAAATGGATCTCGATCGAGCCGTAATGGATGACATAAAAAGAATATGCCCGCTCCTACTCAGGGGGTAGTGCCAACTGATTCTAGGTCGATTTCAAGTAGTATAGAGGGAGAGGCTAAGTAAGCCTTCTTCCAGCTAATGAATGAGTGGTTTCTGGAGTTCATTCGAACGAATTCGGCTGCACAACAACGTTTACCCCCTCAAGTTCTTATAATTTTTAAAGTTATACAAAAAAGAAAAGAAAAGAAAAGATGATTTTGAAGCCAAAGATTCCCGTAAGAGTTCATCGGTTAAGACATTTCAGTCAGCATCAAAGAAATTCAGGGATGATTGTAACGCCCTAATTTTCTCAAATCCTGAAATCTTGTTAAAATTATTTTTTTGTGGTTGTGACGTGGATGTATGTTTGCCTTAGTGGTTTAGTGCTCTGGGAGCGTCAGGGAAGTTATGGGTTCAAGCCTTGGCTTGAGTAAAAATTTTCTCCTAATTGAATAAACCCTGTCTTTAGATAGTAGGGTTCTTAAATAAATATGGTTATGTTGTGTCATAAAAAGCCTATTCGTCCAGGGGATAGTGGAGTGTTACTGCTGGTAGGAGACTAGAGTTCGAGTCTTGCTGCACGCAAAGGGTGTTTATTTTTCTGTTGTGTCGTGTAAGAGATTGAGTGGTGGTAGAAATTTGATTTAGTAGGCATTTGGAGTGTTGGAGGGGGAGGGGAGTGTATGACCGAATTTCAAGGGGAGTGGGAAAGGAATTTGAACTAGTCAAAGGAGTAATTTAGGGAGATAATTGTGGAGCGAATCAGGAAGTAGGGGAGTGGGGAGTTGTCCGCCGAAAGTGGGATTCTCCTTGTGCCAAAATCGGTTTTAGGCAACTAGTGCCGAAACTGTTTAGTTTTTGCTCTTTCTTTTTCGATAAAAAATCCTCTGTAGCTCTTTTGTTTCTCTCTTGGTTGTGCCTTTGGTAGCCGAACATCTCCTTGGCCATTCGAGTTTTTGCATTTTGTGTTCGTGGTTTCTTTTGATTATTCTTTTGTTAAGTTGGCTCTTTTTTCTTGCTTTTTTTGGCCGATTCTTTCTTCCTCTATCCTCCTAAATATTTCTTCCCTCTCTCAACCCTTCATTTCTGACCTCTTGCATCTTGGCCACATACTGTATCCTTCTATCATCTAATCCTCCTCCTTTGGCCGAATTTTGTCTAGTAAGTTTCTCCCTATTGTTTTCCCTTTCGGCTTTACTTGGATGAACACCATTTCTTTCTTCTGCTTCGTGGTATAATCGCTACCCTTCTTATTTACCGTTCTAGATTAATTCTCTCTTCCACCGATTTCTCGACTCTTGATACTGTTGGTTCCACCCTACGTGAGTCAAAGTGATAAGTCATTTTGTAATGGTAGAAGTCTAGCCTCAATCTGTTGGGTTGTATTATTCATTCTTTTCTCAAGTTCCTAATATTTGGTTCTATCTATTGGTTATTGACAGCTATTAATCGTATCGAGTAAGGTTTATCTTCGAAGTGGTACACTATGTTCCTTTAAAGTAGTAAGGTAAACAACATTTCTGTGAATCAATTGTGTTGGTTTAGGTCTAAGCATATCTAACATTAGTCGTGGAATGATTAATGGCTTTAGGTGCAAGTTCGTTCCAGGAAGGGTACGCATCTAGAACCCAAACAAATGTGTAACCACACTACTATTAGCATAGATCGGCTGAAAGCCAAAAAGCTGAAAAGTGGGCTATTGACACCACACTAGCGTGTGGCCGCCCGTGTGGTAGGCCATGGTGTAAACCAGGGTCGTGTGGTCGACGAAGCGACCATGAGCATTTTCATAGACTGCCGCGATATTGGGCCATTTTGGGCCGAACTAAGCCATGTGGAACCAAAGGGCTTGTGGGCCTCACGTGGGAAAATTGTACAAAAGTGTGATAAGTATTGGGCTAGTGATGTAAACCACACAACTAAGGCCATTTTGGGCTGTGTAGGCCTTATGAACACGTGGGCCCATATGGGCCCGCAATATGTTCTGTAGGCCCATTATCACTGATTAACTGTTAAGGTAGCACGGGTCACCCAAGACAACTATGGACCTACTGTTGGGTCGGTAAGCATACTTAGACCTCATATCGATGAAATGACCATTATACTCCTGTGAGGTAAATTGACTAAAATACCCCTGTATTATGTATGACTATTTTTTAGCATGACATTTTCTACATACACGTATGATATTATGTTGCATTACATAGGGTGGGATATATGATGTTAGAGGAAGTGTACTAAAAGGCTATAAGCCTATTACTGGCAGCTCTGCTACAATTACTGTTTAGTACCACAACCGGTGCGACTTGGTATGTACGGTTGGGTGGGTCGATTTAATCCTCACATGGTGTGTAGGGCTGGTACAGAGATGGTGTGTAGCGGATGGATTGGGTAGGATTCTTTGCTTGCATGTTGTACTGAAATGGGTTCAGGCCCAGACTGCTACTGCTACTGCTACTGAAAAGGGGGCGAAGGCCCCTAACTGGATCTGAAAGGGCTTGGGCCCAGACTGTGCTTACTCTGATTGTTTGCTATTATGGGATTTCGCACACTGAGTTTTCGTAAACTCACCAATCTGTTATCTGTACAGGAAATCCTCAGGCTTAGACGGATCATGGCGTCGGAGGATAGTTATTTTATTATATATTATAATTAAGATTCTATTTTTGGGTTTTCAGTATGTAATAAGGCATCTTAAAGTTTTATTTTAATTTGGGGATTTAATTACTCTATTTTACCTGTTAGTAATAGGACTCAGATTTTCAAGAGTATAAAAATAAATGTTTTTTCTGGAAACACCACGTTTACACAAACACATTCTAAAAGCTTCTGCAACAAACCCCGTTTTAAAGTTTAATAACCAACTATTATAATTAATACATTACTAAAACAACATGAGTTTTCACAATGAACCACACATCCTAAACTTTTGTTAAGAACCTAAAGAAAATTTTATTTGTTCCACAAAATCTATGTTTTAACACTCCAATGGGACATCACAGATTCGACCATAACGTCTAGGTTGAGTTTGGGGTGTTACAATGATTTTAGCAGATCAAATAATACTACGGATTTTTCTAGACGTGATCGAGATAGACCACATGTGAGTTCACAAGCCATTTCGATTGCTAGTGTCAGTAATGTCCGGTTGAATCGACTTGAGTGCAGACACTGTGGTAAACGACATACTGGAAACTATAGATTGCCTGATCGGCCCTGTTTTAAATGTGGATCGATGGATCATTTCATTCATGAGTGTCCTATGTTAGCTAATCAAAATATTATACAGAGTTTGAGACCGCGTAACATGTCAGCTCGAGGTAGACAACTCAGAAATACGAGTAATGTGAGTAGCAGTCAGAGAGGAACTAAAGACACAGCAATTTGATCTGAGGCTCGTGCACCTGCCAGAGCTTATGCTATTCGCGCTCTCGAAGAGGTTTCAATCTCAGATGTTATTACTAGTATATTCACTCTTTATGATACTAGTGTAATTGCATAGATTGATCCTAGTTTGACTCATTCTTATGTATGTGAGACCTTAGTATCCAGTAAGACTTTGCCTATAGAGTCTTCTGAGTTTGTGATTAGAATATCGAACCCCTTGGGCCGGTGTGTTCTAGTTGACAAAATGTGTAAGAATTGTCCGTTGATGGTTTAGGATTCATGTTTTCTAGTTGATTTAATGTTGTTATCATTCGACGAGTTCGATATAATTTCGAGTATGGATTGGTTGACTTTGCACAATGCTGTTGTAAACTGTAAATGAAAGACTATTGATTTGAGATGCCAAAATGTTGAAATTAATCGGATTGAGTTTAATGATTTGAATGGTTTACCGGCAGTGATATCTTCTATGTTAGCTCAAAAATATGTGAGAAAGAGTTGTGAAGCTTATTTTGCTTATGTGCTTGATTCTAAAGTGAATGAAAAGAAAATTGAATCAGTATCAGTTGTGTGTGAGTATCCGAATGTGTCACCTGAAGAATTACCGGGTTTGCCACCAATTCGAGAGGTAGAGTTTGGTATTGAGTTAATACCTGGGATGACTCAAATATCAATAGTTCCGTATAGAATGGCACCGACCGAATTAAAAGAATTGAACTCTCTGTTGACTAAAGCTTCAGTGCTAATTCAGCTAGAATCGAGTAAAGAATTTGTTATCATAGTAATGCATCTTTCAATGGTTTCGATTGTGTTTTGATGCAGGAAGGCAAAGTCATAGCTTATGCCTCAAGACAGTTAAAACCGTACGAAAAGAACTATTCGGCACACGATTTGGACTTGGCAGCTATCGTGTTTGCATTGAATATATGGTGTCACTATCTGTTTGTTGAGAAATGTCATGTTTATTCCAATCACAAAAACTTGAAATATTTGATGACTCAGAAAGATCTAAATCTGAGACAGCGAAAATGGTTAGAGTTGCTAAAAGATTACGAGCTTGTGATTGATTACCATATTGGAAAGGCTAATGTTGTTGTAAATGCTTTAAGCCGAAAATCTCTGTTTGCTTTCCATGCAATGAACGCTCATATGTCTATGTTTGATAATTGTTGGATAATAGCTAAGTTAAAAACAAGACCTTCATTTATTCAATAGATTTGAGAGGCTTAAAAATTCGATAATAATTTGTTAGAAAAGTGGGCTCATTGTGATTTGAATGCTGATTCAGAATTCCAATTTGATACTGAAAGTTTTCTGAGATTCAAAAATCAAATATGTGTTTCGAGAAATTCAGATTTGATTCAGATGATTTTGAATGAAACTCATTGCAGTTGATTATCTGTTCATCTGGGTAGTATGAAAATGTATAATGATTTGAAATAGCATTATTGGTGGTCTGGGATAAAAAGAGATATTTTTGACTTTGTTTTGAAATGGTTGATCTGTCAGCAAGATAAACTTGAACATTAGATGCCATCCAACTTATTATAATCTATTATGATTCCCGAGTGGAAATGGGATAGTGTGACAATGGATATTGTATCGGGTTTACCTTTGTCACTGAGCAAGAAAGATTCTAGAAGAGAACGTTATTCAAAACTATTCACCGGTAAGATTTTCGAGGATGAAAATCCTTAAGGGGGAGCGTTGTAATAGCCCGATTTAGACCCTATTCAAAGCAGTGGTTTTGGGACCACGAATCCGGGTCAGAAAAATATTTAAAAATATTTTTTGTGTTTATTATAAGTGAATTTATGTGTGTGAAAATCTCATTTGAAAGTTTTATTGTTTCGATGCTCAATTTAATAAAAGGGCTTAATCGCGTAAGTTATAAAATTTGCTAACTAATTATTAAAGTACCAAATTGCTTTGTTCTTTTAATATGGGGTCTTTATGATGTAATTAGACCATATGAATTAGTGTTGGACGGTTTTAGTCATAATATATAATGGTTTCTGTAACACCCCGAACCCGAGACCGTCGCCGGAGTCGAACACGAGGTGTTAACAGACTTCAAACCACTTATTTGACATTTCCCAGACAAGCTGCCAATCTGCGTACTAGTCGCTTTAAAAATCATATATTGAGTTCTGAAACTCGAAATCCAGTTCCGTAAATTTTACCTGGAACTAGACTCATATACCTATGTGGTAGAATTTTTGTAGAATTTTTGGTCGGGCCAATTAGTACATTTTATTAGTTAAATTCTCCCCTATTACAGGGTGCGACTACACTGACCTTCATGCATTACGATTTGGATAACTCCATGCACAAAGCTTCAATACTGATGCCGTTTGTTTCTATAGAAACTATACTCAGATAGGAATCTATACATATATGGAATGACTCCTAATTATCTCTGGTTAATTTATAATGAATTTCCAAAGTCGGAGCAGGGAACCCAGAAACCGTTCTGTCCCTGTCTCACGAGAACCTGAATATCTCTTAACATACTGTCCATATGATCGTTTCGTTACTTCTATATGAAAATAGACTCATCAGGCTTCGATTAAATAATTTATTCACCATTTAGTTCCATTCCTACTAATTTTTGTAATTTTTCAATCCCACGTCACTGCTGCTGCCAGCATCTGTTACTGAAGCAACTATGCCCATTTCGTGATTTCTCATTGATCTAACTAGTAATTCATATACATATCACAAAATTATAATCATGACTAGCCATACCAAAGGCTAATCATTGTCAAACATCTCCCTACTACACTATTGCCATATCATGAATCTTAACACCAAAATTAATCAGCCATGACATATGGCATAAAAATCGAATTACCAAGACTTACGACCTAACGTTATAAAACCAAATTCAACCGAACATTTATGCATTTTCGCATGGCTAAAAGTTTACATACCAAATCTCAAAAAACATATTAGCCTATACATGTCGAAACGTTCTCCTAGACCGACTAAAAAGAAGATACCAAAAGTTGCTAGCCGGTGTGATGACTCCGATGACGGCCCGATCACGCAAAAAGAGACAAGTCCAAGAAACCTAAAATAGGTGACAAGGAAACACCGAGTGAGTATATAACTCAGTAAGTCATAAGCAATGCACTACCATCCATTAATAACATTATCACAAGAGGAAACAAAATGGAACGAGGCTAGTTACTCCATCCATACCGAACCATACCATAGTTCCTCAAACCTATCGGTTCAATCTCATACCAAGTCATGCATTCACATTCCATATACTAATCAATAGGATATTCGAGGCATTTTCATACATCATTTTATTTTCGTTACAATCATACAACTAAACGACCTTTCACCTATTCCATGATAAATCTTATGTACATGACTTCAATTATAATTGTCACATAGGTTCAAACTTACCAAGCTCAACTTCAAATATAAACATAACGCCTATTAGTCACGAACTCAAGGTACTTACCCGATCCGATGTCCGTGATCGACTCAATAATGTCGCACACTTAGTGTCCATAATGATTCAAAAGTATATATTAAGTCCGCACACTCAGTGCTATATAATCAACTCGCACACTTAGTGCTATATAATCAAACTCGCACACTTAGTGCTACATAATCAAGCTCGCACACTTAGTGCTGTACAATTTAAACCCGCACACTTAGCGCCAATCTCATGATCATAAATGTTTATACCCGCACTCTTAGTGCCGAGATCAACAACTCAATACATCTCACCTCTTTTCTCTTCATTCAACACTTTCATCACCACATACATACATGTATATATATATTTATCATTCCATTCAGCATCATTACATAGACGTTATGATCATTTAAATTAATACAAACTATATGCTTAATGACTTACTTTGTGTTGGGTAAGACGGTTCCAACTCGGCTACTCGATGATCTTTTCTTTGCCTTTGCTTGATTCTCCTCCTTTAACTCCTTGAGCTTAATCAATAAATCAACTAGTTTAACCATCTTGCTAAACATTTATAATTCAATTACACATGCATATGTATGTCTGTATATTCGGCAACCATCCTCACTAATTACCCATTTAGTCGATTATACACATAATTAAAGGTAACATCACGAATGGGCATACTTATGTATATGTATATATGTATATATATATACTTCGGAATGGGCATCACAATTAGATTTAACACCACCTTCATACTCAATTAGATGGCTGAATGCATGTATATATGCACAATGTCAACTATAACATCATTTAAACACCTAATTTCATCTCATGAACACTCGACCCATTTTTACCCCATATGGCCGAATGTGTAAGATTACATTCAACACCACCGATGTACTTAGTTAGGTGGCCAAATATACCAAGTTAGACTTGACATTATACGTCACAAGAACTCTAATTTAATTTGTCAATTGCTTGGCCAAGAACTCACAAGTGCCTTATCTACAACCTATTCGGCCTTACTACTTAAACTTAGCCTTTCATACACTTATCTCTATTGTTTTAGAAGGCCGAATCCTTATGTGTTCCAACATCTAGCTTACTCAATTCAACACATCAAAACGACATTTAGGCCGATTTTGCTAGCACACAAGCCTTTGACCGAATGTCCTTGACCTCTAGTCACCTAAATTTTTATTCTTTAAAACTCATCCAACTCATATTTTTCATTGACAACCTCCTTAACTTCAATTTATTCACATCTTTAATCATGCTACATTCGACCATTATTTAACAATAATTCATGTATCCTTTTTATTAAACACTCAAAATCAACCATCTTCATACCTCATCACCAAAGACATCAAAATACCAACCAAGAATGTAACATTCATGGCCGAATATCATCTCCATCAATTAACAAAATTTGAACCATGGCTAGGTAGATTTCAAACTTAAAACTTAAAATATACATGAATCTCAAAGAATAATATCAAACATACCTCAATCTAGTTACATGCATGGCCAAACTTCTTAGAAACTTTTCCCCTAGGCACCGAATATTCAAGAGCTTCTTAATCAACTTGAAGATGACCAAATGCCTTAACTTCACTTTCTTCTTTTTCTTTCTTTAGGTACGGCAATTGTGATAAGGAAAAGGATGAACACTCCTTCTTCCTCCCTTATTTTATTAATCTTTTTTTCTTTTTAATTCCTTTCTTTTATTTATTCTAATTTACTTACCAATATTAAATAATAAACAACATAAACTTGGAGGAATGGAACCATGCTTGGCCGGCCACTTATCAAGAATTGGGCACTTTGACATGCAAACCCAAACTTTCCTATTTTAATACTATTTGGTCCTTACTTATTTACCTATCATAATTTTCTAAGTCTCTCAACTAGATCCTTTCAAGCAAAATTCACATTCCTAATACAAAATTAAAACATCAAATTTTTATACAAGTACTATCACACATATAAGATATGCAAATAAAATTTTAACTAAATTTTATGACTCGATTTTGTGGTCCCGAAACCACTTCCCGACTAGGGTCAATTTTGGGTTGTCACAGTTTCATATTTTATAACAAAGGTTAATTTTGTAATATATTAAATAATGTTAATATAATAAAACATAAAATAAGTAAAAGCCATGCATTCATCTTTTGAAATGGCCGAATGTTGTAAGAAAGAAAAGAAAAAAAAAGTTTAAGGGTTCGGTCATATGCATGCTTAATTAAGGTCTGTAATTTAGCTCGGTTTTTGATAATTTTTACATTTTTGAGATCGTTGCTATGTTATCTATCAAGCCCATGTCTCAATTTTTGAATTTGGTGATGATTTAGTATTTTTCCATTGTTGAACGCTTGTGATTTTTGTTGTTTGATGCTAGAAAATAAAAGATATATGATAGATTAACTTGTTTTGTATTTAAATTTTTGATGAATTTGAGTAATTAGGGGTAATTTGTAAAAATAATAATTTGAGGGACTAAAATGTAAAATAAATGAAATGTGTGGACTTATATAAGGAAGATGAATATTCGGCCTAAGCATGGTATATTGAAATTTTGCATATTTTGTGTTTTGTGCAATTGGGACTAATTAGCGAAAAGTGTGAAATGTTAGGGGCAAAATGATAATTTTCCAAATTATGTGTTTTTGGATTAAATTGAATGAATTTGTGTTTGAATAAGTTTAATTTGAATATGTTTAGATCAGGAATCAAAGAAATCGAATTTGGATCAGGGGAAAACCGAAGTTATTGAATAGTCGTTCTGTTTCGATCGTCATTGTTCAAGGTAAGTTTATAAGTAAATATATATTGTTAAATTTCAATATATGTGATCTATAAATAATTGTAATGATTATTAGTAAGTTATGAATCGACATTGAGTAATGAAAAATGTGATTGTGGTATGATTTGTGAGTTATATGATCTTATAATTCGGTTTTATAATGGCATATTTGGTTATGTAATAAATTAGTTAGGTTGGTTTATAAGGATTTGATGATGTATATTACAAATTTTGTATTATATATTTATCAATTAGCCAAATCTTTATTTATAAGTTATTTGTATTAAATATGAGATATTTTTTGCTTGAAATATAGTAAATGAAATGGTACATTTTTTAGTTGGCCAATATTCTAGTAAAAATGATTTATGTTTGATGATTAAGCAATGTATAAGTTGGCCTTTAGAGAATCGATTTTTAATGTTCATTTGATATACTTATGCTCATATCATGAAGTAAAAGAATGAGTAAGTTTGGTCTTTAAGTGGTATGATATGATTATTTGTTTTTATATGAAACAACCATTTTGACATTTACATAAAGCATGGTTAAAATGATATATGTGTGTGCATGTAAGACCACATCTGGGATGTTGGCATCAATATGTGATTACGTGTAAGACTACGTCCAGGACGTTGGCATCTATATGTGATTACGTGTAAGACCCTGTTTGGGACAGTGGCATCGATATGTGATTACATGTAAGACCATGTCTGGGACGTTGTCATTGTACGATATGTGTGATTATCCTAGTATCCTATTTAATTCTAAATGATTCAATGGGAAATGTTAAGTAAAGACCGAATGCGAAATCGAATTAAAAAGGTCCAGGTATGTGTTAGCTAATGTATTGAAATTAAGGTAGGTTTTGGTATTTGAAATGATGATATGAATCATGTTATTAAGTTGGTTATATGTATATTGAATGAAAATCTATATTCAACAAAATGATATAAGTATATGATATTAAAGTGTGAAACATGTGTATACATATATGAATGTGTATATATATTCGTTTATAGATATTTTGACCTTGGAAGTAAATGATAAATTTGATAATGGATATATATGTATTTCAGGCAAGTTAAAGTTGATACATGAATGTATATATTGTATATGAATTTGTAAGTTTGAGATTAAATGTGATTATGATAGCATGAATTGGTTTGGTTAAATTGAGTTGATTATGTCATTGAGTTGTTTAATTGCTTATGATTTACTAAGTTGTGATAGCTTACTGTGTGTGTATGATTGCTTCTATTTTATAGATTTTGGAGACTAGTTACAAACTCGAGGATCATCAGTGAAGTCTAACACACTATCATCTGTTTATCGGTATTTTTAAAAGCTAAATTTCGAACCTATTGCATGTATAGGCTATACTACTTTTCGGATATGTTTGAAATGTTGTATATAATATGCCATGCAAAAATGGCTAATTTGATATATAAGTATTTGCTATCTTGATCATGGTTCTTGTGTGTGTTAAGTTTGGTTTGTGTGCTATGTTCAAATGATGATTTTATTTGGTTTGGTTGAATCGGCTATGTATATGTATAAGTATGAATTATTCTTGATATGTTACCTATTGTTTTAATGATTCAGCTATCTACTATATTTGAATTTGGGTAATAGATTTATATTTGATTGATGGTTCAGACATGCCTTGTATTTTTAAGTGAAACATGTTTTATTTAGATTTGCTATGTATTATGGTAACTAGGTAATTCGATTATGGCTTGTGATAAATGTGAGTTTAATATGCTTGCGTTAAGTGAAGAAATTGTTATGAATCATGTTAGTAAGTTAATCATGATTCGGCATTTATATATATATATATATAAGTATATGATGTACCGGTTTGATATTTATATATATTAGATGAGACATATTTGTAATATGTTTGAATTGATGTGCAAATTATGGTTGATATATATGTATATTGATTTATTTCTATGAAAGGTTATATGCGTATAAAGTGATAGATTAAAAATGATGAAAATTTAAACATTGATCAAAGCATATGTATTAAGTATGATTACATTCGGCTAACACACTAAAAAATGACCAAATGAATAGTTATTTGTAGAAGATTATATGAGTTTTATCTGATGCATATATGTCCGACTTGGTTATGAAATATGAATATAAATATGGGTGAATGGTGCTTGATATGGTTTGATAAGGATTCTTGATGTGTTTGAAATAAGGTAAATTTGGATGTTAGTTGAATTGGGTTATATCATGTGATAGATAAGTTGTAACAGCCCGATTTAGACCCTAATCAGAACGGTGGTTTTGGTACCACGAATCCAAGTCAGAAAAATTTTTAAAAATTATTTTGTGTGAATTTATATCTGTGAAATTTTCGTGTTTTAATTTTGTCGTTTAGGTACCCGATTAAATAAAAGGACTTAATCACGTAAAATGAAAATTTGGTGGTCATTTTTAAAAGGGACCTATTTGTTAATGGCTTTTTAAATGAGAACCTTTATGTGGTAAATAGCCCACTTCCATGTTAGTTGAACGGAAATGGCCATAGTTAAAATGGTTTTGTAATTTAATAAATAAGGTTAAAATAAGAAATGAAATAAAATGTTATAATATATCATATTATAACATAAAAAGAAGGCCATATTCATCATTTTTATTTTCTAATTGCAGAAATAAAAGGGAAGAACAAAAAGCTAGGGTTCGGCCATCTATTTAGCTTAATCAAGGTTTGTTTTTTGTTCGGTTTTTGATAAATTCTACGTTTTTGAGATCGTTGCTTCGAGTACTACAAAACCCATGCTTGAATTTTCAATTTTGATGAATATTTTGAGTTGTGCCATTGTTGATAGCTTGTGATTTTTTTTTGATGATGAAAAATGAAAGATATGTTTTAGATTAACATGTTTTGAGTTGGAGTTTTTGATTATTTTGAGTAATTAGGACTTAATTACAAAAATAATAATTTGAGGGACTAAAATGTGAAATTAATGAAATATATGGACTTGTATGGTAATGGGTAAAATTTGGCCTAACATGGGTACTTTGAAATTTTGTGTATTTTGTGTTTTGTGCAATAGGGATTAAATTGTAAAAATTGTAAATGCCAGGGGTAAAATGGTAATTTACCCATTTATGTGTTTTTGGACTAAATTGAATGAAAATATGTTTGAATGAGCTTAATTTGAATATGTTTAGATCAAGAACTAAAGAAATCAGATTTGGACCGGGGAAAATCGAAAGTTGTCGACTAGTCGATCGTACTAGTTTTTCGTTGTTCGAGGTAAGTTTATAAGCAAATAGACGTGTTTATTTGGTAATTAAATGTTATATTTATATGCTGTTATGAAATGTTAGAATTTAAATATGCTATGACTGAAAATGATTAAATTTGACTACTACACTTTTGAGTTCGATTTGACCGAGTTACGACATCTGAAAGCCTCGTATGAACCTTAGGAATAGTTAGGATACATATGTCATGACATAGGATTTCGATATATGTGTACGAGTAAGACATGGCATCGATTTGTGGTTCTGATATGTGTTTACGAGTAAGACCCTGTCTGGGACAGTGGCATCAATATGTGGCTACATGTAAGACCACTGTGACATTAGCGTTGTACGATTTATGTGATTATCCGATTCTGAATGGTTTATTGGGCAATGATAAGCTATGTTTGAATATGTAAAATGAGCTATGTACAGGTATGGATTAATTTGTTACCAAGTCAAAGTAAGGTAAGTAAGTAATTAATGGTTGATGCAAATGACTTATTAAATAAATATGGAAGATGAAATCATATGATAGTAATCGAAGTTGATAAGGAAATATATATGTATTGTGTTTGTCTTCGAAATAATATGTGATATGCTTATTGATGTAACTAAGTGTATTTGGCCATTTGGTTAATGTGTACGTGATGACATATTATGATGCTTGAGTAGTAATTATGAGTATATGTGTATTCGATTGATTAATGATATCTTGGCTTTGTAAATAAAATATGAATTACTTATGTTGGCTATGCAGGCTTTCGGCCAAGGTGAGAATTTTGTATAAAAATGAAATATCATGAATGAATTTGGTAGGTTGAGACTAAGCATACTCATATTAGTATAATTCGACTAAATTTATTATCACATAGTTATATTATTAGATTGTTTATTTGCTTATGGCTTACTAAGCTATAATAGCTTATTGTGTGTATATTTGTTTCTATTTCATAGATTTTGGATTTAAGTTACAAGCTCGAGGATCGTCAGTAAAGTCCATCACACTATCTGTTGTTTTGGTATTTAAATAGTCGAACTTGAACTATGGCATGTATAGGCTGGATTTTATTTTGAAATATTAGATTTTTGGGTCATGTATAACTTAGCCATGCGAAAATAGCTTAAGTGTTCTGCTTGAGTTTAGTTTGGCTAGACTATGGTTTGAGCTCGTTTCAATTATTTTGCTATATGCCATGGGTTGGAAGTAATTATGTTATGCGTTTTGAGTATTGAATTTAATTATAAATCTTGGATGTGGTATCAAGGTGATTAGCTTGGATGTGTATAATACTAAGATAAAGTATGCATGTGGATGTTGTTTATTATATTTAGTTTTAATCTAATATGTTTTTAGTAATAAAGATTTATGAAATTGGTTTGATAATTCGGTAATGGAAACCTTGGATGGATGTGTGAATTAAATATATAATTTGGTTTTGCATGGAATTAAATAAGGAAAAATATTCCATGATTGTTTTTGTCATTTACTTGGTATGAAATTAATTAATAAAGTGTGGCTTTGGTGCCTAGGGAACCTTACGGTATATTCGGCTATCTTATATTGAACTTAAATTGTATATTTAGTTGTTTGCTAAATTGTGAAATAAGTTTCAATTAGTTATATTATGAGCTTATATTAGAGTTGTTAATTGTGTCTAATAGTGGTTTAGTTTTAAAAATGTTGTAATGAGCTTGTCCTTTATGTAACATGTTACATCCTTTATATATTAGTTATTTACTTAGCCTTAAGTATGATTTGCTAATAAGCTCTATTCGAAAATGCTAGGAGTTTTTTATTTATGCATGTATATATATATATGTTCGAATGGATTCATTAAATTTTATTAATGTACCAAAACATGAATCACATATAAATTTACAGTATGGTGCTGCATGTATGAATAAAGAGGCTAATAATGAAATTTATTTTCCATTAATATATAACTTATGCAAGTGCATGGCTTATTTAAGAACATGTTTAATACTCAACAATAAAGATATCGATGAGTCATATGTTCAGTATATGTATAAGCTATGCTGATGTACTTTGAGATATATTTTATTTATACTATGTGATGAATGATAAATTTTTTAGGTTCTGATATATGAAATGATTATTATACCCACTGATGTGATATTAGGGTCAAGTTGTAATATATAATGCATAATTGTATGATTTGTAATATGATCAGTAATGCCTTATAACTCTAATCTGACGGAGGATACAGGTTAGGGGTGTTACATAAGTAATATGTATAGTGTATTTAAGTTGAGTGTTTGATAAGTGTATAATTAAATGGCTAAAAATGATGTTTTAAGCTTAGTTGTTTTCAGTTTGAAATGAAATATAGGTGAAACGTTTTGGAAAAGGCAAATGTTACATGCATTTGGTTATTTGACTAAAACATATGTCTTATTGATGATGTGTATAATGATGTGATTGAATAAAATAAAAGTAGACACTGTATAAAGTTTATGGATTTTAGTATATATAGTTTCTACTTATACATTTGCAATTGATCATATAAATAGTAAATCAAGTTATAAGGAATCATGATTGTTTTTATGCAAATAAGGTAAGCTGATTTTTTAGTTAAGTTATTAATCAAATGGTTTCTACTAATATGTATCATGTGCATAATGTTATAAATTTTGAAATTATGCTTATGATATCTGTGAGATTTATTAATGCAGTATTTGTTGTATGTTTAATATTTACGAATTAACAATTGTTACTATATGTTTCAAAGTATGGTTACATATTATATTCGTATGACTGTTTTTGAATATGACAGGGTCCGAGTATGAAATGAGATGTTTGTTAAATGTTAATGTTTTGTAAAATTCTACTATGTGTTTTATAAATTATTATGTATGCATTCGTAATGACCTAAGAGTTTATGTAATCGTTTGGAAGTTTTGTTTGGTCCGGTAATGCCTCGTAACCCAATTCCAGCGAAAGATACGAGTTAAGGGTGTTATAGCATTCATATATTCATGCTTTAATGCACACTCTACAAGCTTCACCTTAAAACCGAGGCAATTATTATAAAATTCTGTACAATTAATGAAATATACATTGATTCTCCAAATTCTTATTATACCCTATATTTCTTACTTTATTATATTCAATTCAATCACCTACTTAACATTATAGTAATCATATTTTGTTTGGGTCAATTTTGGATTAATCTCTATTTAAATTTAAATATTATAAATTTTAGTCTAAATTATTCCATAATGTTTGCTAGTCTGATTTATTATTTGTTATGATTATTATTTTAATTATTGTGATATAATACTAAACAAAAACAAAAAAGAAGGAAAAAGAAAATTCACAAAAATGCTATCTATATATGTGTATGTAGTTATATATATACAAATATTACATACTGGCATAGAGCGAGCCAGTAGAAACTGAATCAGCTTGGGGTGTTAGCGGTTGCGACGGCTGTATTTCGATGACCGGAAAGTGAAACTCTAACAGATAATTTGATTTCAGAATAATTATTCAAAAATAATATTATTTTAATAGATTTAATATTAAATTAAATTAAATACTCATTGTAACACCCCAAACTCGGCCTGGACGTTATGGCCGAATTCGGCGATGTCACATGAGAGTGTTTTTAAACAAATCGTACCAAACCATAAAACCTTTCAAGATGTTATCTTTTACTTAGCTGGAAAACGTGTAATAGTCAAATTGTTATGAAAACGTCTCTTTATCACGGAAGCTTTTGAAACCCATTTATTATTATTATTTTAAGAAACCATTTCTATTTACGAAAACTCTTAGTTTATTTAAGGAAAACCATAATTTGACGTTGCAGTTTATAATCCATGTTCACAGCTCAAAAACCCAAATTAAAACCAGAAGACCTAGTCAAAATTACATCAAAATTCCCAAAATAATAATAAATAAGCAAAAGCAGAAAGTTCATAAACCAAAACGTATGTGGTTGTGGTCACCGTCGAGTCTTCCATTGTACCGATCCACCTACTGCTGGGGATTACCTGAATAGATAAACAAATAAAGGGGTAAGTTTTCATAAACTCAATGTGTACATCCCTATAGTTCAGCATGCATACAAACAGATAACAGAATATAGTCATAATTCGGGCTTAAGCCCTTACAATATTGGTGTGGGCCTTAGTCCACTTAGAACCAGAATCAGTTACAACTTAGGGCCTTAGCCTATCTCAGATGTAGCATGCATATCAGACCAGAATAACAGAACCATGCCCACCAACCTTGCATACCAACTTTGTCCAACCCAACACACCATGTGAGAATAAAATTGACCCATCCATCTCTATACACCAAATATGGGGATAAAATCAACCCGTCCAACCCTACACACCATAGAGTACCGTAATGCGGCACATATCATAAATTCGCAGCTTAGCTGCCAGAAAACGGGCTTATGAAGCCCTTCAGTTCTTCCATTACTTCATCAAACCCACCCAATGCAATGCATCATACAAGAATGGCATGTTATAATGCAGATTAACAGACATATACTCATAATCAGAACAGAACCTACATATACATACCAAGTATAACATGTTATCTCACACATCACAATATCTTATCGCAGAATAGGGGTCTAAGTAATGCTTATCGACCCTATGACAGGTCACAGTCATCTTGGACGACCCGTGCAACTTTATAGTACATTTCTGAATAATGGGATCACACGCCTATGTGGCCTACCTGTGTGGGCCCACAAGCCCGTGTAGCCCACACGGTCTGGCCTAAATTCCCACACATCCGTGTGGTTCGGCCGTGTGGACCCACATGCCCATGTGGCCCATACGGCCCAATTTTCTGAGCCCGTGTCTCCCACACGGCCTACCAACCAACACATGACCGTGTCTGTCACGCCCATATCACGTGCGCACGGCCTGGTTCGTCGACCACACGCCCGTGTATTGCCACACAGCCTACAACATGGGCGACCACACGCCCGTGTGCTGTCGTCAGAAAGCTTTTCGACTTTTGCCAAATCTTGTTTTCAGAGTGTTCGGAGTATACATCTATGTCGATATTGATGCCTAAACACTCTCGAGCACTCCAGCACCTAAAATTCACAATCAAAGGCCCAATTTCAGTAACTTAACCAAGACTTACACGAGATTGTAACGAGACGCTTACCCCTCTTACCAATCGAAACCCTTACCTTCATTCAACACCCACAAAGTCGCAATTCTATAGTACCAAATGGAATTCCAGTGCCCGCTGAATGGCCTTCTAACCACACATTAGAAATGTATTAAACAAAGATTCAACAATTCGATGATAACTATACTTACAAGCTTATCGAAATGCACAAAGATCCCGGAATGACTAGACGCGATAACAAGAAAAGGTAGGGAAAGTCACAACGAGAATAGCAGCAAAAGAAGAAAAGGAAAACGATATAACACAAAAGAAGGGAGAAAGATGGAGAGGAGAAAAGAACGTATGCTCATAAAGAAAAGGAATTCAGAAGGATGTCAAACTGTCAGAGAATTTTCGGCAGGGGAGAAAACGAATACCAGTATAACTCCCAAATCCCCAATTTTGCTCCCACTAACCCACTACATCTCAACCAACATAGAATTTTGTTTTGACCAAAACTCTCTTGGTCAAACTAACAAAAATAAACTCCCACGCTCGCGCAGGGATTCGAACTCCAGGCCTCCAACACACCAACACACTTCTTATCCACCAGACCAACATGCCCATTCTTACATATTTTAATAAACCAATACTTATAAGTCTACTAACCAAAGGTAAGGCTTTATTCAAATGAAAACCAAAATTTTTCCCAATCTAAGCTTGAACTTAGGACCTCACACACACACCCAGAACACTTAACCACTGAAGCAGATACACAGTTGTGTCAAATAATTGTAGAAACATATTTGTAAAATTTGGGGCGTTACACTTATCTTAATAGTATTTTATTAAATTAATACTAAAGTGATTATCTTAATATTTAATTTAATTTAATGTTTATCTTGTAGATAAATATTCTATTAATTTAATAAGATTTTATATTTATCAAGATAAATATTAGATTAAATTTAATATTAAAGTGTTTAAGTTTAACCATAGTTGAATTCTCTGAACTCTCCATATATAAAGAGAGTCTTGGGTCATTATTTTTCAGACACTTCAATACAAGAGAAAGTTGTAGAGACAAAATTCCCTGAAGAAATTACTTTTGAAAATCTCTAGGGATATTTTCTAATTTACAACTTGGCCCAAAACTTTAGAGAAATTGTGAAATTACCCCATTAATAATTTTTGTAAGAAATTTATGATTCGAAGCGAGCCCACACTCAAAAAACATGAGCTTGAAAATAGCAAAGAAGACTATTCGGTCGAAGTTTTCATCCTAGACGAATCAAAAAGGTACAGTTTTGATTAAGTGCTTATTACTTTAGATATCATAACTAAGTTCTTATTCTGGAAAAATAATTTAAAACTCTAGTTTTTCCCTAAATTTAATTTGATGTTGCATTTTCCAAACCCAATTGTCCAACAAAGACAACATGTGTAGCGTCCCACACTCGACTCGTTTGTCGGATTCAAATGCATTATGTCACATTCATTGCTAAAGCCCATTTCATAATCATAAAATTTAAATCTTAATTATCATTCAAATTAGTTTAGTCATCAATCATGCTTAAACATAAGCATTTGTAATGTTTAGATTTCAAATTCTTCATGTCACGGGGATATGTAAGGTTATATTTTTGAGTTAGGATTCAAATTCAAACTCAACTATCAAATTCCAATGTTGTGTCTCGAGGCAAAGGACTTGTTGTGTAACACCTTATACCCAGTTCGGTTGTCCAACCCGAGCTATAATGTATTACAACTATAAAACTTTAACATCAATCACAAAATTAATAGAAATAACCAAATAGTTTATTTTACAATCATTTTTCGTGTTATCCAATAAAAACGAGACTTAAATTGAGCTTAAGGAACATTTAAAACAAACCGATAACAATTCTAGATTAAAATGAAAATTTTACAAAATTTTGAGTAAAGTGAAAACAGGTGTCACATAGCCGTGTGGCTAGGACGTGTGACAGAACTCAGCTCGTGTGGCTTAAGAACATGGCAATGCAGCCAAACCATGTAACAGATTGTGACCATGTGGGCATACTTGTACTAAAGAGCAAAGAGGCCACATAGTCGTGTCATGCAACTGTGTGAGGCACACGGCCATGTGGCAAACTGTGTCACTGGTCGTGTGTGCCCAAAAACACCTCCAACCACAAACAAATTCACATACAAATTCTTAGGTCCCAAGCCATGAATTAACCAACATTCAAACCTATTCAAAATATGTCAAAACATGCCAAAATATATCAACTCACAATCAACCTATGTGCGTAACCAATATGCCTTCAATGACACCACATTTCAAACATAAACAACAATCGAGCAAACCAAACATAATCAACATGTTAATCCCATTCAACCATCAACTAAGTTCCAAATACCATATGCTAAAATCATCTTTTATACCACCTTCAAATACAAAACATATTCCATCTTAATTTCATAAGTTACCAAAACCAAAATGACCATTTCAATGACAACTCATCAAAAAAGGCATCAAGTAACATGTTATCATTTTAAGATACCAAAATAGAAATATACAAATTCACAACGCAAATGACATTAGTCATCACCACGATATCCATTAACATAAACATATCGAAACCCTATTTACATACCACTTATAACCAAACCAAAATGAAAAAATTGCTCCCGAAAGAATTGTTGGATAGTGTGATCTCCAACGATGTTCCAATTAACAGCAAAAGTCTAACAATTTGTCAACTTAATTTACAAGTCATACATAACATAGAATTTAACATTCCTTTGTCTTATTCCAACATTCCAACTAAACAAAATGATTAAGCCTAAATAGTTCATATCGCCAATACATAACATGTTAAGAATCATATACCAAGATATAATCAAACAACTATAATTTATCATACCATTTCATTTTATTTCTATTCTAGTAACCAACTGTTTTGCCCGAATAACAATATTAAATTGACTTCGGACATACAAGAGGGTAATCCTCAAAAAAGCTGGCAAAAGGACATTAACTGATACACGATGCTACTCACATAACCTTTAGAGAATCTGCAGCACATATAGGATATAAAGCCATCTGTATGGTATCCATCACTGGTACATAGTACGTGAAACTGTAATCACGAGCATCAAGTGCCTGAAATTGTAACACCGGCAACCCTTATACTTACTTATTACTTGATAATGATTGTGCACACTTGCACAAACCACACATTACACATTATCCAATTTAGAAAAATACAACACATAATTTATATCATTCAATACAAAATTTCACCCTATCAACATCACATATCACATTACAAACAATTCATACTATTTTACATTTTATTCACTTTTATCCTCTATTTCGACAATTCATATTCAAAATCAATACAATAGTTAAATTTATTGCCACATACTTTGTAACACCCCAAACTCGGTCTAGATGTTATGGTCGAATCTGTGATGTCACATTGGAGTGTTTTTCCAAAAACAAAAATTTTATGAGAAACCATTCTTCTTAAAGTTCCTTTAGGTTGAATAAAAATTAGGATGTCTTTTAATGAGGAAAACTCAATTTATTTTAGAAAATCATATTAGGTTTTTATTGAACTCTTAAAACAATAGTTGTTTTGAAATCTCTCAGTTTGCATTGCGTGAACGTGGTATTTGTAGTAAATCATTAGTTTATAACTTTTAAATTTTAAAACCCGAGTCCTATTACTAACAGGTAAACATTCAAGAAAATAAATCCCCAAATTAAATAAAAATTAAATCGGCCTTACCTAAAAACCTAAAATAAAACCTTGTTTATAGTATAAAAATAAATAACTATGTTGAGTGGCCACCATTGAATCCTCTATCGCCTCGATCCGGCTAAGCCTTAGGATTTCCTACACAGATAATAGATGGGTGAGTTTACAAAAACTCAGTGTGTGAAGTCCCATAAAAACAAGTAATCAGAGTAAGTGCAATCTGGGCATAAGCCCTATTGATTTCAGTTAGGAGTCTTAGCGCCTTTCCAGTAACAGTAGCAGTCTGGGCCTTAGCCCATTTCAATAACAGTGGCAGTTTGGGCCTTATCTCATTTTAGTACAGTATTCAAGAAAAGAGTCCTGCCTAATCCATCCGCTACACACCAACTCCGTACTAGCCCTACACACCATGTGGGGATTAAATTGACCCACCCAACCTTACACACCAAATCGTACCAAATTCGGTACTAAAATAGTATTTACAGCAGAGCTGCCAGTAATAAACTTATAGCCTTTCAGTACACTTCCTCCAAAATCATATATCCCACCCCATGTAATGCGACATAATAACATACGTGTATGCAGAAATATAATGCTCCGAAACAGACATACATAATACAGGGTATTTTAGTCAATTTACCTCACAGGGGTATAATGGTCATTTCACCAAAATAAGGGTCCAGGTACACTTACCGGCCCAACAGTAGGTCCACAGTCGTTTTGGGCGACCCGTGCAACCTTAACAGTCAATTGATGATAATGGGCCTACAACCCATATTATGGACCCATGTGGGCCAACACGCTCGTATGGCCGACATAGCCCAAATTGGCCTTAGTCATGTGGTTTACATCGCCTAGCCCAATAGTAACAACAATTTTATGTGATTGATTCCGTGTGGGGCCCATAGGCCCATTGGGCCCACACGTCCCAGTTCAGCCCAAAATGGCCCAATAATGTTTTGGCCCATGAAAGTGCTCATGGCCATCTTGTCAACCACACGGCCATGTTTCGTTACACGGCTTGCCACACGGGCGGCCACATGATCGTGTTGTGTCGACATCCCCTTTTTCGGCTTTTCAGCTTTTGCTATCACACATGTATTAGTAGTGTGCACACACACCTGTAATGCAACTGTAGCCTCAACAATTCCGTGATCAAAGTACCTATGATCAACCACAACAACCCCACCATCAGTCATATTTTTGGTTAATCCAAAAGCTAAAGCATTACAGAAAACTTTAACCGAATCATCACTACTTACCAATAAACTATTGTAGAACCCCTCTCACTCCTAAAATCCATGTATTCTTCCCAGAGCTTCAACCTTCAAACGGAACAATTAACCAATTCATCAAACTCTACAATCCTACATAATTGTATCCAGGATTTAAAGTACTTACCAAAAAGAAGGTACCACTTCTGGGGACAGAGTAATCGGCTTAGCACCTTGATTAAAAAAATCGAGCCCCTAGCAACAATTGCAAGAAAACAGAAATAAAAAGGTGTTATATGAATATTACCCCACGGTTGAAAAGAGAGAAAGCAATCATTCGGCCTAAGAGATACCAAAAGCCAAACCTTTGAGAAGAAAACCAAATGAGATTCGACTAGAGGGAGACAAACCGCAACCACTTACCCAAAAACCATAGAATTTCGATAGCACCTCAGCAAGAAACAGCCAGAAATGAAAGAAGAGAAGGAGGAGTCCCATGCTCAGGGTATTCAGCTAGCAAAGCAGAGAAACTTAGAAGAAAATCGAACCAGAAAAGAGGGAGAAGGAACAAGAATGTTTCGGCAAAGGCCTATGAGTAAAATAAGGGAATGCTCGATCAAAGAGAGGAATGATTGAGAGGAAAAATAGAAAAGAAGGGTATTCAGTTAGGGTTTGAAGAAGAAAAAAGAAGAAAATATGCCAAAGGTTAATTCAGACGCAACTTCAAAATGCAAAGAAAGACAAGAAAAACTGACGAAAGGAGAGCAATACCCTTAAACCAATTTCGGCACTCCCATTTCCTATGACCGAATTGGTACCAAGAAGACTCCCACTTATGGCCACTAGTACCTCTCCCCCCTCTCTTTGATCCACTCCCTCTATCTCTCTACAAATCTCTCTTCTTTTTCCTCACTTGACCGATTCAAATTCCCTCAACATCTCTTCTGCCATCCCACCACTAGAGTCTCAATGCCATCTAACCTCCTACACAGCCATTTGCAAAAGGAACTCTCTTGCGTGCAACTGGAACCGAACTCTAGTCCCTTGGCAGAGAAACACGCCACATACCACTAGACCAACAGGCCTTTCATGACATGATCTCCCTACAATTATTTAAAGGTCTATTAACAGAAGACAGGGGTTTAATCAAATAAAAGCACTAATTTTGGTCAAGCCCAAGCTTGAGCCCACAACTTCCCAGATATCCACAGAACACTAAACCACTAAGCTAGACATACTTTCATGTCACAAACACACAAAATAATTTAACAGGGTTTTTAGGATTTGGGGGCGTTACAATTCTACTCGCCTTAAAGAAAATTTCAGCCTCGAAATTTACCTAGTCAAAATAGGTAAGGATATTGTTGCCGTATTGCCTCCTCAGGTTCCCACGTAGCCTCCTCAAAATTGTGATTCTGGCAAAGAACTTCTAGTAGTGGGATTGATTTCCTTCTCAAGACTTTCACCTCTAGATCCAAAATCTAGACTGGTTCTTCCTTGAAAGTTAGATCAGGTCTAATTTCAATCTCCTCAACTGGCACAACATGCATAGGATCAGAGCGGTAGCGTCTTAGCATAGAGATGTGGAACACATCATGAATTTGCTCTAATTTCGAAGGTAACTCTAACTGATAGGCAGCCGGTCCTACTCGTATCAAAATGTGGTAAGGCCCAATAAGCCTTGGGCACAACTTGCCTTTACGCCCAAATCTCAATACTTTCTTCCATGGCAAGACCTGCAGAAAGAAAAAATCTCCAACAACATACTCAATATCTTTACGCTTCAGATCCGCATATGACTCTGTCTGCCTGATGTCGCCTTCAATCGATCCTAAATTACTCTGACCTTATCCTCGGTACCAGCTACTAACTCAGGACCCAGAGCACGTCACTCGCCCAACTTAGTCCAACATGATGGAGTGTGACACCTACGACCATATAGTGCTTCGTAAGGCGCCATCTGTATGCTAGACTGGCAACTATTGTTATAAGCAAACTCTGCTAGCGGCAAGTACTCCTCCCAGATACCTCAAAAGTCAATTACACAACTTCTTAACATGTCTTCCAGTATCTGAATCACCCTCTTCAACTGACCATCTATCTAAGGATGAAACGCAGTACTGAAGTCCAACAGCGTGCCCAGAGCTTTATGTAACTTCTTCTAGAATCGAGACGTGAAGTGAGAATTTCTATCAGATATTATGGAAACTGGTACCCCATGTAGTCTTACTATCTCAGACACATACAACTTAGCCAGTTTCTGCAATAAAAAATCTGTGCGAACCGATTTGAAATGGGTAGTTTTGGTCAATCGATCCACGATGACCCACACAGAATCTTTCTTAGAAGGGGTTATGGGTAGCCCACTCACAAAGTCCATAGTTACTCTTTCCCACTTCCACATTGAAATTTTAACCGGCTGAAATAACCCAGAAGGCAACTGATGTTTTGTTTTAACCTGTTGGCAAGTCAAAGATTTCCCCAAAAAGTCGGTAATCTCATGCTTAAGACTCGGCCACCAATATACCTCATGGAGATCTCTGTACATCTTATTTCCACCTGGGTGCATAGCATAGGGGCTACTATGCGCCTCTCGCAGTAAAGTCTACCTCAAATCAGAATCCTTAAGCACACAAATTCTACCTGTGAAACAGAGTACCCCTTTATTATTCAGCCCAAAATCCACTGTATTACCATTCTCAATATGCCGATACCAAAGACCCAATGACTCATCTTCCAACTGTTCACCCTTAATTTGTTCAATCCACACTAGTTTAACTTCGAGCTCAGCCAATAAACTACCGTCATCAAATAAGCTAAGACGAGCAAACATTGCTCTCAGATCAGTCATATCCCTATGGCTTAGTGTAACAGCCCAATTTAGACCCTAATCGGAACGGTGGTTTCAAGACCACGAATCTGAGTCAGAAAAATATTTAAAAATTATTTTTTGTTTATTTTGTGTGAATTTATATCTGTGAAATTTTCGTGATTTAATTTTGTCATTTGAGTGTCCGATTTAATAAAAGGACTTAATCGCATAAATAGAAAATTTGTTTAAAGTATAAGGGTCAAAAAGTTAGTGGTATTTTTAAATTGAGGCATTCATGTTGTAAATAGCCCATAATTTTTTTAGTGGATGGTAATGGGTTATATTATAATGTTTTGGTATGAATTAATTAAGGTTATTTTTGTAAACTAATATTATAAACTATTATAATAAAACATATATAATATAAAACATAAAATAAAGTTTACATACTAGTTATATTTTTTCTTCATTTACCGAAACTAAAAAAAAATAAAAAGAAAGAACACAAGGCTAGGATTTGGCCAATTTGGAGCTTAATTAGGGTATGAGTTTAGCTCGATTTTTTATAATTTCTACATTTTTGAGATCGTTGCATAGAAATCTTCAAGACCCATGCTTTAATTTTTGATTTTCAGGAATATTTTGAGTTGTGCCATTGTTGATAACTTGTGATTTTTGTTGTTTGATGATGAAAAATGAAAGATATGTTTTAGATTAGCATATTTTGTATTGGAGTTTTTGATGATTTTGGGTAATTAGGACTTAATTAAAAAATAAAAATTTGAGGGACTAAAATGTGAAATAAATTAAATATATGGACTTGTTTGAGAGTGGGTAAAATTCAGCCCAACATAAGTATAGAGAAATTTGGTGTATTTTGTGTTTTGTGCAATAGCGATTAAATTGTAAAAATTGTAAATGTCAGGGTAAAATGGTAATTTTTCCTATTTATGTTTTTGGACTAAATTGAATGAAAATATTTTTGAATGAGCTTAATTTGAATATGTTCAGATCAAGAACTAAAGAAATCAGACTTGGACCGGGGAAAGTCAAAAGTTGTTGACTAGTCGATTCGTACCGGTTTTTCGTTGTCCGAGGTAAGTTTATAAGCAAATAAATATCGTAAATTTTAAATATATGTGAATGTATAATGCTGATTTTGAATTTTATGAATTTGTATAAGTAATAGTCGAATGTGAAAATGTTTGGGAACTATGTTTACGAATATGATTCGACTGAGATACGACGTCCGAAAGCCCCGTATGAACCTTAGGAATAGTTAGGCTACATATGTCATGACATAGGATTTCTATATACATGTGAGAGTAAGACCATGGCATCGATATGTGATTACGATATGTGTTTATGAGTAAGACCTTGTCTAGGACAGTGGCATCGATTTGTGGCTACATGTAAGACCACGCCTGGGACGTTGGCATTGTATGATTTTTGTGGATATCCAAGTGTCTTATCCAATTCTGAATGGTTCAACGGGTGAAGATAAGTTATGTTCGAGTGTGTAAACGAAATAAATATACAGGTATGTATTAGCTTTTTAATAATTAAAATGAGGTAAGTGTATTCGATCTTGTGAATATTATTAGATGAGTTACAATTATATGCATCTGTGATTTTACACATTTGGCTACATAATTAACCTGTACATATGAAATCATATAGTGATACATGGGCTTATGTGTTTTTGGATTGTGAACTAGGTTAGTGATGATTATTCGGCAGTAGAAATTAAATGATATTAATGATAATCTAGTTACATGAGCATTCGGCCAAGTGGTATCTACGAATGAATATTATTGAAATATGAACTTTACATATATGAATTTAAAGGTGTTTTAATTATATAAGTGGTTTTGGTTTAATCCAATTGATATAGTTATCGTGACGAATATTTGCTTATGACTTACTAAGCTATAATAGCTTACTCTATGTATACATGTTACCTTGTTTTATAGATTTTGAATTCAAGTTACAAGCTCGGGGATCGTCAGCAAAGTCTATCACACTATCTCCAGCTTCGGTATTTAAATAAATCAAAGTCGTATTATGGCATGTATAGGCTAGAACAAATTTTTGAAATGTTGGATTTTGGTTATGTAACTAAGGCAATGCGAAATGGCTTGCTATTTATGCTTAAATTTGTTTTTATGTTTGCTTAGCTATAATGTTTTATGATCTTGATTTTGAAATATGTGGATATGTTTGATTATGGTTTGATTTGTGGTAAATATATTATGTATTGGAGATGGCTTTATTTTTAAGTTCGAATTTAATTATATTAGGTATGGTTAAACCTATTTTGATTAAAATGCTATATGTTTGGAATTATAAGTTATATGTGTTAGGTATTGTATGTATTAAATCGGTTTAGTGGTGGTGATGGATATAGGGAGTAAACGGTTCTGAAATTAGCACTATTTGGAGATTCTGTTTTTTTTTTTGTATATAACTGTGGGTGGTGAGTTTGGTTAAATAAATCAGCTTGAGTAATCTAGTTGGTGTATGTGAATTTGCTGTATAAATGTGTGTATAATTGACTGATACATATTATTATAACCCGGTTAAGACTTGAAAAAATGGTAGTAGTTTATTTCGGTTGGTGAGTAGTTTTGATGAGATTTTGAATTTAATTAATATATATGTTGATTTATGTGTTGACCTTTAAATTTATATATCTATGTATATGATGTCTTGAATTAATATAAATATGCACTTGTAATTTAAAATTTTTTGAAAGATTAATTTAATGACTAAATCATAATTAATTAGTTTGGTTGCTTTTTTGCATTTTAGACAGGATAACTAATGTAAGATTTAAGAGTATTTTAAATCATTATTTGTGTCTTGAATGGTAATTGTTTGCATGTAGATGATTCGGGTCTTTTATATTAGTATGTGAATTAAGTTAGATAAATTTAGGCAATGATGGTTCGACAATAATCCAAATTTGATGTAGTTCGATATGCATGATGTGATTATTGGTCATGAAATGTATGCATATTTATATATAATAATATTCGGTGAATTTGTCTATGACATTTAAGTTAAGGAACAAATTACTATGTGAATTCTTTTAATTGGTTTAAGATGAGCATGTAAAGAATTAAAAGTTAAATCTTGATATTAATTAGATATTCGATTACCAGTGGAGTGTTGAACATGATGTGTACCTATGTAATATGATTGGTTTTTAATGAATGTTTAATATTTAATTAATTCTATGCTTATATTTATATGATTATAATTTAAGTTATTATGAATATATTCATAACTGCGCTTAGGTTTAGTAATGCCTTACAAACCCATTTCGGCGACGGATACGAGTTAGGGGTGTTACATTTTATTGGTATCAGAGCTACGATTTAGTCGATTCTAGGACTAGCGTAGCGTATGTGAGTTTAGCTATACATGCCATAATTATATACTGTGATAGTGTGATGACTTCTGACATTTGAAATGTGTTTCCATATAGTTAATGAATCCCGATAGAGCTGTAGCTGATGATGTCGAGAGTGTAGCGCCTGCTCCCGCGCAAGGGACAGTGCCGTTTGATTCTCGACCGACTTTGAGTAATCCAGAAAGTGTGGTTAAACAAGCCTTCTATCAAATGATGAATGACTGGTTCACTCAATATATCCGGACTAACCCGGCTGTACAACAACCTCCACCCCCGATTAATCCATCTTCGATGCCTGCTATACCTCAAGTAAGTGATCTATTGCGATTGAATAGACCACCTGTCAATAAAATCAGAAAACATGGAGCTGAAAAGTTTAAAGCCACTAATGATGATGATGCTGAGCGGGCTGAGTTCTGGCTTGATAATACCATCCGTGTGTTTGATGAGTTATCCTGTACCCCTGATGAGTGTTTGAAATGTGCCATATCTTTACTTCGAGACACAGCATATCACTGGTGGAATCCCTAGTATTAGTAGTTCCGAGAGGGCAGGTAACCTGGGAATTCTTTCAGGCTGAGTTCTGTAAGAAATATATTAGTCAGAGATTTATAGATCAGAAGCGTAAAGAATTTCTGGAGTTGAAACAGGGTCGGATGATAGTGACGGAGTATGAGCAGAAGTTTGTGAGACTCAGTCGATATGCCCGAGAGTGTGTTTCCACTGAAGCCATAATGTATAAAAGATTTGAAGATGGGCTGAATGGAGATATCAAACTGCTAGTTGGCATACTTGAGATAAAAGAGTTTGTGGTACTTGTTGAGCGAGCCTGCAAAGCTGAAGAGCTTGGGAAAGAGAAAAGAAAAGCTAACTTTGAAGCTAGAGATGCACGCAAAAGAACACCCGGTAAGTCATTCCAGTCGGCATCAAAGAAGTTCTGAGATGATTTCAGCCGTTCTAAAGCCACTTCAAGTTATTCCGGATGGGATCAGAATAGACCACCAGTGAGCTCGAGAGCTACTTCAGTAGCAAGTGTGGGTAATGTCAGATCAAATCAACCCGAGTGTAAACACTGTGGTAAACAAAATCCCAGCAGTTTCAGATTTCATGATCGGGCCTGTTTTAAATGCGGATCGACAGATCATTAGATTCAAGATTGCCCAATGTTAGCTAAAGAAAATCCAGTGCAGAATACGAGATCGAGTAATACTGCAGCTCGAGGTAGACCACCCAGGAATGCTGGTAATACGAATGGCAGTCAGAGAGGGACTAAAGATACGGCAGTCAGATCTAAGACTCATGCACCTGCCAGAGCCTATGCTATTCGAGCGCGAGAGGAGGCTTTATCCCTAGATGTTATTACTGGTATATTCACTCTTTATGATACTAATGTAATTGCATTGATTGATCCTGGTTCTACTCATTCTTATGTGTGTGAGACATTAGTATTCAGCAAGACTCTACCTGTTGAGTCTACTAGTTTGTGATCAGAGTGTCAAACCCCTTAGGCCGGTGTGTTATGGTTGATAAAGTGTGTAAGAATTGTCCCTTGATGGTTCGAGATCTGTGCTTTCTAGCTGATTTAATGTTGCTACCATTTGATGAGTTCGATATAATTCTGGGTATGGATTGGTTGACTTTATATGATGCTGTTGTGATCTGTAAAAGAAAGACCATTGATCTATGGAGCCAGAAAGATGAAGTTATTCAGATCGAATCTAGTGATTTGTATGGTTTACCAGCAGTGATTTCTTATATGCTAGCTCAGAAATATGTGAGAAAATGGTGTGAAGCTTACTTTTCCTACATGCTCGATAGTAAAGCGGCTGAAAGAAACATTGAATCAGTACCTGTTGTATGTGAGTATTCGGATTTGTTTCTAGAAGAATTACCAGGTCTACCACCTATTCGGGAAGTAGATTTTGGTATTGAATTAGTGTCTGGGACGACTCTGATATCCATAGCTCCGTATAGAATGGCACTTACAGAATTAAAAGAATTGAAAGCTCAGTTGCAAGAATTGACAGATAGAGGTTTCGTGCGACCGAGTTTCTCTCTGTGGGGTGCACCTGTGTTGTTTGTGAAAAAGAAAGATGGAACTATGAGAATGTGCATTGATTACAGAAAGCTTAATTAGGTGACTATAAAGAATAAGTATCCATTGCCACAGATTGATGATCTATTTGATCAACTGAAAGGGGCCACAATATTTTTGAAGATAGATTTGAGATCAGGTTACTATCAATTGCGAGTTAAAAATTCAGATGTGCAAAAGACTGCTTTCAGAACGAGGTACGGACATTATGAGTTTTTGGTTATGCCTTTCGAACTCACTAATGCACCTGTTGTTTTCATGGATTTGATGAATCGGATCTTCAGACCGTATCTGGACCGGTTTGTGGTTGTGTTTATAGATGACATTCTGATCTACTCTCATAGTGAAGTTGAACATGTCGAACATTTGAGACTTGCATTGAAGACATTGTGGGATAAGCAGTTGTATGCAAAATTTAGTAAATGTGAGTTCTGGTTAAGTGAAGCTAGTTTTCTAGGTCATGTGGTATCAGCGTCAGGTATTCGGGTTGATCCGAATAAAATTTTAGCCATACTTGATTGGAAACCTCCGAAGAATGTTTCTAAAGTCCGAAGCTTTCTGGGACTTACTGGTTATTATAGACGGTTCGTGAAAGGTTTTTCTATGATTGTAGCCCCGATGACAAAGTTATTGCAGAAAGTTGTTAAATTCAAGTGGTCAGAGAAGTGTCAACAAAGTTTTAACCAGTTGAAGGCTATTTTGACAGAAGCTCCAGTGCTAGTTTTGTAACACCCCGAATTTGGGCCTAGAAGTATTGGGCTTTGAGTGGGGGTCCGTAAGGAGGTTGTATATAGGTATTTAAATGTGCAATGAAATGAAACAATTAAATGTTTGCTTTAGTGGTTAATGGCTTTGAGAAGTGTTGGAGAAATCTTGGGTTTAAACTTGGGCTTTAGCAAAAATTTTGGTATTAAGTGAAAAAAAAACTTGGATGCTTGGATGAGGGCCTTTTAAATTATTGTGGTAAATAAATGACACAAGGAAGCATGTAGTCTAGTGGTTGTGGCATCATTAAGGTTGTATAGGAGCCTGGGTTCAAGCCTTGGCTCTTGCAATTTATTTTGGTTTTTTTTAGGGAACCTAGACTTTGGCCTTTAGACCTTATAATTAATTGGGGATAAAATATGACACAAAAAGCCTTGTGGCTTAGTGGCAAGTAGCGTGTGGAGCATCTGAGGGGAGGCATGGGTTTGAATCCCATGGCAAGCAATGAGCATTTATTTTGCTAACAGGGGGCGGCAAGAGTTGGTGTTGAATTTAAATTCTGATGTTGAAGGGATCCCACATCGGGAAGCTAACATAAGAGTGGTTGCGAAGCTGGCTTTAAATAGAGGGAACCATGAGGAGAGTAAAGGTACCTTTTCTTGGCTGATCCCTTTCGCTGTATGGCGTGCTCGTTTGGGTTGGGCGTCGGCTAAGAGTGCTTGGAGCGTGGATTAACTCTAGTCTCCTATCAGGTGTGTATTTCTCACTACTCTAGCTATAGGATGGCTACTTCGGGCTGCGATGGGCCGAAAGGGGTCATGTGGGCCCAATGGGCCTACGGGCCCAATTGGATAAGTTTGTTTGATTGTGTAGTAAATATTGGGCCCATTTGGGCCGAGAATAGGCTTTAGGCCCATTCGTATTGTTATCCCTGTTTAGAATACTTTAGTTTACCAAGTTACTGAAATGCCCTCGATTTGTAGAATTATCATTTTACCCTCGATTTATAGAATTACCGTTTCACCCTCGATTTACAATATTACCATTTTACCCTCGATTTATAGAATTACCATTTTACCCTCGATTTACAGAATTACTGTTTTACCCTCGATTTACAAAATTACCATTTTACCCACAGTTTAAAAAATTACCGTTTTACCCTCGATTGTGAAATTACTGAAATACCCCTGTAGGATAGAGTTACCAAAATACCCCTAGTTTGTAAAATTACCAAAATACCCCTAGTTTGTAAAATTACCAAAATAACCCTAGTTCGTAAAATTACCGAAATACCACTAGGTTGTGAAATTACAGAAATACCCTCAATTTGTAAAATTACCAAAATACCCCTGATTTACAAAATTACAGAAATACCCTTGACTTTCTAAAAATTATAGAAATACCATTGGTTTACAAAATTACTGAAACACCCTTGGTTTGTAGATTTACCAAAACACCCTTGTAGGATGAAATGACTAAAATACCCCAAATAGGTGAAAAGACCGTAAAGCCCCTGTAGGGTAAAGTGACCGTAATACCCTTGTATGGTAAAATGATGAATATGTCCTTATGTTCCGTATGACTGATGTGCTTAGTATTTACATATATTGATATTGGATTAGTTAATTTTGAGTGACAGGTGGTGGTTATCGTAGGTGATTGATTATGGAAACGTTTCAACTTCAACCCATAACAAGTGTGTACTAACCCTCGTAGTAGCTTAGATTAATATCTGCTGAGAAGTCGAAATGCTAAAATACCGGCATTTCGAGAACTTGTAATGTTGCGTGTGGATATAGATGAGATAAATACGATAAGATCGGTGTTTTGATCGATGGAACGGGTAAGAACTCAATTTTGTGCACGATGGTAAGTTAAGCCTCAATGGGCAGGAATTGGGCCAAATGGGCTTTCGGGCCCATTTGGGTAAAATTGATAGAAAATGGAATTGGGAAAATTTGCATGATAACACGGTTAGTACTGTTGTAAAATTTGGATTAAGCAGGCTTAGTGGGCTAAATCGGCATTCGTAGGGCCCATTAGAGGTTTTGGGCCCAAAAGCCCGAGTTTGATAAAGTGGGTTAAAGATCATTGTTTAAACACTCAAAAATATTGATAATTGTTGATGAACATGGAAAACCCTGATATTTGGTAAAATTATGAAATTACCCTTATAGTATGAAAATGACTGTTTCGCCCCTAGGTAAAAATGACCATTATACCCATAGGGTTTAATTATAAATTTGATATGTGGGATATGATATACATGATTGATATGATATGCACATGATATGTATAAAATGCACATGATATGTATGAAATGCACATGATGTATTCATAAATGCATTGGGTTGGGTTTTTATATGGATGGAGGAAGTGCAAAAGGGCTTATGCCCCAGTTTATTGAAAAGGGCTTATGCCCCAGTTTACCAAAAAGGGCTTATGCCCCAGCTTATTGAAAAGGGCTTTGCCCCAGTTTACCGAAAAGGGCTTTGCCCCAGTTATTAAAAGAGGCTAGGCCTCCAGATATATGATAAAGCAGCTATGCTGCCAGTGGTGTGTTGGTTGGGTGGGTTGAATCATTCCCCACATGGTGTGTTGGTACGGGTGGAGAGTAGCGGATGGTGACTCGAGTAGTCTCACCAAATAGGCTTGCATAAATTCATTGGTATTTCATATGATATTGAAATGGGGTGGATTTTTTTTAACTTCAATGTGGCACGTCGGATTCGGCCATAACGTCTGGGCCGGGTTTGGGGTGTTACAAGTTTAGCCAGAATCGGGTAAAGAATTTATTATTTATAGTGATGCATCATTAAATGGTTTGGACTGTGTTCTGACGCAAGAAGGCAAAGTGATAGCTTATGCCTCGAACAGTTAAAGCCACATGAAAAGAACTATCCAACACATGACTTGGAATTGGCAGCTATTGTGTTCGCATTAAAAATTTGGCGTCACTGTCTGTTTGGGGAGAAATGTCATGTTTATTCTAATCATAAAAGATAGAAATATTTGATGACTTAGAAAGATCTGAATTTGAGGCAACGCCGGTGGTTAGAATTGTTAAAACATGAAGAGCTTGTGATTCACTATCACTCGGGAAAGGCTAACATTGTTGCTGATGCTTTAAGCCGAAAATCACTATTTACTTTGCGTACAATGAATACGCATTTGGCCATGTCTGATGATGGTTCGGTAATGGCTGAATTGAAAGCTATACCGTTGTTTGTTCAACAAATATGTGATGCCGAGAAGGTTGATAATGAATTGATTGCAAAACGAGCTCAGTATGAGATGGATGCTGATTCAGAGTTCAGAGTTGATGCTGATTGTTTGAGATTTAGAGACCGGATATGTGTTACGAGGAATTCAGTGTTGATTCAGATGATTTTGAATGAAGCACATAGTAGTCGGTTATCTGTTCACCCAGGTAGTACAAAGATGTGTAATGATTTGAAACAACTTTACTGGTGGTATGGTATGAAACGAAACATTTCTGACTTTGTTGCAAGATGTTCAGTTTGTCAACAAGTAAAAGCTGAACATCAGGTGCCTTCAGGATTACTTCAGCCTATCATGATACCGGAGTGGAAATGGGATAGAGTTACAGATTTTGTATCTGGTTTACCGGTGACACCGAGTAAGAAATATGCAATCTGGGTTGTTGTTGATAGATTAACTAAATCAGCTCATTTTGTTCCGATACGTACAGATTACTCACTGGATAAGTTCGCTGAATTGTATGTCTCTCAGATTGTGAGATTACATGGTGTTCCAATATCCATTATTTCGGATAGAGATCCGAGGTTTACATCATGGTTTTGGAAGAAACTGCAAGATGCACTAGGTACAAAATTACATTTTAGTACTGCTTTCCATTCGCAAACAGATGGCCAATCTGAGCGAATTATTCAGATACTTGAGGATATGTTGAGATGTTGCATTCTCGAGTTCGAAGGTACATGGGAACGATAGCTGCCTCTGATTGAATTTGCATATAATAATAGTTATCAATCGAGTATCAAAATGGCACCCTACGAGGCCTTGTATGGTCGTAAATACCGTACACCATTGTACTGGACTGAGCTCAGTGAAAATAAGATACACGGAATCAATTTGATCAAAGAAACTGAACAGAAGTGAAAGTGATCCGTGAAAGTTTGAAAGCAGCGTTAGATCGTCAGAAATCTTACGCGGACTTGAAATCTAAAGATATAGAGTTTCAAATTGAAGATAAAGTTTTCTTGAAAGTCTCACCGTGGAAGAAAATACTCAGATTTGGTCATAAAGGCAAATTGAGTCAGAGATTTATTGGGCCGGATGAGGTAATAGAACGTATTGGGCCAGTTGCTTATAGATTATCGTTGCCACTTGAGTTAGAAAAGATCCACAATGTATTCCATGTTTCAATGCTTCAGAGATATCGATCTGACCCTTCCCATGTGATCAATCTGTCTGAGATTGAAATTCAGCCTGATATGACCTACGAAGAAAAATCGGTTCGTATTTTGACTCGTGAGACTAAAGAGTTACGGAATAAAAATATTTCGTTGGTTAAAGTATTATGGCATAAGCATTGAGTTGAGGAAGCAACATGGGAGCTAGAGGATACAATAAGAGAATGTTATCCGAACCTATTCGTTGGTAAGATTTTTGGGGACGAAAATCTCTAATGGGGGGAGAGTTGTAATAGCCTGATTTAGACCCTAATCGGAACAGTGGTTTCGGGACGATGAATTCGAGTCAGAAAAATATTTAAAAATTAATTTCTGTGTTTATTTTGTGTGAATTTATATATGTGAAATTTTCATGATTTAATTTTGTCATTTGAGTGTCCGATTTAATAAAAGGACTTAATCACGTAAATAGAAAATTTGATAGTTTAAAGTATAAGGGTCAAAAAGTTAGTGGCTTTTTAAATTGAAGCATTCATGTTGTAAATAGCCCTTAATTTTTTTAGTGAACGGTAATGGGTTATATTATAATGTTTTGGTATGAATTAATTAAGGTTATTTTTGTAAACTAATATTACAAACTATTACAATAAAACATATATAATATAAAACATAAAATAAAGTGTACATACTAGTTATATTTGTTCTTTATTTGCTGAAACTAAACAAAAATAAAAAGAAAGAACACAAGGCTAGGGTTCGGCCAATTTGGAGCTTAATTAAGGTACGAGTGTAGCTCGGCTTTTGATAATTTCTACGTTTTTGAGATCGTTGCTTAGAAATCTTCAAGACCCATACATTAATTTTTTATTTTGAGGAATATTTTGAGTTGTGCCTTTGTTGATAACTTGTGATTTTTGTTGTTTGATGATGAAAAATGAAAGATATGTTTTAGATTAACATATTTTGTATTGGAGTTTTTGATGATTTTGAGTAATTAGGACTTAATTAAAAAAATAAAAATTTGAGGGACTAAAATGTGAAATAAATTGAATATATGGACTTGTTTGAGAGTGGGTAAAATTAAGCCCAACATAAGTATAGAGAAATTTGGTGTATTTTGTGTTTTGTGCAATAGGGATTAAACAGTAACAATTGTAAATGTCAGGGGTAAAATGGTAATTTACCTATTTCTGTGTTTTTGGACTAAATTGAATGAAAATATTTTTGAATGAGCTTAATTCGAATATTTTTAGATCAAGAACTAAAGAAATCAGACTTGGACCGGGAAAAGTCAAAAGTTGTCGACTAGTCGATTCGTGCCAGTTTTTCATTGTCCAAGGTAAGTTTATAAGCAAATAAATATCGTAACTTTTAAATATATGTGAATGTATAATGCTGATTTTGAATTTTATGAATTTGTATAAGTAATAGCAGAATGTGAAAATGTTTGGGAACTATGTTTACGAATATGGTTCGACCGAGATACGACGTCCGAAAGCCCCGTATGAACCTTAGGAATAGTTAGGATACATATGTCATGACATAGGATTACGATATATATGCGCGAGTAAGACCATGGCATCGATATGTGATTACGATATGTGTTTACGAGTAAGAGCCTGCCTGGGACAGTGCCATCGATTTGTGGCTACATGTAAGACCACATCTGGGACGTTGGCATTGTACGATTTTTGTGGATATCCAAGTGTCCTATCCAATTTCGAACGGTTCAACGGGCAAAGATAAGTTATGTTCAAGTGTGTAAACGAGATAAATATACAGGTATATATTAGCTTTTTAATAATTAAAATGAGGTAAGTGTATTCGATCTTGTGAATATTATTGGATGAGTTACAATTATATGCATGTGTGATTTTACACATTCGGCTACATAATTAACCTGTACATATGAAATCATATTGTGATACATAGGCTTATGTGTTTTTGGATTGTGAACTAGGTTAGTGATGATTATTCGGTGGTGGAAATTAAATGATATTAATGATAATTTAGTTACATGAGAATTCGGCCAAGTGGTATCTACGAATGAATATTATTGAAATATGAACTTTACATATATGAATTTAAAGGTGTTATAATTATATAAGTGGTTTTGGTTTAATCCAATTGATATAGTTATCGTGATGAATATTTGCTTATGACTTACTAAGCTATAATAGCTTACTCTGTGTATACATGTTACCTTGTTTTATAGATTTTGAATTCAAGTTACAAGCTCGGGGATCGTCAGCAAAGTCTATCACACTATCTACAGCTTCGGTATTTAAATAAATCAAACTCGTATTACGGCATGTATAGGCTGGAACAAATTTTTGAAATGTTGGATTTTGGTTATGTAACTAAGGCCATGCGAAAATGGCTTGCTATTTATGCTTAAATTTGTTTTTATGTGTGCTTAGCTATAATGTTTTATGATCTTGATTTTGAAATATACGGATATGTTTGATTATGGTTTGATTTGTGGTAAATATATTATGTATTGGAGATGGCTTCATTTTTAAGTTCGAATTTAATTATATTAGGTATGGTTAAACCTATTTTGATTAAAATGCTATATGTTTGGAATTATAAGTTATATGTGTTAGGTATTGTATGTATTAAATCGGTTTAGTGGTGGTGATGGATATAGGGAGTAAACGGTTTTGAAATTAGCACTATTTGGAGATTTTTTTTGTATATAAGTGTGGATGGTGAGTTTGGTTACATAAATCAGCTTGAATAATCTAGTTGGTGTATGTGAAATTACTATATAAATGTGTGTATAATTGACTGATACATATTATTATAACCCGGTTAAGACTTGAAAAAATGGTAGTAGTTTATTTTAGTTAGTGAGTAGTTTTGATGAGATTTTTAATTTAATTAATATATGTGTTGATTTATGTATTGACCTTTACATTTATATATCTATGTATATGATGTCTTGAATTAATATAAATATGCACTTTTAATTTAAAAATTGTTTGAAAGATTAATTTAATGACTGAATCATAATTAATTAGTTTGGTTGCTTTTGTACATTTTAGACAGGATAATTAATGTGAGATTTAAGAGTATTTTAAATCATTATTTGTGTCTTGAATGGTAATTGTTTGCATGTAGATGATTCGGGTCTTTTATATTAGTATGTGAATTAAGTTAGATAAATTTAGGCAATGATGGTTCGGCAATAATCCAAATTTGATGTAGTTCGATATGCATGATGTGATTATTGGTCATGAAATGTATGCATATTTATATATAATAATATTCGATGAATTTGTCTATGACATTTAAGTTAAGGAACAAATTACTATGTGAATTCTTTTAATTGGTTTAAGATGTGTATGTAAAGAATTAAAAGTTAAATCTTGATATTAATTAGATATTCGATTACCAGTGAAGTGTTGAACATGATGTGTACTTATGCAATATGATTTGTTTTTAATGAATGTTTAATATTTAATTAATTCTATGCTTATATTTATATGATTATAATTTGAGTTATTATGAATATATTCATAACTGCGCTTCGGTTCAGTAATGCCTCACAACCCCATTTCGGCGACGGATACGGGTTAGGGGTGTTACACTTAGTGCATCGGCCACTACATTGTCCTTACCGGGGTGGTATTAAATCGAATAGTCATAATCCTTAAGCAGCTCAATCCACCTACGCTGCCTAAGATTTAAGTCCTTCTGAGTAAGGGGATACTTGAGGCTCTTGTGATCCGTGTAAATGATACACTTTTCACCGTACAAGTAATGCCTCCAAAATTTTAATGCGAATACCACTACGGCCAACTCCAAGTCATGAGTCGGATAATTCGCCTCATGCATCTTAAGCTGACAAGACGCATAAGCATCTACCTTACCCTCTTGCATCAACACACAACCCAAACCAACGTTTGATGCATAGCTGTAAAAAGTAAATTCCTTCCCAGACTCTGGCTGAATCAAGACAGAGGCCTCAATCAGAACTTTCTTGAGCTTCTCAAAGATCTCTTGTTGGGCATCAGTCTAGTTAAAGGGCACACCTTTATGTAGCAGTTTAGTTAAGGGCATGACAATCAGTGAAAATCCCTTAACAAATCTGAGATAGTATCCAGCTAGCCCCAGAAAGCTCTGGATTTCTGATAAAGTATTAGGCTGCTTCCAATCTAAGACAGCCTCAATTTTTTGAGGATCAACCCTAATTCCTTCAGCAAACACCACATGACCAAGAAACGTTACCTCTCTTGACCAGAATCCACACTTGCTGAACTTGGCGTACAATTGTTTCTCCCTCAAAATTTGTAGAACAACTCAGAGATGTTCATCTTGTTCATCTTCTATCCTTGAATACACCAGTATGTCATCTATAAATACTACAACAAACTGATCCAGGTAGAGTTGGAATACTCTGTTCATTAGATCTATAAAAGTTGCCAGTGCATTTGTCAGTCCAAATGGCATTACCAGGAACTCCTACTCACCATAATGAGTCCTACGCTGTCTTGTACACATCGGCCTCTTTAACTTTCAGTTGGTGATACCCTAATCGGAGATCTATTTTAGAGAAAACCTTCACTCGTCGCAGTTGATCGAACAGATCATCAATCCTTGGTAGAGGGTATTTGTTCTTGATAGTCAACTTATTCAATTCTCTGTAGTTGATGCACATAAGCATGGATCCATCATTCTTTTCCACAAATAAGACTGGTTCTCTCCACGGAGACACACTCGGTCAGATAAACCCACGGTCCAGTAGTTCTTGAATTGGGGCCTTAAACTCTACAAACTCTTTTAGTTCCATTCTATAAGGGACGATGGACACCGGAGTTGTACCAGGAAAGAGCTTAATCCCGAACTCCACCTCACGTTCTGGAGGTAATCCTGGTAACTCTTCAGGAAAGATGTCCGAAAAATCCTTAACAGTTCTGATATCCTATACTGAAGAGTCCCCAACATCAGAAACACTAACATAGACCAAGTACACTTCACAACCCTTGCGTACCAACCTCTCGGCCCTTAACACAGAAATTATATTACTCGGATAGTTCCGTCGTTCTCCAATTACCACTATCTCCTCACCGGCTTTAGTTCTCAGTACAAATCATTTAGTGGTATAATCCAAGCTTACTCGATGTTTAACTAACCAGTCCATACCCAATATTAGGTCAAACACTCTGGAAGGCAGTTCCATTAGATCAGCCAGAAAAACAACTCCTTCTATCTCTAAGGGAACACCTCTAAATACCTTATTTACCCGAATAGACTGCCCCAACGGACTTAGAACAGTAATCCCGCTCATAGTGTCTTTAGCCACAATACCCAATATCTTAGACACAGAGCATGCTATATACGAATGAATAGACCCAACTTCAATCAATGCAGTATGAGGTACATTATGGTTAAAGAGCGTACCCATTATGACATCTGGAGCATCTCCATCCTCTCAGTGACGTGCTGCATAAACCAGTACCGGCTGCCTTGCCTCAGTATGACCCGCACCTTTTCTCGATGCTCTACGACCTCGGCACATACCGTTTCCACCCCTGGCCTGACCGTGGCCTCTTGATGGCTGTTGACTAGCCCGCTGTACATTACCCAAACCAGTAGCTTGCATCTGCTTGGGCATCTGTGGACAATCCTTAACACAGTGCTTCAAAAATCCAAATCTCAGACATGCACCCAACTTCCTCCAACATTCGCCCTGATGGTGTTTCCCACAATCAATTCAAAACTGTGGTCCAGTAATAGCAGTAGGGGTCCTAACTCTGATTGGCCCATCAGTTCTCGGCTTTTTCCTAAATCTCTGAAAATAATTTGAGGGCTCAGCATCCTTTTTACCTATGCCTTTCTCTCTGTTTTGGGGGTCGGCACGCGTCACATCCTCTGTAATTTTTTCCTTGTCAACAAGTGCTGCAAAATCCCGCTCCCCCTGAGGAGCTATCAGAACCCTTAGACTATCTCTGAGGCAATCCTCAAATCGAACACACTGCTAGTATTCTGTTGCCATGATCCCACGTGCATAGCGGCTCAATCGTAAGAATTTAGCCTCATATTCAGCCATTGTCCTATCTCCCCGAGTTATGTTCAAAAATTCCCTCCTACAAGCATCCACATAGCTGGCACCCACATACTTGGCTTGGAAAGTAGTTTTGAAAAACTCCCAGGCAATTGATCAGCTTGAGTGCCCTCTTTGACGGTAAGCCACCACTGGTAGGCCTCATCCCTCAACAGTGATACTGCACCTTTTAATTTTTGCTCAGAGGTGCAGTCGAGGTCATCCATGATCCTCTCTATGGTCTCGATCCAATATTCAGCCACATTAGGGGCAACTCTAGCAATACCCCTGGAAATCTCTGCCCCATTAGAACTGGGCCATTTCGTAACTGACCCACGGCCCACATTACCAGTACTAGCCCAGCGACCATTTCCAGAATTCTCAACATTGCTTGGTACAGTGCGTCATCCCCAGCCGCTCGATTTTTAGACCCTGTCTTAGCCATAGGTGAAGCTGGAACCTCTTTAACCTTCTCATTAGGCTGGTGTCCAGAAGACGAAGACCCAGCTCGAGCACTTCCACGGCCTCTACTACGGCCTTTACCACGAATACCCCTAGTGCTCATTATCCAATCGTGCTTTTATCTGTATTAAAAATTTTATGCCAGTCAATTTATTGTTCCAGTGTTTATTACAGATATTTTATGAACAATCTTATTTCAAAGTTTGTTTTCGAAATTCGAAATTCTAGTTTACCCTAACTACAGAGTCTCAATTCAATTTTATACCTAAAGTAGTCTAAGTAATAACATTTCAATAATCTTATTTCAGTGTAAGCAGTCAGAAGACTTACAGGATCGGCGCGGAGACTCGGTCTACCACTCTTTCAGTAAAACATTTCCATTGTTTCGAAAACCCAAACCCACAGTCGAGTTTTGCAACCTAACTCTGATACCACTAAATGTAACACCCCAAATTCAACCTAGACGTTATGGCCGAATCTGTGATGTCACATTGGAGTGTTTTTCCAAAAACACAAATTTATGAGAAACCATTCTTCATAAAGTTCCTTTGGGTTGAATAAAACTTAGGATGTCTTTTCATGAGAAAAATTGAATTTATTTTAGAAAATCATATTAGGTTGTTATTGAACTCTTAAAGCAATAGTTGTTTCGAAAACTCTCAGTTTGCGTTGCGTAAACGTGGTATTGTAGTAAATCATTGGTTTATAAATTTTTAATTTTAAAACCCGAGTCCTATTACTAATAGGTAAACATTTAAGAAAATAAATCCCCAAATTAAATAAAAATTAAAGCGGCCTTATTGCATCTTAAAAACCCAAAATAAAACCTTGTTTATAGTATAAAAAGAAATAACTACATTGAGTGGCCACCATTGAGTCCTCCGTCGCCTCGATCCGGCTAAGCCTGGGGATATCTTGCACAGGTAACAAATGGGTGAGTTTACGAAAACTCAATGTGTGAAATCCCATAAAAACAAGTAATCAGAGTAAGCGCAATCTCCCTAATTAAGATAACCAAATAAAAATCGAAATTAAATCTAATTAAGCAGACAAAAGATTAACTCACTTCAGTGTTCCTAATTAACTTCAGAACTCAAGTTTTATCGAGTTACCAATTGGTTAACTAGTTATTACCTCTCGGCCTCTAACTAATTAACTAATCAACTTCACTTCCTATGGTTTAATTGCACATAATGTAAGCCAACTAATTCAGATCTAAACCCTAATTCATTTGTTAATTATTCACACACCCGCTAGTAAATCTCCCTAAGGAAACTAGCCGCTCATGGATCTAGATACAAATTCCCCTAATTTCATATTTAACATAAAAAGTAAAATTTGCACAAGAAAGTAGAATTTCCTTTAATAGTTGCGAAGATAACTCCGATTGCGATTGGAAATAGAAAAGAAATAAATTAAATAAAAAGCACTCATTGGGCTACATGTACAATTTCATAGCCATGTCCTCGGTCAATTGGTAAGATCGTTCATATATGTTGTTCATGAAGGCCCCGCCGGATGCACTAGCTAATCCATCTCTCAAGCTACTATCCAATCCATTATAGAATTTTTGCAGTTGCAACCATTCTTGCATTTCGTGATGTGGGTACATTCTTAATAATGATTTAAAATGTTCTCATGCTTCGTATAAGTTTTTGTCATCAAATTGCTTGAAGCTAGCACTGTCGCGGCTTAATTGAATAGTTCAACTAATGGGGAAAATTTTGTGTAACAATTTCGTTGCTAGTTCACCCACGTCGTGATAGAACCAGAATCTTGTGAATCCAACCATTTGTATGCATTCTTACAAAGCAAGAAGGGGAACAACTGAAGACGGATGGTGTCATTGGTAACCCCATTCTACTTGAACGTAATTAAGAGCTACAAAAATTGCTTTAAATGTTGATTCAGGTCTTTCATCATATTACCCTAGAATTGAAAATTATTTTGGATCATCTGGATGTTGGCCGTCTTGACTTCAAAATTATTAGAGTTGACCGTCGGCCTCTCAATATTTCCTCGAACTGCATCTAAAGTAGGTAGTGCGTATTCGCACAATGTTCACTCTTGTCGAGCCATCAGTGGCTTTCTTCGGAGTTGTGCTTTTGGTTCTGGTGGTTCGTCAAACATAGGGTTTTCTCGAGGTAAGTCAACTACCACTGGTGGATTGCTTTGCATTTGTTGATAGTTTCACCTTAGAATTATATCCAATTCAGGATTTGGATTGACTGGGATGATTTCGTTTTGAGTCATACATTAAAATCAAAGAGATTAAAATAAAATTAGTAGCCTTAAATTAAATAAAATATAAATAAATAAAATAAAATTAAATAAAAATAACTAAAACTGAAATTCATTTCCATAATTTTAAAATTTCCTATTCATCCTATTAATATGCAGAAAATAAAATTTTAGTTTAATGCCGAAATCTCCCCGACAATGGCGACAACAACTTGACTGCCGCCAGACATGTGAACGTCTGAACTAGAAATATTTAGCAAAATAGATAATAAATAAAACAATGGTGTTCACAAGTATATGACTCAAATTGAAATATAGAATAATGTTACAATTAAAAACTCTGAGTACTCGAAGGATCTTACCCAAGGGAGATTGAATTAAACTTAAATTACTTTTCTACACTAATAGGACTAAATAGTAATAATCTAAAATTATATAACGAACAACCAAATAAAAAGTGATTAACCAAAATAGCATAAACTATCTAAATTTAACACAATCAAATATCAATCAAAATTAAATCCAATTTAGTAGACAGAAGAATAACTCACTTTAGTGTTCCTAATTAACTTCAGAATTCATGTTTTATCGGGTTAGTGATTAATTAACCAATTATTACCTCTCGGCGTCTAACTAATTAACTAATCGACCAATACACGTTTGTCTCTTGACCTCACTTTCTTGACTTGGATAAATTATAATTTACTCGGTAAATTTATCTCTTGATCTTGTTTATCCTGAATTACTTCTTAGGGTTATCACTTCCTAGTGTTTAATCGCAAATAATTTAAGCAACTAAATCAAATCTAAACCCTAATTCATCTGTTAATTATTCACATATCCGATCATTAAATTCTCGGAGGAAACTAGCCACTCATTAGACCACCAATCCAATAATTAGAGCACGTATAGCCACATCATCCCTTTTGAAAAAATTTAAAAAATATTTCTCTTCTACCTTATATAAGTCATGTAATAGCCCGTTTTTAGTCAAATCAGAATAGTGGTTTTGAAACCATAAATCTGAGGTCAAAATATTTATTTTATTATTATTTTAAGGTTTACAACATGAATATGTGATTGTGTGAAAGTTTCGTTTAGAAATTTTATCATTCGAATGCTCAATTCGGTAAAAAGGACTTAATTGCATGAAGTGCAAAAGTGATGCTCTTTTAGTTAAAGGTATTAAATAGCTATGAAACATTAAAGTAAGAGCCCTTAAGTGGTAATTAGACCATTATAATGGTAAGTGGACAATATTGGACATTAAATGGATGATATTAAATGGTTTATAATAAGGTTAAAATAGTAAATTGTTTATTAACTTAAGTAAAATAACATAAAATAAATTATCATATTTTTGTTTCTTCTTCTTCCACCAAAAAACAAGAAGAGGGGAAGCCATTTTTAAGCATTTAGGATTCGATCACTTTAAGGTTAAATTGGTAAGTGATTTTAACTCGGTTTTTAATGATTTCTATGTTTTTGTGATCGTTGCATCTATTACTAGCTAGCCAAGGGACTATTTTGCAAAACTGTTAAAGTTTTTGAAAGTTACCATAGATGAAAATATGTGTTCTTTCATGTTTGATGATGAAATATGAAATATTGTTGTTAGATTTACATATTTTGTAAAGTGATTTTGAGTAAAAATGCAAAATAGGGATTAAATTGAGAAATGTTGAAATTTTATGGTTGAAATGTGAAATAAATGAAAAATATGGGCAGCTAGGGGCATAATAATAATTCGGCTAGCATGGGTTTATTTTGAATTTCATTAATTTGTGATTTTATGAAATAAGGACTAAATTGTGAAAAATGTAAAATATTAGGAGCAAAAGTGTAAATGTGTTTTAAAGTATGATTTAGATTAAATTGAATAGAGGGATTATTGAATGAGTTGAATTTGATATTATATAGATCAAGAAAAGCGAAATTTGGAAATGGATCGGGGAAAAGATAAAGTACTCAATTAATCAATAATTTCATTATTTTTGAACCGAGGTAAGTTCATATGTGATAAATTTCATTATAAATGTATTTTAAATGATTTGATTCTATATAAGTTGTGAATATGAGACTTTGGATAAGTTCAACATTGACTCGATAGAAATTCAACGTTCGAAATCTCGGTTCAACCTTAGGAATAGTTTAGGATACTAGTGACATGTCATTAGGGGATACATGTATTGGCTTCGAGCCATGATATTAGCACTTTGGATATAAATTACCTTGATATGGCTTCAAGCCATGAATATCGGCTGATTTGGCTTCAAGCCATGAATATCGGCTGATTTGGCTTCAGGCCATAATATCAGTACTTTGGATATAAATTACCTTGATATGGCTTCGGGCCATGGCATAGGTACTTATCGTGTGAGACCCTTAAGTATCCAACTTCTATTCCGAATGGTTCAATGGGAAAATGATAGATCTGGATGAGTTTGAGATTGACGCTAAATGATACAGGTACCTATGTTTTTCTATGTTTTATTTTTTTAGTGAATTCAAAGATAGCTCATATTCAGGGATTATTAGAGATCGCTTCACACTATCCACCTATCACTCGATACCTATCAACTTGGTATTTTAAGTATATGCCATGTATAGGGATTTTGGTCATTTTGGCTATGGCTTGATAGTGATTTTGGCCATATGAATTGGTATTGTAAATGTTTATGAATTGGTATGTATATATATATTCTTGAGTGATGGCTTATTTTGGTATATTTGGTATGGTTGCAACATGTATATATATGTGTTTATGTCTTATGTAATGAATTGGTTTATGGTTGTAGATATTTTTGGACATGGATTTGTTTGTGAAACTAGGCTAAAAGATGCATATTTTGGAATGTATAGTTAATGGATTTGTATATGTGAATTAGTTATAAAATTATATGGCATATTGTGGTAGTTTGTGATTTGTATTAACGGGTAAGGAAATGGTATGGAATATGCTTGTTATGCGATTGATTTTATGCCTATTATGCCTTGTGTTGGTGCTTTTGAATTGTGGTGTAGGTACATGTATTTAGGGTGGCAAATTGGCCTGGTAAATAGCCTATTTTTGTCCACACGGGCATGTGTCTCAGTAATGTGTGACATACAGTCATGTTACACGGCTGTGTGTCCCCAAGTGTTGAATTTGAAACCAACTCAGTATGCTCCACATGGCCTCACACACGGGCGTGTGACTTGGCCGTGTGGCATAAGCTAGTATAACCTACAGGTTTGGCACGGCCTAGCACACGGCCTGGCTCACAGGCGTGTATGGCCATTTTAAGGCACACGGGTGTGTGTGTTGGCCATGTGACCCAAGTCAGAGAGTTACACGGGTCGTACACGGGCTGGGACACAGCCATGTGCTCCCATTTTGAATGTCCACACGGCCTGTGACATGGGCGTGTCTGGTGGCCGTGTGAGACACACGGCTTGGCCAAACGAGCTTGTGTCCCCTATTTTGAGAAAAATTTTATAAGTGTTCCAAATGTTTTCATGGTTATCAGTTTGGTCCCGAACCACTCCTAATGTAAGTCTAGGGCCTCATATTTGAGATTGAATGAAGATTGTATGAAATGGTTAAATATATGATAAAAGTATGTATAAATGTGTTGTAAGTTTGGTAATGCTCCGTAACCCTATTTTGGCATTGAATACGGGTGACGGGTGTTACATTTATTAGTATCAGAGCTACAGTTTAGTCGATTCTAAGACTAATGTAGCGTATGTGAGAGTCTAGCTATACATGCCATATATAAACTATGATAGTGCCATAACTCCTGACATTTTTAAAATGTGTTTTCATATAGCAAATGGATCCCAATCGAGCTATAGCTGATGAGATTGAAAGTAATGCACCAGCTCCAGCTCAAGGGACAGCACCGTCTGATTCTAGACCTGTGTTGAGTAGTCACGGAGGAAAGGCTAAAGAAGCCTTTTTCCAAATGATGAATGAGTGGTTCACACAATATGTTCAAAAGAACCTAGTTACTCAACAACCTCCACCCTATCATAATCCCCAACCAGTTCCCGTAGCTCCTCAAGGTTTCAAACTTTTAAGATTGAATAAGCCTCTAGTTGATAAGATCTATAAAGACAGGGCTAAGGAGCTTAGAGCTAATGTTGGCGATGGTTCTGAGAGAGCCAAGTTTTGGCTTGAAAACACTATTAGAGTATTGATAAGCTTTCTTGCACACCGACAGAGTGTTTAAAATGTGCTATATCACTCCTGAGCGGCACCGCATACTAGTGGTGGAATATGTTAGTATCGATGGTGCCAAAAGAGAGAGTCACTTGGGATTTGTTTCAGACAGCGTTTCGGAAGAAATACATAAGCCAATTGTTTCTAGATTAAAAGCACAAAGAGTTTTTAGAATTGAAATAGGCTCGTATGATTGTAACCAAGTACAAGAGAGAATTTGTGCGGTTGAGTAAATATGCCCGAGAGTATGTTTATACCGAAGAGATCATGTGCAACGGGTTTGGTCTCGAACCACTCCCAATGTATGTTTAGGGTGTCGTAGGCTCATATTAGGGATGAATTGTTTGAGATTGAATGAAGATTGTATGAAATGGTTAAATGTATGAAAAAGTATGTATAAATGTGTTGTAAGTCCGGTAATGCTCCGTAACCCTATTCTGGCGTTGAATACGGGTGAGGGATGTTACAAGTCAAGCTTTCCCTCACTAATGCACCATTTTTGTCTTGCAATAACTCTATAGTGTTATTTGTTTTCCAAGCATTAGGAAAAGCATGGAAATATTTGAATTTGAATCACCAACTTTCAACCAAAAACCTTTCACCCTTTTTTTCCATTTTTCCTCTTCATTTTCAATGATCATATTAAAATTAAGCTTGAACCTTCCAAACTCCTTCTTATACGAGACCAAATCAATGCCATTATCCCATAGTTTCTCAAGCTTGGCACAAATATAATTTCATCAATTGAACTTCCCTATCAGCGTTACATCTCCATCTACTTAATTTACAAAACAAATTTGCTTTCTATATCACATTTGCTCGCCCCATCTCTCTCTAACTTCCCTTAACCACCTCTTCATGTTCATTATGAGAAGGACATTTGTTTTCCAACTTAAATTTATGTCGACACCATTGTTCAGAAGCAACTTGAAAAAATCTTTGTTTACCATCCAAAGAAGATTATTACCAGGACTATCAAATTTAAAATCTTACAACACTCTCGTGTTCGACTCCTCTTCAAGAGTCACTAATTTTATTGTTATTTGCGCCCTTAATCAACACGTTAATTAAATTTTGGGGAAATTTGTCAATTTGAACATCTTCCTAGTAGTCCCATAGAACCACCAATCCTCCCCTTCCAAGTCAGTCCACCAAAAAGAAAATTTCAAATTTTAGTTTGATATGAACATCTTTCATCCAGTCTCTCTAAACTAGTGTTTCAATAATAAAAAAAGTCTAAACTTAGCTTGAATTAAAGCATAATGTCTTGTTGTGCAAGAACTTCCTAATGGTTGTCGAGACCTCCATAGTTCCAACTTAAAATTTTCATTACAGATGATCGACCCCATCAACAAGACCTGTCGATATAGATTTGTGATAAGCCTTAGAGTGCTCATCTTTTACCTCTATTGAATCCTTGACAGAAACATTAGAAGTAAAATTTGGCTCAATCTAAGCTCTATTCTTCCTATCCACCAAGATCATTAGGTTATACTCTTTATCAAGGTACAATTCTATTCTGAAATGGTCCCAATATTTCTCCAATTTACCGATCCCAACCAGCTCCCTATTAACCCTTATTACGATCCCTAAATTACTATAAACTTGTTGCACACAATTTGAATTATTTACCAATTCCATAAACACTTATATGAATTTATAATATGCAAATTTCATAATACCCACACTCAGCCGGCACAAGGCCCAACAAATTGAACGAAATGGGCCCACACACATGTGTGGCCCAGATGACCTAGCACACGGCTAACCACACACTCGTGTGGGTCACATAGCCTAACACACGGCCAGTCACATGACCGTGTGACCCACACGTTCGTGTGGCATCATCTTTCAGTTTTGAATTTTCACAAAATTTCTAGATTTTCGTGACCTTTTTCAGTATCTATGGGTTTGAACACATACCTTACTACCTTTGGATGTCCACACTAAAGCAACAATCCAAGTTCCTGCACACAACATCTAGGGCCAACCCGATTAGCAACAAATATCGAAACCGAACAAAAGGGAAAGAAAATGAACAGGGGAAAAACGACAGAGGAAATTTACAGAAATTTTAAAAAGAAAAACTTTTATTCTTGCTATTAGTTCATTCGATGCAAAAATCCCCCAATAGTTCAAGCCTTTCGAGGTGTCTGCCGATCCAATATTTACCTTTTGTGCAAAACTATTGAAAATAAAACAAATTTGTGAAAATTTATTATAAAAATAATTAAAATTCAACATGCTAATAATTTAAGTGGAAATTAATTATTTTATAATTAAAGTGTGAATTTTGACAAAACTAACTATGAAACTGCATGAATTAGAGCTCAAAAGGTGCTGAAAAATTCTATATTTTTGTGTTTTCACGCCCCCAAACTTAATTCATTACTCGTCCTGAGTAATGCAAAAATTGTATAGAATTTCTTGGAAACACCTGCGAAAAATTCCTTCAGAGAACATTCTTCTCAAAATTATGAATTTAGTATAGTTATGCTTTTGAAATTTATACTACTTAAGTATATATATTGTTTAAATTAATCTCAATTGTTATTATGATAGCAAAAATAGGCTAAATGCTTTCTCAATAAAGACATGTTAAATCCCTACCAATTTGATTTTATTTCCTTATTTAAGATTAAACTCAATCATTAAGTGTAATTTATGCCTTCATAAGCTAAACATAGCAATTAAGTTTAGTTTATACCACCAATCCTCCCCTTTAAAGTCAGTCCACCAAAAACAAATTTCAAATTTTAGTTTCATACGAACATCTTTCATCCTGTTTTTCTAAACTAGTGTTTCAATAATAATAAAAAAAGTCTTTGTTTACCATCCATAGAAGATTATTACCAATAGCTATCAAATTTAAAATCTCACAACACTCTTGTCTTCGACTCCTCTTCAAGAATCGCTAATTTTATTGTTATTTGGGCCCTTAATCAACATATTAATTAAATTTTGGGAAATTTGTCAATTTGAACATCCTCCTTGTTGTCCTATAAAACCACCAATCCTCCCCTTCCAAGTCAGCCCAACAAAAAAAAATCAAATTTTAGTTTTATATGGACATTTTTCATCCTATCTCTCTAAACTAGTGTTTCAATAATAATAAAAAAGTCTAAACTTAGCTTGAATTAAAATACAATGTCTTGTTGTGCAAGAACTTCCTAGTGGTTGCCGAGACCTCCACAGTTCCAACTTAAAATTTTCATTATGGATGATTGATCCCATCAACAAGACCTGTCGATATAGATTTGAGATAAGCCTTAGAGTGCTTATCTTTTACCTCTACTGAATCCATGGCAGAAACATTAGAAGCAAAATTTGGCTCAATTTGAGCTCTATTCTTCCTATCCACCAAGCCCATTAGGCTATACTCTTTATCAATGTACAATTCTGTCCTAAAATGGTCTCAAGATTTCTCCAATTTACCGATCCCAATCACCTCCCTATTAACCCCTATGATGATCCCTAAATTACTATAACCTTGTTGCACAAAATTTGAATTATTTTCCAATTCCATAAACACTTATATGAATTTATAATATTTAGACTTCATAATAGCTACACTCAGCTGGGACAAAGCCTAAAAAATTGCATGAAATGGGCCCACACACTAGTGTGGCCCAAACGACCTGGCACATGGACAAGCACACACCCGTGTGGCTCATACAGCCCAACACAGCTAGTCATACGATCGTGTCACCCACACGGCCGTGTGGCGTTGTCTGCCAGTTTCAAATTTTCATAAAATTTCTAGATTTTCATGACCTTTCTTAGTATCTACGGGTTATAACACACACCTTACTACCTCTGGGATGTCGGCACTAAAGCAGCAATCCAAGTTCCTGCACAGACATCCAACGCCAACCGAATTAGCAACAAATATCGAAACTAAAACTTGAATTTGGTATTTATCGCTTAATAAAACCAGCCCCTAAACTAGCATTTGGTCACTTACCCATAAAAGAATTGGTTTCACTAAAATCGACTTGTCGAAGGAGTAATCATTGCAGGATCCACTGCTGAAAGAACAAAAAAAGGATCAAAATTGAATATTAAAGAATAGCTGAAGTCATTATCTGTCACACATAAATGAATTAATTAACCTTACCACCGAAAAATGCACTTACGTGACTTACACTAGGATGAAAATATGAATTCCTCGCTTAAAAGACGACACCACAGCGATAATACACCAGAAAACAATAGTAGAGAAACAACAAAAGAGGAATAAAGTTTGAAATTGCAATTATTGAAACCAAAAAAAAAGAAAGGAAATGAACAAGGGAAAATGACAGAGGGAGTTTATAGAATTTTTAAAGAGAAGGGAAATGAACTAGTTTACAAAGATATAAAGTTTTTCAAGACTTGCTAACATAATAAAGATCTATAACAATCCATATTAAAAAGCAACTAAACTAGTTGAATACAATAGAATAAAAAACAAGGTAAACGAAGACAGTTGGAAGCTAAGTCTTTAACATTCCAATCCAATCCAACTTTCTAAATCTAAGGGTGTAACACTTCTAACTTGTATCCGTCGCCGGAGTAGGGTTACGAGGTATCACTAATCAATACACATCATTTAACATACATAACTCATACTTTTATGCATTCATACTCAAATACCATTTAATCACAAACACATTGTCCCTTATAAAGGCCTACGAGGCCTTAAACATGCTTTAGAAGTGAGTCAGGACTAAACCGATAACATATGGAAATTTTGGAAACCTAGAAAAATTTCAACCATACAGGGGTCACACACCTGTGTGAACAAGCCGTGTGCCTCACACGGCTCCAGACACGCCCGTGTCTCAGGTCGTGTGCAAACAGGGCAATAATACTGACTTGTATCACACAATCGAGGACACACCCGTGTGGCAGGCCGTGTGAAAACTAGAGGGTATACTGACTTGGCCACACAGCTGAGCACACGCCCATGTGTCTAGGCCGTATAACTCACTGACATGATTTCTAACCATCATCAGGAGACACACGGCTGTATACCATGATCGTGTGTCGCATACGGCTGAGACACATGCCCTTGTCTTTGCCCGTATAGACAAAAATAGGTTATTTGCGAGGCCAATTTGCCACCCCAACTTCAATGTACCTACACAAGGCAAAATGTACAATTTCCATACACAAAAGGGCAGCCAAATCAATCCCAATTCATGCATAATTCATGCTATACAAATACAACCATTTCACTTACTCAATATATACAAAAACAACACGATCTTTAACCTTAATTCATACAATATGTATATCTATACCAACTTAATATTCATAACCGAAAACCATCCTCAACTCAACCAATTCATTCACTGTATTACATACTATTTAACTACCAATTTGATATATAAATTCATACCACAATAAGACCATTCTCAAGCTTTCATCCACCATAATTCAAATAACCATTTTAACTTTCATAATGTCTTGGTTACAACCATGCCAAAGCAAACCATCTCACAAGGCATTATAAACATCTTACAATAGTCATTAACAACCATTTTTAATAGCCAAACACATATCAATATTAACATCATTTACAAGCCAAATCTCATGGCTATAATCACAGCCAAAATACCACATCTAGCCTATATATGCCATATACCATAAATGTATAATTCAAAAGTACCAACTTAGATGTTTAATAGTGTGATGATGCTCCTGACGACTCCCGGATCTGAGCTAGCCTTGATTCACTAAAAAAACATAGAAAAATAACACAAAGTAAGCTTCATAGCTTAGTAAGCTCGTATGTGAATAACTTAATTCATTGGATGAATGCAATTCAGCCAATTACACATGACAAAACCATATACAAATTAACTACAAACCTTTCTCATGTCTCAAAACATGATCAAATACAACTCATCGAACTTTCACTATTTAATACTCGAATAGGTTCTGCACATATTTGTATCGCCTCGTACTAACCTCTTTCTTAGCCACATCATTCGTTTACCCGTTGAACCATTCGAAATAGAAATTGGATACTCAGGAGTCTCATACGATAAGTACCTATACCATGGCCCGTAGCCAAATCAAGGTAGCTTATCCAAAGAACTATTATCATGGCCCGAAGCCAAATCATCTAATATACATGGCCCAAAGCTAAATCGGTAAAATACGCACTTGAAGTGCTAATATCATGGCCCGAAGCCAACTCAACGTATCACTTACTAACATGTCAATAGTATCCAAAACTATTTTTAAGGTTCAATCGGGCTTTCACACTTTTCATTTCTATCATCGAAAGCAATCATAGAGTCGTTTTCACAATTCATACATTATCCATAATCCTGTTTTAACAATTTATGAAATATGAAAGCATTTTAACATACATTTATGATGTAATCATCACATATGAACTTGCCTAGTATTCGGAATTGACGGATCAGGTTGACTACTCGATAACCTTGCTTTTCCTCCAATCTAAATCTGAATTATTTCTTTCTTGATCTATATGAATTCAAAATTAACTCATTTATTCATCTACTCATTGAATTAATCAAAAAATACACATTTGGGCATTTTTAAACATTAGCCCCTAAACTTTCGCATTTAAACAATTTTGTCCCTATTTCACAAATACACAAAATTCACACAATTCAACAAAGCCCATACTTGGCCGAATAAAATATATGTCCCTAGTAGCCCAAAACTTTTATTTACTTTACATTTCAACCACACAATTTGCACGTTTACCAATTTAATCCCTATTATGCATTTTCATTAAAAAATTACTTAACAAAACATGTAAAACTATCATCAAGCTTTCATATTTCAACATTAAACATCAAAGATGTAACATCCCGAATTAGGGCCTAGTCGAAACTGTGGTTTTGGGACCACAAATCTGACGTAAGAAAATTTATTTTTATTATATTTTTATGATCTATGATTTTACAGAATGATTTTGTGAAAATTTTGTTCGAAAATTTTGAAATTTGTGCACTCAATTTAGTCAAAAAGACTAAATTGTAAAAAGTGAAAAAGTTGAGTTCTACATGTTAGAAGTGTCTAATTGTTATGAAATTTTAAATTGGATGTCCTTAAATGGTAATTAGACCATTGGATAATTTTTGGACAAAAATGGACATGGAAAGGTAAAATTTTAAACATGAGTAAAAATGGCATTTTGGTAAATTGGCAATTAAATGGACTAAAAGACAAAATAAAAGCCAAAAACCCTTGTTGATCTTCTTATTTGACTGAATGTAGCAAGGAGGAAGCAATGTTTAGGGTTTTCAAGCTTCCAAGCTGTATAGTAAGTGCATCCTAGCCCCGTTTTTAATGTTCTTTACATTTTTGAAGTCCCGGTAACATGATCTACTCATTTCTACCATTATTTTGAGCTAGGGTTTATGTTTAAAAATTTATCCATGAGTGACATGCTTGTATTTTGACGTCTAATGGTATAAAATGAGTGTTGGGTGTTAGATAAACAACTTTTACTAAGCAATTTTCGACGAAAACGTCCGAACGGACCATTTTGTAAAAGTTGTAAAAATGGTATAAAAGGGTGTTATGATGAGAATTGTAGTTTTCTATAGTTATGAAAATGGTTCGGCTAGGCCTATAGAATGGGAAAATTTAATAAAAATCACTTTACGAGCCTAGCGGCAAAAGTGTAATTTTGACAAAGATTAGGGGCAAAAATGTAATTTTCCCAAAATATGATTTTGGGTCAATTTGAATAATGTGAGTCCTATATAGGATATATTTGAATGATAGATCAAAGAAATTGAGATTTGGCCTTAAATCGAGAAAATAAAAGTTTTGAACTAAAATGACAATTTTGTCGTTTTCGTATTCGAGGTAGTTCACATGATTTAATAAGCATATTATTCATACTATTATTGTTATACATGAAATATATCTTGCTATGATTGTATTGAATTTGACGTTAATGGACTTTTGATGGAAATTGACATTTTAAATGAAATGAATAAGTTTGTATGAAAACTAGGTGATGTTATTTTTTTTTTGTATGGACTAATGCCCAAATAAACATGAAAATGTGTTGAATTGAATATACATTGCATGATCATCTATGCATATTGATATACTTGATGAAAAGAGAAAATTCCCGGTTGAATAAAAAGGGATATCCGATGGATAATTCATTGTTTACATAACATGAGATCCTGCATGTGTTGCAGAAAAGGATTTAGCCCAGACAAGTAATCCGTTGATCTTAATATAGAAAGGATCTAGCCCGTACGGGTGTTCCTTAAGTGATCGAGCCTCCCAAAGAATATGGGTGCATTAAGGATTTAGCCCGGATAGGTAATCCGATTAAGGACTTAATTTTGCCTAGACTAGTGATTCAGATCCGAGCTTATGAGAGTGTATGTCATTGTAAGGGATTTAGCCTAGACTGATAATCGCGGCAACATTCTGTGAATTATGATAAGGGGTATTTATCCTAGACTGGTAATCCTGTCGTAATGAGTAAGGTTTGCGGGAGTGCGTACTTGTAATGATCACTTGCATGACTTGACGATAAATGTGATATCCATCGAGATTCCTTGGAATTCAATGGGAATTAATATGAGAAATGGAATGGAAATACTTGAAATGATAAACTCATCTATGCTTAGATGATACTAGTATTATGTATATGATTGTCATGTTTGGATGAGTGGTTGTGCTAAGAGATAGCACAGGTATGTACTCGAAGCTCATGAGCATGTGTTTGCCATGTGAAATGAATGGACTTGTGATAAGAGTGCAAATGAATGAGTGATTTTTTTGAGAATAATTTCTATGACAAATTTCTGATGGTTATCATTATGTTGCACTAAGACAGATTAGTACAATAGTAGCGGTCTGACTTTGAAAATCCACCAAAAATAGTGGAAACTTATTTAAAGGCTAAGTAAAATATTGAAATTAAATCTTATCGAGTATAGTTTCAGATAAAGGAAATGGTGTAAGGAAAGGAATCTCATATGATGAGATATTCGAATTTTTTTGAAATAGGATCAGAGTGATCTCGGACTCCCCTGTCTTAACTTTGGAAAATCATTAAAAATTGTAAAATATTGATTATGGGTTATAATTTATATGCTTAAAATCCTTAATAAGTCTATTTTCAAGGAAACTAGACTGGGCATCACCCAAGTCTTGTACTATGAGATAATTAATTCATATTGAAGAGGGGTCAAAACTGTTAGACAACGAAATAGGGGTAAATTTAAAGAATAAACTGTACTTATTGGATAGACAAAAAATTCTAAAAGTTTTATGGTAAGAGCATACTTGAGTCTAGTTTCAGATAAAATTAACAATTCTCAAATCGGAGTCCCGTAGCTCCGGATACGAATAATTTACTGACTGTGACTCAGAAAAATAGCTTGACTTGACTTTGAATAAATTGAAAGAATTTAAAAATAGCACGTTATCACATTGTTTATTAGTTTTCATGCGAACTTACTAAGCGTAAAGCTTACTCCCTTATTTTCATTTCTTTAGTGTTGCCAGGTTAGCTCGGGGTTGGAGATCGTCAGACGCAGAATCACACTATCAAGTCATCATTTTGGAAGTGTCGACTTATATATATATGTTAAGCTTTTACAAGTGAGTGGAATGTATAAAGACTTAGTTTTTATGTTAGATGTTATCATGAGTAGCCAAATGCATTCGCTCATATTGATTCATTGTATATAGCCATGGGATGTGGCTTATAATGTTTTGGCTTATAAGCCTAATTATACTTACTATTTGTTAATACCTTACAATGTGATTATAATTGTTTATTGCGAATGAATAGTATAACATATGTGCATGAGAATGCCTTAGGACCATTCGAGGTGGTCATGGGTAAGGAATAAACGCTTAAATTGGCATTAAGTTGATAATGATTAAGCACAGACATTTGTTGAACAAGTAGAGATTAATTATTGGGTAATAAGTTATGGTTGATTGTTAAAAACGTGCCTTAATGAGGCATTCTAAATCATTAAAATGATGTTATGATATGTGTCTTTAAAGTGGTTAAATTTGTGAAAGATTAAGGCAACAAAAAGGCTTGGAAAATAGCCTAAGTGCTAGCCACACGGGCAAAGACAAGTCTATGTGTCTCAGCCATATCAAGGACATGGCCTAGCACACTGGCGTGTGGCCTGGCTGTGTGGTTCAATTTGTTTTGCTGACATCATAAACAGAGAGTTACACAGCCTAAGGACACGGACGTGTTGAAGACAACGGGCGTGCCCCTGTGTTCACTCGAGCATGTGACCTTGTTTCATGAAAATATTTCTAAGTTTTCCTAAAACTTTCCAAAGTTCTCAGTTTAGTCCCAACCCACCTTTAATGCATGTTTAGAGTCTCAGTAGCTCATGTAAGGGACATTATGCATGTGATTGAATATGAAATTTTATGGCTTAATTTTATGAAATGGTGTACGTTCAAGTCTGGTAATGCCTCAAACCCTGTCCCGACATCGAATACGGGTAAGGGGTGTTACATTTAGTGGTATCAGAGCTATGGTTTAGTCAATTTTCAGACTAACCTAGCATGAATGAGAGTTTAGCTATACATGCCACTGATCTATGATAGTGTGATGTCTCTCGACGTGAATGAGAACAATCTCTTCTGGACAGAGGTACTCTCCAACCGAGCTACACCGACCATGTTAAATGCGATGCTAAGGTGTTCGGGTAAAGTATAGTCATGGTAAGCCTGGATTCAGAAAATTATGAATAAAAGTTCATGATATATGTGATAACATGTAAGATGAAAGTTCATGTTACGATGAGTACCTATGCTTTTTTTATGTTCATATGATATTGAATGTGATAAAAAGAAATTCATAAAGGTATGAATAAAGGTTTACAATATCATGTTATTGATAAAAATGTCATTGTCCCGATTGGACATTGAATGTTGATGGATTGCAATGATATCCATGATGAGATAAAAGGGATATATTGTAATGAGTTTATCTATATTTAATTTATAGCCCTATGATGTATATGACTGATTGGCAAAGTGAACGCAGGTATTTTAGTAACTCACCAACCTTATTGATAGAACGAATGTTTGTGTATGCTTGTTTGAATAAGTATGATTGGAAAAATCGTAAAGCTCAAATAAATGTGCTAAATTGATTGAATTGAGTTATATGACTATAATGATATTTATATGATGATGTGCTGGATGAGAGCTTAGATTGTGGTACACTCATCTATGTTTGTGAAAATGTTACTATAATGATGAAATAATGTTATATGTATATGCATATGAGAGACAAGTTAGGGATCTTATGACCCTACCCCCTTACCAAAGTGGTGGTTATAAAGGATTTTACGAGATCTGTGGGATAAGCTCCCAAGTGTGAAACCAAAGAGTTCAGCTGCGTAACAATTATAAATATGGTCAGAATTTGTGAATGAAATGATAAGTAAAGATAGAACTAGAAAGGAATTAGATTGATTTAAAGATTTTTCGGTTTACAAAATATCACAATGAGAGAATAAATTAATCGTGGCAAATCGACTTATTCAGACACGAGGTTGAAAGAAGGTGGTAATTGAAATTCCTTCTGAACTTATTTTCTTTAGTTAAAGGAATAATACAGGATTAGTGATGACAGAAATAATCGAAGGAATAATCTTTGAAATGTATGATATTTGAGTGTAACAGCTTACAGTGAGCGGATTATGACTGTTTCTCTTGAGGTACCCTAAGGATTCATTTATTCTTTGAAGTGTTATTTTGACTATCTATCTTCTGATAAATTGTTATGTTACGAGGATGTTTTCTAATATTGATGCTTGACGAAAGCATTGATAACCTGATTGGTTTATAATCGGTGTTGTTCTATTTCTCTCGGGTATTTTGTTACATTCCGTCTATTGAGACTTTATGAGAAAATACACATGATGTTATGATTTTGTTTCTTCTAATTATTGCTTTGTCTGATATACATATACATATATGGGAAGTATATTGTTCTTGTCGTATCTATTCCCAGTGGGTCTGAATGATGTATTCTTCCAGATTTCTTGTCTTTGAGGAATTATCAAGATCTTTCATGTTTCCTTATGAGTTTTGTTCACGATCTACCGTTATGGCATTGTAACTTGGATTTTTGAATCTTGGGAGTTTCTTTATCTTGAATTTCTCTATCTTGGACCTCTTTATTTGTTGTTCTTGTCCTATTTTTCCATAAATTATTAATCATGACTTATATCTAAAGTGAGTTCTTTGGCCTAATGACTATGTCAATTACGACTATGTTTCTGGTTATATTATAGCAACATGATGATTCTAGTATCTGGATTTATTTTCCCAAGTAAGTTAATTAAAGTTAATGCCTTCAGTCGGGATATTCATGTTATTCTGAGTTAATGTATTTGAAGTGGTCTTTTGATTAGCATGATAAGTGAATTTTGAATGATTACTTGTTGAATCATTCTATTGACTAGAAGGGAGGATTTCTTGAAATGTCATCATTGATGATTGAGACTGACTTGGTTGTTAATTCGGTATTGGTTACTGTTTAAAAAAAATTAAATAGGATATTAACGTCTGAGAATGAGATTTTATTTCTTTTCAAATAAAAGATAGATAGTCTGAATGAAGAGTGTATATATCCTAGAAGAGTTTGATATGATTAAAAGCTACTTTGAATGATAAAATATTTGTCTTGTGAAAGTCAAAAGGTTTATGACATGTTAGTAAAGCTTTGAATAGAAGAGAACATTATTAACCGAAGCCTTAGAACTAGTTCAGTCTGCATTAGACAGAGACTTCTGGATTTTCAGTGATATGTTGTTAAATGGTTTATGATGTGTTATGAAAAAAAAAGTAGTGTAATAACTCAACGTATCTGATGTTATAGCCAGATCTGAGTTGTGATAGCATAGATGACTTGAGTTAGTTATTGTATGGTCTTTGAGAAAAGAAAATGTGATTTCAAGTGCTTGGGTAGAAAATTCGGAGCTTATACATAGAGTTTGCAAGAAAATGCACAGGAGTGATGTGTTGGTGCTCGAGTTTGGAACTCGACATTATTGATCCTTGTATTTGGATACATGAATTGTTATTAGGATTATTGTTATCTTTGAAAGAAAAAGATGTTTTGTGTCTTGTTGTTGAATGTTTAATGAAATCTGTAAATCATTTTGGTATGTATTGAATTTTTGCTTAACGGATCAATGGAATCATGTATCTTCGAGATTGTCAAATTTCCTAGTATGTTAGTTCTCTTTAAGCGGATTGAGATTAAGATCCAGTTGATGTGACGTAATGACGAAGAATTGCTCATGACTCTAGTACGAAAAATTAAAGAGCGAAGTGTTAAGCATAGCTTGAGTAAAATTTCTTTAGCAATGATTATGTGATAGTGGAGTTTTTTTAAAAACCAAACCACTCTTCTGGTAAAATTTTCGAAGACAAAAGTCCCTAAATGGGGGAGAATTGTAACATCATGAATTAGGGCCTAGTTGGAACAGTGGTTTCGGGACCACAAATCCGACTAAATAAAATTTATTTTTATTATAGTTTTATGGTCTATGATTTCACAGAATGATTTCGTGAAAATTTCGTTCCAAAATTTTGCCGTTTGGGCACTCAATTTAGTCAAAAGGACTAAATTGTAAAAGTACAAAAGTTGAGTTCTACATGTTACAAGTGTCTAATTGTTATGAAATTTTAAATTGGAGGTCCTTAAATGGTAATTAGACCATTGGATAATGTTTTGGACAAAAATGGACATGGAAGGGTAAAATTTTAAAGATGAGTAAAAAGGGCATTTTGGTAAATTTGTAATTACATGGACTAAAAGACAAAATAAAAGCCAAAAACCATTGTCCATCTTCTTGTTTGGCCGAATGTAGCAAGGAGGAAGCCAGGTTAGGGTTTTCAAGCTTCCAAGCTCCATAGTAAGTGCATCCTAACCCCGTTTTTAATGTTCTTTACATTTTTGAAGTCCCGGTAACATGATCTACTCATTTCTACCATTTTGAGCTAGGATTTATGTTTAAAAATTTACCCATGAGTGACATGCTTGTATTTTGACGTCTAATGGTAAAAAATGAGTGTCGGGTGTTAGATAAACAACTTTTACTAAGCGCTTTTCGACGAAAACGTCCGAAAGGACCGTTTTGTAAAAGTTGTAAAAATGGTATAAAAAGGGTTTCATGATGAGAATTTTAGTTTTCTATAGTTATGAAAATGGTTCGCCTAGGCCTATAGAATGGGAAAATTGAATAAAAATCACTTTACGAGCCTAAGGGCAAAGGTGTAATTTTGATAAAGATTAGGGGCAGAAAAGAAATTTTGCCAAAATATGAATTTGAGTCAATTTGAATAATGTGAGTCCTAAATAGACTATATTTGAAATGATAGATCAAGGAAATCGAGATTTGGGCTTAAATCGGGAAAATACAAGTTTTGGACTAAAATGGTAATTTTGTCGTTTTCGTATTCAAGGTAAGTTCGCGTGATTTAATAAGCATATTATTCATGTTACTATTTTTAGTGATTTAATAAGCATATTATTCATGTTATTATTGTTATACATGAAATAATTTTACTATGATTGTATTCAATTTGACGTTAATGGACTTTTGATGGAAATTGAGATTTTAAATGAAATGAATAAGTTTGTATGAAAATTAGGTAACGTTATTTTTTTTGTATGGACTAATGCCCAAATAAACATGGAAATGTGTTGAATTGAATTTACATTGCATGATCATCTATGCATATTGATATACTTGATGAAAAGAGAAAATTCTCGATTGAATAAAAAGGGATATCCGATGGATAAATCATTGTTTACATGACATGGGATCCTGCATGTGTTGCAGAAAAGGATTTAGCCCGGACGGGTAATCCGTTGATCTCAATATAGAAAGGATCTAGCTCGGACGGGTGTTCCTTAAGTGATCGAGCCTTCCGAAGAATATTGGTGCATTAAGGATTTTGTCCGGACAGGTAATCCGATTAAGGACTGAATTTAGCCTAGATTGGTGATTCAGATTTGAGCTTACGAGAGTGTATGTCATTGTAAGGGATTTAACCTGGACTGGTAATCCCACAACACCCTGTGAGTTATTGATCACGTGGTTTTGTGATAGGTTTTAAATATTTATAATTACTCGTTCTTGAACTAACTATTATCGCGATGTAGGCAAGTGTACCTATCGAACAGTAGTATAGTTTTAGCAAGACTAGATTGTCGAACCCAAAGGAACTAAAAGTACTAGTAATGGTTGTCTTTTTATTATCTAGCCTAAAAATAAAGAGGTTTTGTTTTAATTAACTAATTATCTAAACTAAGAACGCACAGAGAAAATAATTGGGGAATTGCTTTTGGGGAAAATCGATTAACTTGAGACAATACATAAGGAAAAATCTACCTAGACTTTACTTGTTATTCTGGCTCTGAATCGGACGATTTATTCATTCAACTTGTTCCGTAGAGATCCCTAAGTTATGTTATTATCCCTATTCAAGACTAATAACGTCTAATCCCTGGATTGAATAACCAAGACTTTTCTCTAATTAACACTCTAGGGTTGCATTAACTCGATCTATGGATCCCCTTATTAGGTTTCACCCAAATCCAAAAAAATCTTGTCACCCTATTTCTAGGCGTACAATCAACTCTGCTTAATTATGGAAAATGTACTCTTAGATAGGGTCTATTCCTCCTCTGAATAAAAGCATGTCTTGAATCAGTATCCTGGGATATCAAAACAAGAATTAAGAACACATAATTAAGAGCAAGTTAAATATTTATCATACGATTCAGAAAATAATAACAAGATTCGTCTTAGGTTTCATTCCCCTTAGGTATTTAGGGGTTTAGTTCATAAATAAATAAGAAAACATCTCAGAAGAATAAAGAATACAAAACATAAAGAAAACCCAAAACTCCTGAAGGGAAATTGAGGAGAGATCTTCAGTCTTAATGATGAATCTGGCTTCCGAGATGGATCAATCGGATTCCTTGGAGTAATTTCATACTCCCCCTTCTCTGTCTCCCTTTTCTTCCTCCTCTAGGGTGTATTTACAGGCTTTGGAATGCCTAGAGGTCCTCAAAATTAGCCTTTTTCGAATTGGACTCAACTTGGGCTCGGTAGGGACACGCCCGTGGCACACGCCCGTGTTCGATTACTTCAGGCCGTGTTTGAGCCTGCCAAATTGACAAGGATGTTTGGTCTGCCCGTGTGAATCATGCTTCGATTCTGCCAAGTTAGCACGATTGTGTGGTCTGCCCGTGTGAGGAAGTCCAGGCCATGTTAAGTTCGTACTTTGGCCCGTTTCTCATTCCTTTCTCTCTCCTATGCTCTCCTAAGTATAAAACATGAAATTAAAGCATTAGGACCATCGAATTAACCAATTCTAGTGATAAATCATCCATAAAATTCGTTAAACATGGGGAAAAAATATGTATAAATTACGGTTTATCAAATATCCCCACACTTAAGCATTTGCTTGTCCTTAAGCAAAATTCTCAACTCATAATCAAAATAAATTCTTCACAACTTATAATTTCTATCGATAATATCTCACATTAATCCATAAGTAATCATACATTGAGAATTCAACTAAAAGAACATAAAAGTTTCAAACATTCCAAGTTGAGTATTTAATCATGCAAACATAGGTGTCTCTCTGCATCTAAGTAATTACCATTGATTCAGAATATCACAGAGTTTCACATCCTCACTAAAGATTCACTCAAATCACTCGAGGTGTTTAAGGACAATAAATGAAGCACTCGATAGTCAATAATGAAAAGTCATTACCATAGGCTTACATGAAAATCAAATCTTCACCACTATAATTTAAGATGATACATCAATCAAAAGGTCTTTAGAGGGTTGTAACGAGGCTTGGTTAGGGGGTGCGGTCACAAGCTGAAAGAAATGATTAGAATTGAGATTGAATTGAAAAATTATCTAACTAGAAAAAGAGTTAATATTTACTTAAGTACAACAGAGCTTCTTCTCAGAATATGAAATTATAGATATGTATACATAGTTTTTTTTACAAGAACAAGTTAAATAAAAAACATAAATGAATTATTAAGAACAAGACATAGGTAAGCAATTTATTCAACTCAAATCTTGACAAAAATAGGGGTCAATTTAGAGGATTTCAGCAATAATGGGTTAAGGGTTAACATTAAGGGTAATGCAAGAAATGGTCTTGTTAGGCTCAAGGGGGTTTACTAGGGGTTAATCGTGGAGGTAGGCTTTTCATGGCATGAGTGGGTTAATCATAAGTGCCTTAATCATTTTGACATATCAAATCAAATGGTGTGGTCTTGACATGCATAATCAAGCAAGGTCTAGAATAACAGTTCAATATTGACGCACTCAAAGCAAAAATAAAAGTAAGCATGAAAGAATTAATAGATGCTCAAAAGGCTAAAAAATTTCACAAAAATTATGGCCTTTTGATGTTTAGACTCATGAATTCCAATTCAAAGTAATACCTAGACTTGGGGAAACAACCTATAATTTTAAATTCTTAAAAATCAACTTATCATGCTTGATTCTCTAATGTTTTAAAGTTTAAACAATCAATGCATAAATGCCTATGATTTAATTCAAGATATATCAATCAAAATCATAAATCAATTAAAATTTATCCTAAATATGATATGAGAGTTTTTCAAGAGAATAAGATGATTATTCAGGTATTTTTTCTGACAATGAATGAATGCCTCCCCACACTTAAGATGTACATTGCCCTCAATGTACAAAGATAGATATTAGAGTATAAAAATAAGATAGGGAGAGAAGTGAAACTTCCTGCATGATGAATTCCTCGAACTAGAGTTTTGGAGAGTGATCGGTTCGAGAGTGGAGGAGGATACTCCGGCGGTCGTAGAGGTTCATTAGGCCATAAGTCCTGCGCCAAAAGAATATTATATCTAGTGGTAGCTATGGTTGTAGTCGAGCAGGACATGGCAGTCGTGGAGAACCTTTCTCGGTGGAGTTTTAGTTCCCATTTGATGATGAGCTTAAGAGCTCTATATAACTGTGATAAAATCAGGAAATTTTTAGGGGATATTAGGAAGAATAATTACTCATAAAGAAAAACCAAAATATATAATAAATTCTAAAATTTGATAAAAAATAAAAATAAAAATAAAAAGTAGTTTGAATAAAAATTAAAAACATAAATATTTCTAAACATCTTCATCGCTGGATGGTTCGCGAGGTAGGACTAGCGATGAGATGTGGAGGTGCTGACAAATCTACTGTAGAGTAGTATTAATGTTATCAAATCTTTGAAAACACTGATGCTCGAATCGGGTGAGGCACTCAGAGATGTCAGCATATGAAACCGCCGCATGAACTGGACGAGAGGGTGGTGGTGGCTAAATCGGTGGGTCCTCGTGCTGTGGGGGGACATCATCAGGAATGTCCTCGTAGGCCTCCTCGTCGGTTGATTGTGCGAGACGATACTGGGGAGGGTAGGTTCCTCGGCGCCTCTCAATCATCCTTATGCTAAGCATGCTCGAGATGCCTTGTGGAGACATCTGGCCGATGAGGGTGAGGGATGATTCTTGGGTTGCGGTGTTGAGAAGCCCGAAGTGTCGCTCTAGTCGGGTCACGTAGGGGCCAATAGAGATGACCCCCTTCCTATGCCGCTCCGTCTGGTGCTGAATTGCAAGGGCAATAAAATAGGCAAGGTTGATGACATGCCCTTGCGACATGCACCATAAGAAGTAGACGACGCCAGTGCTCTCTCACCTCCCTGTAATCGTGTAAGCTAAAATAGCGTGTAAATACCTCAGGGATGGTGGGAGAACTGATGCTTTGGAACGGTTAGGATTGTAGGAGGCCGTGCTAGGGACCAAAGTGTGCCAGCACTTCGAGGGAGAGAAATGTATGTGGCGACTGAGAGCTTGTAGTTCATTCTCCTCCCTGAACTCCTCTGCTTATAAGCCTAGTGCAGCACCAAACTCTGGGACGCTTAGCTGGCGGATTAATCCGCCTAGGAAAAATTAGACTGTGATGGGATCATCGTACCTCATCATTACGGTCTGAAGATGGAACGTTGAGCATAGTTCCATCGTAAGCTCGAGGTATGTCGACTCGATAATCCCGAAGAACAGCTCCCAAAGGTCGGTGGTTAGGAGAGCTCGAATCGCATCAGCCATCTGGACTTGTTCTACAGCAGCCCAGTCGATGCAGTGGCCTGTAATTAAGGGTCAGGCCTGAAGTATTTGGAAGAGCTCTTCTTGGGGCCCTTGTGGAAACTGTAGGAGAGGGTGACGAATTTTCGCGGTTGGACCCGCGGAAGATGACGCTCCCTTCATCTTCTTCAAGGCTGGTACGACGGTTTTCTTTCCTTTTGAAGATGACATTGAAAGCCTGTAATATAAAGAATAATAATAATAGGTAAACATATTCGAAGGGGAAGTAAACTATTTCAGCCAAGACTACTAATATGAAGCAAACTCAACCACAACAATAATGAGAATGAGAATAGAAATGTAATGGGTATAAGGTTTTCCTAGTCTCAATTTAACATAAATTGTATGGTAACTAACCTAGGAATGTAATTTAAATGATAGACATTGGTATGATAATAGCATGAAAATAAGCATAGTAATGTCATGGATATGAGGTGTGCCTAACAACTTGATTTAATTCGAAATGTATAATAAAGAACCTAAAAATGCAAACTAAATGATAAAGTAATGAACAAAAATGAAAACTAGTTCAAAAGTAATAGAGATTATTGTAATAATAAGCATTAATAATAAGTAAAATAGAAGTGAAAGGAGTAAACAAACGCTAAGGGAGAGAGGTTGAGCTTTAAAAACGAAGTTGGAGGCGGCGCACGGGCATGGCAGGGGGGCCGTGTGGAGTTGCAGCGGCTAGGGTTAAGGTTTTTGAATGGAGAAGAAAGTGAATAGTGCAGGGTATTTATAGATTTTGGGGAACACGGGCGTGGTAGGGGGGCCGTGTCGGACGACTGTGTCTAGCTTCGTTCGCTTCTCCCACGCCCATTTGTGCAAGCCCCACGCCCGTGTTCATTTAACAGGTTCGACCACGAGTGTTAGACACGGGCGTGTCACACTCCCATGTTGTTTTAATAGGTTCTTCCACGGTTTTTCCATCGGGCGTGTCGTACGCCCGTGTTGTTTTGGCAGGCTCGACCACAGCCATGTCGCACGGCCGTGGCATTTTATCGCAGCCCGTGTTAGGGAATTCTTTTGCCCTGTTTTCACACGACCTTAGGCACGCCCATGTGCTTGGCCGTGTCTCTATGGAAACACCTGTATTCAAGATTTCTATTAGTAGGTTAGGAGTTAAATACCAAAATTTAAAGAAATTAATAATGTTAGTGCTCAGGCTGTCTCCCGAGAAGCGGTTATTTATGTCTAAGCTTGGCTTACCTCTTCAGTGAATGGTCATGGTGGTTTGAGAAGTTTATACTCCTCAGTCCTGCTATCAATCTCATCAAAATAAGGTTTTAATCGGGTGTTGTTTACCTTAAAAGTGCCGAACTTGGGATGACTCACCTCCACCGTACCGAATGGAAAAATATTGAGTACCGTAAGTGGGATTTCCTCATTCAGTGTGGTAGTGACAATGTGGGGACCTGCGGCATCTAATAAGACCTTATCACCAACCTTAAGTTGATTTGGAGAGGTATCAAACTCTTTCTGGCGTAATTTTGGTTTATCGTGTATTTTTGTTTTATGTGCTCGCCATTCGTCTAGCTCCTCTATCCGTAGCCTTCGTTCTTCATGAATGTGTCCTCTATCATTGCTAGAACATGGCTCGTGAACTTCTTTGAAACTCAACTTCTGCAAAGTATGTTGTGTCATATTGTCAGTTAGTAGACTGATGTGGACCATTACCTTCAATGTTAGATGTGATGTCAGAATTACGAGCTTGAAGGGTGATCATTTCGTCTCCCACACGAAGTGTAAACTCACCTGTGACAACATTAATAACTGTGTTAACAGTTGCTAAAAAGGGCCTCCCTAAAATCAAAGGGGTGTTATTATCCTCTTCTATGTCTAGAACAATAAAGTCAGCAGGAAATATGAACTTATCTACTTTAACTAGTACATCTTCAATAATACCCCTAGGAAATCTTATAGTTTTATCTGCCAATTGAATGCTCATCCTAGTTTGTTTAGGTTTCCCAAGACCTAGTTGCTTAAGCATTTTGTAAGGCATGACGTTAATACTAGCCCCTCAATCAGCTAATGCATGATTTATATCTAAACTACCAATAAAGCAAGGAATTGTAAAACTCCCTGGATCTTTCAATTTGTTGGGTAGCTTATTCTGTAGAATAGCTGAGCACACTGCGTTTAGCTCTACATGCGACGCTTCATCCAACTTTCGCTTATTTACTAAAAGCTCTTTTAAAAATTTCATTGCATTCGACATCTGCGACAGAGCTTCAATAAACGGTAAGTTAATATGTAATTTTTTCAAAAGTTTAAGAAATTTACCGAATTGTTCGTTCGAGCGGTCTTTCCTTGTTGCGTTAGGGTTTGGGACACGAGGTTTATGTTCTTCATTCACCGTTTTGTTATGACTTACCTCACTTTTACCTTTGCTCACCACAGTTTCTTGCATCAATTCTGGCTCAGGCGCAATGAATCCTTCCTTATCTTGAGTACTAATTGCGTTGAGGTGTTCCCTTGGGTTAGGTTCAGTATTCTTGGTAAGCTACCTTGTGGTCGTTCAGAGATTAGTTTGGATGGCTGGCCTATCTGAGTTTCGAGTCCTTGGGTCGATGCTTGTTGATTTTTAAGTGCTGTCTCGGTATTTTGGAAACAGGTTTCTGACACCGAGATGAATTTAGAGAGCATCTCCTCAAGGTTTGGTTTCTTCTCTTATTGATAAGGTGGTTGTTGAAAACCCTGAGGATTTTGTGGCTTTTGATTCCCTTGACCACCCCAGGAGAAATTTGGGTGGTCCCTCCAACCTGCATTATAAGTATTACTGTATGGGTTATTTTGATATCTAAAGTTATTTTTACCCATATAGTTGACTTGTTCCTCTTTGGTTGTAGGATTCAAGGATTGATATTCTGTATGCACACCTCCTCCACTTGAGTCACACATCATTACTGGATGTACCTGCGTAGAACCAAGTAAACCATCAATCTTTTTGTTGAGAAGTTCTACCTAATTTGACAGCATAGTAACTGAGTCGACGTTATAAACGCCTGCTGTTTTTATTGCCTTAGTCCTCATGACTTGCCACTGATGGTTATTTAGTGACATTTCTTCAATAAATTCATAAGCCTCTTCAGGTGTTTTGTTGTTGATAGTTCCTCCAGCAGCTGCGTCAATCATCTGTCTTGTCGAGGGATTCATATCATTGTAGAACGTTTGAACTTGCGGCCATAGAGGTAACCCACTGTGAGGGAACCTTCGCAATAGATCCTTGTATCTTTCCCATGCATCGTAAAGTGTTTCTAAGTCCATCTACACAAAAGAAGAGATATCATTACGTAACTTAGCCGTTTTAGCCAGCGGAAAATATTTTAGTAAAAATTTTTCGGTCATTTGTTCCCAAGTAGTGATAGACCCTCGTGGTAACGAGTTCAACCACTGTTTAGCTTTGTTTCTCAGTGAAAAAGGGAATAACCGAAGGCGAATGGCATCATCAGAAACGCCATTAAGTTTGAAAGTGTCGCAAAATTCTAGAAAATTTGCCAAGTGAGTGTTAGGATCCTCACTCATCCTATAAACCATCAAACTGAACAAACTGCTGTATCATCTAAATTGTGTTAGGTTTCAGTTCAAAATTATTCATAGCAATAGCAGGTCTAACTATGCTTGACTCAGTTCCTATTAAAGAAGGTTTAGCATAGTCATACATAGTACGTGGAGCAGGATTTTGATTAGCCACAATTGTGGGAGGTAGCTGATTGCCTTGGTTTTCAGCCATCTCTTTGGTTGGGGTTGAGTATCATCTTCTTGCTCGTTCTCCGTGTATCTTAAGCTTCGCCTTATTTCTCTTTGGTTTCTACAAACTGTGCGATCGATTTCTTCATCAAAAAGTAATGGTCCTGACTGGTTTCTTCTAGTCATACACTATAAAAACCTGCCAAGAGAAGGAAAAAGTAAATTAATAAATAAAAATGATAATAAAATTAAATTAAATTACTAGAAAAATAAATGACTAAAGTCATAAGAGTTGAGCGTTCCTAATATTTCAATTCCCTGGCAATGGCACCAAAAACTAGATCGCGTGGTTTCGTGATAGGTTTTAAATATTTATAATTACTCGTTCTTGAACTAACTATTATCGTGATGTAGGCAAGTGTACCTATCAAACAATAGTATAGTTTTAGCAAGATCGGATTGTCGAACCTAAAGGAACTAAAAGTACTAGTAATGACTGTCTTTTTATTATCTAGCCTAAAAATAAAGAGGTTTTGTTTTAATTAACTAATTATCTAAACTAAGAACGCACAGAGGAAAGAATTAGGGAATTGATTTTGGGGAAAATCGATTGACTTGAGACAATACCTAAGGAAAAATCCACCTAGACTTTACTTGTTATTCTGGCACCGAATCGGACGATTTATTCATTCAACTTGTTTCGTAGAGATCCCTATGTTATGTTATTATCCCTATTCAAGACTAATAACGTCTAATCCCTAGATTGAATAACCAAGACTTTTCTCTAATTAACACTCTAGGGTTGCATTAACTCGATCTATGGATCCCCTTATTAGGTTTCACCCTAATCTGGCAAAATCTTGTCACCCTATTTCTAGGCGCGCAATCAACTCCGCTTAATTATGGAAAATGTACTCTTAGACAGGGTCTATTCCTCCTCTGAATAAGAGCATGTCTTGAATCAGTATCCTGGGATATCAAAACAAGAATTAAGAACACATAAATAAGAACAAGTTAAATATTTATCATACGATTTAGAAAATAATAACAAGATTCGTTTTAGGTTTTATTCCCCTTAGGTATTTAGGGGTTTAGTTCATAACTAAATAAGAAACATCTCAAAAGAATAAAAAAAAACAAAACATCAAGAAAACCCAAAACTCCTGAAGGGAAATTGAGGAGAGATCCTCAGTCTTGATGATGAATCCGGTTGCCGAGATGGATCAATCAGCTTTCTTGAAGAAATTCCTTACTCCCCCTTCTCCGTCTCCCTTTTCTTCCTCCTCTAGGGTGTATTTATAGGCTTTGGAATGCCTAGAGGTCCTCAAAATTAGCCTTTTTCGAATTGGACTCAACTTGGGCTTGGCAGGGACATGCCCGTGTTCTTTTACTTCAGGCCGTTTTCGAGCCTGCCAAATTGACACGGACGTGTGGTCTGCCTGTGTGAATCGTGCTTCGATTTTTCCAAGTTAGCACGGCCATGTGGTCTGCCCGTGTGAGGAAGTCTAGGCTGTGTTGAGTTCGTACTTTGGCCCATTTTTCTGTTTTTGGCCCATTTCTTGTTCCTTTCGCTCTCCTATGCTCTCCTAAGTATAAAACATGAAATTAAAGCATTAGGAGCATTGAATTCACCAATTCTAATGAGAAATCATCCATAAAATGCATTAAACATGGGGTAAAAGTATGTATAAATTACGGTTTATCAGTTATGATACGAGGGATTTACCCTGGACTGGTAATCCACCGTAATGAGTGAGGTAGGTTCGCCGGAGTGCGTACTTGAAATGATCTCTTGCATGACTTGATGATAAATGTGATATCCATCGAGATTCCAAGGAATTCAACGGGAATTAATATGAGAAATGGAATGGAAATACTTGAAATGATAAACTCATCTATGCTTAGCTAATACTAGTATGATGCATATGATTGTCATGTTTGGATGAGTGGTTGTGCTAAGAGATAGCGCAGGTACGTGCTCGAAACCCATGAGCATGTGTTTTCCATGTGAAATGAAATGGACTTGTGATAAGAGTGCAAATGAATGAGTCATATTTATGAGAATAATTTCTATGACAAATTTGTGATGGTTATCATTATGTTGCACTAAGACAGATTAGTACAATAGTAGCGGTCCGACTTTGAAAATCCACCAAAAATAGTGGAAATTGAGTTAGAGGCTAAGTAAAATATGAAATTAAAGCTTATCGAGTCTAGTTTCAGATAAAGGAAACAGTGTAAGCAAAGGAATCTCATATGATGAGATATTCAAATTTTTGTGAAACAGGATCAAAGTGATCTTGGACTCCTCTGTCTTAACTTTGGAAAATCATTAAAAATTGTAAAAATTTATTATGGGTTATAATTTATATGTTTAAAATCTTTAATGAGTCTATTATATCATCATTTCAATTGCTTGCCTAATTTTACTTGCCATGCATTTTAATTAAAATATAACAATTAATAATAAATAGATTTGAATTATAGTAATACAAAAATGTTTATGGCTATTAAAATTGAATGTGAACAAATTGGAAATTAAAAGTTATTTGAATTAAGTAATTGATTTATGAATTATGTGAATATTTGAAAGTATATTGATTGGAAACTAAAAGTGATTTGAATTGAATCAAATTGAATTGAATATTACTAAATGAAACTGATAAATTGAGTGACACTGAAAAATATTGACTGATATTGAGCTTGGATTATACGGTTACTGAATGAAATGTAATAGTTGAATATTATTTACTGAAGTTGAATAGTGAACAGAAGTGTAAGTGAGACATATGAATGGAAAATATTATTGTTTTCAATGATTTGTGAATTTATTTTGAAAAGCTAATCAGGTTAATAGATGATAAAGATTGAATGAGTTATAAAGAATTTATCCATAAAATGAATAATTGAATATTTATTATCATTATATGATTTTAAGTGTATGTTATGTTATTAAGTGTTCAGACTATAGAAATACTACTGAGTTCATACTCAACGTACAGTTTGTTCCGTGCGCAGGATAAGTGAAAGTCAGATCGTTGAATCAGCATCCCAGGCCGATCCCAAACTGTAAGTGGAGATTTATGTTAATTATTGGTAATGGCATCTACCTAGGATATTTTATGTGTGTGCATTTTGAATTGTCAATGTATTGATGAAATATTTAGAATTAGGTTTGGTAATGGTATATAATAGGATTTGGCTTAATTGGTATAAATTTGAATTATTTGATAATTTGTTAAATTTGTGATAAGTGTAAATAATTATTTTAATTAATAACCTTAAATGAATTGTACTGACTGGTAATGCCCCGTAATCCTAAGGGAAATAGATGGAAGCATCACCCGAGTCTCGTACTATAAGATAATTAATTCATAGTGAAGAGGGGTCGAAACTGTCAAATAGCGAAACGAGGGTAACTTTAAGGAATAAATTGTACTTATTGGCTAGACCAAAAATTCTAAAAATTTTATGGTAAGAAGATATGTGAGTCTAGTTTTAGAGAAAATTAATGTTTCGCAAATCAGAGTCCTGTAACTCCAGATACAAATAATTTATTGACCGTGACTCAGGAAAACAACTTGACTGGAATTTGAATAAATAGAAAGAATTTAAAAATAGCACGTTATCACATTACTTATTATTTTTCATGCAAACTTACTAAGCGTAAAGCTTACTCCCTCCTTTTCATTTCTTTAGTGTTGTTGGTTAGCTCGGGTTGGAGATCGTCGGAGGCAGCATCACACTATCAACTCATGATTTTGGAAGTGTCAACTTATATATATATGTTAAGCTTTTACAAGTGAGTGGCATGTATAAAGACTTAGTTTTTATGTTAGATGTTATCATGAGTAGCCAAATGTATTGGCTCATGTTGATTCATTGTATATAGCCATGGGATGTGGCTTATAATGTTTTAGCTTATAAGCCTAATTATCCTTACTATTTGTTAATGCCTTATAATGTGATTATAATTGTTTATTATGAATGAATAGTATAACATATGTGCATGAGAATGCCTTAGGACCATTCGAGGTGGCCATCGGTAAGGAATAAATGTGTAAATTGGCATTAAGTTGATAATGATTGAGCACGGACATTTGTTGAACAAGTAGCGATTAATTATTAGGTAATATGTTAAGGTTGATTGTTAAAAACGTGCATGTGATTGAATGCTTTTAATTTAAATGAAATTTTATGGTCCGGTTTTATGAAATAGTATACGTTCAAGTCCGGTAACGCCTCAAACTCTGTCCCGACATCAGATACAGGTAAGGAGTGTTACAAAAGAAGACATAGATTCAACAATGGCAACTCGCAAAATCTTTAACAGTTTCGAAATTAAAGGTACAGGCTAGCTATCTTGAGCTGCAACAATTACAAAAACATAGAAATTATCAAAAACCAAGCTAAATCATACCTTAATCAAGCTAGGAGTGTGCCGAACCTTAGAAAGCTCCAAACCTTTTCTTTCTTTTCTATTTTCGATTGCTAAAAAGAAGAATGAAAATTAATTTTGGCTTTCTTTTATTAAATTATAACTTAATTACTAATTTACCATAATAACCTTTGTTATAAACATATAAAAACATATAATGGATGGCCATAATTTTCCACTTACATAATCATGGACTAATAACATTATAAGGACATTTGATTTATTAAATCATAGCAATTAAACACCTTTAACAAGTAGAATGCAACTTTTGCATTTAACGCGATTTATTTTTTTTTATCAAATTAACCGACTAATTGGTAAAATTAGCTCATTAAATTTTCACACATATCAAATAACATGCAATAAATACAAAAAAATAATATTAAAATAATTTTCCGGCATCAGATTTGTGCTTTTGAAATCACTATTCCGATTTAGCTAAAACCGAGCTGTTACAAAGGGATTAGATATGCTCAAATCAATTGATCTGATTCTCCAAATATGTTTCCTTAAATGATACAATCTTAATTGATGGTCTAGATACAATCTACAATATCAACACAACCCAAAAATTTAATTTGGTAAATTGTCAATCACCTAAATATGAAAATTGTTGAGTCTGTCAGAGTGCTTCAAGAAGTGGGCACTTCTTTAAGCACATCTCAGTCATTCCATATTTTTTAACAACACAACCCTATAAAAAGGTATCTCATAAAAAAGATGCATCCTTATGAAAGGGTATCTTATGGAAAGCTACATTTATTTAGTATCTATAGAAAGAATTATTCTATTAATCATTTTTACTATTGTGATTGGAATGTTAAGGATTTTGTTGTATTTTGGAGGCATTTAAGAAAGTACTCTGCACGACTCAAAGCCATCAAATTTTACTAACCTCATTTTTTTTTCTTATTTCAATGTTTTTTATTTATTTTCTAACAATCTTAAAGCTTTTATATGATTTCATATGAAATTTCAATCTAAGATTGTAATGACGAACAAGAGAAGAATAATAGGTTGTAATGGCCTTCAATTACTATTACAAGTAAGTCAACTAATTATTTTCAGTTTATTGTTGGAATCTTATTTCATATTATTAAGAACACAACTTTATTAATTAATACATTCTAAAAGTTGCATTAAACTGAATAAATTTCCTTTTTAATGGAAAATTCTATGGTAGATTCAATGAAATTTCTTTGTGAATGCCCTTTGGGATTTGTTAATTGTATGCATTTGATTTTGGCTTATGGATTTTCTGTCACTATAGATAGGTAAGTATATATTGACCAATAAATACTATTACTAAAAGATTATACAGAGATAAACCTATAGCAATGACTTCATTTGTGAGGGTATCCAATTTAATCATTAGTATAGGTTTTTCTGGTCTATAGAGATTTTTTTTATGATTTTAGTGACGATTATATGATTTTTTTAAGGGCTATTTGATTTTACTTTTACGTGTTCTAAAGACTATGTGCTCTCGTATTTTTTTAGTCAAACTTATAATATGATTATTCATTGTTTAATGGAATTGTTTTTACTTTTTCTTTTTTTATAAAAGTAATCTTTCAAAATTATTAGATCTTTCAAACAGATGGTCAATCCGAGCGAATTATTCAAATTCTCACGAATATGTTAAGACATTGCATTCTTGAGTTTGAAGGTACGTGGGAATAGTATTTGCCATTTTTTGAATTTTCCTATAATAACAGTTTTCAATCAAGCATTAGAATGGCACCATACGAAGCCTTATATGGTAGAAAATGTTGTATACCATTGTATTAGTCAGAGCTTAACGAGAATAAGATTCAAAAAGTTGACTTGATAAAAGAAACTGAATAGAAAGTAAAAGTGATCTGAAATAGTTTGAAAGCAACTTCTGATTGTCAGAAATCTTACGCATATTTGAAGCAAAAAGATGTTGAATTTGAGATCGATGATAAAGTGTTTCTGAAAGTCTCACCATGGAAGAAAGTACTCCGATTTGGAAAAAAGGCAAATTGAGTCCAAGTTCATCAGGCCGTATGAGATTACCGAGCGTATTGGGCCGGTTGCTTATAGATTGTTGTTGCCACTAGAGCTAGAAAAGATCCACAACGTATTTCACGTATCGATGCTTCGACGATACAGATCTGATCCTTCGTATGTAATTTCTCCGTCCGAGATTGAGATTCAACCTGATATAACCTATGAAGAAGAACCAATCCGTATATTAACTTGCAAGGTTAAAGAATTGCGAAATAAGAAAATTTCATTAGTAAAAGTATTGTGGCATAGAAACGGTGTTGAAGAGGCTACGTGGGAGCCTGAAGATATTATGAAACAACAATATCCAAATCTGTTCAAGGGTAAGATTTTTTGGGGCGAAAATCCCTAAAGGGGGAGAGTTAAAATAGTCCGGTTTAGACCCTAGTCAGAATAGTGGTTTCGGAACTACAAATCCGAGTTAGAAAAATATTTTAATATTATTTTCCGTGCTTATAATATGTGAATTGACATGTGTGAAAGTTTAATCGTTTGTGTGCTTAATTTGATAAGAGAATCTAATCGCTTAAAATGCAAAATTTGTATTCTATTTGTTAAAGTCCCTAATTGTTATATCTTTTTGAATGAGAGGTCCTTATGTTGATATTTGACCATTGGAAGTATGAGTGGACATTAATGGCCTTAATTAATATGAGTATGTGTTTAATTATAAAGGGTAGATAAGTAAATGATTAAATAAATATATTATAATTAAAATAAAGTATGAAATTAGGCCATTTTATGTTGTGTTTGCCAAAAATAACAGGAAATACAAAAGATAAAAGCTTGCTAGGTTTAGCTAAGATTTTGCTTTATTCAGGTATGTGTTTCGATCAGTTTTTGATAATTTCTACGTTTTTGTGATCGTTGCTTAGTAATCTAACAAGCCCATGTCTCAATTTCTGATTTTGTTGATGATTTTGAGTTATGTCATTGATGAAATTATGATTTTTGTGAAGTTTGATGATAGTATATGAAAGCTTGATGTTGGGTTAATATATTTTGTCTTTGAATTTTTAATGAATTTGAGTAATTTGGGTTAAATTGTAAAAAGGAGATTTTGAGGGACTAAAATGTGAATTAAATGAAATATATGGGTTTATATGAACACTATGAGCATTCGGACCAACATGGGTATATGGAAATTATGTGTATTTTCTGATTTTGTGAATTAAGGACTAAAGTGTAAAAATGTGAAAATGTGAGGGCTAATTTGTAAAATGCCCTAAATTTGTGTTTTTGGGTTGATTTTAATGATTTGGTGAATAAAAGAGTTAAATTTGAATATATATAGATCAAGAACAAAAACGAAATTAGATAGGGGGAAGTCGAAAATCGTCGAGTGGTCGATTCCGTTCGTTCGAAACCGTATGAAGTAAGTTGATATACAAATAAATGTGTTTTGAATTCAATTATTATTGCTTATATGCTTTTTAACAATGATGAATGATTATAAGAGCTGAGTATGAAATATTCGAGAAAGTATCACAAAGTTTCAACGTCCGAAAAGTACCGTACGAACCATAGGAATAGTTAGGATACATATGTCATGACATAGGATCCGATATGTGTTATCGTGTAAGACCACATCTGGAATGTTGGCATCGACTTATGATTTACGTGTAAGACCATTTATGGGACATCAGCATCCTATTTGATTTCATGTAAGACCCTGTCTGGGATAGTGACATCGATATTTGATTACATGTAAGACCACGTTTGGGACGTTGGCATTGTATGAGCTTTCCGAGCTATCCTAGTATCCTTATTGATTCCGAACGATTTAACGGGCATTCCGAGAAAAGAATGAATATATAAAATGTGTATCCGAATTAGGTACGTTTGAAATGTGTACTATGTTCGAAAATAAAAGGTAAGTACATGTACAAGTGATGGTATGTGATATAAGTATAAGTAAATATGTTATATGTGCAAATGAATTAGGAATATATGAGGTGTATATGAACTGTGTGGTTTATGATAGCATTTGGCTATAGAAATATGTAATTTAATGATACTTATATGATTAAAATGATAAGTTTATTTGTATATGGCTTACTAAGCTTTTGACAACTTACTTTGTATGTGTTTTCAACTATTTTATAGATATCGAAGCTACTGGAAGCTCAGGGATTGTCGAGGATTATCACCACACTATCGACCTCTATTTTGGTACCTTTTGAAAATGTGTATATTGAAGTATGGCATGTATAGGCTAGAAGTACTTGTATATGTTTCGTGATGAGTATACCTAGCCATGTGATATGGCTTGATTTTGATTTTGTATAAGAATGAATTATGATTATAACTTTGTGATACAAGTATGCTAATATGATGTGTTCATGGTTGACCAAAGTGAATTGGTCAATTTGGTACGTTTTGGTATGTGCTTATTTGAGGAATTTGGTAAGGTTTGGTATGAGATTGTAATAAGGTAATGAATCTTATGTTTTGGGTATGATTTTGGATTATGTTTTGGTATGTTTTGATTTAGATAATAAGCATGAAAGTGGTTGAAAATGATAAGGCATGAATGATGGTTGTTTTGTGATTGAAATTGACTGAAAATTTGGTACGAAATGTTATGGTTTGATGCTTGTAGGGAAGACCCAAAAATGGGTGGCATATTGGCCTTGTAATTGCCTATTTTTGCCCACACGGGTGTGTGTCTCAGCCGTGTTGCTCAATGGCCATTTCGAAATAAGCCTGGGCAGAACACAGGGCCACACACACGGGCATGTGCTAGGCTATGTAGCCAAGTCAGTTTTGAACACGGGCTAGACACACGAGCGTGTGACTGGCTGTGTGTCCCAAGTCAGTAGCCTCCCTAATTTTCACACGGCCCTTTTTCGCCACGGCCTAGATGCACGGGCGTGTCTAATGTCGTGTGAGGCACACGGCTTGTTCACACCAGCGTGTATCCTGTACAACTTTGAAAAATATTTAAGTTTTGAAAAAATTTGTATGAGCTCGGTTTCGTCCCGACCCCTTTCTAATGCATGCTTAAGGTCTCGATGACCTGTATAAGGGGCTCTATGGTAATGTTTGAATATGATTGTGTATGATGTATATGAATTGTTCATAAAATGTTCTGATTTGTCCGGTAATGCCTTTAACCTAGTCCGGCGACAGATACAGGTTAGGGGTGTTACAGAAGAGATCATGTGCAAGCTATTTGTTGACGGGCTTGGTCTCAAACCACTCCTAATTATGTTTTGGGCCTTGTAGGTTCGTATTAGGGACGAATTGTTTGAGATTGAATGAAGATTGTATGAAATGGTTAAATGTATGATAAAAGTATGTATAAATTTGTTGTAAGTTCGGTAATGCTCAGTAACCCTATTCCGACGTTGAATACGGGTGATGGATGTTACAAGTCAACTTTTCCCTCACCAATGCACCATTTTTATCTTGCAATAACTCTATAGTGTTATTGTTTTTTTCCAAGCATTAGGAAAAGCATGGAAATATTTGAATTTGAATCACCAACTTTCAACCAAAAACCTTTCACCCTTTTTTTTTCCATTTTTCTCTTCATTTTCAACGATCATATTAAAATTAAGCTTGAACCTCCCAAAGTCCTTCTTATACGAGACCAAATCAATACCATTATCCCGTAGTTTCTCAAGCTTGGCACAAATATAATTTCTGCAATTGAACTTCCCTATTAGTGTTACATCTCCAACTACTTAATTTACTAAACCAATTTTCTTTCTATATCACATTTGCTCGCCCCATCTCTCCTCAACTTCCCTTAACCACCTCTTTATGGTCATTATGAGAAGGACATTTGTTTTCCAACTTAAATTTATGTCGACGCCATTGTTCAGAAGCAACCTGAGAAAATCTTTGTTTACCATCGAAAGAAGATTATTACCAGGAGCTATCAAATTTAAAATCTCACAACACTCCCGTCTTTCACTCCTCTTTAAGAGTCACTAATTTTATTGTTATTCAAGCCCTTAATCAACACGTTAATTAAATTTTGGGGAAATTTTTCTATTTGAACATCCTCCTTGTAGTTTGATATGAACATCTTTCATCCTGTCTCCCTAAACTAGTGTTTCAATAATTAAAAAAAAAGTCTAAACTTAGCTAGAATTAAAGTACAATTTCTTCTTGTGCAAGAACTTCCTAGTGGTTGTCGACACCTCCACAGTTCCAACATAAAATTTTCATTACAGATGATCGACTTCAACAAAAGGACCTGTCGATATAGATTTGTGATAAGCCTTAGAGTGCTCATCTTTTACCTCCATTGAATCCTTGGCAGAAACATTAGAAGTAAATTTTGGCTCAATCTAAGGTCTATTCTTCCTATCCACTAAGCCCATTAGGTTATACTCTTTATCAAGGTACAATTCTATTCTAAAATGGTCTCAAGATTTCTCCAATTTATCGATCCCAACTAGCTCCCTATTAACCCCTATTATGATCCCTAAATTACTATAAACTTGTTGCACACAATTTGAATTATTTACCAATTCCATAAACACTTATATGAATTTATAATATTAAAATTTCATAATACAAACACTCGACCGGCACAAGGCCCAAAAAATTGCACGAAATTGGCCCATACACTCGTGTGGCCTAGACGACCTAGCACACAGCCAACCACATGCCCGTGTGGCTCACATAACCCAACACTGCCAATCCCATGATCGTGTGACCCGCACGGTCATGTGGCATCGTCTGCCAGTTTTGAATTTTCACAAAATTTCTAGATTTTTGTGACCTTTCTCAGTATCTATGGGTTTGAACTCATACCTTACTACCTTTGGGATGTCGGCATTGAAGCATCAATGCAAGTTCCTGCACACAACATCCATGGCCAACCCAATTAGCAAAAAATATCGAAACCGAACAAAAGAGAAAGGAAATGAATAGGAGAAAAACAACAAAGGGAGTTTACAGAAATTTTAAAGAGAAAAATTTTTATTCTTGCTATTGGTTCACTCGATGCGAAAATTCCCCAACAATTCAAGCATTTCGAGGTATCTGCCGAGCTAATTTTCACCTTTGTGCAATAATGTCGAAAATAAAACAAATTTGTGAAAATTTATTATAAAAATAATTAAAATTCAATATGCTAATAATTTAAGTGGAAATTAATTATTTTATAATTAAAGTGTGAATTTTGAAAAAATTAACTATGAAACTGCATGAATTAGAGCTCAAAAAGTGCTGAAAAAGTCTATATTTTTGTTTTTCCACACCCCCAAACTTAATTCATTACTCGTCCTGAGTAATGCAAAAATTGTATAGAATTTCTTGGAAACACCTGTGAAAAATTCCTTCAGAAAACATTCTTCTCAAAATTATGAATTTAGTATAATTATGCTCAAGAACAAAAATTTTGAAATTTATACTACTTAAGTATATATATTGTTCAAATTAATCTCAATTATTATTATGATAGCAAAAATAGACTAAATGCTTTCTCAATAAAAACATGTTAAATCCCTACCAATTTGATTTGATTTCCTTATTTAAGATTTAGCTACAATCATTAAGTGTAATTATGCCTTTTTATGTTGAACATAGCAATTAAGTTTAGTTTATACCACCAATCCTCCCCTTCAAAGTCAGTCCACAAAAAAAAATCAAATTTTAGTTTCATATGAACATCTTTCATCATGTCTTTCTGAACTAGTGTTTCAATAATAATAAAAGTCTTTGTTTACAATCCATAGAAGATTATTACCGGTAGCTATCAAATTTAAAATCTCACAACACTCTCGCCTTCGACTCCTCTTCAAGAATCACTAATTTTATTGTTATTTAGGCCCTTAATCAACACATTAATTAAATTTTGGTGAAATTTGTCCATTTGAACATCCTCCTTGTACTCCTATAAAACCACCAATCCTCCCCTTCCAAGTCAGTCCACCAAAAACAAAAATTCAAATTTTAGTTTTATATGGATAGTTTTCATCCTGTCTTTCTAAACTAGTGTTTCAATAATAATAAAAAGTCTAAACTTAGCTTGAATTAAAGTACAATGTCTTGTTGTGCAAGAACTTCCTAGTAGTTGTCGAGACCTCCACAATTCTAACTTAAAATTTTCATTATGGATGATTGACCCCATCAACTAGACCTATCGATATAGATTTGTGATAAGCCTTAGAGTGCTCATCTTTTACCTCTACTGAATCCATGGAAGAAACATTAGAAGCAAAATTTGGCTCAATCTGAGCTCTATTCTGCCTATCCACCAACCCATTATACTCTTTATCAAGGTACAATTCTATCCTAAAATGGTCTAAAGATTTCTCCAATTTGTCTATCCCAGTCAGTTCCCTATTAACCCCTATTACCATCCCTAAATTACTATAACCTTGTTGCATAAAATTTGAATTATTTTCCAATTCCATAAACACTTATATGAATTTATAATATTCAGATTTCATAACACCTCCACTCAGCTAACACAAGGCCTAACAAATTGCACGAAATGGGCCCACACACCAGTGTGACTCAGACGACCTAACACATGGCCATGCCCACGCCCATGTGGCTCACACAGCCCAACACACTGCCAGTCACACGACCGTGTCACCCACACGGTCATGTGGCGTTGTCTGCCAGTGTCAAATTTTCATGAAATTTCTTGATATTCGTGACCTTTCTCAATATCTACGAGTTATAAAACACACCTTACTACCTCTAGGATGTCGGCACTAGAACAGCAATCTAGGTTCCTACACACGACATCCAAGGCCAACCAAATTAGCAACAAATATCGAAATCAAAACTTGAAATTGGTATTTACCACTTAATTAAACCAGCCCCTAAACTAGCATTTGGTCACTTACCCATAAAAGAATTGGTTTCACTAAAATCAACTTGTCGAAGAAGTAACCGTTGCAAGACCCACTGCTAAAAGAAAAAAAAGGGATCAAAATCGAATATTAAAGAATAACTAAAGCCCCTATTCATCACACAGAAATGAATTAATTAACGTTACCACCGAAGAATGCACTTACGATACTTACATTAGGAAAAAAATATGAATTCCTCGCTCAAAAGACGACACCACAATGATAATACGCCAGAAAACAATAACAGAGAAACGACAAAAGTGGAATAAAGTTTGAAATTGCAATTATGAAAACCAAAAAAAAAAAGAGAATGGAAATGAACAGAGGGAAAATGACAGAGGGAATTTACAAAATTTTTAAACACAAGGGAAATGAACATGGGAAATGAACAAGTTTACAAATATATAGAGTTTTTCAAGACTTGCTAACATAATGAAGATCTATATCAATTGTGACAACCCAAATTAGACCCTGGTCGGAATGTGGTTTCGAGACCACATTACCGAGCCAAAAAAAAATTTTATTTTCGTGTTTTAATTGCATAAATTGTTGTGGGACAGTGAATATATGAGAAATTAAATGCTTAATATTAGCATTAGGATTGTGAATTAATTCAAAAAGGACCTAGTTGACGAAGTTAGAAAAGATGATAGATGAATTATAAGGAGTAATTAATAATAGGGTGAGGAAGCATGGCTTTGCATGTCAAATTGCCCATAAAATTCATGGTGGCCGGCCAAGGAGTGATGATGCTCCACTCATTCTAATTTAATATGTTTTCTTTGGTGAACAAATGATGGGGATAATAATAGAAAAGGGAACAAAAAAAAAATGGGTGTCATACTTGCCATCTCCTAGCCGAAAAACCAAGAAAAAGAAGGGGAAAAAAAAACTTGGAAAGAATTCGGCCATTGCTTGTGCCTAGGGGGAGTGTTTGATGTTGTGGCATGAAAAATGAGGGAGTTTGAATGCTTAATAAGGAGGGAAGAAGGAGTGTTCATGTTTTCTTTCTTTTGAAATTGTTCTAACTAGAGGAAGAAGAGGCAGCAAGATTCGGCCAAGGTGGTCCTTTAGACCAAGGTATGTTCAATGATATTTTTGGAAGCTTACACTATCTTTGGGGTGATGAGTCTAGATTCTATCTATTCCATGGTTGGATTTGGGGTTGTTGGAGAGTTAGGATTCGGCTAAGGAGTTTAAAAAAAAAAATCTAGTTGATACCTTGATGCTATTAGCATGCTAGTTATATGGATGTGTTAAGTTGCTTGTTATGTTAGCATGAAAGTTGAAAATTGTTAAGCTATTTTGTTGGAGGTGCCGAACTTAGGACTAGGAAGAGAATGAGTATTCGGCTAACATAGTGGAAAGGTGGTGTTGCCGATTGCTAGATTTAGACTAGGGGAGTGGCTATAATGGGCATTAAGATGTGGAACTTAAGAAATGTAGTTATATGTGGACTTACATGATGTTACAAATAGATGTGAAAATATGCTAGATTAGGAAAACTCGATTAAGTGTTCATGAGATGAAATTAGGTGTTTAAATGATGTTATAGTTGACATTGTACATGTATACATACATTCGGCCATCTAATTGAGTATGAAGGTGGTGTTAAATTTAATTGTGATGCCCATTCCGAAGTATATATATATATACATATATATGTATATATACACAAGTATGCCCATTCGGGATGTTACCTTTAATTATGTGTATACTCGACTAAATAGGTAATTAGTGAGGATGGTTGCCGAATATACAAACATACATATGCATGTGTAATTGAATTATTAATGTTTAGCAAGATGGCTAAACTAGCTGATTTATTGTTTAAGCTCAAGAACCTAAAGGAGAGGCGTCCAACAAGGGGAAATCGAAGGTCATCGAGTAGCCGACTCAGAATTATTTTACCCAACATAAAGTAAGTCATTAAGCATGTAGTTGGTATTATATCAATGGTCATAATGTTATGTATTGATGCTGAATGGAATGAATAAATATACATATATATATATATGCATGTACGTATGTGATGATGAAATTGTTGAATGAAAGAAAAGAGGTAAGATGTACTGAGTTGTTGATCTCGGCACTAAACGTGCGGGATAACCATTTATGACCATGAGATTGGCGCTAAGTGCGCGGGATTAAATTGTACAGCACTAAGTGTGCGGTTTGACTATGTTGCACTAAGTGTGCGAAATGAATATGATGCACTAAGTGTGCGAATTGATCATGCGGCACTAAGTGTGCGAGTTTGACTATGTAGCACTAAGTGTGCGATTTGATTACGTAGCACTAAGTGTGCGAGTTGATTATATAGCACTGAGTGTGCGGGCTCAATATACATTCGTGAATCATTATGGACACTATGTGTGCGACACTATTGAGTCGATCGCGGACAGCGGATCGGGTAAGTGTCTTGAGTACATGGCTAATATGTGCTATGCTTATACTTGGTGTTGAGCTCGGTAAGTTGAACCTATGTGACAACTATACTTGAAGTCACGTACATAAAAATTTATCGTAGGATGGGTGAAAGGCCGTTTTGTTGTTTGATTGTAACGAAAATAAATTGATTTATGAAAATGCTTCAATGTCCTATTGATGAGTATATGGATTGTGAATGCATGAATTGATATGAAATTGAATCGATAGGTTGGAGGAACTATGGTATGGTTCAGTATGGATGGAGTAAATTGTCTCATTCCATTTTGTTTCCTCTTGTGATAATGTTATTGATGGATAGTAGTGCATTGCTTATGACTTACTGAGTTATAAACTCACCCGGTGTTTCCTTGTCACCCATTATAGGTTGCTTGGACTCATCTATTTTTGCGGGGTCAGGCCGTCATCGAAGTCATCACACCGGATAGCAAGTTTTGGTACTTTCTTCTTAGTTGGCTTAGAAGAACATTTTGGCATGTATAAGCTAGTACGTTGTGTTTGAATTATGGCATGTAAACTTTAAGCCATGCGAAAATGGCACGAATGTTCGATTGAGTTGGATCAAGGGTAGGCATGAAATGGACCTAGTTACTTTCGTAACAGATGCTGGCAGCAGCAGTGTCATGAGATTGAAAAATCACTAAAAATAGTAGGAGTGGAATTAATTGATGAATAAATTATGTAATCGAAGCTCGATGAGTCTGTTTTCATGAGGAAGTAACGAAAAGATCATATGGGCAGTATATTAAGAGATAATCAGATTTTTGTGGGACAGGGCCAGAACGGTTTCTGGATTCCCTGCTCCGACTTTGGAAATTCATTACAAATTAACCAGAGATAATTAGGGGTCGTACCATATATGTACAGATTCCTCTCTGAGTCTAGTTTTCATAGAAACAAACGGCATCAGTATTGAAGCCCCGTGCAGGGAGATATCCAAGTCGTAATGGGCAAAGGTCAGTGTAGTCGACCCCTGCAACTTGGGAGACTTTGACTAATAAACTGTACTAATTGGCCCGACCAAAAATTCTAGAAAACAATAAATAGATGGGCACATGAGTCTAGTTTCTGGGAAAAATTACAAAACTGATTTTTGAGTTACGAAACTCAAGATATGATTTTTAAAACGACTAGTACACAGATTGGGCAGTGTCTGGAAAATAAATTTTGTAAGGGGTTAAAGTCAGTTAACACCTCGTGTTCGACTCCGGTGTCGGTTTCGGGTTCGGGGTGTTACATCAATCCATATTAAAAAGCAGCTAAACTAGATGAATAAATAGAATAATAAACAAGGTAAATGAAGACTGTTGGAAGCTAAGTCTTCAACATTCCAATCCAATCCAACTTTCTAAATCCAAGGGTGTAACACCTCTAACCCTATCCATCGTCGAAGTAGGGTTACGAGGTATCACCGATCAACACACATCATTTAACATACATAACTCATACATTTATGCATTCATACTCAAATACCATTTAATCACAAACACATTGTCCCATATAAGGGCCTACGAGGCCTTAAACATGCTTTAGAAGTGATTCGGGACTAAATCGATAACATATGAAAATTTCAGAAACTTAGAAAATTTCAACCATAATGGGGTCACATGCTCGTGTGAACAGGTCGTGTGACTCATACGGCTCCAAACACGCCCGTGTCTCAAGCCGTGTGGAAACAGCACAATAATACTGACTTGTATCACACGGCCGAGGACACACCCGTGTGTCAGACCGTGTGAAAATGGAGGGTATACTGACTTGGCCACAAGGCTGACCATACGCTCATGTTTCTAGGACATGTAACTCATTGACTTGATTTCTAAGTATCATCAGGGGACACACGGCCATATACCATAACTGTGTGTCGCACATCGCTGAGACACAGCCCATGTCTTTGCCCGTGTGGACAAAAATAGGTCATTTGCAAGGCCAATTTTCCACCCCAACTTCAATGTACCTACACAAGGAAAAATGTACAATTTCCATACACAAAAGGGCAGTCAAATCAATCCCAATTCATGCATAATTCATGCTATACAAATACAACCATTTCACTTACTCAAATATATACCAAAACAACATGATCTTTAACCTTATCCATACAATATGTATATATATACTAGCTTAATATTCACAACCAAAAACCATCCTCAACTCATTCAATTCATTCACTGTATTACATATTATTTAACTACCAATTTGACATATAAATTCATACCACAATAAGACCTTTCTTAAGCTTTCATCCACCATAATTAAAATAACCATTTTAACTTTCATAATGTCTTGGTTACAACCATGCCAAAGCAAACCATCTCACAAGGCATTATAAACATTTTACAGAAGTCATTAACAATCATTTTTAATAGGCAAACACATATTAATATTAACATCATTTACAAGCCAAATCTCATGGCTATAATCACAACCAAAATACCACATCTAGCCTATACATGCCATATACCATAAATGTATAATTCAAAAGTACCAACTTAGATGTTTAATAGTGTGATGATGTTCCCGATTACTCTCAGATCCGAGCTAGCCTTGATTCACTAAAAACACATAGAAAAATAACATGAAGTAAGCTTCATAGCTTAGTAAGCTCGTATGTGAATAACTTAATTCATTGAATAAATGCAATTCAACCAATTACACATGACAAAACCATATACACATTAACTACAAACCTTTCTCATGTCTCAAAACAAGATCAAATACAACTCACTGAACTTTCACTATTTAATACTCGAATAGGTTCTGAACATATCTGTATCGCCTCGTACTAACTTCTTTCTCAACCACATCATTCGTTTACCTGCTAAACCATTCAGAATAGAAATCGATTACACAAGAGTCTCGTACGATAAGTAACTATACCATGGCCCATAGCCAAATCAAGGTAGCTTATCCGAAGAACTATTATCATGACCCAAAGCCAAATCGGTAAAATACTCACCCAAAGTGCTAATGTCATGGCCCGAATCCAACTCAACGTATCACTTACTGACATGTCAATAGTATCCAAAACTATTCTTAATGTTCAACTGGGCTTTCACACTTTTCGTTTCTATCATCGAATGCATTCCTAGAGTCATTTTCACAATTCATACATTATCCATAATCCCATTTTAACAATTTATGCAATATTAAAGCATTTTAACATACATTTATAATGTAATCATCACATACGAACTTACCTCGTATGTGGAATTGACAGATCAGGTCGACTACTCGATAACCTTGCTTTTCCCCCGATCTAAATCTGAATTCTTTCTTTCTTGATCTATATGAATTCAAAATTAACTTATTTATTCATCTACTCAATCAATTAATCCAAAAATACACATTTAGGAATTTTTACACATTAGCCCCTAAACTTTTTCATTTAATCAATTTAGTCCCTATTTCACAAATACACAAAATTCACACAATTCAACAAAACCCATGCTTGGACGAATTATATATATGTCCCTAGCAGCCCAAAAATTTTATTTATTTCACATTTCAACCACACAATTTGCACATTTCACAATTTAATTCCTATTACGCATTTTCATCAAAAAAATCACTTAAAAAACATGTAAAACTATCATCAAGGTTTCATATTTCAACATTAAACATCAAAGAATACATAGATTCAACAATGTAAACTCTAAAATCTTTAACAGTCTCAAAATTAAAGTTACGGGCTACCTAGCTTGAGCTGCAACGATTACAAAACATAGAAATCATAAAAAATCGAGCTAAAACCGTACCTTAATCAAGCTAGGAGTGTGTGAACCCTAGAAAGCTTCAAACCCTTTCTTTCTTTTCTATTTTCAATTGCTAAAAAGATGAATGGAAATGAATTTTGGCTTTGTTTTATTAAATTATAACTTAATTACTAATTTACCATAATAACCTTTGTTATAAACATATAAAAACATATAATGGATGGCCATAATTGTCCACTTACATAATCATGGACTAATAACATTATAAGGACATTTGATTTATTAAATCACAACAATTAAACATTTTTAACAAGTAGAATGCAACTTTTGCATTTTATGCGATTTAATCCTTTTTATCAAATTAACCAACCAATTGATAAATTAGCTCACGAAATTTTCACACATATCAAATAACATGCTATAAATACAAAAAATAATATTCAAATAATTTTTTGACATTAGATTTGTAGTTTCGAAATCACTGTTTCGATTTAGCTAAAACTGAGCTGTTACAAAGTGACTAGATATGCTCAAATCAATCTGATCTGATTCTCCAAATATGTTTCCCTAAATGATACAATCTTAATTGATGGTCTAGATACAATCTACAATATCAACACAACCCAAAAATTTAATTTGGTAAATTGTCAATCACCTAAATATGAAAATTGTTGAGTCTGTCAGAGTACTTCAAGAAGTGGGCACTTCTTTAAGCACATCTCAGTCATTCCATATTTTTAACAACACAACCCTATAAAAAGGTATCTCATAAAAAGATGCATCCTTATGAAAGGGTATCTTATGGAAAGATACATTTATTTAGTATCTATAGAAAGAATTATTCTATTAATCATTTTTACTATTGTGATTGGAATGTTAAGGATTTTGTTGTATTTTGGAGGCATTTAAGAAAGTACTCTGCACGACTCAAAGCCATCAAATTTTACTAACCTTATTTTTTTTTTCTTATTTCAATGTTTTTTTATTTATTTTTCTAACAATTTTAAAGCTTTTATATGATTTCATATGAAATTTCAATCTAAGATTGTAATGATGGACAAGAGAAGAATAATAGGCTGTAATGGCCTTCAATTACTATTACAAGTAAGTCAACTAATTATTTTCAGTTTATTGTTGGAATCTTATTTCATATTATTAAGAACACGACTTTATTAATTAATACATTCTAAAAGTTGCATTAAAATGGATAAATTTCCTTTTTAATGGAAAATTCTATGGTAGTTTAAATGAAATTTCTTTGTGAATGCCCTTTGGGATTTGTTAATTGTGTGCATTTGATTTTGGCTTTTGGATTTGCTGTCACTATAGATAGGTAAGTATATATTGACGAAAAACTACTATCACTAAAAGATTATACAGAGATAAACCTATAGCAATGACTTTATTTGTGAGGGTATCCAATTTAATCATTGGTATAGGTTTTTCTGGTCTATACAGATTTTTTTTATGATTTTAGTGACGATTATATGATTTTTTTAAGGGCTATTTGATTCTAGTTTTACGTGTTCTAGAGACTATGTGCTCTCATATTTTTTTTAGTCAAACTTATAATATGATTATTCATTGTTTAATAAAATTGTTCTTACCCTTTCTTTTCTATAAAAGTAATCTTTCAAAATTATTAGATCTTAAACGGTTAATGTATATATATTCTTTGGACATTTTAAAATTATAAATGCATTATCATCAAGCATTTGCCAAAAAAAAAACAAGAAGGTAGCATACGAATGCCTGTTGAACAAATGGTTTTGGTTTCTAAAGTCTTTTGTTTGTATACACTAATATTACTCTACTGAACGCTTTAATCTTTCAGATTTTTGCAAAGTTTGGAATGCAAGACTTGTAATCATGGTTTGGATTTGTTAGTTGTTTGCATTTCCATGTTTTAACTATTTAAAAGAATTTCTTCGGGCAAAAGACAGTCATGAGATAATAGAGATATTGCCATAAAATTTATTTAATTAGTCATGCATTACTTTACTGTAAATAATACATGAACTTAGGCTTTTCCAGCAATACCATCCCTTATTTATTTATTGCCCTTTTCACTTGAATGCAGACCAGCAAAGTATCCCTGAGGGTTGCTCTCGAATGCGCCCCTCGATATAGTGGCCGCACCTCCAATATACAAAAACATAAATATACAAATTCACAACCCAAATGACATTAATTATCACCAAGATATCCATTAACATAAACATATCGAAACCATATTTACATGCAACTCATAACCAAACTAAAATGAACAAATAGCTCCCGAAAGAATTGTCGGATAGTGTGATCTCCAACGATGTTCCAATTGATACCAAAAGTCTGACAATTTGTCAACTTAATTTTCAAGTCATACATAACATAGAATTTAACATTCTTTTGTCTTATTCCAACATTCCAACTAAATAAAATGATTAAGCCTGAATAATTCATATCACCAATATATAACTTTTTAAGAATCATATACCAAGATATAATCAAACAACAATAATTTATTTTACCCTTTCATTTCATTTCTATTTCAATAACCAACTATTTTACTCGGATAACAATAGTAAATTGACTTTGGATATATGGGAGGGTAATGCTCACACAAGCTGGCAAAAGGACATTAACTGATACATGATTTCTAACATTTACTTAAGGTCACGACTTTAATAACCTAACCATTTGAAACATTAAACCTAAATACCCCTTGGTACATGCCAAAAGACCAAAATTAACCACTTTATACAAACTTTTTTAGGTTAAAAATAGTAGTTTGGATGCTAACTTCAAGTCTCAAGGCTTCGAAAAACACTTGAAGCTACGCACAAAGAAAACAAATCGCACGTTAAGAAATAAGTCTTAGTGGTATATTTATAATTCAAGACAAAACTATATAATCTAACATTAAAAATAAGCTTTAGCACAAATCATGCATTTATGTTCTCAATACTTAACCGAATCTTATACCAAATTATCAATCTACATGTATAAGCATACCAACATGTTAACGACCACTATGTTTAATTCAAACTTATTCACTAAATATTCAGTCATACAATACATTTAAGAATTAAACGCATGTATTTATAATACCATGCCATTCAATTCGGTTCTGGAGTCCAGCTACTTATTCATATACGGTTTGGCCCCCAGGCTTGTTTTCGATTATTTTGCATAATGAGAAACATAATTTATTCATTTAAATTCATGGACATGCCCAAATTCACTCTACATGGACATCAAGGACATGTGAAATGGGTCATGAAGAGGTTGCTTTTGATCCAATTGAAAATAGATAAATTGATGGGCAAGTTTGGTGAACAATTGGGTCACTAAACCATCCAAACAAGAGAGAATAAGCTCAACTAGGCTAAAAGATGCATATTTGGGAATGTATAGTTAATTGAATTCTATATGTGAATTATTATAAAATTATATGGCATATTGTGGTAGTTTGTGATTTGTATTAACGGGTACTAAAATGGTATGGAATATGCTTATTATGAGTTTGATTTTATGCCTATTATACCTTATGTTGGTTCTTTTGAATTGTGGTGTAGGTACATGTATTTAGGGTGGCAAATTGGCTTGGTAAATAGCCTATTTTAGTCCACATGGGGAGAGAAACGGGCGCGTGTCTCAGCTGTGTAACACACGGTCATGTTACACTATCGTGTGTTCCCTGGTGTTAAATTTGAAACCAAGTCAGTATGTTCTACACAGCCTCACACACAAGTGTGTGACTTGGCCGTGTGGCATAAGCCAATATAACCTACAGGTCTAGAATGGCCTAGCACACGGCTTGGCACAAGGGTGTATGTGTTGGCGGTGTGACCCAAGTTAGATAGTTACACGGGGTCGTACACAGGCTGGACACATAGTTCATTCATTTCAATTCATGGACATGCCCAAATTCATTCTACATGGACGACAAGGACATGTAAAATGGGACATGAAGGGGTTACTTTTGCTCCAATTGAAAATGGATCAGTTGATGGACAAATTTGGTGAACAATTGGGTCACCAAACCATCCAAACAAGAGAGAATAAGCTCAATTCGACATGATATTTATGAGCAGCCCAAAAATCAGTTTTAGGAGATTTACTGAAGGTCCCTATATTGCAAATGAATAAAAATTAGCCCACATGATTTGGCCTTGAAACTGTCCAACCTTTCCTTAATTCAAGCATGATTTCATGCTTGAATCAAGCAACCAACATCCATTCCCTTCCATAAAATATGGTCGGCCAAGCAAAAGAGTGAATTGGGGATTTTTCACAATATTTTTAGTAAACTCATCCACCAACCTTCACTAAAAATACCCACCTCCATTCCCCATTTCAAATCATCCTTCATCCCTCAATCATTCTTCATTTCATCCTTTAACACACATTCATCCATTCTCTCATTTCTCTCTAACTTTCATTCTTTTCCACCTATCCCATTTCCCTATTTAGCTTTAGAGAAAGAAATTTCTCTTGGCCAGCCTCCTTGAGGAGCAATTTGTGGAGGAGCAACTATGTGAATTAGAAGAAGCCTCCACGAATAGTGATTACACTATAAAAGAGGTTTTCTTAAAAAAAAAATTTCCTAATTATTCATCATGTTTGCAAATTGCTTTGTTGTTTTTTCGTCAACAATGGTGGCTTGATTCTATTTAACTAGAATGATTGCATCAATTCCATAAAGTTTATTCAAATCATGTTATGATGTTTTGTGCCTTAGTCGATCACGTTTTCATTTAAAATCATGCATGTATTTCATTCATTAAAATGTGATTGAATGCATTAGAATTAGTTTATTAATCTAACCTAGATGGTGGCTAATATAAACAATAATTGAAAAGTGCATGCTTAATTTATATCCAACCTAGAATAAATTAAGGTTCGTAATAACTTGGCCGAGTTCTATTACCTTGTATAGCTTTTAGGTTTATGCGATTAAATTGTTTCAAATCGACCCAGTCCCTGTTGCTTCACATGAATTTTAAGAAACTGTAACACCCTTAACCCGTATCCGTCGCTAGAATAGGGTTACGGAGCATTACTTGAGTTTACTCTTCAAAACCATCAAAAATTTTAATCATTTAATAATTCAACATCAATCATAGAAAAGTCAATAAATATCATTCATATTTTCCCTTAATCAATATCATTCATATTTTCCCTTATACGAACCCTTGAGGCCCTAAAAACACATTAGAAACAAGTCAGGACTAAACCAAAAACATTTAGAATATTTTGGAAAAAGATGAAAATTTTCAAACTGCAGGGGTCACATGGCCGTGTGGCAAGGCTGTGTGACTTACATGGCAAAGACATACGCCCATGTCTTAGGCCACGTGAACATTCGAAGTAAGGACACACAGCCATGTCCCAACCCGTGTCCATGCCCATGTATCTCACTGACTTGGGTCACACTGACTTGTGTGAACTTTGTCCAACTTGGCCCAAAAGTTTAGAGAAATTGCAAAATTACCCCAATGATAATTTTTGCGAGAAATTTTCTGATTCGAAGCGAGCCCACACTCGACAAACATGAGCTTGATGGTAGTGGAAAGACTATTTGGTCGAAGCGTTCATCTTAGATGAATCGAAAAGGTACAATTTTGATTAAGTTCTTATTTCTTTAGATATCATAACCAAGTTCTCATTCTGGAAAAATAATTCAAAACTCTGGTTTTTTGTAAGGCCCCGTACCCGAGACTGTCACCGGAGTCGAAAACGAGGTGTTAACAGACTTAATTCATTACTTAAACAACTCAAACAATTTATTTTTAAAATTTCCAGTCAAGCTAGCAATCTACCTCACAGTTTCTTAAAAATTCATATCTCGAGTTTTGAAACTCAAAATCTAATTCCGTAAATTTTTCCTGAAACTAGACTCATATATATATTTACTAATTTTTTTTCTAGAATTTTTGGTCCAGCCAATTAGTACAGTTTATTAGTTAAAGTCTCCCTTGTTTCAGGGTTCGACTGCTGTGACCTCTGTGTATTACGAATCAGATATCTCCCTGTACAGAGTTTCAATGACTATGCCATTTGTTTCTAATAAAACTAGACTCAATAAGGAATCTGTACATATAAATAATGACTTCTAATTATTTTTTTAAAATTTATGATGAATTTTTAAAGTCAGAAAAAGGGATCCAGAAATCACTCTGGCCCTGTTTCACAAAAATTTAAACATCTCATAAAATATAACTCATTCCATCCATATGAAAATAGACTCATAATTCTTCAATTCCATATTTTATTCATCATCTAATTATATCTCTACTATTTTTAATGATTTTTCAAACTCACGTCACTGCTGCTGTCAGAATCTATTTTATGGTAAATTTTACCAATTTCAGGGTTTCCATGGATTAGCTAGCAATTTAGCATACATAACACCAAATATGATCATGATTAGCCATTCCAATGGCTAATCATTACCAAGCATTTCCATACCACTCAATAACCATATCATAAGACCATATACACAAAATGATTATAATGCTATACATGCCATGCTCAAAATATACAAGCCATTATTCCAAGATGATACACGGATAGTGTGAGTGAGCCTCCGACCGTTCCCGATTTCCGAGCTAGCTTGTCAAAACTACAAGGAATGAAAAGGAGGGAGTAAGCATAAATTCTTAGTAAGTTCACATGCAAATAGCAAGTAACATAACCATATAAGCAAACATAAAACATCATTTGCATAATCATCACCAAGACATTCATATGACATCTTACCATATTGTTGTTATATCGAGTTTTCAACCCAAGGGTTAAGTACATACCTGTTCAAAGTATCCATTTCACAAAACTTACCAATACGTCCCTTTCATCTCGAGTATTGCTCCATTTGAGTAGAATTTTACCCGTTGAACACATCGGAATATAGTTCGGATACATGGAAAGTTTGCACATAAGTGCCACATATGTAGCCAAGCTACCATGTAACCTGCTCATAAGTGAACTCGGACTCAACTCAATGAGCTCGGATGCCTAGTTACATCTCTTGAACTCGGACTCAACTCAACAAGTTCGAACATTCGCATCCATAAGTGAACTCGGACTCAACTTAACGAGTTCGGATGCCCAAATATCCTAGTGACATGTCACTTGTATCCTAATCCATTCCTAAGGTTCAACGGGACCTTTTTCGCAATCATGTGTCTCAACCATCTTCTACGGAATGCCGATACCGATACTCGGTAGTATTTCACATTTTCCAAGTATATCACATAATTTGACATATTATCAAACAATTATCACAAGTATAATATTTCATAATAATTATCATATCATTTAAATAACATTAAAACATTTAAAATAATAACTATGTTACCAATATTTACATATGAACTTACCTCGTATGCGAAAATGGCTACTTTTACCATTTCGTCCACAACTTGGTATTTTTCCCATTTTAGCCCGAATTTCAGTTTTCCTTGCTCTGTTATTTAAAATATAGTCTAATTAGGACTCAAATTATTCAAATTGACCCAAAATCATATTTTGGATAAATTACAGTTTTTCCCTTAAACTTTTGCATATTTACACTTTTTCCCCAAAGCTCGTAAATTAAACTTCAGCCTATTTTCTTATGTTTTATGACATGCTGATCATTTCTCCCTTCTATGGCAACATCAAATTCTCACTCTAACATGTACTTATGACTATTAGGTATTTTTACCGATTAAGCCCTTTTGCTCGTTTTCACTTAAAATCGAGTAGCACAAGTTGTCTAACATAAGTTAAAACCTCATATTCTATCATAAAACACCAAAATACACAAATTTCACCTATGGGTATTTTTCCAAATATAAACCCTAGGTTAAATTATTGCTAGCATAAGCTAAATCAAGTTATCGGGACTCCAAAAACGTAAAAAAACATTAAAAACGAGGCTAGAACGGACTTAAAATCGAGCTTGGAAGCTTGAAAAACCCTAGCCATGGTTCCTCCTTGCTATATTCGGCCATGGGGTTGAAGATGGACACATTTGGGTTTTAAAATTTGTCTTTTAATTCATTTTACCCCTAAATGACCAAAATGCCCTTTTTACTATTCTTTAAATTTTTACCCTTCCAACCCATTTTTGTCCAAAATTTTTTTAGAAATTGGTCAAATTACTCTTTAAGGACCTCTAATTAATAATATAATTCAATTTTATGCGAAATGCTTCTAGAACACAAGTTTTGCAATTTATTCAATTTAGTCCCTAATTTCAAATTAAGCACTTTATGCATAGAATTTCTTCACGAAATTTTCACACAATCATGCAATCATATCATAGACCTCAAAATAATTATAAAATAATTATTTCTATCTCAGATTTGTGGTCTCGAAACCACCATTCCGACTAGGCCCAAAATCAGGATGTTACAACTCTCCCCCACTTTAGGGATTTTCGTCCCCGAAAATCTTACCGGAAAAGTGGTCTTCACTTTTAATCTCATATTCAGTGCCAAAGAACTTTCACTTAGGCTGTACCTCCAATACATCTCTTTAATTTCTCATATGATCTGAAAGCTTATAGTCTCAACTCTCAACTGTTCTTAAATTTTCAACCCTTCTCAGTTTCCCATGTTATCATGACATAAAAACCGGATCTCAACTTGATTTAATGGAGACCGGAATTCCAAGAAATCCAACAATCAAAGAGGCCTGAAATTCCATGAATCTGATGAGTAGGAATTTATTCAATACCGATATGATTTATAGATCTCGCCAAACATTTAACAATAGGATACATCACATTTTCCTCTTTCCGCCATGGAAATAATTCTGATATGGCCTCAAGAATAATCTTTCTCATTTCCATCCCCATATCAACACTGGCAAGGATAATTTTGATAGATCCCAATGCTCGACTTTAACCTCTTTAACAATTCAGATTTTATGTAACATCGAATGCTTTAAACTATCACATTACCTCACTGTCCTGAAACACATCACAATTCATACAACAGTACATTACTGAAAGTCAGGAAGTCTTTGCTCAACGTAGACTAGTCTAGTTCAGACGCTTCGGTTACCAATATTCTCATCTATCCGAACTCTGTCAATATGTAATAAACTTTTCAGCTTTCACAAGACGAAAACCTTATCATTCGTAGTGACTTTAACTAATATCCAACTCTTTCTAATAAATATACACTTCTCGTTCAGACTATTTACTATTTTATCAGTACAAAAATGAAATTCTATTATCAGACTTGAGAAAAATAATCCTAACATAATTGTCACATGAAATCTTTCAAATAAATAATTCACCATACCGACTGAAACTCGTGCTTTTATCACTTATGCCTTTACTGATGTCAAATCCTTACACAGAAATTAGAAAAAAATCCCAATACTAAAATCATCACATTACCAAGATCAAATTAGAAGTATAGTCATATTCGACATGATTATCACGAGCTGAAGAACGCACTTCGAACATGAGTCTTAATAGAAAAATTATGGAACAAAGATAACAAGAAAATCGGGTAAAGAAATCCAAGATAGAGAAACCCAGAATAAAGAAATCTAGAATAAAGAGATCCAGGATAAAGAAACCCAAGATATGATACTATGCCGGAGAATCGAAAACCAAACTCATAGAGAAAATACAGAATACCCCGATAATTCTTCAAAGAAAGAAAGTCCAAAAGAAAACATCATTTAATCCCACTGGAATCAAATATAACAAGAATAATATATCTTCAAATACATATATATCAGATGAAACATCAAGTAGAAGAAACAGAATCATAATATCATATGTATTTTCTCATCAATTCTTATTAGACAAAATGAAATAGAATACCTGATGAAATAGAGCAATATAAATTATAAACCAGTCAGACTACAATGCTTTCATCCAACACTAGAATTAGAAGACATTCCCATATAACAAGAATTTCTTCAGAAGATCAATAGCCATAGAAATATTTCTGAGAACGGGTAAACACATAGAACATCTCAAAAGAGACTGCTAAATCTATCCAGTCATAACTGTCACACTCAGATAGTTCACATTTCAAATATCATTTCCCCAACTAGTTCTGTCGTCACAAATTTCATATTAAACCATTGACTAAAGAACGCAAGTTCTGAATAAATTTCGATTTACACTTTTCTCGACCTTGCACCTGAGTAATTCGATTTACCAAAGAGAATTCCTTCTTTAACTAGGACGGTGCATAATTCCAATAATCTTTATATCAATCCGATACTTTACTGGCTCTGACTTTACTTATCAGTTCATTTTCAATCTCTGATCATACTTATAATTGTTCTATCACTGAACTCTTTGGGTTCTCAACCGGAAACTTATTCAATACAAATCTCATGAAATTCCATTATAAGTACCACTTCGGTAAGGGGGAGGGGTTGTAGGACCTCTGACTCGACTTTCTTATACATACACATATGACACAACTTCCATCATCATAGCAACATCATCAAAATCATGTCATTCATTCAGGCAATGCAACATTCATGTTGGCTTACACCAATTTTCCTATTGTCCCATTTAGATAATATACTTACGCATACATTCTATGTTTTCTAGATAGCTTTACTTATCCATTCATTTAATTAAATTAATTCATGCTCATGACATCATATAAGGCCAAACAAACATAGATATTTGCATCACAATCACAAATTTCATTTCGTGCATCATCATGTACATATCATTACAATCATATAATTCAGTCCAACAATTTAACATAGATAAGTTCATTTCATTATAATTCTTTATCTCATAAAAATTGTATATTAAGTTCATTTCATTATAATCCTTTATCTCATAAAAATTGTATATCATTAACATTCATCAACATTCAACGTCCAATCAAGACAAAGACATTTTCATTCGTATCATGATATTATGACCATTATTCATACCTCTACTACTTTCTATTTATTCCGTTCATCTTATCAAGTAAGCCACATAAACTACATCATATGAGCATTAAGCAAATATGGATATTTATCACAACATGAACTTTCATCTCACATATTATCACATATGTATCATAAACTTTTATTCATACTTTTCTGAACCGAGACTTATCATAATCATAACTTTATTCAAATACCTTCACATAACATTGAACATGGTCAGTGCAGCTCGGTTGGAGAGTACCCTATCTAAATAAGACGGTACTTATACGCGTCGGAAGACATCACACTATCACAGATCAGTGGCATGTATAGCTAAACTTTTACACATGCTAAGTTAGTCCGAGAACCGACTAAACTTGCTCTGATACCACAAAATGTAATTCCCCGTACCCAAGACCGTCTCCGGAGTCGAAAACAAGGTGTTAACAGACTTAATTCATTACTTAAACAGCTCAAACAATTTATTTTTAAAATTTCCAGTCAAGCTAGCAATCTGCATCATAGTTTCTTAAAAATTCATATCTCGAGTTACGAAACTCGAAATCTAATTCCGTAAATTTTTCTTGAAACTAGGCTCATATATATTTACTAATATATTTCTAGAATTTTTGGTCGAGCCAATTAGTACAGTTTATTAGTTAAATTCTCCCCTGTTTCAGGGTTTGACTGCTCTGACCTCTGTGTATTACGAATCAGATATCGCCCTGTACAGAGCTTCAATGACTATGTCGTTTTTTTCTAATAAAACTAGAATCAATAATGAATCTGTACATATAAATCATGAATTCTAATTATTTTTTTAAAATTTATGATGAATTTTTAAAGTCATAATATGGGATCTAGAAATTGCACTGGTCCTATTTCACAAAAATTGAAACATCTCATAAAATATAACTCATATACCTGTTTTGTTCCATCCATATGAAACTAGACTCATAATTATTCAATTACATATTTTATTCATCATCTAATTATATCTATACTATTTTTAATGATTTTTCAAACTCACGTCACTGCTGCTGTCTGAATCTATTTTATGGTAAACTTTACCTATTTCATGGTTTCCATGGATTAGCTAGCAATTTAGCATACATAACACCAAATATGATCATGATTAGCCATTCCAATGGCTAATCATTACCAAGCATTTCCATACCACTCAATAACCATATCATAAGACCATATACACAAAATGATTATAATGATATACATGCCATGCTCAAAATATACAAGCCATTATGCTAAGATGATACACGGATAGTGTGAGCAAGCCTCCGACCGTTTTCGATTTCCGAGCTGGCTTGTCAAAACTACAAGGAATGAAAAGGAGGGAGTAAGCATAAATGCTTAGTAAGTTCACATGCAAATAGCAAGTAACATAACCATATAAGCAAACATAGAACATCATTTGCATAATCATCACCAAGACATTCATATCATATTTTCATTTATCATCTTACCATATTGTTGTTATATCGAGTTTTCAACCTGAGGTCTAAGTACATACCTGTTCAAAGTATCCATTTCACAACACTTACCAATACGTCCCTTTCATCTCGGGTATTGCTCCATTTGAGTAGAATTTTACCTGTTGAACACATCGGAATATAGTTCGGATACATGGAAAGTTTGCACATAAGTGCCACATATGTAGCCAAGCTACCATGTAACCCGCCCATAAGTGAACTCGAACTCAACTCAACGAGCTCAGATGCCTAGTTACATCTCTTGAACTCGGACTCAACTCAACGAGTTCGGACATTCGCATCCATAAGTGAACTCGGACTCAACTCAACGAGTTCGGATGCCCAAATATCCTAGTGACATGTCACTTGTATCCTAATCCATTCCTAAGGTTCCACGGAACCTTTTTCCCAATCATGTGCCTCAACCATCTTCTACGGAATGCCGATACTGATACTCGGTAGTATTTCACATTTTCCAAGTATATCACATAATTTGACATATTATCAAACAATTATCACAAGTATAATATTTCATAATAATTATCATATCATTTAAATAACATTAAAACATTTAAAATAATAACTATGTTACCAACATTTACATATGAACTTACCTCGTATGCGAAAATAACTACTTTTACCATTTCGTCCACAACTTGGTATTTTTCCCATTTTAGCCCGAATTTTAGTTTTCCTTGCTCAATTATTTAAAATATAGTCTAATTAGGACTCACATTATTCAAATTGACCCAAAATCATATTTTGGATAAATTACAGTTTTGCCCCTAAACTTTTGCATATTTACACTTTTGCCCCAAAGCTCATAAATTAAACTTCAGCCTATTTTCTTATGTTTTATGACATGCTGATCATTTTTCCCTTCTATGGCACACTCTAACATGTACTTATGACTATTAGGTATTTTTACCGATTAAGCCCTTTTGCTCGTTTTCACTTAAAATCGAGTAGCACAAGTTGTCTAACATAAGTTAAAACCTCATATTATATCATAAAACACCAAAATACACAAATTTAACCTATGGGTATTTTTCCAAATATAAACCCTAGGTTAAATTATTGCTAGCATAAGCTAAATCAAGTTACCGGGACTTCAAAAACGTAAAAAAACATTAAAAACGAGGCTAGAACGGACTTACAATCGAGCTTGGAAGCTTGAAAAACCCTATCCATGGTTTCTCCTTGCTATATTTGGCCATGGGGTTGAAGATGGACACATTTGGGTTTTAAAATTTGTCTTTTAATTCATTTTACCCCTAAATGACCAAAATGCCCTTTTTACTATTCTTTAAATTTTTACCCTTCCAAGCCCATTTTTGTCCAAATTTTTTTAGAAATTGGTCAAATTAATCTTTAAGGACCTATAATTAATAATCTAATTCAATTTTATGCAAAATGCTTCTAGAACACAAGTTTTGCAATTTATTCAATTTAGTCCCTAATTTCAAATTAAGCACTTTATGCATAGAATTTCTTCACGAAATTTTCACACAATCATGCAATCATATCATATAACTCAAAATAATTATAAAATAATTATTTCTGTCTCAGATTTTTTGTCTCGAAACCACCATTCCGACTAGGCCCAAAAATCAGGATATTACATTTTTCCCTAAATTTATTTGATGTTGCATTTTCAAAACCCAATTGTCCAACAAAGATAACATGTGTAGCGCCCCACACTCGACTCATTTGTCGGATCCAAATGCATTATGTCACATTCATTACTAAAGCAACTTTAGCTATCCCATTACATAATCATAAATTTTAAATCTTAATTATCATTCAAATTAGTTTAGTCATCAATCATGCTTATACATATGCATTTGTAATGATTAGATTTCAAATTCTTCATGTCATGGGGTTATGTAAGGCTAAATTTTTGAGTTAGGATTCAAATTCAAACTCAATTATCAAATTTCAATGTTGTGTCTCGAGGCAAAGGACTTATTGTGTAACACCTTATACCCAGTCCGGTTGTCCAACCTGAGTTATAATGTATTACAACTATAAAACTTTAACATCAATCACAAAATTAATAGAAATAACTAAATTGTAACACCCCAAACTCGGCCTAGACGTTACGGCTGAATTCGACGTGTCACATTGAAGTGTTTTTCGAAAACCATGTTTTCATTGAAAACCCTTCTTGATGTAAAACTCATTGGAGCGTTATTGTAAAACTCATGTTTTAATTAAAAATCTTTGAAAAGAATATTTTCGTTATAGATTAAAGTGAACGGAAGCTGTGCACCAGGTAGGAAGCCAGAAAAGAGGAGGTGAGTCTATTGGACTGCTTAAGTACTGAGCTCTTCATGGATCCAATCCTAGACATGCACACATCCATTGCCACACTTAAAGCATATTACTTGTCCACGAACAACAAATTAAGTTTAAGTCCATTTAAAATATTTATTTCCTTTGAAAACATTTACGTTGCAGAAGCTTTGCTCGATAATCGTGATATTTTGAAAATAAGTAACTTTTATAAAACGCGCCCTAGAGCTAACCAATTTAATAACCCAAAATATTAAAAATAATAAAAAGAACGGCCTTATTACAACTTAAACCAGAATAAAAATAATCAAAATAATAAATGCGAAACTTATTTTAAAGAAAACAAAAACTTAATCTTCGTGGCCACTCTGATTGGGCCTTGCCCATATTAACACAGTTGGGCCCACTTCAATACAGTTGGCCCATAACAAACAGTCTCATATGATTAATGCATGATAACCCCATCCAACCCTGCACTTGCCTGCGTCCATCCCTACACTTCTTGTGGGGAATAAATCACCCACGCCATCCCTACACTTACAGTGTTAGCACCGGTTGCGGCACTAACTATAATCCGCAGCAAAGCTGCTTATATTAGAATATGTGGCACAGCCACCAGAACGGGTTACTCCTCCATAACATAACCCAGATCCCATGAAACAGATATATATGTCATGGCATACAACAAACAGAATCAGAATATCATGCATTTCAGTCAAAATTAACCCTAGGGGTATAACGGTCTTTTTGCACCTAGGGGTAAAACGGTAATTTTCATACTTAGGGGTAGTTTAATAAAATTTACTATTCTAGAGTTTACATACATATTCTAACCATTAACACATTAACAGAAGCACTTACCGAGCATTTTTATCGAATTGGGCCCGTTGGCCCACTAACTCATTTTCGGCCCATTAAGCCCAAATATACCGAAGTGCACGAAATTACGCACTCTGCAATCATACTGCTTGCGAATACCAAAATTAACCACCAAACCACCTCACAAGCGCTCGCACGCTCGCAAGTTCACAAATGTCAGCTTTTCGGCTTTTGCCGATCTAGTCTATGAGTGGGTGTCGTTTACACACCTATTTTTCGACGAAACGTTGACGAGTTCCACACACGAGTTTCCTACAATCAGTTACTAACACGTTAAACTATGAATCCATAACAACTTAACACATCAAACCCTTACCATATTTGGCCCTTAACACCTTAGGCACTAAAGCTCTTACCTTTGCCATAAAAATGGACTAGATTTAGATCCAGTCGTTCCACTTGTCCAAGCCTTCAATCAGCAGTCTCTAGATCACACTATTATCACAATAAAATAGTTGTCACAACCCTTAGAGCCACAAATCCCAAATCTATAGACTCCCTAAACCTTTAGGGGTTTTGGCTTTTCTAAAACCTGAAACAAAGAATAGGTTCAAAAACTTACCACCGGTTCCTTCGGTTAATGATTCCAGTTAATTCCTACTCGATTCTAATGCAGATCTAACCCCATAAATGTTAACAAAAATCGAGCCTTTAGTGATCTTATGAATTCGGCTATGCCCCTATGGCTATGTGTTTTCGGCTTTTTGTAACCGTGTAAAGAAAGATGGAATATGGGAGTTTTGCTGTGGTCTTGTCGACAGAAACTTGGGGTTCAGAGGATTAGAGAATTGGTCACAAAGATGGAGGAGAATCAGAGGGTTTTGGCTAGGAGAAATCGGCACAGAAGAAATATAGTCTTTCGGGATTTCGGCTTTTGTGTATAAGGCTTAGGAATAAATGATAAGAAAGTGGAGATGAGTAGAATAGTAAAAAGATTGGGCTATAGGGGAGAAAAGAAAAACAAGAAGAAGAAAAATAGAAGAAGAGAAAATGAAAAAAAAAAAGAAAAATATAAATTTGCAACTTAACAAAACAAGAACCGATTGAAAGGGAAGAAGAATTAGCCAAATTAAAATACCCCAACTAACCCAAAAAGAAAAAAAGAATCCTAAGGGCAAATGAGATACGACACTTACTAGATATGGCTGAATGAATGTATTTCGGCATAGTAATTCTTTTTAAATTCCAATTCCCTAATTTGCTCCTTGATTTTTGGCCAAATTTGAAGTTTGAATTTCATTCAAACTCCCAACCGATCAGAGCAGCCTTATCCACCTGCTTGCACCGCTTCAGCATGCTGCCAAGAGTCCTGGTCAGACCCCAACTCCTTCCCCATGCGTACAGCAAAAACAAAGCCTTTCCTGCATGAGATGTGGCTCGAACTCCAGACCTCGTCCACCAATGCGCCTTCACCTGAGCCGTTGGCCACTGCACCACGCTTCTTTCTTTACTAATATAGGGTCACAACTATTGTTAACCTTTCTCTGCTGAAGCCTCAGTTACTTGCGAAATAAAAATGAAATTTCGCCTGCTATACATCTCGAACTCGCGACCTTCTAACCCCACACCTACGCTTCTTGCCACTGCACCGAAGTTCCTTTCATGTCACGATCTTCTCATAATTATTTATAAACCTTACCTGCTTCATTTCTGCCCGTTTAAAAATAAAAACATAATTCGCCTTCCCCTGGAGTCGAACCCACAACCTCTCGACAGGCCTAGCACGCTACTGCCACTACAATGAAGCTTTTGTCATGAAATAATCTGCTCACAATTAATCTTAAGACTTATCTATTGTAGTCCCGATTCGTTTAAAAACAAAATATGCTACTTACCAGACTCGAACCCCTAACCACATGACACTCTTAACGCCTCCTTGCGGAAATTCTTGGTTGTTAAAAAAAACAACCATTTGCGCACGCTGTGCCTTGAACACAGGCACCTCCCATGCCTTCCTACCATGCTTAGCCACTGGGCCAAGTGCTCCTTTATGCTAAAATGCAGCCCAGATTATTAATAAGGCCTACTGTCTAGATTCCCTGAGGTAGCATAAAATTAAAATTTTTCTAGAGTCTTAAATCGAACCCAAGCCTTTTCCCACACAATAAATCCATCATAATTTATTTAATTACTAGACTAAACATACTAAATAACAATAATAATAATAATAATTTTAAAAATATATCTAATAATAAAAATTTCAAATATCAATAATACAGTAAATAATAATAATTTTCATAAAAAATTTTCAAACATACATGCAGTAATATTTTTCTAATAATAATAATTTTATCTCATAATACTAATTAAAATTTCGTAAAAATTTAAAATATCCGTAAAAATAAATACAGTAAAAATGTTCTAGTAGTAATTTAATTCAAAAATTTTTTCCTTAAACGATAATATTTAAAACTTCTTAATTATTCAGGTTTTCTTCTATCTGAATACCAGACTCAAGGCCCAATTCTTTCTAGGCCCAATTTTTGGGGCGTTACAACTCTATCCCCCTTAAAAAAATTTCGTCCTCGAAATTTTCAACTATCAACTAACTGTATTACTCAAGTCAAACCACTATGCTTCTGCTGCGCACTCTAGCTCTAATTGTAAATTAAGTAATTAATACACCATGAGAGAAGTACGTACCAGCATCTGCTTCCGGAGCGTTTCCGTTCTCACGGCGACATGCTGCATAGACCAAAGCTGGCTGTCTCGCCTCAACATGTCCCATACCCCTGTCTGGTGCTCCACGACCATGACCTATTCCATTGCTACGACCTCTTACTGGCTGCTGACCACCCCTCGGCGGCTGTATATTACCCGTACCAGTAGTTTGTCCATAATCTGGTCTCTGAGGACACTCTCTGAAACGATGCTCCATCGATCCGCATCTTAAACAGGCTCCAATCCTTTTCCAGCATTCACCATAATGGCTTTTCCCGCAATCAACACAAGGTTGTAATCTAACAGCAGCAACAGGAGCTTCAGCTCGGACCGGCCCAAATACCCTGGCACTTTTCCTATGCCACTGATCAGAATTGGAGGGCTTTAAATCTATTTTGTTTTTACTCCTTTTCTTTTCCCAACTCTGGCGCTCAGCACGCTTCACATCCTCAGCTATCTTAGCTTTCTCTACCAATGCTGCAAAATCTCGCTCCCTCTGTGGAGCTATTAATACTCGTAGACCATCTCGGAGGCCATCCTCGAATCGAACACAACGTTCGTACTCTGTTGCTACTATCCCAGAGGCATATCGGCTAAGTCGCAAAAAATCTGCCTCATACTCAGCCACAGATCGATCCCTTTGAGTTTAGTTTAAGAATTCCTTCCTCTGGGCATCTACATAGCTTGCCCCAACATATTTCCCTTGAAATGCGGATTTAAAGAATTCCCAGGTAATCCGCTCGAGTTGGGTACCCTCTTTCACAGTCAACCACCACTGGTAAGCTTCCTCCCTAAGTAGTGATATCGCCCCTTCCAGCTTTTGTTCAGCCGTGCAATCCAAGTCATCCATTATTCTCTCCGTGGCTTCCAACCAGTACTCAGCCACATTCGGGGCTACTCCAGAAATGCCCTTAAAAACTTCTACTCCATTCGATCGGAGACGTTCTGAAACTGACCCACGGCTTCCGGTACCAATGTTGGGTCTAGCGACCCTCTCTAGAATACGAAGCATGGCTTGGGACAGTGCGTCATCCCCAGCCGTACGATCATACGGTCTTGTCCCACTATCCTTCGTAGGCGATACCGGTGTCTCACTAGCGTCCACCACAGGTATAGTATCAGAGGCAAGGGACTTAGCTCGTGCCTTTCTACGGCCTCTACCACGGCCCCTAGTACCCCGTCCACGAGTACCACGTGTGCTCATCGTATCTATTGAATTGCCTGTATTAAGATTTTTATGCCCAGATAGAGTTTCAGAGTTCGCTTTCGCAATTCTCAGCCTAGCTACAGTCTCAATCTTATAGTCTCAATATAGCTCTAACTACAATGTCATAGCAGAGTCTCAATAATATAACAAATACTTAGTAAAGTTCAGAAAAGGTACTTACAGACTTGGTGCTGGGGATTCAGGGTGCCACTTTTTCAGAAATCAGAAATTCAAATTTATTCTTTGTCCATTTTGAAAACAAAATTTAAAAGAATTTTCTAACATTTCCATAAAATCGATTTCAGTGTTTTTTCATGAAACTAGATTTCAAAATTTTATAAAAACGTTCGGACCCGATCCACAGCCGAGTTGTTGCAATCGGGCTCTGATACCGCTAAATGTAACACCCCAAACCCGGCCCAGACGTTACGGTCGAATTCGGCGTGTCACATTGAAGTGTTTTTCGAAAACCATGTTTTCATTGAAAACCCTTCTTGATGTAAAACTCATTGGAGCGTTATTGTAAAACTCATGTTTTAATTAAAAATCCTTGAAAAGAATATTTTCGTTATAGATTAAAGTGAATGGAAGCTGTGCACCAGGTAGGAAGCCAGAAAAGAGGAGGTGAGTCTATTGGACTGCTTAAGTACCAAGCTCTTCATGGATCCAATCCTAAACATGCACACATCCATTGCCACACTTAAAGCATATTACTTGTCCACGAACAACAAATTAAGTTTAAGTCCATTTAAAATATTCATTTCCTTTGAAAACATTTACGTTGCGGAAGCTTTGCTCGGTAATCGTGATATTTTGAAAATAAGTAACTTTTATAAATCGCGCCCTAGAGCTAACCAATTTAAAAACCCAAAATATTAAAAATAATAAAAAGAACGGCCTTATTACAACTTAAACCATAATAAAAATATTCAAAATAATAAATGCAAAACTTATTTTAAAGAAAACAAAAACTTAATCTTCGTGGCCACTCTGAATCTCGCCCAGCTCCAAGTCCACCAACTAGGGCTCACCTGCAAGGATGGAAGAGAAAGGGGGTGAGTTTGGAAAACTCAGTGTAAAGTATCCCAACCAGAGCCCAAATCAGTTCAAGCTTTACTGGGCCTAAGCCCTATTCAGAAATCAGTGTTAACTGGGCCTTAGCCCATATCAATATTAATCTGGGCCATAGCCCCTTACAGTATCAGAGTATATTGGGCCTAGCCCATATCAGTATCAATCTGGGCCGTAGCCCTATTACAAGTCGAGATATATTGGGCCTTGCCCATATTAACACAGTTGGGCCCACTTCAATACAGTTGGCCCATAATGAACAGTCTCATATGATTAATGCATGATAACCCCATCCAACCCTGCACTTGCCTGCGTCCATCCCTACACTTCCTGTGGGGAATAAATCACCCACGCCATCCCTACACTTACAGTGTTAGCACCGGTTGCGGCACAACTATAATCCGCAGCAAAGCTGCTTATATCAGAATATGTGGCACAGCCACTAGAACGGGTTCTTCCTCCATAACATAACCCAGATCCCATGCAACAGATATATATGTCATGGCATACAACAAACAGAATCAGAATATCATGCATTTCAGTCAAAATTAACCCTAGGGGTATAACAGTCTTTTTGCACCTAGGGGTAAAATGGTAATTTTCATACTTAGGGGTAGTTTAATAAAATTTACTATTCTAGAGTTTACATACATATTCTAACCATTAACACATTAACAGAAGCACTTACCGAGCATTTTTACCGAATTGGGCCCGTTGGCCCACTAACTCATTTTCGGCCCATTAAGCCCAAATATACCAAAGTACACGAAATTGTGCACTCTGCAATCATACTGCTTGCATTACCGAAATTAACCACCAAACCACCTCACAAGCGCTCGCACACTCGCAAGTTCACAAATGCCGGCTTTTCGGCTTTTCGGCTTTTGTCGATCTAGTCTATGAGTGGGTGTCATTTACACACCTATTTTTCGACGAAACGTTGACGAGTTCCACACACGAGCCTCCCTAAACCTTTAGGGGTTTCGGCTTTTCTAAAACCTGAAATAAAGAATAGGTTCAAAAACTTACCACCGGTTCCTTCGTTTAATGATTCCAGTTAATTCCTACTCGATTCTGATGCAGATCTAACCCCGCAAATGTTAACAAAAATCGAGCCTTTAGTGATCTTATGAATTCGGCTATGCCCCTATGGCTATGTGTTTTCGGCTTTTTGTAACCGTGTAAAGAAAGATGGAATATGGGAGTTTTGCTGTGGTCTTGTCGACAGAAACTTGGGGTTCAGAGGATTAGAGAATTGGTCACAAAGATGAAGGAGAATCAGAGGGTTTTGGCTAGGAGAAATCGGCATATAAGAAATACAGTCTTTCGGGATTTCAGCTTCTGTGTATAAGGCTTAGGAATAAATGATAAGAAAGTGGAGATGAATAGAATAGTAAAAAGATTGGGCTATAGGGGAGAAAAGAAAAACAAGAAGAAGAAAAATAGAAGAAAAGAAAATGAAAAAAAAAAGAAAAATATAAATTTGCAACTTAACAAAACAAGAACCGATTGAAAGGGAAGAAGAATTAGCCAAATTAAAATACCCCAACGAACCCAAAAAGAAAAAAAAGAATCCTAAGGGCCAATGATATACGGCACTTACTAGATATGGCTGAATGAATGTATTTCGGCATAGTAATTCTTTTTAAATTCCATTTCCCTAATTTCCTTGATTTTTGGCCAAATTTGAAGTTTGAATTTCATTCAAACTCCCAACCGATCAGCAGCGCCTTATCCACCTACTTGTGTCACGGGGCTGGACCTTTCTTCTCGCGATCCGTGCGGCCTTAGGCGATTCGCTCGTCCAAACTCGCCCAAGTCAGCCTTTACTCGAATGAGGATTCCTTAAGAACTCCTCCAAGGCACCAACTCGTACAGCGGAAGCAAACTTATGCCAAAAGAAGCTTATAAAGAACAACAGAAAGGGACGCACACAAAGTGTTTGAGTAAATGCTCTCTATTCTCTTATTCACAAAGAATAATGAAACAATGAATGGAGTGAGTACAAATGAGGGGGAGGCTCTCTATTTATACTTGAGCTCCCCCAAAACCGACGGTCAAGATACAATTACATCGACGGACGAGATTAAAGTTTACCTACCATCAAATCTCTAAGAATATAATATCATATCTTCTAAGATTCCATATCTTAGATAAGATATGTATTCTTATAAAATAATATCTTATAAGATTCCATGTCATATCTAAGATCTCTAAGATTATAATATCATATCCTCTAAGATTAGTTACCATATTTTGCCTAAGTTGCCATGTCTTCATCATGGGGCCAACCAGGCTTCAATCTGATAGGCTTCTTTAGTAGCTCTTTGAATCGGGCCAGTTCTTGTGGGCTGAATGTCCCCCATCTAATCGATAGACCTCCATGGGGCGCTTCTTGCGGCATGGTCACGGGCTTTGCATTTTGGCCCGTGACATTCTCCCCCACCCAATCTCGCAACGCCCTCGTTGCGTTTTCTGGATGACACTGACTTGATTCACTGTGAAACTCTTTCGTTGCCTCGGCCTCTTCCTGACTCGTCGTGCGATCAGGTTGTCCCTTCCTTCGGAACTTATGCCTCGACTTCCGTCGCCTCTTATCTTGAACTGTTCCACTCGTTGGTACATTCTGTTGGCAAGTAGTCTCCACTTTAACTTGCCCCAATTTTGACTTGTTTCTGTTGGAATCCCCTCGATTCTCATACCTCGGCTTCGTACTGCCCACAGTTCCTTGGCCTCCTCGCTTATGAACTTTGAAAGGGCCCCTACGACCTTGCCAAGCCAACAAGTTAGAATTCAAAACACTATCAGAGTGTTTGCAATGTACCTTACTCGTAGCATTTACTCGTCTCGACTGTCCTTGCATCGCTCCTTTTCCCTTGAAGCCCGATGCACAACCCACCTTTCCCAAAGGTGTCAGCTCCACAGTCGATCCCGCAGGCTTCATATCGGTCCCTTGCGCCACTAACACTTCCGAAGAGGCTTTCGTAGCATTCTATTTTGCCGATTTAATGTTTCTCCCATACGAAACATCTTCGACTAGTTGGATTGACGACAACACCTTAGTCCCAACTTTTACATCCCGATGCACCGGCACAATACTCTTTGTTGATGGACCGGTGGCAATATGGATTTGATCGGCCCCTAGTTGCAGAGTTGCCTGAATCCTGACAAGGAAGCTTAAGCCAAGCACAAAATCGTAATCATCTAATTGGATTACCTCGAATTCTTCCTTGCTCTTCCATTCGCCGATTTGTAGTTCCACATCACGAACTACTCCCACAGTTGGGGCTTTCTCAGAAGTTGCTACCTTAATCTTCTTATTCGATTTCCTAATCGACAGACCAAGCTTCTTCGCAGCTTTTTCTGACATGAACAAGTCCGATGCTCCCGTATCAATAAGAGCACTCCGCTTCTGACCCGCAATGATGATGTCTACAAACATCAACCCATTTTCATTCCTCTTCCCAGGAATGAGCACCATCGAATTGATTTTCGATGTGTTTCCCTCGGTAGGCTTCGCCTCCTCCTTCGGCTCATCCTTCTTTGCCGAAACTATCACTTTATTTGGACATTTACGCGCAATGTGTGGTCCTTGACAAAGGAAGCATTTCATCTTCTTCCTCTTGTCCCTTGGGTTGTCTAATCCCCGCTTCGCATCTCGTGGTTTCCCGTTGCCACTTGTGCTAACAGTACTGTTGCCCCCATCGCTATGTCCCCTTTCATCTTCTTCATGGTTTCTCTCACCATTGCCCCTTCCATTGGGCTTAGATGCCTCAAGCTTGTCTCCCGCTGGATCAAGCTCAACAAAGGACTCTGCTTCGGCCATGGCTACAGTAAGTTCGGTGATTCCTTGCCTTCGCAACTCCTGCTTTGCCCACGGCTTTAACCCATCCTCGAACCAATAGAATGCTTCTTTCTCGCTCAAGTCTGAGATTTGAAGCATCAACTCGCTAAATGCCTGCACATACTCCCGAACAGTGTCTTGTTGCGTGAGACGACGCAACTTTGCTCGAGCCTCTTTCTCGGCAAACTGAGGGTAAAACTGCTTCTTCAACTCTTCTTGAAACTCCTCCCAAGTTCCAATAGCCGTTCCTCCACGTTTCTCATCCGTGGACCTATGTCGCCACCACAAGAGAGCAACATCAGAAAAGTAAATCGAAGCAGTGTTTACCTTAATGCCATCATCCTCGATGCCCATCGCTCGAAAGTATTGCTCCATTTCCCACAGGAAGTTGTCCACATCCCTCGCGGATCGTGCACCCTTAAACTTCTCCGGTTTGGGAACATCCATTGCATGTTGCTTCGGCCTTGAAGACAACATCCCATTACTCAAAGCGACTTTGTAAATCGCGAGCTCCCCTTTGAACTCCTCCATTTCTTTCTGCATGGCTAGCACTATATCCTCGAGAGCTTCATCCCTCTTTGCCAGCTTTACCTCAGTGGACTCGAGTAATTCCGTTATCTTTTCCCTATTTGCACCGAGAGAATCCAACACAAAATCTCTGAGTTGCTCCTCCATTGAGTCTAACCCATCTGTGCGTCCCTCGACCAATTCAAGCGTCTCTTTCACGTTCCCTACGGATTCCTCGAGATTCACCACTCGATTTTCCAAAGCTGTCAGCATTTCCCTCGAGCGACTGGATTTTCTAGCCCTCCCACGGGTCTCCATTGGCTCACTCTGACCAACGACTTCTTTCGACATCCCAATAGTGCCTTTGAACCAATAGCTCGGATACTTCTTGGTTCGAACTCTAGCTCTGGTACCACTTGTCACGGGGCTGGACCTTTCTTCTCGCGATCCGTGCGGCCTTAGGCGATTCGCTCGTCCAAACTCGCCCAAGTCAGCCTTTACTCGAATGAGGATTCCTTAAGAACTCCTCCAAGGCACCAACTCGTACAGCGGAAGCAAACTTATGCCAAAGAAGCTTATAAAGAACAACAGAAAGGGACGCACACAAAGTGTTTGAGTAAATGCTCTCTATTCTCTTATTCACAAAGAATAATGAAACAATGAATGGAGTGAGTACAAATGAGGGGAGGCTCTCTATTTATACTTGAGCTCCCCCAAAACCGACGGTCAAGATACAATTACATCGACGGACGAGATTAAAGTTTACCTACCATCAAATCTCTAAGAATATAATATCATATCTTCTAAGATTCCATATCTTAGATAAGATATGTATTCTTATAAAATAATATCTTATAAGATTCCATATCATATCTAAGATCTCTAAGATTATAATATCATATCCTCTAAGATTAGTTACCATATTTTGCCTAAGTTGCCATGTCTTCATCATGGGGCCAACCAGGCTTCAATCTGATAGGCTTCTTTAGTAGCTCTTTGAATCGGGCCAGTTCTTGTGGGCTGAATGTCCCCCATCTAATCGATAGACCTCCATGGGGCGCTTCTTGCGGCATGGTCACGGGTTTTGCATTTTGGCCCGTGACACTTGCACCGCTTCAGAATGCTGCCAAGAGTCCTGGTCAGATCCCAACTCCTTCCCCATGTGTGCAGCAAAAACCCAGCCTTTCCTGCGCGAGATGAGGCTCGAACTCCAGACCTCGTCCACCCATGCGCCTTCACCTGAGCTGTTGGCCACTGCACCATGCTTCTTTCTTTACTAATGTAGGGTCACAATTAATGTTAACCTTTACCTGCTGAAGCCTCAGTTACTTGCGAAATAAAAATGAAATTTCGCCTGCTATACATCTCAAACTCGCAACCTTCTAACCCCACGCCTACGCTTCTTGTCACTGCACCGAAGTTCCTTTCATATCATAATCTTCTCATAATTATTTATAAACCTTACCTGCTTCAGTTCTGGCCCATTTAAAAATAAAACCATAATTCGCCTTCCCCTGGAATCGAACCCACAACCTCTCGACAGGCCTAGCACGCTACTGCCACTGCACTGAAGCTCTTTTTATGAAATAATTTGCTCACAATTAATCTTAAGACTTATCTGTTGCAGTCCCGATTCATTTAAAAACAAAATATGCTACTTACCAGACTCGAACCCCTAACCACATGCACACTCTTAACGCCTCATTGCGGAAATTCTTGGTTGTAAAAAAAAAAACAACCATTTGCGCACGCTGTGCCTTGAACCCAGGCACCTCCCATGCCTTCCTAGCATGCTTAGCCACTGGGCTAAGTACTCCTTTATGCTAAAACGCAGCCCAAATTATTAATAAGGCCTACTGCCCAGATTCCCTAAGGTAGCATAAAATTAAAATTTTTCTAGAGTCTTAAATCGAACCCAAGCCTTTTCCCACACAATAAATCCATCGTAATTTATTTAATTACTAGACCAAACATACTTAATAATAATAATAATAATAATTTTAAAAATATATCTAATAATAAAAATTTCAAATATCAATAATACAATAATAATAATAATAATTTTCATAAAAATTTTTCAAACATACATGCAGTAATATTTTTCTAATAATAATAATTTTAACTCATAATGCTAATTAAAATTTCGTAAAAATTTAAAATATCCGTAATAATAAATACAATAAAAATTTTCTAGTAGTAATTTAATTCAAAATTTTTTTCCTTAAACGATAATATTTAAAACTTCTTAATTATTCCGAATACTAGACTCAAGGCCCAATTCTTTCTAGGCCCAATTTTTTGGGGCATTACATAAATAATTCATTTTACAATCATTTTCTGTTTTATCCAATAAAAACGAGACTTAAATCGAGCTTAAGGAACATTTAACCAATATGCCATCAATGACATCACATTTCAAACATAAACAACAATCAAGCAAACCAAACATAATCAACATCGAAATGTGTGGGCTGCTAGAGACACTAGTGATATTCTTCTATAGTAGAATTTTACTCAATTTCATGAATTTGCATTTTTATGATATAGGGACTAAATTGTAAAGAAGTTGAAATATTAGGGGCAAAACTATAATTTTGCCATAAAGTGAATTATGGACTTTTGATACCATGAACATTTGGCTAAGCTTAATTATGGTTAAAATGGTTAATTTGCATGTTTTGAGCTCAGGGACTAAAATGAATAAAAGTAAAAATTTAGGGGTAATTTTGTAAAAATGACAAAAATGACCAAATTGTATGAAATGAGGTGTTTTACTATCTAAATTAATATATTGAATGAAATTGTTAATTTAGATCAAGATCGGGTGGAAAATCGAAGAAAATGAGAAAATTACCAAAATACCCCTAAACTTTGGTATCTCTACAATTTAGTCAGGTAAGTTCGTATGCAATAAGCATTGTTAAATTTATGTTTCTAATGCTTTGATATCATATAAATTGCATATACGTGAATATTTTAATGTCTGACGACATATCGACAAAATGTGGCACTTAGTGTGCGGGGCAATCAAATATGGTACTCAGTGTACGAAATATTTAGAATGACACTTAATGTGCGAGATATTGAGAATGACACTTAGTGTGCAAAATATTGAATGATTAAATAGAGCAAAGTGAACAGGTATACATGCTATATTATATGAATTGTTTATGAGACAACTTTATAATGGTGTTATATCCGGGCTAAGTCCCGAAGGCATTCGTGTTGGTGTTATATCCGGGCTAAGTCCCGAAGGCATTCATGCTGGTGTTATATCCGGGCTAAGTCCTGAAGGCATTCGTGCTGGTGTTATATCCGGGCTAAGTCCCGAAGGCATTCGTGCTGGTGTTATATCCGGGCTAAGCCCCGAAGGCATTGGTGCTGGTGTTATATCCGGGCTAAAGTCTCGCAGGCTTTGTGCTGGTATTATATCCGGGCTTAAAGTCCCGCATGCTTTGTGGTGGTGATTGGATTTGGGTTTTAAACCTAGCAGACTTAATGCCGATGATTGGAGTAAGATTATGATTTCGAATGTTCGTAGTAAACTACCATTGAATATGTTCAATGCATTAAGTTGGTCAGGTATGTATTATATACTTTTATATGTTAAATTGATCGGAATTGAATCATGAATGCGAAATGAGAAGTATATGTGAAAGTCTCATATGTGTATGTGTGTATTCGGCTATGGTGAAAGGTTACATGTGATTGATTTGGTGATATACATGTTAAATAATATGAATGCAAAGAATGTGTAATAAATCTGCTTGGGACAGCAGCAGTAACGTGATTTCGGAAAATCACCATAAATTGTGGGAGTTGAGTTAGAGGCTGAATAAATTATGTCATGAAATCTTAATGAGTCTAGTTTCTTATAAAAGAAACCGTGTAAGCAAAAGAATTTCCAATAATGAGATATTTGAAGTGGCATGGAACAGAGTCAAAATGACTTCGAGGTCCCCTGTTCTATTTTCAAAAAATCATTATAAATGGTAAAAAAATGGTTATAAGATAAAATTCATATTCTTAGACTCCTTAATGAGTATAGTTTCAAATGAAATAAACGATAACATATTTTGAATTCTGTATAATGAGAAATTTGATTCGTAGTGAAGAGTGGTCAGAATAGTCAAACAGTGAAATAGGGGAAAACTTCAAGAAAAATCTGGTATTGATTGGTCAAACCAAAAATTCTGAAAATTTGATGGATGGAATATATATGAGTCTATTTTCATGGAAAATTAACGGCACTTGATTTGAAGTTTCTTAGCTCTAGTTATAAATAATTTAGTGACTATTGCTCAGGAAGACAGCTTGTAGTGAATTTGTGATTTTGTTGCAAACATGGTTAAAACTTGTTAATGAGATGCTTTTCGAGTTCTTATGATCTTATTTTTGATTTCAATATTTGGTTTTAATTCAGTTCAGATTCAAGTGAGGTTTATTTGCTACATATGCATTATGTTCATGGATACTTGGCCAAAATGGAAATTATCTAGGAATGATTTCTTGAAAATTTGAATAATCGATCTATAAGTAAATTAATTGTTTGCATTGCTTAAAACTTACTAAGCATTGAAGCTTACTCCGTGTTCTCTTTTTCATTTCTTATAGGTTTATACTTTAGCTCGAGTTGGAAGGGCCGAAGATATCATCACACTATCGAGTCAATATGTGAGTTGAGAAGATTGTATATCATCATGGTTTAAGGCATGTATAGGATAGACTATAGGTAGAATGATATTTCGACTTGTATACATTATAGCCATGCGAAGATGGCTTGCTCATTTTGTTTAGAGAAGCCTTATAATTGAACTAATGTGGTGAAATGTTTTAGTTATAACTTGATAGTATTTAAATTGTTATTAGATATTCGGTTATGTTTTGATAGTGAGTCATTTTGGAAATTTATAAGAGCTCCTATGGAAAATCAATGAGACATGTTTACATTGTTGATAATTTATGTCTGGTAAGTATTTTTGACCTTATAGAAGTTTTGTTCAGTCAAGTAATACCTCATAACCTTATTCCGATGCCGGGACGGGGTTCGAGGTGCTACCTGACTTTTACTAACACTTCCATACTAAACAGGGCCATGAAATCTCAAATAATTAAAAACTTTTATTTTCACATACAATCTGTCCCATATACGGGCTTACGAGGCCCAAAACATACATCCGGAGTAGTTCGGGACCCAACCGAGAACTCATGAAAAACTTAGAAAATCTCTTGCATCAAGGCTTCATACGCCCATGTGCTAGGGACACGCCCGTGTCCCAAACCCGTGTCCAAAAACCTGGACAGATACAAGGCTATTTTCCAAGCCATTTTGTCACACTCACAATAGATACACGCATACTTATACAATAACATTCAACATGGCAAAATTAGGTACTTAAACATTCCTAACATGTCATGATTATGGCAATTTCACATGCAATAGATATCATAGATTTTACTCACATCTTTACCACATTCATACTATAATCATTATAAACTCATCACATAATACCATAGCACATGCATGCATAATTAAAATAGATTTACAACCCCATAATCAAAATAGGCCAACACATATGGTTAAAGCCATATCACATACTCTAATATTTAAACTCCTATACATGCCATAGGCTCAAAGTACTTGAAATCACTACACCAATAGCGTTAGCTTGACAGTGTGATAATATCTCTGACGGCCTCCAACCCGAGCTAACCTGGAAACTCTAGAAAACATGGGAAAGAAGAGGGGGGTAAGCTTTCGCTTAGTAAGTTCATATGAAAACAATAAGCACTCATTAACTTGTTTTATCAGTGTTTACAACATATTCTCATGTTCACTACAAGCTGTCTTTCTGAGCAACGGTCACTAAATTATTTATATCTGGAGCTACAATTAATAATGATTCATTTCACTTTGCAATACAAACAATGTCTCAATTTCATGAATGTTATCATCACATATAAGCATATATCCAATTTGACAATAATCACATTTTTCTCAATACACATATATTCATAATCAATATATTTCATAATATACAAAATCAATCCATTTCATTTCAATTATGAATTTAATTTAATCCCAAAGTACCAAAGTACTCACCTCAAATGCTTACCATATGCAAACAATTATATATGCAAGTTCCGTTAATTTTCCATGAAACTAGACTTATTTTCCTTTGTTCCATAAAATTTTCAGAATATTTGGTTAAGCAAAATAGTACAGTTTATTCCTCAAAGTTACCCCTGATTCACTGTCTGACAGTTCTGACCCTTGTGTAATAAAGTTCAATTATCTCATAGTACAAGACTCGAATAATGTTCTCGTCTATTTCTCTTGAAACTAGACTCATATGTCTACTTATTAATTTTTTTCTAGAAATTTTGGTTGGGCCAATTAGTACAGTTTATTAGTTAAAATCTCCCCTATTTCAGGGTATGACCACTCTGACCCCTATGCACTACAAACCGAATTTCTCCCTGTACAAAATTCCAACGACCATGCCTTTTATTTCCCCTAAAAATAGACTCAATAAGGAATCCATGCATGTAAGGTATGACTCTTAATAAATGTTTTACAATTTTTGGTGAATTTCTAAAGTCAGAACAGGGGATCTCGAATTCATTCAGACACTGTTTCACAAGAATTCAAATATCACACAATATGGAATTCTTTTTCTTCTCCTGTTTCTTTCATGTGAAAATAGACTCATTAATCTTTAATCCCATATTTTATTTTGCCTCTAACTCATTTTCCACTATTTTTAGTGTATTTTCAAAGTTACACTACTACAGTAACTCAAATCTGTCAAGGCTAAATTACTCATTCATGATCATTGTTCACAAAATTAATACAACATCGTTTGTATAATCATCATCGAGACATTCATATCACATTTTCATTTACCATCTTACCATATTGTTGTTATGTCGAGTTTTCAACCTGAGGGTTAAGTACATACCTATTCAAAGTATCCATTTCACAACATTTATCAATACGTCCCTTTCATCTCGAGTATTCCTCCATTTGAGTAGAATTTTACCCATTGAACACATCGGAATATAATTCGGATACATGGAAAGTTTGCACATAAGTGCCACATATGTAGCCAAGCTACCATGTAACCCGCCCATAAGTGAACTCGGACTCAACTCAACAAGCTCGGGCATTCGCATCCATAAGTGAACTCAGACTCAACTCAACGAGCTCGGATGCCTAGTTAAATCTCACGAACTCATACTCAACTCAACGAGTTCGAACATTCGCATCCATAAGTGAACTCAGACTCAACTCAACGAGCTCGGATGCCCAAATATTCCAGTGACATGTCACTTGTATCCTAATCTATTCCTAAGGTTCAACGGGACCTTTTTCCCAATCATGTGTCTCAACCATCTTCTACGGAATGCCAATACCAATACTCGGTAGTATTTCACATTTTCCAAGTATATCATATAATTTGACATATTATCAAACAATTATCACAAGTATAATATCTCATAATAATTATCATATCATTTAAATAACATCAAAACATTTAAAATAATAACTATGTTACCAGCATTTACATATGAACTTACGTTGATACCACAAAGGTAAAAAAAAAAGACGTAATTATCCCTTAATCGATTTCTTTCCGTTCTAGGTCCAAATCTCGATTTTCATCATCTAAAATATCACATTCAACTTATTAAAACAATGTACTGATCAAATTAGTCCATTGACACACTTGAGCAATTTTTACAATTTTGCCCCTATATTTTGCCAAAATTACCAAATTACCCCTTGGCTCGTAAAATAATTTTATCACATTTCTTTACTCCTTGAGTCTAGATGAACCATTTTCATAACTATAGCAACTCATAATTTCAACTATTTCACACATTTACAACTCATTTTACAACTTAGCAATCTAGCCCTTTTTAAGGTGTTTTCATGCAATTTCTTTCACAAAAGTTGTTTATTAGACAACTAGGACTCATAATCTTCCATAAAAACACAAAAAACAACACATTTAATCTCATGGAAAAACCCTAGACTCTTCATCATTTTGCAAAATAGACCCCTCATATGAAAGCTCATGCTTTAGGGGTTCCAAAAATGTAAAAATCATCAAGCAAAGACATTAAAATCACTTACAAGAAAGGGAAATATGTTGCTGAAATTTTCCAGCTTCAAAGCCCTTTCTTTGCTGCATATTTCGGTGAAGGAGAAGAGAAAAATGATAGCTTTTTCTTTTTGATTTGTTAATAATAAAACTAGTCAAAATTGGTGACCAAATTTCACCTAATTTTGACTTTTCAACAATTTTGTCTCCCATGGCCGGCCATCATACTTTCAATGGCCTAATTTCACTTTAAATACCCCCAATTTAAGATAAAAGGCAATTTAACACCTTTAGGTATTAAAACACAACTTTTACCTTTTACGCGATTTAGTCCTTTTTCGAAATTGGACTAGAAATTGCTAAAATTAACTTACCAAAATTTACATGCACTTATAAAATTATATTATAACACATAAAATAATGCTAAAATAATTTTCTCTAGCCTCGAAATAGTGGTTCTGAAACCACTGTTTCGACTAGGCCCAAAATCGGGCTGTTACATTTCTCCCCCCTTTAGGGATTTTCGTCCCCGAAAATCTTACCAGAAAAAGTTGCTCTCTACTTTCACGAGTCACTTATATCTTTTTCTCACAACTTACAAAACAACTCAGCACAAGCTCATACTCAAGATTTCCTATAGCTTTTCCATAGTTGAGGTATAAACCTCGGAGCTCAATTTGAAACACTGGAGACTGACATTCTTGGAACTATAAAATCAGAAACATACAACTCAGTCACATCTGTCGAATAATATATCTGTACATACTAAAATAATCATGTGAACTTCCATCATCAATCTATCACAATTCAACTTGCATCCCTCCTTTTCCTGGGAATGAGAGACATCCCGATACAAAATTCATAACAGTCCTTTCTCATTTTCTTCCCACTGTCATCACTGACAATAATAATCTCGAATACATTTGATATTCGGGTTTACCCTATAGACAATTCGACATCTTTTGAACGAATAGACAAGATACTATTGTGAACTCTGTACTCAATTCTCTGTATACCCATAGTTTCTCAGTACTGAAATCTTACTCTGAATTAATAGTAATAGAAACCGGAAATCAAATCCTCCCTGCAATTCCAAATTAAAAGTCGAATCATGCTGTACTTGTTTAATTTACCACTTATAGCCACATTTCTATACTCTGATCATCAACTGTTTAGAAACTTTACTAACATGAATCAAATGATTCCAACTTCATAGATGTGGTCTCTTTATTAATCAGGATAACTATACTTATAACATCTCTCGAACAAGAGAAATCCAACTAATATGTTTCCATAACATACTTTCAAGAATAAAACCCCATCATTTCTAACTGTACGACTACTTACCAAAGAACACGTAACAATGTTCTCGAACCAGAGAATAAAATTAAATGCACATAACTCAGATTTACTTTTGCAGAATAACCATTCTTTACCCCAGGAATTTTAAAGAAATCTCGACACTGAAATCCCCACACTTCTATGGTCGAGCTAGAAGCTTAATCATAACAGATTCTAATATCGCAAGTCAAAGATTACTTGTAAGATAAACCAAGCTTGATAATTCTCAAAACAAGAACGAGAGAAAAACCAATATAAGAAATTCCAAGATATAAAGACTATACTAGAAATCTGAGAATATAATCCAGAAGAAAATAATGAAGATGATCCGGAAAATCCCTTAGAGAAAACCAGAAAGAAACTACTGTCTGTACGCTCTAGAATTTCTCGTAACAGAGATAATATAATTCTCGCATATATAAACCATAATCAATAGAACATCAGAATAATCTTACATAGATTTTTACTGTCAACTTCATTCCAATATATCAGAATAGAAATCTGAAGAGATGGGGAAATGTAGATCATAACTAATTGGACCAATAGAACTTTTCATCTAATATCATAGTCACTAGCACCCTCACACAATAGAATTCTCAGTCGAAAGGGATAACCATACGTATTCCCCAGAATTGAGGAAAACATAGAATACTCAGAAGAGAAAGATAGCCATCACTTTTGTTTAATTGAATTCGTCATACTCAGACATCTGTGCAAGTCTGACATTATTCCTCTAACTAATTCTGTCTTCGCTAATCTCATACTATTCCATTTTTGTACTCTTCAGTTTCACTTTTGCAAGCTTATGCAACATATCTCTCGAGAATCTCATCGTATAACTCTATTCTGGTAAGGGGGAAAAGATTGTAAAGCCTCTAAACTTTTGACTCTCAAGCAAATACATATTCAACAACAACATAGCTTTACGCATATTGATTCAAACATTTCAAATTTCCAACTTGTTATAAACACATTTTCACATATCTCAGTAATACATGCAACTTTATTTCATGCGAATATTAGCTAAACATAAGTGAATTTTACTATATAAAACCATATTTAAACTCCTCCATTTATATAAAACCAGACCGTAAAAAGTTTTGATCTACCAAAGTTCAGGGGTATTTTGGTAATTTTCTCATTTTCCTCGATTTTCCACCCGATCTTGATCATGCATTAGCCGAAAGTTGGAAGCTTCTTTCATGGCTTCTCAAGCTTCATATTCTACTAGTGTTATATCTGGGCTAAAGTCCCGCAGGCTTTGTGCTAGTATTATATCCGGGCTTAAAGTCCCGCATGCTTTGTGGTGGTGATTGGATTTGGGTCTTAAACCTAGCAGACTTATGCCGATGATTGGAGTAAGATTATGATTTTGAATGTTCGTAGTAAACTACCATTGAATATGTTCAATGCATTAAGTTGGTCAGGTATGTATTATATACTTTTATATGTTAGATTGATCGGAATTGAATCATGAATGCGAAATGAGAAGTATATGTGAAAATCTCATATGTGTATGTGTGTATTCGGATATGGTGAAAGGTTACATGAGATTGATTTGGTGATATACATGTTAAATAAAATGAATGCAAAGAATGTGTAATAAATCTGCTTGGGACAGCAACAGTAACGTGATTTCGAAAAATCACCATAAATTGTGGGAGTTGAGTTAGAGGCTGGATAAATTATGTCATGAAATCTTAATGAGTCTAGTTTCTTATAAAAGAAACCGTGTAAGCAAAAGAATTTCCAATAATGAGATATTTGAAGTGGCATGGAACAGAGTCAAAATGACTTCGAAGTCCCCTGTTCTGTTTTCAGAAAATCATTATAAATGGTACAAAAATGGTTATAAGATAAAATTTATATTATTAGACTCCTTAATGAGTATAGTTTCAAATGAAATAAACGATACCATATTTTGAATTCTGTATAATGAGAAATTTGATTCGTAGTGAAGAGTGGTCAGAATAGTCAAATAGTAAAACAGGGGAAAACTTCAAGAAAAATCTGGTATTGATTGGTCAAACCAAAAATTTTTAAAATTTGATGGATGGAATATATATGAGTCTATTTTTAGGGAAAATTAACGGTACTTGATTTGGAGTTTCTTAGCTCCAGTTATAAATAATTTAGTGACTATTGCTCAGGAAGACAGCTTGTAGTGAATTTGTGATTTTGTTGCAAACATGGTTAAAACTTGTTAATGAGATGCTTTTCAAGTTCTTATGATCTTATTTTTTATTTCAATATTTGGTTTTAATTCAGTTCAGATTCAAGTAAGGTGAATTTGCTACATATGCATTATGTTCATGGATACTTGGCCAAAATGGAAATTATCTAGCAATGATTTCTTGAAATTTTGAATAATCGATCTATAAGTAAATTAATTGTTTGCATTGCTTAAAACTTACTAAGCATTGAATCTTACTCCGTGTTCTCTTTTCCATTTCTTATAGGTTTATACTTTAGCTCGAGTTGGAAGGGCCGGAGATATCATCACACTATCGAGTCATTATGTGAGTTGAGAAGATTGTATATCATCATGGTTTAAGGCATGTATAGGATAGACTATAGGTAGAATGATATTTCGACTTGTATACATTATAGCCATGCGAAGATGGCTTGCTCATTTTGTTTAGAGAAGCCTTATAATTGAACTAATATGGTGAAATGTTTTAGTTATAACTTATAGTATTTAAATTGTTATTAGATATTCGGTTATGTTTTGATAGTGAGTCATTTTGGAAATTTATAAGAGCTCCTATGGAAAATCAATGAGACATGTTTACATTGTTGATAATTTATGTCTAGTAAGTATTTTTGACCTTATAGAAGTTTTGTTCAGTCAAGTAATACCTCATAATCTTATTCCGGTGACGGATACGGGTTAGGAGTGTTACATTTAGTGGTATCAGAGCTATGGTTTAGTCGGTTCTCAGACTAACATATCAAGTATAAGAGTCTAGCTATACATGCCGTAAGTAAAGCGTGATAGTGTGATATCTCCCGGCTCTTATAAATTGTTTTGCTCAGGCAATGATGTGTTCCAACCGAGCTATTATTAATTGATTTGAAAATGCTATTGAACTGATTGTGATATATTGTGATATGACGGAATTGAAAGGGAATGAGTATGATCGTTCACTAATGAATTGACGGAAAAGACCATGGTTGGACCATGGCAATACATGAGACAGATGAACTAGTGTAAGACCCATCGGGGACGTGGCATCAGCTCGACTTGTGCTAAGCGTAAGACCTATCTGGGATAGGCATCGACACAGCCCAGTAAGTGCTAGTGTAAGACCTATCGGGAATAGGCATTAGCACGGGCAGAGCAGAGCTAGTATAAGACCATAGTTGGACTATGGCATCAAGTAAGCGATGTACTCAAAACCATAAGATATTTTCTGATTTGATAAATATTGACCAGTGATCAATACTAAATGTGGAAACTTGATAAGACATTATTGGTAATTTGAGTAAGAGAAATGAAAGTTCCTTTCGAGGCTTAACGACCCCACCCCCTTATCAGTGTTATTATTATAAGATTTTATTGTTGTATGATCGCAATAAATTCGAGGATAAATTCATACGATGTTATTCTTCTGTTTCTATTGAAGGGTATTCCATTTTATAAAAGTATATGTTTTGTAACAGCCCCTTTTTTTTAGGGTTGATCGGAACAGTGGTTTCGGGGCCACCAAATCCGAACGAGTAGGTTGGTAAGTATTATATTTAATATTTACGAGTTAATTGTGATTTTAAAATTTTTTTTGATATTGTGATTTTTGTTTTATAAGCGATTTATTAAGTTCAAGTGGTATGACCCTAAGGTCAAGTGGATTTAGAAAATGAGGTATCGGGACCTTGTTTCTATAAACCTAGTCGTTAATATTTTTATAAATATTTACGTAGTGGAAATAAGATGGTATTAAAATTTCGTTGAAAAATTTTATCGTTTCGATAGTTAATTAAACAAAAAGGACTAAATTGTGTAAAGTGCAAAAGTTGTGTTCTATAACCTAAAGGTATTAAATAGATATAGAACTTAAAAGTAGAAGTCCTTATTTGGTAATTAGCCCATTAAAGAGATAGTGTGATATGATGGCTTGGCATTTGGTGTAATAAATAAAGTGTATAAAGGTTAATATTGTAAATTGGTTAAAAATAATAATAAAATGAATATAATAAAAGAATCAAGGTGTCATCTTTTTCATTCTCTTTTTACCAGTCGAATATGAAGGCTTGAGAAGCCATGGAAGAAGCTTCCAACTTTCAGCTAATGCATGGTAGGCATTTCTAGTCCCGTTTTTAATTATTTTTATATTTTCGGGATCGTTGTTGCTTAATCTATCTAATGAGGGGACTATTTTGCAAAATAATTGAATAGTTTGATATTTTCCATTGATGATTCTAATAGGGCTTTGAAGTTTAATGGAAGAATATGAGCCCTTGTTGATAGTTAAACACTTTTTGTTAAGTGAATTTTTGTGAAATTGACAATTAAGGGCTAAATTGATAAATGTGAAAACTTTGTGGTTAAAATGTCAAATAAATGAAATGTGTGGACTGCTAGAGACACTAGTGATATTCGTCTATAGTAGAATTTTACTCAATTTCATGAATTTGCATTTTTATGATATAGGGACTAAATTGTAAAGAAGTTGAAATATTAGGGGCAAAACTATAATTTTTCCATAAAGTGAATTATGAACTTTTTTGATACCATGAACATTTGGCTAAGCTTAATTATGGTTAAAAATGGTTAATTTGCATGTTTTGAGCTCAGGGACTAAAATGAAAAGTAAAACTTTAGGGGTAATTTTGTAAAAAAGAAAAAAATGACCAAATTGTATGAAATGAGGTGTTTTAATGTCTAAATTAATATACTGAATGAAATTATTAATTTAGATCAAGATCGGGTGGAAAATCGAGAAAAATGAGAAAATTACCAAAATGTCCCTGAACTTTGGTATCTCTACAATTTAGCCAGGTAAGTTCGTATGCAATAAGCATTGTTAAATTGATGTTTCTAATGCTTTAATATTGTATAAATTGTATATACGTGAATATTTTAATGTCTGACGACATATCGACAAAATGTGGCACTTAGTGTGCGGGGCAATCAAATATGGTACTCAGTGTACGAAATATTGAGAATGGCACTTAGTGTGCGAGATATTGAGAATGGCACTTAGTGTGCAAAATATCGAATGATTCAAAGGGAAATTATAAATTGTGATTGAATGATTAAATAGAGCAAAGTGAACAGGTATACATGCTATATTATATGAATTGTTTATGAGACGACTTTATAATGGTGATATTTGGGCTTTGAGCCTAGCAAGCTTTAAGCTGGTGAATAATATTATCGGGTTTAAAACCTAGCAGGCTAAATGCCGGTGATTTGATAAAAGTCTAAGACTATGAGACCTTGTGTTAAATCGGCAATTGAATTTGTTCAATGCATTAAGTTGGCCAGGTATGTGATATATTCTTATGCATGTTAGATCGATTGGAATTGAATCATGAGTGTGAAATGAGAAGCATAGGTGAAAATGCCTATGTCATATATGTGAGTAAGGGTAAAACCATCGTAAATTATCGATAAGGGTGGACTATGTGCGGAATCATCTTATAATTGCTAATTTGAACGGTTGTGTGCGAATCATTGAGCATGATGTATTGTATTGAGATTATGCTTGAGTGAAATTATAGATATGTGATGAAATTGATTGGTGATATACATGTTTAAATAATGTGAATGCAAAGAATGTGTGAAAGAGTAAATTTGTAATAAATCTGCTTGGGACAACAGCAGTAACGTGATTTTGGAAAATCACCATAAATTGTTGGAGTTGAGTTAGAAGCTGAATAAATTATGTAATTAAATATTAATGAGTCTAGTTTCTTATAAAAGAAACCGTGTAAGCAAAAGAATTTCTGATAATGAGATATTTTAAGTGGCGTGGGATAGAGTCAAATGACTTTGGGGTCCCCTGTTCTGTTTTTAGAAAATCATTATAATTTGTACAAAAATGGTTATAAGATAATATTTATATGTTTAGACTCCTTAATGCGTCTAGTTTCAAATGAAATCAAATAGAACATATTTTGAAATCTGTACAATGAGAAATTTGATTCGTAGTGAAGAGTGTCAGATTAGTCAAACAGTGAAATAAGGGAAACTTTAAGAAAAATCTGGTATTGATTGGCCAAACCTAAAATTCTGAAAATTTTATGGATGGAAGATATTTGAGTCTATTTTCAGGGAAAATTAACGGCAATTGATTTGGAGTTTTGCACCTCCAGTTATAAATAATTTAGTGACTATTTCTTAGGAAGACAACTTGTAGTGAATTTGTGATTATGTTGTAAACATTGATAAAACTTGCTAATGAGTTGCTTATTGTTTTCTTATGAACTTACTAAGCGTAAAGCTTACTCCCATTTTCTGTTCCATATTTCCTAGGGTTGCCAGGTTAGCTCGGGTTGGAGGCTGTCAGAGATATTATCACATTGTCAAGTCTACGCTATCGGCGTAAGTAAATCTTAGTGTTTCGAGTCTATGGCATGTATAGGGTTGTAAAGTTGAGTAAGTAAATGATACAAGACTAAGATATTGGTAAATATTTAATAATGCCTCATGAATATTTTGGGCCTTGGAAGCCCGATTAAAGGATAATATACGTGTGCATGAAAAGTTTAAAATTGATCAAAAATTTTTACGGTCTGGTTTTATATAAATGGATGAGTTTAAATCTGGTAGCACCTCGAACCCTGTTCCAGCGTGGGATACGAGCGAAGGGTGTTACATTTTATCCATCAACTAAGTTCCAAATACCATATGCTAAAAGCATCCTTGTATACCATTTTCCAATACAAAACATTGTCCATCTTAATTTCATAAGTTACCAAAACCAAAATGACCATTACAACGACAACTCATCAATAAAGGCATCAAGTAACAAGTTATCATTTTAAGATACCAAAACACAAATATACAAATTCACAACCCAAATGACACTAGTCATCACCACGATGTCCATTAACATAAACATATCGAAACCCTATGTTGAAAAATATCAATAAACCAAAATGTTGAAAAATATCAATAAACCAAAATGTTCTTTTTAACAACATAACCTAAACAACCTAAGTGTAACACCCTGGTACCCGACCCAATCGCCGAGTCCGAGCAACAAGGTGCCACATTCGTTGTCGAAGTAACTACATTCATTGAAATTTAACCCAACATCTTTATACATTTAAATATAAATTATTCACACATATGATATAATATGTTATCAACATTGGGCTTATATGAGTTAACAAAAGCTCTTTTTCTATCCCGAGATAAAAAATGGACCAGTTCGTAATGAGTGCAAAGGTTTGAGTCGACATCGCGACTTTAGGGTTTCCACATTGTGAAGTGACTCCCTGGCTAGGCTCGTTGTGACCTCGAAGTAACGATGTCCCCACAAGAATCTTTCCCTGTTCCTCGTCGCGACGCCAATGTTCTTCGTCGCGATGTGACAACTTGTTACATCCAAATTCGTCCTGTTGCAAGTTAAAACAACCTAGAAACACTAATAATATATTTCTATGCTATCAAATTGCCAAACCTACCAAGGATGCCAAGTTGAAATGTCCTTAAAAATGGTGATCTCCAAAACAAAACTATCAAACCTAATTTCAACCATTACACTTTCAAAGTAAACCAACCAAAACACATACAAATGCATAATTGCTACCTTAAAGAGTCCAAATAAACTTTAGAAACATATTAAAACATGATTTCTAACATTTACATAATGTCACAACTTAAATAACCTAACCTTTTGAAACATTAAACTAAACATTAAAATAACCTAACCTTTGGTACATGCCAAAAGATAGAAATGAACCACTTTATACAAACTTTTTTGGGTTGAAAACAGTAGTTTAGATGAAACTTCTACAAAATTTTGATTAAAAAGTGAAAACAAGTGTCACACAGTCGTGTGGCTAGGTCATGTGACAAAGCTCAGCTCGTGTGGCCAAACCGTGTAAGAAATTGTGATTGTGTGGACAAACCTGCACTACATTTCAAAGAGGCCACATAGTCATATCATGCAACTGTATAGGGCACACAGCCATGTGGCAGACCGTGTCACTGGTTGTGTGTGCCCAAAAACACCTCCAGCCACAAGCCAATTCAGATACAAATTCTTTTCTTCCAAGCCATGTGTTAACCAACATTCAAAGCTATTCAAAATTTGTCAAAACATGCCAAAATATATCAACTCACAATCAACCTATGTGCGTAACCAATATCCCTTCAAAGGCACCACATTTCAAACATAAATAACAATTAACCAAACCAAACATAATCAACATGTTAATCCTATTCAACCATCAACTAACTTACAAAAACCATATGCTAAAATCATCCTTATATACCACTTTCCAATACAAAACATAGTCCATCTTAATTTCATAAGTTACTAAAACCAAAATGACCATTTCAGTGACAACTCATCAACAAAGGCATCAAGTAACAAGTTATCATTTTAAGGTACCAAAACACAAATATACAAATTCACAACCCAAATGACATTAATCATCACCAAGATATCCATTAACATAAACATATCGAAAGTCTATTTACATGCAACTTATAACCAAACTAAAATGAACAAATAGCTCCCGAAAGAATTGTCGGATAGTGTGATCTCCAACGATGTTCCAATTGACACCAAAAGTCTGAAAACTTGTCAACTTAATTTTTAGGTCATGCAGAACATAGAATTTACCATTCTTTTGTCTTATTCCAACATTCCAACTAAATAAAATGGTTAAGCCCGAATAGTTCATATCACCAATACATAACTTGTTAAGAATCATATACCAAGATATAATCAAACAACTATAATTTATTTTACCATTTCATTTCATTTCTATTTCAATAACCAACTATTTTGCTCGGATAATAATAGCAAATTGACTTCAGATATGCGGGAGGGCAATGCTCACACAAGCTGGCAAAAGGACATTAACTGATACACGATTTCTAACATTTACTTAAGGTCACAACTTAAATAACCTAACCATTTGAAACATTAAACATAAATACCCCTTGGTACATGCCAAAAGACCAAAATTAACCACTTTATACAAACTTTTTTAGGTTAAAAATAGTAGTTTGGATGCTAACTTCAAGTCTCAAGGCTTCGAAAAACACTTGAAGCTACGCACAAAGAAAACAAATCGCACGTTAAGAAATAAGTCTTAGTGGTATATTTATAATTCAAGACAAAACTATATAATCTAACATTAAAAATAAGCTTTAGCACAAATCATGCATTTATGTTCTCAATACTTAACCGAATCTTATACCAAATTATCAATCTACATGTATAAGCATACCAACATGTTAACGACCACTATGTTTAATTCAAACTTATTCACTAAATATTCAGTCATACAATACATTTAAGAATTAAACGCATGTATTTATAATACCATGCCATTCAATTCGGTTCTGGAGTCCAGCTACTTATTCATATACGGTTTGGCCCCCAGGCTTGTTTTCGATTATTTTGCATAATGAGAAACATAATTTATTCATTTAAATTCATGGACATGCCCAAATTCACTCTACATGGACATCAAGGACATGTGAAATGGGTCATGAAGAGGTTGCTTTTGATCCAATTGAAAATAGATAAATTGATGGGCAAGTTTGGTGAACAATTGGGTCACTAAACCATCCAAACAAGAGAGAATAAGCTCAACTAGGCTAAAAGATGCATATTTGGGAATGTATAGTTAATTGAATTCTATATGTGAATTATTATAAAATTATATGGCATATTGTGGTAGTTTGTGATTTGTATTAACGGGTACTAAAATGGTATGGAATATGCTTATTATGAGTTTGATTTTATGCCTATTATACCTTATGTTGGTTCTTTTGAATTGTGGTGTAGGTACATGTATTTAGGGTGGCAAATTGGCTTGGTAAATAGCCTATTTTAGTCCACATGGGGAGAGAAACGGGCGCGTGTCTCAGCTGTGTAACACACGGTCATGTTACACTATCGTGTGTTCCCTGGTGTTAAATTTGAAACCAAGTCAGTATGTTCTACACAGCCTCACACACAAGTGTGTGACTTGGCCGTGTGGCATAAGCCAATATAACCTACAGGTCTAGAATGGCCTAGCACACGGCTTGGCACAAGGGTGTATGTGTTGGCGGTGTGACCCAAGTTAGATAGTTACACGGGGTCGTACACAGGCTGGGACACGACCATGTGTTCCCATTTCGAATGTCCACATGGCCTGTGACACGGGCATGTCTAGTGGCCGTGTGAGACACACGGCCTGGCCATACGGGCGTGTGTCCGCTATTTTGAAAAAAAATTATAAGTGTTTCAAATTTTTTCAAGGCTATCAGTTTGGTCTTGAACCACTCCCAATGTATGTTTAGGGCCTTTTCAGCTCGTATTAGAAATAAATTGTTTGAGATTGAATGAAGATTGTATGAAATGGTTAAATGTATGATAAAATTATGTATAAATATATTGTAAGTTTGGAAATGCTCCGTAACCCTATTTTAACGTTGAACACGGGCGAAGAGTGTTACATTTATTGGTATCAGAGCTACAGTTTAGTGACTAACGTAGCATATGTGAGAGTCTAGCTATACATGCCATATATAAACTGTGATAGTGCGATGACTCCTGACATTTTTAAAATGTGTTTTCATATAGTAAATAGATCCCGATCAAGCTATAGCTGATGAGGTTGAAAGTAATGCGCTAGCTCTCTTTCAAGGGATAGCACTGTCTAATTCTAGACCTGTGTTGAGTAGTCACGAAGGTGAGGCTAAAGAAGCCTTTTTTCCAAATGATGAATGAGTGGTTTACACAATATGTTTGAATGAACTCGGCTGCTCAACAACCTCCATCCCCTCCTAATCCCCAACCGGTTCCCGTAGCTCCTCAAGGTGTCGAACTTTTAAGATTGAATAAGCCTCTAGTTGATTAGATTTGTAAATACGGGGTTAAGGATTTCATAGCTAATATTGACGATGATCCTGAGAGAGCTGATTTTTGGCTTGAAAGCACTATCAGAGTATTTGATGAGCTTTCTTGCACACCGATGGAGTGTTTAAAATGTACTATATCACTCTTAAAGGACAACGCATACCAGTGGTGGAATACATTGGTGTCAGGGGTGCTAAAAGAGAGAGTCAACTGTGATTTCTTTCAGACTGAGTTCCGGAAGAAATATTTAAGCCAACAATTTCTGGATCAAAAGCACAAAGATTTTTTAGAATTGAAATAGGGTCGTATGACTGTAATCGAGTACGAGAGAGAATTTGTGTAGTTGAGTAAATATGCTCGAGAGTATGTTTCTACCGAAGAGATTATGTGCAAGCGATTTGTTGACGGGCTAAATGAAAACATTAAACTTCTGGTTGGAATTTTGGATTTGAAAGAATTTGTTGTAATAGTTGACCGGACTTGTAAAACCGAATACTTTAACTGAGAAAAGAAGAAAGCTGATTCAAAGGCTAGAGATTCGAGGAAAAGTCTGATGAATAAATCTATTTATTCTTCATCAAAGAAATCCCAAGATTCGTATAGTCGATCGAATACATCAATGGGATATCAGAATAGGGATCATGTAAATCAATATGTGAGTCCTAAAGCTCAAGCAACTTCCATCTTGAGCATTGGTAATGTGAGAAATAACAAACCCAGGTGCCAACAGTGTGGGAGGAAACATTTTGGAGAATGCTGGAATAAGATTAATAAAGTTTGTTTCAAATGTGGCTCGCCAAATCACTTTATTCGAGATTGCCCAGAGTTTTCTGAGAATGATAAATTTCAGAATGCAAGACCGAGCAACATTACTGTGAGAGGGAGACCATCGAGGAATGTGGGAAATGTTTCTAGAGGAAAAGGAGCAACAAATGATTCAACTATGAGATTCGAGGCTAGAGCACCTACTAAAGCCTACGCTATTCGTGCTCAGTGAAGAGGCGTCATCCCCTGATGTTATTACGAGTACATTCTCTCTTTACGAAACTAATGTGATTGCTTTAATTGATCCAAGATAAACACATTTGTATGTTTGTGAGAATTTATTGTCTAGTAAGAAATTTCCTGTTGAAATTACGGAGTTTATGATTAAAGTATCGAACCCCTTAGGCAAGTATGTTCTAGTTGATAAAATATGCAAGAACTATCCTTTAATGACATGGGGTTCTTGTTTTCCAGCTGACTTGATACTTTTACCATTTGATGAGTTCGATGTGATTCTGGGTATGGATTGGTTGACTCTACATGATGCTGTTGTGAATTGTAGATGAAAAATCATAGAATTGAAATGTTAAAATAATGAAATTTTTTGGATTGAACCTGATGAGGTAGGTGGATTGCCTATAGTGATTTCATCGATGTCAGCTCAGAGATATGTGAGAAAAGTTTGTGAATCTTTTCTTGCTTTTATATTTGATACAAAAGTACCTGAATCGAAGATTGAATCAGTGCCAGTAGTTTGCGAGTATCCGAATGTATTTCCAGAAGAATTGCTTAGATTACCACCTGTAACAGCCCGATTTAGACCCTAGTCAGAATAGTAGTTTTGGGACTATAAATCCAAGTCAAAAAATATTTTAATATTATTTTTCATGGTTATTATATGTGAATTAGTATGTGTGAAAATTTCGTATGAAAATTTGATCGTTTGTGTGCTTAATTTGATAAAAGGACCTAATCGCGTAAATTGTAAAAGTTGCTTGTTAATTGTTAAAGTGCTTAATTGCTATGTCTCTTTAAATGAGAGGTCCTTATGTTGTTAAATGCCATTTATATGGTAAGTGGACAATAATGACCTTATATGTTAATGTTTTGAATGTTTATTAATGATGGGCAAAATGGTAAATGATGTATTAATGTTATTTTAATAAAAAAACATGAAATTAGCCATTATGTTCATCATCCTTGCCGAAACTATGAAAGAAAAAAAAAGAAAAACTAAAGCTAGGGTTCGACTAAGGAAATTTATGATTAAGGTATGTGTTTTGATCCGTTTTTGATAATTTCTATGTTTTTGTGATCAAGCCCATGTTTGAATTTTGGAAATTTTTAATGATTTTGAGTTGAGCCATTGATGAAATTATGAGTTTTATGAAGTTTGATGTTAGTATATGGAAGCTTGATGTTGGGTTAACATGTTTTGTCTTTGAATTTTTTGATGAATTTCAGTAATTTGGGCTAAATTGTGAAAATGAGAAATTGAGGGACTAAAATGTGAAATAAATGAAATGTGTGGGCTTATATGAACACTATAAAAATTTGGCTAAGCATGGGTATATGGAAATTTTGTATATTTTGTGATTTTTGTGATTAAGGACTAAAGTGATAAAATGTGAAAATGTGAGGGCTAATTTGTAAAATGCCCTAAATTTGTGTATATGGATTGAATTGAATGATTTTTTGAATAAAAGGGTTAATTTTGAATACATATAGATCAAGAAAGGGGGAATTCAGATTTAGATCGAGGGAAATTGAAGGTTATCGAGTAAACGATCCTAATCATCAATTCCGAGTACGAGGTAAGTTCGTACGTTATAAATAATGATATAAGTATGTCTTAATGCTTTGATAATGTATAAATTGTATATATTTGACTATGGTTTGAGTACGATGATAAATCAACTATGTTCTGCACTAAGTATGCGATTTGAAATAGCTTCGGCTATAAATAGCACTGAGTGTGCGAATTGGAATAACTTCAGCTATATGAGGCACTAAGTGTATGATACCGAGATAGCTTCGGTTATTTGAGATGGAACTAAATGTGGGGATCGTTACAACTTCGGCTAACCATTAAAGCACAAGTGTGTGAATTCTTAAAGCATGGAAAGACTTTTGAATAAATTAATGTATTTGAATGAGAGGTGAGAATGAAATGAGTAAATACGAGAAAGTTTATGTATGTACGATACCTATTTGGTAAATGATACTATGTGTATAAAGCTTGATGAAATTGTGTGAACATATTAAATGTGATGGAATAGAATTGATGGATGATTTGTGAACTACTAAGTGTTTATTATTTGATGTTTCGTATTGTATAAATTGTTGATTATATTCGATACGAACTTACTAAGCTTCAAAGCTTACTGTGTGAAATGTTATTTGTTTTACAGTTTTATAAAGCTAGCTCGGATCCGGGGGATTGTTAATGACTGATTCACACTATCGGACATCTATTTTGGTACCTTTTGAGAGTTTTATATATGGTATATGGCATGTATAGGCTAGAGTTATTTTGGTAGGTTTTGTGATGGAAATATTCAGCCATGTGATATGGCTTGATTATGGTTGAACTTATGGTTTGATTTTGGTATATGATATGTATTGCAATATGGTCAATATGATATGATCATGAATGGCCAAGTGAATTGGTCAATTTAGTCAGTTTTGGTATTGCTTAATTGAGAAATTGGTAAGATTATGAATCATATGTTTTGGTATGATTTTGGCTTATGATTTGGCATGATTTGGTATGTATTACAAGCATGAAATTTGTTGATAATGATATGTCATGAATGGTGTATGTTTTGGTTGTGAATTGATTGAAAATTTGGTACAATATGTCTTGGTTTGATGCTTGTAGGGATGGTTCAAAATGGGTGACAAATTTGGTTTTGCAAATAGCCTATTTTGTCTACACGGGCAGAGACACGGGCGTGTGTCCCAGCCGTGTGTGACACACGGTTATGTAACATAGCCGTGTGTCCCTTGGGGTACTCTATGAATTGAATTCAATATACCCTACAGTTTTGACACGGCCTAGACACATGGTCGTGTTTATCAGTCATGTGTAGCACACGGGCTGGCACATGGGCGTGTGGTCTGTCGTGTGACCCAAGTCAGTAACCTCCCTAATTTTCACACGGCTTAGCATACGATCGTGCCTTGTGGTCGCGTGGACAAGTCAGTATGTATGCCCTGTTTTGCCACGACCTAGACACACGGGCGTGTCTAATGTCGTGTGAAGCACACAGCCTGCTCACATGGGCGTGTGACCTTTATAACTTTGAAAAATGTTTAAGTTTCGAAAAATTTTGTATGAGCTTGGTTTAGTCCTAATCCATTTCTAAAGCATGTTTAAGGTCTCGTTGACCTACGTAAGGGACTTTATATTCATGTGTGACTTTGATGCTTGGATGATTGTGAAATGAATGTGAATTGTTCTGACATGTCTAGTAATGCCTCTTAACCCTAGTCCGACGACAGATACGGGTTAGGGGTGTTACACCATTGATCAGAGAGGTTCAGTTTGCTATTGAACTAGTACCAGGAACATTGTTGATATCTATAGCTCCTTACAGAATGGCTCTGACAGAGCTAAAAGAGTTGAAAGCTCAGTTGCAAGAGTTAACAGATAGGGGTTTTGCATGACCTAGTTTTTCACCTTGGGGTGTGCCAGTATTGTTCGTAAAGAAGAACGACGGGTCAATGGGAATGTGTATTGACTATCGACAGCTCAATAAGGTTACAATAAAGAAAAATTATCCATTACCGAGAATAGATGATTTGTTTGATCTGTTGAAAGGTGCAACAATGTTTTCAAAGATTGATTTGAGATCTGGCTATTATCAATTGCAAGTTAAAAACTCAGATGTGCCGAAAACTGCATTCAAAACGAGGTACGGACATTATGAATTTCTTGTTATGCCTTTTGGATTGACTAATGCTCCTACAATCTTTATGAATTTGATGAATCGGATCTTTAGACCGTATTTAGATAGATTTGTTGTTGTGTTCATTAACGACATTCTAATCTATTCTCAAGATGAGTCTGAGCATGCCGAGCATTTGAGAATTGTGTTGCAAACCTTGAGAGATAAGCAACTGTATACTAAATTCAGTAAGTGTGAGTTTTGGCTTAGAGAAGTCAAATTTTTGGGGCACATTATTTCAGCAGAAGGTATAAGAGTTGATCCGAGTATCATCTCGACAAATGTATCTGAGATCAGAAGCTTTTTGGGGTTAGCTGGCTACTATTGACGTTTTTTAAAAGGGTTCTCGATGATTGCTACACCGATGACCATACTGCTATAGAAAGATGTAAAGTTTGAATGGTCCGAGAAATGTCAACAGAATTTCTATCAATTAAAAGCATTGTTAACTGAGGCACCAGTGTTGATTCAACCTGAACTTGGTAAAGAATTTTTGATTTACAGCAATGCGTCATTGAACAGTTTGGGTTGCGTGTTGATTCAAGAGGGAAAAGTGATAGCTTATGCTTCCAAACAATTGAAGTCGCATGAAAAGAACTATTTGACACATGATTTAGAGTTGGCCGCTATAGTTTTTGCATTGAAAATTTGGCATCATCATTTGTACGGTGAAATACACCACATCTTTACAGATCATAAAAGCTTGAAGTATATAATAACTTAGAAAAATTTAAATTTATGACAACGGAGATGGCTCGAGCTTCTAAAAGACTATGAATTAGTAATCAATTATCATCCGAGAAAAGCAAATGTGGTGCAGATGCTTTGAGTAGAAAATCTCTATATGCTTTGAGAGCGATGAATACGAGACTGACTTTGTCTGATAATGGTTTGATATTAGCTGAATTAAAATCTAAGCTGGTTTTTCTTCAGCAAATTTGTGAAGCTCAGAAATGTGACAGTGAATTGCAAACTAAAAGAGTGCAATGTGAGTCGACTAGTGATTCAGAGTACCAAATCAGATCTGATGATTGTTTGAAGTTCCAAGATAGAATTTGCATACCGAAAAATCTAGAGTTGATTTAGAAAATTTTATATAAGGCACATATTCACCCGGGAGTACCAAAATGTACAATGATTTGAAAAAGTTGTATTGGTGGTCGGATACGAAATGAGACATTTCTAAGTTTGTATCAAAGTGTTTGATTTGTCAGCAAGTGAAAGCTAGGCATCAAGTGCCTTCAGGTTTACTTCAGCCTGTGATGATACCTAAGTGGAAATGGGATAGATTGACTATGGATTTCGTATCGGGATTACCTCTATCTCCAAAGAAAAATATGTAATTTAGGTTGTCATTGATCAACTGGCAAAATCTGCACATTTTATTCTGGTACGTACTAACTATTCGCTTGATTGACTAGCCAAGTTGTACATTGCTGAGATTGTTAGATTACACGGGGTACCAGTTTCAATTATTTCGGATAGAGATCCAAGGTTTACATCACGATTTTGAAAGAAATTGTAAGAAGCTCTGGGTACTAAGTTGAACTTTAGTTCTACATTTCATTCGTAAACTAATGGTCAGTCTAAAAGAATAATTCAGATCCTCGAGTATATGCTCCGATATTGTGTTTTAGAGTTTGAAGGCAACCGGGAGAAATATTTACCATTGGTTGAAATTACATATAATAATAGTTTTCAATCGAGCATAAAGATTCTGCCGTATGAAGCATTATATAGTCACAAATGCCAAACTCCATCGTACTGGACTAAGCTTAGCGAGAAACAAATTCCCAGGGTTGATTTGGTTAGAGAACCGAAGAGAAAGTGAAAGTAATTCATGACTATTTGAAAGTAGCTTCTGATCGTCAGAAATTGTATACGAATTTGAAACGAAAAGATATTGAATTTTAGATCGGTGACAAAGTGTTTTTGAAAGTATCTCCGTGGAAGAAAATACTTCGTTTCGGCCACAAGGGCAAATTGAGTCTGCAATTCATCGGGCCATATGAGATTATTAAAGAATAGGGCCAGTGGCATATCGATTGGCATTATCGTTAGATTTATAAAAGATTCACAACGTGTTTCATGTATCGATGTTTCGTCGATATAGATCGGACCCATTACATGTAATTTCCCTGTCAGAGATTGAGATTCAACCTGATATGACGTATAATGAAGAACCGATCAGAATTGTAGCTCAAGAGGTCAAAGAATTGAGAAATAAATGCATAGCCTTAGTGAAAGTTTTGTGGCAAAGACATGGTGTCGAAGAGGCTATGTGGGAGCCCGAGGAAGCTATGAGAAAATAGTACTCTAGCCTATCCACTGGTAAGATTTTCGAGGATGAAAATCCCTAAGGGGGGAGAGTTGTAACAACCCGTTTTTAGTCAAATCAGAACAGTGGTTTCGGAACCACACATCCGGCGTTAAAATATTTATTTTATTATTATTTTAAGGTTTACAGTATGAATATGTGATTGTGTGAAAGTTTCATTTAGAAATTTTATCATTCGAATGCTTAATTCGGTAAAAAAAACTTAATCGCCTAAAGTGCAAAAGTGACGTTCTTTTAGCTAAAGGTATTAAATAGCTATGGAACATTAAAGTAAGAGTTTGTAAGTGGTAATTAGACCATTATGATGGTAAGTGGACAATATTGGATATTAAATGGATGATTTTAAATGGTTTATAATAACGTTAAGATAGTAAATTATGTATTAACTTAAGTAAAATAACATAAAATAAATTATCATTTTTTTGTTTCTTCTTCTTCAACCAAAAAACACGAGAGGAAGCCATTTTTAAGCATTTAGGGTTCGGTCACTCTAAGCTTTAAGCATCTAGTACTAGCTAGCCAAGGGACTATTTTGCAAAACTGTTAAAAATTTTGAAAGTTACCATTGATGAAAATATGTGTTCTCTGATGTTTGATGATGAAATATGAAATCTTGTTGTTAGATTTACATATTTTGTAAAGTGATTTTGAGTAAAAATGCAAAATAAGGATTAAATTGAGAAATGTTGAAATTTTGTGGTTAAAATGTGAAATAAATGAAAAATATGGGCTGCTAGGGGCATAATAGTAATTCAGCTAGCATGGGTTTATTTTGAATTTCATTAATTTGTGATTTTATGAAATAAGGACTAAATTGTGAAAACTGTGAAATATTAGGGGCAAAAGTGTAAATGTGTTTTAAAGTATGATTTAAACTAAATTGAATAGAGGGATTATTAAATGAGCTGAATTTGATATTATATAGATCAAGGAAAGCGGAATTTGGAATTGGATCAGGGAAAAGATAAAGTACTCGATTAATCGATAATTTCGTCATTTTTTGAACCGAGGTAAGTTCGTATGTGATAAATTTCATTATAAATGTCTTTTAAATGCTTTGATATTGTATAAGTTGTGAATATGAGACTTCGGATAAGTTCGACATTGACTCGATAGAAATTCAACATTCGATATCCCGGTTGAACCTTAGGAATAGTTTAGGATACTAGTGACATGTCATTAGGGGATACATGTATTGGCTTCGGGCCATGATATTAGCACTTTGGGTACGAGATATACCGATTTGGCTTTGGGCCATGAATATCGGCTGATTTGGCTTCAAGCCATGATATCAGTACTTCGGATATAAGTTACCTTGATTTGGCTTTGGGCCATGGTATAGGTACTTATCGTGTGAGACCCTTAAGTATCCGACTTCTATTCTGAATGGTTCAACGAGTAAACGATAGATGTGGATGAATTTGAGATTGATACTAAATGATCAGGTACATATATGAATTATATAAGTTTCAAATCGAGAAAACTTGTGAAGGAAGTGTATACTCTCATAATTGAGTATTTGAAAGGTTTGTTAATTAATGTAAGCTATATGTTGGTATATTCAAAATATTTAATTATATTTGTGAGATTGCATTGAGTTTATTTCATACGAGCTTACTAAACTTTATAGCTTACATCATTTATCTTTCTATGGTTTTTTCTATTGAATTCAAAGCTAGCTCAGATTCGGGGATTATCGGAAATCACTTCACACTATCCACCAATCACTTGGTACCCATGAACTTGGTATTTTAAGTATATGGCATGTATAGGGATTTTGGACATTTTGGTTATGACTTGATAGTGCTTTTGGCCATATGAATTGGCATTGTAAATGTTTATGAATTGGAATGTGTAACACCCCTTACCCGTACCCGAGGCCAGGATAAGGTACGAGGCGTTACCGGACAAACATACAAACATTAAACTAAAATACGGGCCATAAAATTTCATTCATATTTCAAAACATTCATTCACTTACACATAGTCCCTTATTTGAGTCTACAAAGCCCAAAACATACTTTAGAAAGGGTTTGGGACTAAACCGAAAACTTACAAAAATCTTGGAAATTTCATGCTTTAAGGCTCCACACGCCCGTGTCCCGAAGTCGTGTTCCATACACGATGAGACACATGGTCGTGTCTTTGCCTGTGTGGAATATACCTAGGCTATTTTCCAAGCTTTGGTCAACCTTAATCTCTTACACACTTATACAAAATCAAAAGCATATAACATGGTATTCATTTAATGATTAAATATTCTCAATTAAACCACAAACATAGCATTTGTATATCATCATACATGTGTCTCTCATACTCATTTTACCTTGTTTATTACAGTACCACTTATACATTTCTACCAAGATTATCATCTTATCAAATATCTTCAGCTTAATCATCAAGCATTTATATTTAAAACTAGATCACATCTTTATAAAATACCACAATTCAGATGCGTAAGATAGCATGTTTGCCTAAAACATTTTAATTCAACTCCATACCCTAGAAGCATTACATTGAGGCTAGTCATATATATATATACATGTCATGATACATATCATTCTCTTTCTGTTTTCTTATAAACACATATCATTTATTTCATTATATCAATATTTCATATACCATAGTTTCCATGTATTCCACATATATTTATTTTCCTCCTCCTCCTCTCCATTCCACATCCTTAATGTATATAGCATTCTTGTAAGTACGATTTCACAATTTACTAATAAATGCTCACATCAAACTGTCCACGCAAGTCATAGTCACTTACTTATTTATAATTTGAGCTATAGAGCTCCAAATTAAGATCTGTAAATTTCCCCTGAAACTAGACTCACATATCTTTCCACCATAAAATTTTCATAATTTTTTGCTTAGCCAATTAGTATAGTTTATTCATTAAAATTTCCCCTATTTCACATTCTAACAGTTCTGACCTCTCTTCACTAAAAATTAATTATCTCACAATACAGAAATCTGATAATGTTCTTGTTGATTTATATTGAAAATAGACTCATTAGAGATTCTAAAAATATAATTTTAAGCCTCTAATTATTTTTATCCAAATTTTTGTAATTTTCCAAAATCAGAATAGGGGATCACGTAATCATTCTGAACCAGTCTCACAAAAACATAAATATATCAAAATATATAACTCCTTTTCTTACTATGTTTCTTTTACATGAAAAAAGACTCATTAAGCTTTAATTTAGTATCTCATTCGGTCTCTGATTCAATTTTTAATATTTTTGGTGATTTTTCAAAATTACATCACTACTACTGTCCAAAACAGTTTTATTGCTAATTCACTCTTTCACACTTTCTTTGTATTAACCTCATTTTAACATACATATCACAAATCATTTTCACCACATTTCATACATCACAAGTATAGGCCCATGATCACAAGGTCACCATAAAATCATCCTCATGTATAACTTACTTGTTTATAACCTTACCACATCCTGGTCACTTAATGAACACATCATTCACATAACCAAGTTCATGCACTTATTCATCACAAAACTCACAAAGCAATACATAGAGAGTCTCCCGTTGAACACTTCGGATCAATCGTCGATACTTGGTGGTTTCAGCACATAGCTCCACTCATCATATAGTTCGACTCTCTTGTACACATGGTGAACACTCAGTACCACCCATGTGACCTAGCCAATTTATCTCGTAGCTCTCTTGTCTACATGGTGTCCTTCACCTGGAACCACGATGAGACCTAGCTACATATATCCCGTAGCTCTCTTGTCTACATGGTGTACACATAGTATCACTCATGCGACCTAGCTACATCATAATGTCTTGTAGCTCTCTTGTACACATGATGTGCACTCAGCACCATACATGTGACCTAGCTACACACTATCTGTATCATCATATCTTTCCGAAGGTTCAACCGAGATTTCTCTCTCTTTTCCAATAATTTCACCAATAAGTAATTATCCACAAACATATTTCCAATATTATTATAAAATATCATAATACAAGTAATATTGATGTATTACTTACATACAAACTTACATCTGATTTAATATCAAGGCAATAACATTAAATTACACATTGCCTTATTAAAAATCATATGAACTTACAATTTCCCATAATATCCATAATCATAGAAATCACATTTATGTATGATAATTCAATGCACTTCATGTACCATAGACATATTTTTAAATCAATTCATAAGCTTGACACCATAATCATTTAATTTAACATAATTCAATTAATTCACTAAATTTAACTTTCAAATATAAATTACAGCATTATTGCTGTATTATTATCATACCAACTTACATACTTCCAACACCTTGGAAATTATAATAAATATATCAATTTCACATTGAAACATGCATAAATTAATGCTTATTATACATATGAACTTACCTCGATACTAAAATGATCATTTTACCAACTTTCCCAATTTTCAATTTTCTCTCATTCTAGGTTCAAATCTCATTTTCCGGGATCTAAAACATCATATTTTACTTATTTAATTAATGTACTATTCAAAATAGTCCTTAACTCAAACTTTGGAAAAATTACAATTTTGCCCTTAAACTTTTGCATATTTACACTTTTTCCCTTAGGCTCGGGAATTAAACTTCATCCCTTATTCTTATGTTTTATGACATGCTGATCATTTTCCCTTCTATGGCAACATCAAATTCTCACTCTAACATATAATTATGACTATTAGGTATTTTTACCGATTAAGCCCTTTTACTCGTTTTCACTCAAAACCGACTAGCACAAGTTGTCTAACATAATTTAAAACCTCATATTTTATCATAAAACAGCAAAATAAACACATTTCACCTATGGATATTTTTCCAAATATGAACCCTAGCTAAAATTATTGCTAGAATAAGCTTAATCAAATTACCGGGATTCTAAAAACGTAAAGAACTTGAAAAACGGGGTTAGAACGGACTTGCTATTGTGCTTGGAAAGCTTGAAAACTCTAGCCATGGTTTCCCCCATGCTAATTTCCGCCTCCATTAAAAAAATGAGTCAATTTTGGCTTTATTTTCCCTTTTTATTTCTTTTAATTTCCAAATGACCAAAATGCCCTTCCTTACTAAACATCCAAAAATTCCATCCATGTCCAATTTTTGTCCATCACTTAGAAATTGGTAAAATTGCTATTTAAGACCTCCTAATTAATATTTCAAAGCAATTTCATACTAGAAACTTCTAGAATGCAAGTTTTGCAACTTATTCAATTTAGCCCCTAACTTCAAATTGAGCACTTTATGCATAGAATTTCTTCACGAAATTTTTACACAATCATGAAATCATATCATAGACCTAAAAATAATCATAAAATAATTATTTCTATCTCAAATTTTGTGGCCCCGAAACCTCTGTTCCAACGAGACCCAATTTTGGGCTATTACAGTATGTATAGATATAATCATGAGTGATGGCTTATTTTGGTATATTTGGTATGGTTGAAACATGTATATATATGTGTGTGTGTTTATGTCGTATGCAATGAATTGGTTGATGGTTGTGGATGATTTTTGGACATGGATTTGTTTTTGAAACTAGGCTAAAAGATGCATATGTGGGAATGTATAGTTAATTGAATTGTATATGTGAATTAGTTATAAAATTATATGGCATATTGTGGTAGTTTTTTATTTGTATTAATAGGTAATGAAATGGTATGGTATATGCTTGTTATTCGATTAATTTTATGCCTATTATGCCTTGTGTTGGTGCTTTTGAATTGTGGTGTAGGTACATGTATTTAGGGTGGCAAATTGGCTTGGTAAATAGCCTATTTTTGTGTAACAACCCGATTCTGGGCCTTGTCGAAACAGTAGTTTCAGAACCACTATTTTGAGGCTGGAGAAATCATTTTCAATATTATTTTATGTGTTATAGCATGTTTATATAAGTGCATGAAAATTTTGTTGTATTAATTCTAGCGATTGTGAGCTTAATTACGAAAAAGGACTAAATCGTGTAAGGGGCAGAAGTTTTGTTTTGCTAGCCAAATGTGTTAAATAGCTAGAGAACCATAATTGGGGGGTCTTTAAAGTGCAAATAGACCTTTAACTGTAGGGTGGCTGGCCATAGAGACAAAGATAAGACAATTTTCAAAGTTAGGTGGAATTGGGTGGCTTATTTGACTAAAAATAAAATAAAATAAAGAGGGAATGATATCATCTTCTTCTCATCTCTTTCTCCACCGAAAATACTAGAAAAGAGGGGGTTTTTGAAGCTTTAAAATTTCAGCTAGGTTTTCCTCTTGCAAGTAAGTAATTTTCACAGCCATTCTTGGTAATTTTTGTACTTTTGGGACCCTTGTAGCATAATCTAGCTAATGAGGGGACTATTCTACAAAATCGTTGAAAGTCTAGTGTTTTTCCATGAGAGCATTCATGTTGTTTTCTGAATTTTTATGGAACAAAATGAATCTTGGTTGTTAAATAAACAACTTTTGTGAAGTGGTGTTCATGAAAGACACCTAAAAAGGGTAAATAAAATAAGTTGTAAATTTTAAGTTGCTATAGTTATAAAAAAGGATTTGGCTAGGCTTGGTAAAGGAAGAAATTCGATAAAAATCAATTTACGAGCTTAAGAACAAAATCATAATTTTTGTAAAGTCTAAGGGCAAAACGGTTGATCATGATAAGATGTGACACGTGCAATAAGTTTTATAATTTATGAATGTCAGTTCTTGAAAACAAACTATTATCACGACAAAGGCAAGCGCACGTTATCGAATAGTAGTATAGCTTATGGCAAGACTAGGATGTCGAACCTAAAAGAACTAAAAGTAGTAGTATTAATTTTCTTTTTATTATCTAGCCTAAAAATTAAGGGGTTTGTTTTATCTAAACTAATTACTAAACTAAGAATGCACAGGAAGAAAATTGGGAAAAACTTTTGAGAAAACTAATTGATTAAGACAAAACCCAAGAAAAAATTCACCTAGACTTCACTTGTTATTTGACTTTGAATCAGACGATTTATTCATTTGACTTGATCCGTAGAAATCCTTAATTTATATTATTATCTCTCTCGAGACTAACAATGTCTAACCCTAGGTTGATTAATTGAAATCTATTTCTAATTAACTCCCTAGTGTTGCATTAACTCGATCTATGGATTCTGTTATTATGTTTCACCTTAATCTGACAAAATCTTGTCACCCTATCTCTAGGCGTGCAATCAACTCCACTTAGTTATGTTAGATCTACTTTTAGACAGAGACTTTTGCTCCTCTGAATAAGCACATCAATACTTAATCAATATCCTGGAATATTAAAACAAGAATAGTTCATAATTAAGAACAAGTCAAATATTTATCATACAATTCAGATAATAATAACAAGATCCATCTTAGGTTTCATTCCCCTTAGGTATTTAGGGGATTTAATTCATATTTATAAAACAAGACATCTCAAAAGAATGAAGTTAACAAAACATAAAGAAAACCCAAGAACTCTTGAAGGGAATTGAAGGGAGATCTTCAATCTTGAAGGTGAATCCAGCTTCAGAGATGGATCAATCGGCTTCCTCGAGTAATTCCCTCCTCTCTACTTCGTGTGTCCCTTCTAATCCTCCTATATTGTGTTTAAATAGGCTTTAGAATGCCTAAAAGCCCTAAAGAGTGCCCTTTTCCAAATAGAATTAGACTTGGGCTCGACAGGGAGACGCCCGTGTGCGATTTCTTTAATCCGTGTTCAAGGCTGTTAAATAGGCACGGACATGTGGTCTACCCGTGTAAGTCGTGCTCGATTTTGCCAAAAAGACACGGCCGTGTGGTCTACCCGTGTCAGGAAGTCTAGGCTGTGTTAATTTCACACGTTGGCCCATTTTCTCCATTTTCGGCCCGTTTCTCGTTCCTTTTACTCTCCTTTGCTCACCTAAGTATAAAACATGAAATTAAAGAATTAAGAGCATCGAATTCACCAAATCTAAGGAGAAATCATCCATAAATGTGCTAAGCATGGGATAAAAATATGCATAAATTACGGTTTATCAAATACCTCCACACTTAAGCGTTTGCTTGTCCTCAAGCAAAATCCTCAACTCACAATCAAAATAAATTCTTCTCAACTTATAACCCCTATCAATAATGTCTCAAAATAATCCATAAGTAATCATACATTGAGAATTCAACTAGAAGAATATCAAAGTTTCAAACATTCCAAGTTGAGCATTTTATCACTAAAACCTCGGTTTCTCCCCAAATCTAAGTAATCACCTTTGATTCAAAACATCACAGAGTTTCACATCCTCACTAAAGATTCACTCAAATCACTCGAGGTGTTTAAGGACAAGAAATTTAGCACTCAACAATCAATATGAAAAATTATTACCATAGGCTTGCGTGAAAATCAAATCTCCACCACTATATATTGAGATAATACATCAATCAAAAGGTCTTTTAGAGGGTTGTAACGTGGCTTTGGTTAGAGGGTGTGGTTACAAGCTGAAAAAGGAAGTTAGAATTGAGATTGAATTGAAAAATTACCTAACTAAAAAATAACTAATTATCAATCAAATACAATTGAGCTTTTTCTCAGAATATGGAATTAAACACTTAAGCTCAAAATCAACGAATTACTACTAATATATATGTATGTATTGTATATATATATATTTATACAAGAATTAATACATAACATAGACTAACTATCAAAGATAAAACATAGCTAAGCAATTTATTTAAATCAAATCTCGAAAAAAATAGGAATCAAATTGAGAGGATTTCAACAAAAATGGATTATAGGTTAATATTAAGGGTAAATCAATAAATAGCTTGTTAGGATCAAAGAGGGTTCACTAATGGTTAATTATGAAGGTAGGCTTTTATGGAGTGAGTGGGTTAAACCTAAGTGCCTTTATCATCTCGACGTATCAAATCAAAGGTATGGTCTTGACATGCATAATTAGGCAAGTTCTAGAATAACAAATCAATATTGACGCACTCAAAGCAACAATAAAAGTGAGCAAAAAAGAAATAATAAATACTCTTAAAGGTTCAAGATCTCACAAAAATTATGGCTTTTTGATGTTAAACCTGTGAATTTCAACTCAAGAAAATACTTGAACTTGGGGAAACAACCTAAAAATTTTAAAAACTCAAAAATCAACTTATCATGATTGATTCTCTAATTCCTTAAAGTTTAAACCATCAATGCATGAATGCCTATGTTTTAATTCGAAACATATCAATAAAGATCATAAATTAATCAAAATTCATTCTAATATTGATATGAGAAGATCACATGAGAATAAGACAAAATTCAGGGATTTTTTTGATAAAGATATAAACAACCCCCACACTTAAGATGTACATTGTCCTCAATGTACAAAGTTAAATTTACGATGATATAGATATAAGATCATAAGATAGGGAGAGAAGTGAAACTTCCTGAATGATGAATGGACTCCTTGAATTGGAGTTATGGAGAATAATCCGCCAAAGCAATGATAAGATTGGAGGACGAGACTCCGGTGGTGGTAAAGGTTGGGTTCCACAACCACAGTGTCCAACGAAGAGGTTATCGTGGTGGTCGGGCAAGACATGGCAGTCGTGGAGAACCTTTTCCAGTGGAGTTTCAAGTTCCTAAGTGATGGTGAGCTTTGGAGCTCTTAATAACTATGATAAAATCAAGAACTCTTTAGGAAATATAAAGAGGCATAATTACTTGTACTGAAATAGCTGAAACTATAAATTGTTCAATAAAAATTATAAAACCTAAAAATGAAATAGTATTAAAGGAAAATAAAATAAAAAGTGCTTTAAGAAGATAAATAAAGATAAAAGTGAAAATAAAAATAATAAATAAAAAGTCTTTAAACATCGTCATCGTCGGATGGTTCGCGAGGTGGTGGTGGCGATGAGATGTGAAGGTGATGACAAATCTGATGAAGAGTAGCATCAATGTGATCAAAGCACTGAAAACACTGTTGCTCAAATCGAGTAAGGCGCTCAGAGATGTTAGAGTATGAAGCCGCCGCATGATCTAAACGATGGATGGGTGGTGGCTGAGACGGTGGGTCCTCGTACCGTGGAGGGACATCATCAGGAACGTCTTCCTGCTCGGCTGACTAGACGAGGCAGTATTGAGGAGGGTCGGTTCCATGTCGTCGCTCGATCATCCTAATATGAAGCATGCTCGAGATGCCCTGTGGGGACATCAGGCCGATGAGGGTGAGGGAGGATGATTATGTTGATGTCTTTAGGAGCCCGAAGTACTGTGCCAGTCTAGTCACATAGGGGTCAATGGAGATGACTCCTCTCCTATGCTGCTCCGTCTGATGGCGAATGGCGAGGAAATGAAATAGGCGAGGTTGAAGTCGTGCCCGTTCGCCATGCTCCACAAGAAATAGGCGTCGTGAGTGTTGACGACGCCGGTGCTCTCTCGCCATCTTGTCAGAGTGTGGGCCAAGATGGCGTGTAGGTACTGTAGGGATGGAGTGAGGGCTAATGCCTTAGTGGCTAGGATCATAGGTGGTCGAGTGTAACAGCCCAATTTAGACCCTAATCGGAACAGTTGTTTCGGGGCCACTAATCCGAGTCAGAAAAATATATTTAAATTATTTTCAGTGCTTATTCTATGTGAATTTATGTCTATGAAAATTTCGTGATTTAATTTTGTCGTTTAGGTGTCCGATTAAATAAAAGGACTTAATAGCGTAAATTAAAAAGTGGGTAGTTTATTTTGTAAAGGGCTTATTTGTTGATGGCTTTCTAAATGGGAGTAATTATGATGAAATTAGCCCATTATATATGAAGTGGACAGTAGTGGGCATGATATATGTGATTTTATAATTTATTAACTAAGGTTAAAAAGGTAAAATAATAATAAATAATATATATGTTATAATTTATGATAAATAAAACAAAGTGCTCATATTATTATTTCCACCATAGCCGAATATAAACAAAAGAAATAGGAGAAGTTAGGTTCGGCCATCTTCCAAGCTAAAATCAAGGTTCGTTCTTTGTCGGTTTTTAATAATTTCTACGTTTTTGAGATCGTTGCTTTGAGCACTACAAAACCTGTGCTTGAATTTTTGATTTTGATGAATATTTTGAGTCGTACCATTGTTGATAGCCTGTGATTTTTGTTTTTGATGATGAAAAATGAAAGATATGTTTTAGATTAACATATTTTGTATTGGAGTTTTTTATGATTTTGAGTAATTAGGACTTAATTGCAAAAATAATAATTTGAGGGACCAAAATGTGAAATTGATAAAATATATGGACTTATATGAGCATGGGTACTATTTGGCCTAACATGGGTGTTGAGAAATTTTGTATATTTTGTGTTTTGTGCAATAGGGACTAAATTGTAAAAATTATAAATGTTAGGGGTAAAATGGTAATTTTATTATTTATGTGTTTTTGGATTAAATTGAATGAAAATATGTTTGAATGAGCTTAATTTTAATATGTTTAGATCAAGAAATAAAGAAATCAGATTTGGACAGGGGAAAAACGAAAGTTATCGACTAGCAGCCTCGTCCTGTTTTACGACATCCGAGGTAAGTTTATAAGCAAATAGATGTGTTTATTTGGCAATTAAATGCTATATTTATATGTTATTATGAAATGTGGAATTTTAATCTGCTATGGCTGAAAATGATTAAATTTGATTACTACACTTTCGAGTTCAATTTGACTGAGTTATGACGTCCGAAAGCCCCATATGAGCCTTAGGAATAGCTAGGATACATATTTCATGACATAGGATTCCGGTATATGTGTGAAAGTAATACCATGACATCGATATGTGGTTACATGTAAGACCACGTCTAGGACGTTGGCATTGTACGATTTATGTGATTATTTGAGTGTCCAATCCAATTCCGAATGGTTCATCGGGCAAAGGTAAATCGCGATCGAATGTGCAACTGAGTTAAAATCCAGGTATGATTTAGCTTGTTAGCTATTGATATTAAGGTATGTGTGAGACTTGAAATTTGACAAGTTTTAAGTGATGCAAAAAGACAAATTTATGTGAAATGAACAAGTGTATTTGATTCGAACGAATGTTATGAATAGTATGATATAAATTTTGGATATAAATATATATAATCATATATATATTCGTTCATACTAGTAGTAAAGGCACGTGATAATAATAGTTGGATTCTTATGGTTATGCGAATAGATATCTATATATGTGTTGGATCATATAGTGATAATCTAATCTGGAAAGTTTATTTTACATTTGGTTATTATGATGTCATAGCATTCGGCTATGTTAGTCTTATGCAAAAAATGCTATTATCCATTTTATTTGTAAGTTCAAAGCTAAAGTTGGCATTATTAATATAGTACGACTTAAATTGAAATGAATTGATTATATTTTGGAATTGTTTATTTGCTTTAAACTTACTAAGCTATGTTAGCTTATTTTGTGTATATGATTCTTTGTTTTATAGATTTTGGATTCAAGTTACAAGTTCGGGGATCGTCAGTAAAGTCTATCACACTATCAATAGCCTCAGTATTTAAATAGTTAAACCTGTATTATGGAATGTATAGGCTAGTTTTTATTTCGAAAATGTTGAAAGTTGGTTATGTATATAAGCCATGCGAAAATGGCTAAATTATTATATTAGTGATCAGTTATGATAGGTAAGACTTATATTAATCTTGGTTACTAAGTGGTGTGCCTTGAATGCATAATGTATGTGATGAGCACTATATGTTTTGATAATGGATTGCATATTATGCTAAAAGTTCTTAGTCAAATGTTTAATGAGTCTATCTATTGATAATTTATGATGGAAGCTTGGGTGCATATATGATTTTTAGACAGCAAGGTTCGGCCTTGAATGAGTATAGATAAAACGTATGTATGGTATGTTCATTATCATGTGATGGAAAATATAAGATGTGACATTATTTTAATGTTAGGTGTTTATATTCTAATTTGATTAGCTTAATTAATATTGATAAATACTGCATGTGGTTCATGATTTAAGCTGTCAACCATTTGATATATTTTGGATACTTTAATATCAAGTGTGGCCTTGGCTTTTTGGGTAAATGTGTACCTTACATGTGCATAAAATGATTATGTTACATAAATACATGTATGCTAGGTTTTAAATTGAATCTATATACAGGACGTAATTATAATATATAATAGACTTGTCTTCATTATATGTACATTCAGTCATGTAGCCTATTATGAATGACATTGGATTAATATAAATTATAAAATATTAGGTAAAAAGAAAAGCATATGCAAGTCACAATTGTAATGCTCATTTGTACAATAAGTTAGTACATGCGTACATGCATTTGGCCTTACATGTTAATTAAGTTTTCATGAGCTTGGTACGGGAGATGTATTACTAATTATGTATGTCTAATACTTATATGCTAATGGTTATTGAACTTGTTAAATAAGTGTAAATAATGAATGCGTATAACATATATATGATAGCCAGTCAGACCAAGGGATGAAGTAAGTTGACTTATTATCAAATGCTTGCTATTAATAGTATTGATATGTAAAATATATGTCATTCATAAAAATTTCCATGTTAATGCCGTATTATAGAATTGTTGATGCATTATAATTTAATATAGTTACCTGTGAATTTTATGCCTAATTTTTATAAATAATATGAAATGTTCAAATTAAAAGTTGCGTTAGCTTACGTTTTAAATCTTAATGAATTTTTCGAAACATATTCTTGTGATTATTTAAATGTTTATTCAATTGTTCAGAATTGTGTTTTATTTTGTAATGCCCTTGTGACCTAATTCCAGCGACGGATACGGGTTAGTGGTGTTACATTTTATTGGTATCAGAGCTACGGTTTAGTCGATTCTAGGACTAACGTAGCATGTGCGAGTTTAGCTATACATGCCATAATTGTATACTTTGATAGTGTGATGACTTCTGACATTTGAAATGTGTTTTCGTATAGTAAATGGATCCCAACAGAGCTGTAGCTGATGATGTCGAGAGTGTAGCGCCTGCTCCCGCTCAAGGGATAGCGCAGGCTGATTCTCGATTGACTTCGAGTAATCCAGAAAGTGAGGTTAGACAAGCCTTCTATCAAATGATGAATGACTGGTTCACTCAATATATCCGGACTAATCCGGCTGCACAATAACCTCCACTCCCGATTAATCCATCTTTCATGCCTGTTGTTCCTCAAGTAAGTGATTCGTTGCGATTGAATAGACCACCTGTTGATAAAATCAGAAAATATGGAGCTGAAGAGTTTAAAGCCACGATGATGATGACGCTGAGCAGGCTGAGTTCTAGCTTGATAATACCATCCGTGTGTTTGATGAGTTGTCCTGTACTCCAGATGAATGTTTAAAATGTGCTATATCTTTGCTCCAAGACACAGCATATCACTGGTAGAATACCCTAGTATCAATAGTTCCGAGAGAGCAGGCGACCTGGGAATTCTTTCAGACTGAGTTCTGTAAGAAATATATCAGTCAGAGATTTATCGATCAGAAGCGTAAAGAATTTCTAGAATTGAAATAGGGTCAGATGACAGTGACAGAGTATGAGCGAAAATTCGTGAGACTCAGCCGGATGCCCGAGAGTGTGTTTCTACTGAAGCCATAATGTGTAAAAGACTTGAAGATGGGTTGAATAAAGATATCAAACTGTTGGTTGGCATACTTGAGATAAAAGAGTCTGTGGTACTTGTTGAGCGAGCTTGCAAAGCTGAAGAACTCGAGAAAGAGAAAAGAAAAGCTGATTTTGAAGCTAGAGATGCACGCAAAAGTACATCCAGTAAGTCATTCCAGTCGACATCAAAGAAATTCTGAAATGATTTTAGCCTTTCTAAAGCCACTTCAGGTTACTCCAGATGGGATCAAAATAGACCACCAGTGAGTTCAAAAGCTACCTCAGCAGCGAGTGTGGGTAATGTCAGATCAAATCAACTCGAGTGTAAGCACTGTGGTAAAAGACATCTCGGCAGTTGCAGGTTGCATGATCGAGCCTGTTTTAAATATGGATCAATAGATCATTATATTCGAGACTGCCTAATGTTAGCTGAGGAAAATCCAGTGCAGAATACGATATCAAGTAACATGCAGCTAAAGTTAGACCACTTAGAAATACTGGTAATACGAGTGGCAGTCAGGGAGGGACTAAAGATACGACAATCAGATCTGAGGCTCGTGCACCTGCCAGAGCCTATGCTATACGTGCACGAGAGGATGCTTCATCCCCAGATGTTATTACTAGTATATTTACTCTTTATGACACTAATGTAATTGCATTGATTGATCCTGGTTCTACTCATTCTTATGTATGTGAGACATTTGTATTCAGCAAGACTCTGCCTGTTGAGTCTACTAAGTTTGTGATTAGAGTGTCAAGTCCCTTGGCCCAGTGTGTTATGGTTGATAAAGTGTGTAAGAACTGTCCCTTGATGGTTCGAGATTTGTGCTTTCTGGTTGATTTGATGTTGGTGCCATTTGATGAGTTTGATATAATTCTGGGTATGGATTGGCTGACTTTACATGATGCTATTGTGAACTACAAAAGAAAGACCATTGATCTACGGAGCCAGAATGATGAAATTATCCGGATTGAATCTAGTGATTTGTATGGGTTACCAGTAGTGATTTCTTCGATGTTAGCTCAGAAATATGTGAGAAAAGGGTGTGAAGCTTATTTAGCCTATGTGCTCAACAATTAAGCGGCTGAAAGAAACATTGAATCAGTACCTGTTGTATGTGAGTATACGGATGTGTTTCTAGAAAAATTACCAGGTTTGACGCCTATTCGGGAAGTAGAGTTTGGTATTGAGTTAATGCCTGGGACAGCTCCGATATCCATAGTTCCATACAGAATGGCACCTACAGAATTAAAAGAATTGAAAACTCAGTTGCAAGAATTGACAGATAGAGGTTTCGCGCAACCGTGGGGTGCACCTGTGTTGTTTGTGAAAAAGAAAGATGGAACTATGAGAATGTGCATCGATTACAGATAGCTTAATAAGGTGACTATAAAGACTAAGTATCCGTTGCCATGGGTTGATGATATGTTTTACCAACTGAAAGGGGCCACAGTATTTTCGAAGATAGATTTGAGATCATGCTACTGTCAGTTGCAAGTTAAAGATTTAGATATGCCAAAGACTGCTTTTAGAATGAGCTTCGGACACTATGAGTTTTTGGTTATGCCTTTCGGACTCACTAATGCACCTTCTGTTTTGATGGATTTGATGAATTGAATCTTCAGACCGTATCGGGACCGGTTTGTGGTTGTGTTTATTGATGACATTTTGATCTACTCTCGTGATGAAGCTGAACATGCCAAACATTTGAGACTTGTGTTACAGACCTTGCGAGATAAGCAGTTGTATGAAAAATTCAGTAAATGTGAGTTCTGGTTAAGTAAAGTCAATTTTCAGGGTCATATGTTATAAGTATCAGGTATTCGGGTTGATTCGACCAAAATTTCAGCTATACTGGATTGGAAACCTCCGAAGATTGTTTCTGAAGTCCAAAGCTTTCTAAGACTTGCTGGTTATTATAGAAGATTCGTGAAAGGTTTCTCTATGATTGCAACCCCGATGACAAAGCTATTGCAAAAAGATGTTAAGTTCGAGTGGTCAGAGAAGTGCCAGAAAAGCTTCGATTAGTTGAAGGCCCTTTTGACAGAAGCTCTAGTGCTAGTTCAGCTAGAATCGGGTAAAGAATTTGTTATTTATAGTGATGCATCATTAAATGGTTTGGGCTGTGTTCTGATGCAGGAAGGCAGAGTGATAGCTTATGCCTCGGGATAGTTGAAGCCACATGAAAAAAATTATCCGACACACGACCTGGAACTGGCAGCCATTGTGTTTGCGTTGAAAATTTGGCGTCACTATCTATTTGGTGAAAAATGTCATGTTTATTCTAATCATAAAAGCCTGAAATACTTGATGACTCAAAAAGATCTAAATTTGAGACAACGTCGATGGTTAGAACTGCTAAAAGACTACGAGCTTGTGATTGACTATCACCCAGGAAAGGCTAACGTTGTTGATGATGCTTCAAGCCAAAAATCATTGTTTGCTTTGCATGCAATGAATACGCATTTGACTATGTCTGATGATGGTTCGATAGTGGCTGAATTGAAAGCTAGACCGTTGTTTGTTCAACAAATATGTGATGCCCAAAAAGTTGATAATGAATTGGTTGCGAAACGAGCTCAGTGTGAGACGGATGCTGATTCAGAGTTCAGAGTTGATGCTGATGACTGTTTGAGGTTTAAAGATTGAATATGCATCCCGAGGAATTCAGAATTGATTCAGATGATTTTGAATGAAGCTCACAATAGTCAGTTATCTATTCACCCAGATAGTATAAAGATGTATAATGATCTAAAACAGCTTTATTAGTGGCCTGGCATGAAACGAGACATCTCTGACTTTGTTGCAAGATGTTTAGTCTGTCAACAAGTAAAAGCGAAGCATCAGGTACCTTCAGGGTTACTTCAGCCAATCATGATACCTGAGTGAAAATGGGATAGAGTTACGATGGATTTTGTATCTGGTTTATCGTTGACACCGAGCAAGAAAGATACAATCTGGGTTGTTATTGATTGATTGACCAAATCGGCTCATTTTATCCCGATAAGTACAGAATACTCATTTGATAAGCTGGCTGAATTGTATGTTTCTCAGATTGTGAGACTACATGGTGTGCCTATATCTATTGTTTCGGATAGAGATCCGAGATTTACATTGCTATTTTGGAAGAAATTGCAAGATGCACTAGGTACAAAATTACATTTCAGTACTGCTTTCCATCCGCAAATAGATGGCCAGTCTGAGCAAATTATACAGATACTTGAGGATATGTTGAGATGTTACATTCTCGAGTTCAAAAGTACGTGGGAACGATACTTGCCTCTGATTGAATTTGCGTACAATAATAGCTATCAATCGAGTATCAAAATGCCACCTTATGAAGCTTTGTATGGTCAAAAATGTCGTACGCCATTGTACTGGACTGAGCTCAGTGAAAATAAGATACAAAAGGTTGACTTGATTAGAAAAACTGAACAGAAAGTGAAAGTGATCCGTGAAAGTTTGAAAGTAGCATCAGATCATCAGAAATCTTACGCGGACTTGAAACGTAAAGATATAGAGTTTCAAATTGGAGATAAAATTTTCTTGAAAGTCTCATCGGGGAAGAAAATACTCAGATTCGATCGTAAAGGCAAATTGAGTCCGAGATTTATTGGGCCGTAAGAGGTAATAGAGCGTTTTGGGCCAGTTGCTTACAGATTATCGTTGCCACCTGAGTTAGAAGAGATCCACAATGTATTCCACATTTTGATGCTTCGGAGGTATCGATCTGATCCTTCACATGTGATTAGTCCGACTGAGGTTGAGATTAAGCCTGATATGACCTACGAAGAAGAACCGATTCGCATCTTGACTCGTGAGGTTAAAGAGTTGTGGAATAAGAAATTTTCATTAGTTACAGTATTGTGGCATAAGCACGGAGCTGAGGAAGCAACATGGGAGCCAGAGGATACAATGAGAGAACTTTATCCGAACCTATTTACCGGTAAGATTTTCGAGGACGAAAATCCTTAAGCTGGGAGAGTTGTAATAGCCCGATTTAGACCCTAATCAGAACGGTGGTTTCGGGACCATGAATCCGAGTTAAAAAAATATTTTTAAATTATTTTTAGTGTTTATTCTATGTGAATATGTCTGTGAAAGTTTTGTGATTTAATTTTGTTGTTTAGGTGTCCGATTAAATAAAATGACTTAATCGCGTAAATTAAAAATGGGTAGTTTATTTTGTAAAGGGCTTATTTGTTGATGGCTTTCTAAATGGGAGTAGTTATGATGAAATTAGCCCATTATATATGAAGTGGATGGTAGTCGGCATGATATATGTGATTTTATAATTTATTAACTAAGGTTAAAAAGGTTAAATAATAATGAATAATATATATGTTATAATTTATGATAAATAAAACAAAGTGCTCATATTATTATTTCCCCATAGCCGAATATAAACAAAACAATTAGGAGAAGTTAGGTTCGGCCATCTTCCAAGCTAAAATTAAGGTTCGTTCTTTGTCAGTTTTTGATAATTTCTACGTTTTTGAGATCGTTGCTTCGAGCACTACAAAACCCATGCTTGAATTTTTTATTTTGATGAATATTTTGAGTTGTACCATTGTTGATAGCTTGTGATTTTTGTTGTTGATGATGAAAAATGAAAGATATGTTTTAGATTAACATAATTTGTATTGGAGTTTTTGATGATTTTGAGTAATTAGGACTTAATTGCAAAAATAATAGTTTGAGGGACCAAAATGTGAAATTGATAAAATATATGGACTTGTATGAGCATGGGTACTATTCGGCCTAACATGGGTGTTGAGAAATTTTGTGTATTTTGTGTTTTGTGCAATAGGGACTAAATTGTAAAAATTATAAATATTAGGGGTAAAGTGGTAATTTATCTATTTATTTTTTTGGATTAAACTGAATGAAAATATGTTTGAATGAACTTAATTTGAATATGTTTAGATCAAGAAATAAAGAAATCAAATTTGGACCGAGGAAAAACGAAAGTTGTCGACTAGTAGCCCCGTCTTGTTTTATGACATCCGAGGTAAGTTTATCAGAAAATAGATGTGTTTATTGGGAAATTAAATGTTATATTTATATGCTGTTATGAAATGTGGAATTTTAATATGCTATGGCCGAAAATGATTAAATTTGATTACTACACTTTCGAGTTCAATTCGACCGAGTTATGACGTCCGAAAGCCTCGTATGAACCGTAGGAATAGCTAGGATACATATGTGATGACATAGGATTCCGGTATATGTGTGCGAGTAAGACCATTACATCAATATGTGATTCCGATATGTGTTTACGAGTAAGACCCTGTCTGGGATAGTGGCATCGATATGTGGTTACATGTAAGACCACGTCTGGGACGTTGGCATTGTACGATTTATGTGATTATCCGAGTCTCCTATCCAATTCCGAGTGGTTCATTGGGAAAAGGTAAATCACGATCGAATGTGTAATTGAGTTAAAAGCCAGGTATGATTTAGCTTGTTAGCTATTGATATTAAAGTATATGTGAGACTTGAAATTTGACAAGTTTTAGGTGATGCAAAAGACAAATATATGTGAAATGAACAAGTGTATTTGATTTGAACGAATGTTATAAATATTATGAAATAAATTTTGGATATAAATATATATAATCATATATATATTCGTTCATACTAGTAGTAAATGCACATGATAATAATAGTTGGATTCTTGTGGTTATGCGAATAGATATCTATATATGTGTTGGATCATATAGTGATAATCTAATCTAGAAAGTTGATTTTACATTTGGTTATTATGATGTCATAGCATTCGACTATGTTAGTCTTATGCAAGAAAATGCTATTATCCATTTTATTTGTACGTTCAAAGCTAAAGTTGGCATTATTAATACAGTACGACTTAAATAGAAATGAATTGATTATATTTTGGAATTGTTTATTTGCTTTAAACTTACTAAGCTATGTTAGCTTATTTTGTGTATATGATTCTTTGTTTTATAGATTTTGGATTCAAGTTAAAAGCTTAGGGATCGTCAGCAAAGTCTATCACACTATCAATAGCCTCAGTATTTAAATAGTTAAACCCGTATTATGGCATGTATAGGCTGGTTTTTATTTCGAAAATGTTGAAAGTTGGTTATGTATATAAGCCATACGAAAATGGCTAAATTATTATATTAGTGGTCGATTATGATAGGTAAGACTTATATTAATCTTGGTTACTAAGTGGTGTGCCTTGAATGCATAATGTATGTGATGAGCACTATATGTTTTGATAGTGGCTTGCATATTATGCTAAAAATTCTTAGTCAAATGTTTAATGAGTCTATCTATTGATAATTTATGATGGAAGTTTGGGTGCATATATGATTTTTAGACAGCAAGGTTCAGCCTTGAATGGGTATAGATAAAACGTGTGTATGGTATGTTCATTATCATGTGATGGAAAATATAAGATGTGACCTTGTTTTAATGTTAGGTGTTTATATTCTAATTTGATTAGCTTAATTAATATTGATAAATACTACAAGTGGTTCATGATTTAAGCTATCAACCATTTGATATATTTTGGATACTTTAATATCAAGTGTGGCCTTGGCTTTTTGGGTAAATGCTTACCTTGCATGAGTATAAGATGATTATGTTACATACATACATGTATGCTTGGTTTTAAATTGAATCTATATACAGGACGTAATTATAATATATAATAGACTTGTCTTCATTATATGTACATTCGGTCATGTAACCTATTATGAATGACATTGGATTAATATAAATTATAAAATATTAAGTAAAAAGAAAAGCATATGCAAGTCACAATTGTAATGCTCATTTATACAATAAGTTAGTACATGCGTACATGCATTTGGCCTTACATGTTAATTAAGTTTTCATGAGCTTGGTACGGGAGATGTATTACTAATTATGCATGTCTAATACTTATATGCTAATGGTTATTTGAACTTGTTAAATAAGTGTAAATAATGAATGCGTATAACATATATATGATAGCCAGTCAGACCAAGGGATGAAGTAAGTTGACTTATTATCAAATGCTTGCTATTAATAGTATTGATATGTAAAATATATGTCGTTCATAAAAATTTCCATGTTAACGTCGTATTTATAGAATTGTTGATGCATTATAATTTCATATGGTTACCTGTGAATGTTATGCCTAATTTTTATCAATAATATGAAATGTTCAAATTAAAAGTTGCGTTAGCTTACGTTTTAAATCTTAATGAATTTTTCGAAACATATTCTTGTGATTATTTAAATGTTTATTCAATTGTTCGGAATTGTGTTTTATTCTATAATGCCCTTATGACCCAATTCCAATGACGGATAACGGTTAGTGGTGTTACACCAAGTCAGGGACTAAAGCACTCCAACACTTCGAAGGAGAATAGTGGATTTGGCGATGGAAGGGGTCGAGTTCGTTGTCGTCCATGAACTCCTCCGTGTACAGTCCCAGTGCGATTCCAAACTCAGGTACGCTCGACTGGTGAACCAAACCACCAAGGCAGAACTGGACCATTCATGGATCATCAAACTCTGTCATAACAGTTTGGAAGTGAAAGCTCGAACAGAGTTCCAGTGTAAGCTCGAGGTACGTTCGCTCGATGATCCCAAAGAAGAGCTCTCATGGATCAGTCGACAGAAGGGCTCTGACCGTGTTAGCCAGTTGGATTTGTTCAAGTGCGGCCCAATCAATGCTGTGGCCCACACCTAAGGGTTGGGCTTGAAGTATCTGAAAGAGTTCTTCATAGGGTTCTAAGGGAAACTGAATAAAGGGGTGCCTAATCTCCGCAGTAGGACCCGAGGATGACGCTGCTCCTTTCCTCTTCTTTGAAGCGGGGACAGCAGTTTTCTTACCATGATTTAACATGATATCACAATGGCAAAATGAAATAAATAATAATAAAATATAAATTTACTCCCCAACAATAGCATGGAAGAATATGCAATGCATGTTAGAAATAAATAGAGATCCTTCATAGGAGTCATGTACTAAAAACAATTATGCTGAAAGATAACCTGATCAGATATTTTAAGTCATTACTATGAATAGAAATATGAGAATAATGCCTAATGAATAAATGCATATGGGAATGATAATATGGGAAATAGATTGAAGTCCATGGCAACACAAGAATGAATGTACCATAATCCATCAACTAGAATAGTAATAAACAAAGAGGATAAGCATGGCTATTATTATAACTATGAAGATTACCAGTCAAAATAAAACAAGAAAAATCAAATTAGTAAACGAAATAAAGAGGAAAGAATGAACAAACGCACTAGCTTGGTAAAGGAAAGGGCTTGGGTCGTCGATGGTGATGCTGTGGTCGGCACACGGGCATAGTAAGGAGGGCGTGGGCAAGAGTTGCGGCGGCTAGGTTTAGGGATTTTGGGGAAGGGGATGATATAGATTATGGGGCACACGGGAGTGCCCTTATTCAGCCCGTGTTTATCATGATTTTCAAATTTGGGCGCGTCTAAAATTCATCCCATGCCCGTATCCTTTGGGTGTGTTGGTGCACATGGTCGTGTCGCACGGCCGTGTTCTGCTTTGTTCGCTTCTCCCACGACCATGTATGGATGTCCACGCCCGTGTTATTTTGTCAGTCTTGACCATGGGTAGTGGGCACAGGTGTGTCGCACGCCCGTGTTGTTTTCTCAGTTTCAACCATGGCCTCTAAACACGGGCGTGTCGCACTCCCATGTTGTTTTGACAGATTCACCCATAGCCATGTCGCATGGTTGTGGCAACTTATTGATTCCCGTGTTAGAGAAAAAATTATGCCCTATTTTCACATGGCCATATTGCACGGCCGTGTTGCCTTCCGTAGTATAGGCATCGCCTAAGGCACACCCGTGGGCCTGGCCATGTGGTTCTGGAAAACCTGTGTTAAGTGTCTCGGTTAGTGTATTTAAATGTTAAAAACTAAAATTTAAAGAAGTTAACACCGTTAGTGCTCGGGTTGCCTCCCGAGAAGTGCTTATTTATAGTTTAAGCTCGAATTACCTCTCTGTTGCATGGTCATGGTGGTGTGAGGAGTTTACACTCCCCATCCCTGCTATTAATTTTATCAAAATAAGGTTTTAGGCGAGTACTATTTACCTTGAACGTACTAAATTTGGGATGTATTACCTCGACTGTGCCTTATGGGAAAATGCTAAGTACCGTAAGAGGGATTTCTCCATTAGGTTCAGAGGTCGCAATCCGAGGGTCTGCTGCATCTAATAGTACTTTGTCTCCAACCTTAAGTTGTTTTGGTGAAATATTGAGCTTGTCATGGGGTGGTTTTGGTCTATCGTGTGCTCTCGGTTTCTGTGTCCGCCATTCATCTAGTTCCTCGACTTGTAGCCTTCGTTCTTCATAGATGGGTTCTTTGTTGTTACTTGAACAAGGCTCATGTATGCTTTTCAAACGTATTTCCTGTAAGGAAGGTTGTACCATATGATCAGCATTAGTAGAATTTTGAGCTTGAAGAGTGATTGTTTCCTCGCCCACACGAAGTGTGAGTTCACCTGTACCAACATCAATTATAGTTCTAGCAGTTGCTAAAAAAGGCCTTCCTAAATTTAAAGGCATATCACTATCCTTTTCTATGTCTAGAACAACAAAATCAACTGGGAATATGAATTTTTCAATTTTAATGATTACATCTTCAATAATACCCTTAGGAAATCTGATTGTTTTATTTGCTAACTGAATGCTCATCCTAGTTTTTTTAGGTTTCCCAAGACCTAGTTGTTTAAACATTTTATAAGGCATGACATTGATACTAGTCCCTAAATTAGCCAAAGCATTATTAACATCTAAGCTACCAATTACACAAGGAATAGTAAAACTCTCTGGATCTTTTAATTTGTTGGTCAGCTTATTCTGTAGTATGGCTAAGCAAACTGCATTTAACTCCACATGCGATGCCTCATCCAACTTCCACTTATTTGTTAAAATCTCCTTTAAGAATTTGGCTGCATTTGGCATCTGTGAAAGAGCTTCAATAAATGGTAAGTTGATATGTAATTTTTTTAATAATTTAAGGAATTTACCGAATTGTTCGTTTGTGCGGTCTTTCCTTGTCGCCTTGGGGTATGGCACACGAGGTTTGTACTCTTTACTTACCGGTTTTTGTTCACTATGATCTACCTCACCTTTGCTTTTACTTACCACAATTCCATGCCTCGATTCTGGTTCATGTTCGACTAACCCTTCCTCATCTTGAATGGTAATTGCATTGAGCTATTCCCTTGAGTTAGATTCAGTGTTACTCGGTAATCTACCTTGTGGCCGTTCAGAAATCATTTTGATGAGTTGGCCTATCTAAGTTTCGAGCCCTTGGATCAACGCTTGTTGATTCTTAAGTGCTATTTCGGTATTCTGAAAGTGAGTTTCCGACACCGAGATAAACTTTGTTAGCATGTCCTCAAGGTTCAACTTCTTTTCCTGTTGGTGGGGTGGTTGTTGAAAACCCGGAGGATGTTGTGGCCTTTGATTCCCTTGACCACCCCACGAGAAGTTGGGATGGCTCCTTCAACCTGCATTATAGGTATTACTGTATGGGTTATTTTGAGATCTAAAATTCTTGTTACCCATATATTGGACTTGTTCCTCCTCGATGATAGGGTTGAAGGATTGATATTCTATGTGTACTCCTTCTCCATCTAAATCGCACCTCATCACTGGATGTACCTGAGTAGAACCACATAAACCATCAATCTTTTTATTTAAAAGTTCTACCTGGTTAGATAGCATAGCAACCGCATCAAGGTTGAAAACACCGGCCGTTTTCGTCGACTTTGTCCTCATAACTTGCCACTGATAGTTATTGAGTGACATTTGTTCAATAAATTCGTAAGCCACTTCAGGTGTTTTGTTGTTCAAAGTCTCACCGGCGGCTACGTCGATGAGTTGCCTTGTTAAGGGGTTCACGCCGTTGTAAAATGTCTGAACCTGTAGCCAAAGTGGTAACCCATGGTAAGGCCACCTTCTCAAAAGAGCCTTGTATCTCTCCCATGCATCAATGAGCATTTCTAGATCCATCTGTACAAAGGAAGAGATGTCATTCCTCAACTTAGCTGTTTTAGCCGGTGGAAAATACTTAAGTAAAAACTTTTCGGTTATTTGTTCCCAAGTAGTGATTGATCCTCGTGGTAGCGAGTTCAACCACTGTTTAACTGTGTTCCTTAATGAAAAGGGAAAAAACTGAAGGCGTATGGCGTCGTCAGAAATGCCATTTATTTTAAATGTGTCACAAAACTCTAGAAAATTTTCCAAGTGATTGTTTGAATCCTCATCCTACAAACCATCAAATTGAACAAATTGCTGTATCATTTGAATTGTGTTAGGTTTCAGTTCAAAATTATTTGTAGCAATAGCAAGCCGAACTATACTCGACTCAGTTCCTATTAAATTAGGTTTAGCATAGTCATACATAGTGCGTGGCACAGGATTCTAATTTACTGGGTTAGCAGCAATCGCAGGAGGTAGCAGATTTTCTTGATTTTCATCCATCTCCTCGGTTGTGGTTGCAGTATCATCCTCTTGCTCTTCCTCTGTGTATCTTAGGCTTTGCCTTATTTCTATTCGGTTTCTGCGAGCTGTGCGATCGATCTCACTATCAAACAGTAATGGTCCCGACGGGTTTCTTTTAGTCATAAACCATGAAAACCTACCAGAAGCAAATAAAAGGAAAATTAGAAAAGAAAATAAAATTTTAAAATGAAAAAAATAAAATGGCTAAAGTAATAAAAATCGAGTGTTCCTAATATCTTAGTTCCCCGGCAACAGCGCTAAAAACTTGATCATGATATGATGTGATATGTGCAATAAGTTTTATAATTTATGAATGTTCGTTCTTGAAAACTAACTATTATCACGACAAAGGCAAGCGCACCTTATCTAGTAGTAGTATAGCTTATGCCAAGACCGGGATGTCGAACCCAAAGGAACTAAATGTACTAGTATTAACTTTCTTTTTATTATCTAGCCTAATAATTAAGGGGTTTCTTTTATCTAAACTAATTACTAAACTAAGAATGCACAGGAAGAAAATTGGGAAAAACTTTTTGAGAAAATTGATTGATTAAGACAATACCCAAGGAAAAAATCACCTAGACTTCACTTGTTATTTGACTCTAAATCAGATGATTTATTCATTTGACTTGATCCGTAGAAATCCCTAATTTATATTATTATGTCTCTCGAGACTAACAACGTCTAACCCTAGGTTGATTAATTGAAATCACTTTCTAATTAACTCTCTAGTGTATGGATTTCCTTATTAGGTTTCACCCTAATCCGGCAAAATCTTGTCACCTTATCTCTAGGCGTGCAATCAACTCCGCTTAATTATGTTAGATCTACTCTTAGACAGGGACTTTTGCTCCTCTTCATAAGCACATCAGTACTTGAATCTGTAATACCCCATACCCGAGATCGACGATGGAGTCGAAAACGAGGTGTTAACGGACTTAATTCATTACTTAAACAGCTCAAACAATTTATTTTTAAAACTTCCAGAGAAGCTGGCAATCTGCGTCACAGTCGCTTAAAAATTCATATCTCAAGTTACGAAACTCAAAATCCAATTCCATAAATTTTCCCTCAAACTAGAGTCATATATCTATCAACTAATTTTTTTCTAGAATTTTTGGTCGGGTCAACTAGTACAGTTTATTAGTTAAAATCTCCCCTATTTCAGGGTTCGACTGCTCTAACCTCTGTGTATTAAGAATCAAATATTTCCCTATACAGAGTTCCAATTACTATGAAGTTTATTTCTAATAAAACTATACTCAATAAGAAATCTGTAAATGTAAATAATGAATTCTAATTATATTTGTACAATGTTTGGTGAATTTCCAAAATCAAAATAGGGGATCCAGAAATCGCTCTGGCCCTATTTCACAAAAATTTAAATATCTCATAAAATATATTTCGTTTACCTATTTTGTTTCTTCCATTTGAAAATAGACATAATAATCTTGTATTTCATAACTTATTCATCATTTAATTCCATTTCTATTATTTTTAGTGTTTTTTCAAATTCACGTCACTGCTACTGTCTAATTCTGTTTTGTGCTAATTTCACCTTTTTCATGATTTCCATGGAATAACTAGCATTTAGGCATACATAACACCAAACATGTCTTTGATTAGCCATTCCAACAGCTAATCATTATCAAGCATTTACATACCAATCATTAGCCATATCATAAGATCATACACACAAAATGGCTACGATGCTATACATGCCATACTCAAAATGAAACGTCTAGCTATACCAAAATAATCCTCGTGATAGTGTGCCCGGACCTCCGACGTGCTTTACGATCCCCGAGTTAGCTTGACAAAACTATAAAAAGAAGGAAAATAAAGGGGGTAAGCATTAAGCTTAGTAAGTTTGCATGCAAATAAATAACAACATTCATAAGAATTATCTTACTACTTGGCATGATACTACTTAATCCAACTTCATTAATTGTCATAGACATATTTAAAACTTCTTCACTTACTCACTTACTTACTTAATCAAATTTATTAATACATTTTACTTACCTTTTTCCTTATCAAGCATACATGAACATTATGTACTTACCTTTACTCTTCTAGCATGAACTTGTCTTACCGTTTTAGTATAACTCATCTTACCTTACCTTACCTTGATATTCTCTTTAAATTTTCCCGTTTAACCACTTGGAATATTAAGGATACGCGGGTACCTTACCATTGCCATGACTTGTAATGGTCTTACGTGGTATCCTTTTGAAACTTACCATTGCCATGTCTTGACATGGTCTTACATGGTATCCTTGCTTTATGAACTCACCAATGCCATGCCTTGGCATGGTCTTACATGGGACCTTTGCCTTATAGTAACTTATCAATGCCATGTCTTGACATGGTCTTACATGATTTCCTTGCCTTAGAGACCTTACCAATTTCCATGCCTTGGCATGGTCTTACACGGTATCCTTAAACCCTAATGTCATGACATTTGTATCCTACACATTCCTAATGTTCAACCGAGACTTTCTGAAATTTCTTCTCTGTCAATTCATGCTTAAGTCTTCTTTGAATAATTTCATAAAATAAATATACACATGCTGGAAATTAACAAAATTAACATAAAATAATAGAATATTGCATTTATTTACCGCAAACTTACCTCGAAACAAAATACGATCAACTATATCGATTTAGTCCACTATCTTTTTCTTTCCCCGGTCTAACTCCAGATTTTGTTCTTCTTGATCTATAATAAAAAATTTTAGCTTATTTAATACTCACATTTATTAAAACAGTCCTTGACCCAAACTTTGGCAAAATTACATTTTTACCCCTAAACTTTCACATATTTGCACTTTTTCCCCAAGGCTCGTAAATTAAACTTCATCCTATTTTCTTATGTTTTATGACATGCTGATCATTTTTCCCTTCTATGACAACATCAAATTCACACTCTAACATGTACTTATGACTATTAGGTATTTTTACCGATTAAGCCCTTTTACTCGTTTTCACTTAAAACCGAGTAGCACAAGTTGTCTAACATAATTTAAAACCTCATATTCTATCATAAAACACCAAAATACACAAATTTCACCTATGGGTATTTTTCCAAATATGAACCCTAGGTTGAATTATTGCTAGAATAAGCTTAATCAAGTTATCGGGACTCCAAAAACGTAAAGATCATTAAAAACGGGGCTTGGAATCACTTACTATGGAGTTTGAAAGCTTGAAACAAACCCTAGCTATGGAGAACCCTTGAAATTTCGTCCTAATGAAGAAGATGGACAAAAATTGGATTTTAATTTTGTTTTTAATTCATTTTAATAACTAAATGACCAAAATGCCCTTACTACTAAACTTTCCAAAAATCCCATCCATGTCCAATTTTTTTGTCCATAAACTTAGAAATTGGTCAAATTGCTATTTAAGACCTCCTCATTAATATTCCAAAGCAATTTCATACTAAAAACTTCTAGAATGCAAGTTTTGCAAATTATTCAATTTAGTCCCTAATCTCAACTTAAGCACTTTATGCATAGAATTTCATCACGAAATTTTCACACAATCATGCAATCATATCATGAACCTCAAAATAATAATAAAATAAATTTTCTACCTCAGATTTGTGGTTTCGTAACCACTATTCCGTTTAGGCCCTATTTCGGGATGTTACATTTCTCCCCCTTTTTAGGGATTTTCATCCCCGAAAATCTTACCTGTGAAGAGATTTGGGTACTATTTTCACATAGCCTCTTCGGGCTCCCATGTAGCCTCGTCTACCCCATGTCTATTCCATAGTACTTTCACAAGTGCAATACTTTTGTTCCCTAATTGCTTTATCTCTCGAGCTAGAATCTTTACTGGTTATTCACCGTAAGTCATGTCTGGCTGAATCTCAACCTCTGTCTGAGAAATCACATGTGATGGATCTGAATGATAACGACGTAGAATAGACACATGAAATACATTATGAATCTTCTCTAACTCAATCGGCAAAGCTAACCGATATGCTAATGGTCGGACTCTCTCAATCACTTCAAACGGTCCAATAAAACGTGGACTTAGTTTGCCTTTCTTGCCAAATTTGAGAACTTTCTTCCACGGGGATACTTTCAAAAACACTTTGTCACCAACTTGATACTCAATCTCTTTTCTCTTCAAATCTGCATACGACTTTTGTCTGTCTGAAGCTGCTTTCAAGCAATATCTGATGATTTTTACTTTCTCTTCTGTTTCCTTAACTAGATCAACCCCGTAAATCTGATTTTCCTTAAGCTCTGTCCAATACAAAGGTTTGCGACATTTACGTCCATACAAAGCTTCATAAGGTGTCATCTTCAAACTCGACTGATAACTATTATTGTAGGCAAACTCTACTAATGGTAAATATTTTTCCCAATTGCCTTGAAATTCCAGTACACAACATCTAAGCATATCTTCAAGTACCTGAATAACTCTCTCGACTGACCGTCGGTTTGAGGATGGAAAGCTGTACTAAAACTCAACTTAGTGCCCAAAGCCTCCTGTAATTTCTTCCAAAATCGTGAAGTAAATCTTGGATCTCTGTCTAAAATGATCGATAATGGTACCCCGTGTAGTCTGACTATCTCTGAAATATACAATTTGACCAACTTGTCAAGTGAATAATCCATACGAACTGGAATAAAATGAGCCGACTTCGTTAACTTGTCAATCACAACCCATATTGCATCTTTCTTTCTTGGTGTCAACGGCAATCCTGTCACAAAATCCATAGTAACTCGATCCCATTTCCATTCAGAGACTAGCACAGGCTGCAATAAACCTGAAGGTACCTGATGTTCGGCCTTTTCCTGCTGACAGATCAAGCATCTAGAAACAAACTCTGAAATGTCCCATTTCATTCCTACCCACCAGTACATTTTCGTCAAATCATTATACATCTTTGTACTACCTGGATGAATAGACAAAGAACTACTATGTGCTTCCTGTAAGATCTTTCAAATAAGGTCATCATTCTTTGGTACGCATACCCTATCTCGGAACATCAAACAACCGTCAGAACTGATTTAAAAATCTAACTCTATATCCGACCCACATTGATCTCTTTTGGCTAACAACTCACTGTCATTTTTCTGAGCTTCACAAATTTCTTCAAGAAACATCGGTTTAGCTCTCAACTCAGCTAAGATAAAACCATCATCTGATAAGGCTAGACTAGTGTTCAAAGCTCTTAATGCAAATAAAGATTTCCTACTCAAAGCATCAGCAACAACATTTGCCTTACTTGGGTGATAATCGATCACTAGCTCATAATATTTAATCAACTCTAACCATCTTCTTTGCCTTATATTCAAATCTTTTTGAGTCATCAAATATTTCAAATTTTGTGATCAGTGAATATGTGGCACTTCTCACCGTCCAAATGATGTCTCCAAATCTTTAGCGCAAAAACAATGGCAGCTAGTTCTAAATCATGTGTCGGATAGTTCTTCTCATGTGGCTTTAGCTATCTAGAGGCATAAGCAATTACCTTCCCTTCCTGCATAAGTACACAACCAAGTCCATTCATGGACGCATCACTGTAAATCACAAACTCGTTACCTGGTTCTGGTTGTACTAAAACTGGAGCTTTAGTTAACAATGCTTTTAACTTGTCAAAACTCTGTTGACACTTCTCAGTCCATTCAAACTTGACATCCTTTCACAGCAATCTTGTCAGTGGCGTAGCTATCATGGAAAATCCCTCTACAAATCGTCTATAATATCCGGCAAGACCAAGAAAACTTCTAACTTCTGATGCATTTCTAGGAGACTTCCAATCAACAATGGCTAAAATCTTGCTCGAATCAACCTTAATACCTTCACCTGAGACAATATGTCCAAGAAAACCAACTTCTCGTAACCAGAACTCACTTTTTCTGAACTTGGCATACAACTGATTATCTCTCAGAATCTGTAAAATTGTTCTCAAATACTCTACATGCTCAGTCTCATCATGAGAATAAATCAAGATATCATCAATGAACACAACTACAAACTTATCCAAGTACGGTCTGAAAATTCGGTTCATTAAGTCCATGAAAATGGAAGGAGCATTAGTCAAGCCAAATGGCATCACAAGGAACTCATAATGACCATACCTAGTCCGGAAAGCAGTCTTCAGGACATCAGACTCTTCTGAATTAACCCAAAGAATTTCACCATTTTCACACTTCAACTCAATGAATTTCTTTCCACAATTCACTATCACATCATGTTTAGTCAACCAATCCATACCAAGAATCACATCAAACTCATCAAATGGCAATAGCATGAGATCGGTCGGAAAACAGTAGCCTCTAATCATCAAAGGGCAATTTCTACATACTTTATCTACTAATACATGCTTGCTTAATGGATTCGATACTTTAATCACAAATTCTGTAGATTCTATAGGCATACTTATACTAGGCATCACTTTCATGCAAACATATGAATGGGTTGAACCCGGATCAATCAAAGTAATAACTCTAGTATCATGGAGAGAAAATGTACCCGTAATCACATCGGGGGAGGATGCCTCTTCACGAGTACGGATAGCATAAGTCCTCGCAGGTACTCTAACATCTGGCCTCACTGCTAAATCTCTAGATGCACCTCTATTATTTTCCCCAACTCCCAGATTTCTCAGTGTTCTACCTCTAACAGGAGCTTTTCCTGATCTTACATTCGGTATTGATTCCCTTTTAATCATTTCGGGACACTCCCGAATAAAATGGTTTGGCGCACCACATCGGAAACAACCTGTCTCAGTTGCTCGACATTGACCTGGGTGACGTCGACCACATTGGGGACACTTTGGTCTATCAGGCTGAACACTGCCAACGCTTGCAATCGAAGTGGTCTGAGCTTTCGGACTCATAAATCTTCTGCCTCTGTTTCGGCTAGAATATCCAGCTGAAAAATTAGATCTAGTGGAGAACTCTCTAGGCCTCTTGGATGTAGACTGAAATGACTTGCTCATTAGTCTTTTCTTCGTGTCTTGCGTCTCAATTTCAACTTTGCTCTTTCTTTTTAACAGCTCCTATGCCTTACAGGCTCTCTCAACTAGGATAACAAACTCTTTTATTTCTAAGACACCAATAGACAATCGTATATCATCATTAAGCCCATCCTCAAATCTTTTGCACATAATAGCCTCTGTAGACACACACTCTCGAGCATAATTGCTGAGTCTAACAAACTCGCGCTCATATTCAGTCACTGTCATATTGCCCTGTTTCAACTCTAGAAACTCTTTTCTTTTCTGGTCAACAAACCTCTGACTAATGTACTTTTCACGGAATTCCTCCTGAAAGAAGTCCCAAGTGACTCTCTCTTTCGGTACAACTGATACAAGTGTCTTCCACCAATGGTAGGCCGAATCTCTAAGGAGTGATACAACACATTTCATACATTCCTCAGGTGTGCAGGATAACTCATCAAAGACTCTGATAGTATTCTCGAGCCAAAATTCTGCCTTTTCTACATCATCATCTTTTGTAGCTCGAAACTCTTCGGCTCCTTGTTTTCTGATTTTATCAACTGGTGGTTTTTCTCTTACAACCGTACCTGTGACTGAGGGAGCTACATGGGTGGTCTGATGATCATGAGGGGGTGGAGGTCTAACAGCCGGATTCGTTCGAACGAACTTGGCAAACCATTCATTCATAGCTTGGAAGAAGGCTTCTCGAGTCCCTCCTCCTTGACTAACTGTAACGGGCCTTTCACTACTATTTGGTGGCACGGTCCCTTTTATGGGAGCGGTCACGTTACTCTGAACATCATCTGCACTAGCTTGTTTGGGATCCATAACTATAAAAGAAAACATTTTAAAATCGTCAAGAGTCGTCACACTATCAACACATAAGTATGGCATGTATAGCTAGACTCTTACTCATACTAAATATTCCGAGAATCGACTAAACTTTTGCTCTGACACCAATAAATGTAACACCCCGTATCCGAGACCGTCGCCAGAGTCGAACACGAGGTGTTAACGGACTTAATTCATTACTTAAACAGCTCAAACAATTTATTTTTAAAATTTCCAGAGAAGTTGGCAATCTGCGTCACAGTCGCTTAAAAATTCATATCTTGAGATACAAAACTCAAAATCCAATTCTGTAAATTTTCTATGAAACTAGAGTCATATATATATCAACTAATTTTTTTCTAGAATTTTTGGTCAGGTCAACTAGTACATGTTATTAGTTAAAGTCTCCCCTATTTCAGGGTTCATCTGCTCTGACCTTTGTGTATTACGAATCAAATATCTCCCTATACAAAGTTTAAATTACTATGACGTTTATTTCTCATAAAACTAGACTCAATAATGAATCTGTACATGTAAATAATGACTTCTAATTATTTTTTACAATTTTTTGTGAATTTCCAAAGTCAGAAGAAGGGATCCAGAAATCGCCCTGGCCCTGTTTCACAAAAATTTAAATATCTCATAAAATATATCTCATTTACCTCTTTTGTTTCTTCCATTTGAAAATAGACATAATAATATTTGATTTCATAACTTATTCATCATTTAATTCCATTTCTACTATTTTTAGTGATTTTTCAAATTCACGTCACTGCTACTGTCTGATCTGTTTTGTGCTAATTTCACCTTTTTCATGATTTCCATGGAATAACTAGCATTTAGGCATACATAACACCAAACATGTCTTTGATTAGCCATTCCAACAGCTAATCATTATCAAGCATTTACATACCAATCATTAGTCATATCATAAGATCATACACACAAAATGGCTACGATGCTATACATGCCATACTCAAAATGAAACGTCTAGCTATACCAAAATAATCCTCGTGATAGTGTGCCCGGACCTCCGACGTGCTTTACGATCCCCAAGTTAGCTTGAAAAAACTATAAAAAGAAGGAAAATAAAAGGGGTAAGCATTAAGCTTAGTAAGTTTGCATGCAAATAAATAACAACATTCATAAGAATTATCTTACTACTTGGCATGATATTACTTAATCCAACTTTATTAATTGTCATAGACATATTTAAAACTTCTTCACTTACTCACTTACTTAAATACTTACTTACTTAATCAAATTTATTAATACATTTTACTTACCTTTTTCCTTATCAAGCATACATGAACATTATGTGCTTACCTTTACTCTTCTAGCATGAACTTGTCTTACATTTTTAGTATAACTCGTCTTACCTTACCTTACCTTGATATTCTCTTTAAATTTTCCCGTTTAACCACTTGGAATATTAAGGATACGCGGGTACCTTACCATTGCCATGACTTGTCATGGTCTTACGTGGTATCCTTTTGAAACTTACCATTGCCATGTCTTGACATGGTCTTACATGGTATCCTTACCTTTTGAACTCACCAATGCCATGCCTTGGCATGGTTTTACATGGGACCTTTGCCTTATAGTAACTTATCAATGCCATGTCTTGACATGGTCTTACATGATTTCCTTGCCTTAGAGACCTTACCAATTGCCATGCCTTGGCATGGTCTTACACGGTATCCTTAAACCTAATGTCATGACATTTGTATCCTACACATTCCTAATGTTCAACCGGGACTTTCTGAAATTTCTTCTCCGTCAATTCATGCTTAAGTCTTCTTTGAATAATTTCATAAAATAAATATACACATGCTGGAAATTAACAAAATTAACATAAAATAATAGAATATTGCATTTATTTACCGCAAACTTATCTCGAAACAAAATACGATCAACTATATCGATTTAGTCCACTATCTTTTTCTTTCCCCGGTCTAACTCCAGATTTTGTTCTTCTTGATCTATAATAAAAAAAATTTAGCTTATTTAATACTCACATATATTAAAACAGTCCTTGACCCAAACTTTGGCAAAATTATATTTTTGCCCCTAAACTTTCACATATTTGCACTTTTTCCCCAAGGCTCGTAAATTAAACTTCATCCTATTTTCTTATGTTTTATGACATGCTGATCATTTTTCCCTTCTATGATAACATCAAATTCACACTCTAACATGTACTTATGACTATTAGGTATTTTTACCGATTAAGCCCTTTTACTTGTTTTCACTTAAAACCGAGTAGCACAAGTTTTCTAACATAATTTAAAACCTCATATTCTATCATAAAACACCAAAATACACAAATTTCACCTATGGGTATTTTTCCAAGTACGAACCCTAGGTTGAATTATTGCTAGAATAAGCTTAATCAAGTTATCGGGACTCCAAAAACGTAAAGATCATTAAAAACGGGGCTTGGAATCACTTACTATGGAGTTTGAAAGTTTGAAACAAGCCCTAGCTATGGAGAACCCTTGAAATTTCGTCCTAATGAAGAAGATGGAAAAAAATTGGCTTTTAATTTTATTTTTAATTCATTTTAATAACTAAATGACCAAAATGCCCTTACTACTAAACTTTCCAAAAATTCCATCCATGTCCAATTTTTTTGTCCATAGACTTTGAAATTGGTCAAATTTCTATTTAAGACCTCCTCATTAATATTCCAAAGCAATTTCATACTAAAAACTTCTAGAATGCAAGTTTTGCAAATTATTTGATTTAGGCCCTAATCTCAACTTAAGCACTTTATGCATAGAATTTCATCACGAAATTTTCACACAATCATGCAATCATATCATGAACATCAAAATAATAATAAAATAAATTTTCTACCTCAGATTTGTGGTTTCGCAACCACTGTTCCGTTTAGGCCCTATTTCGGGATGTTACAGAATCAATATCCAATATTAAAACAAGAATAATCCATAATTAAGAACAGTCAAATATTTATCATACAATTCAGATAATAATAACAAGATCCGTCTTAGTTTTCACTCCCCTTAGGTATTTAGGGGATTTAGTTCATATTTATAAAAGAAGACATCCCAAAAGAATGAATATAACAAAACATAAAGAAAACCCAAGAACTCTTGAAGGGAATTGAAGGGAGATCTTTAGTCTTGAAGGTGAATCCGGCTTCTGAGATGGATCAATCAGCTTTCCTCGAGTAATTCCCTCATCTTTACTCTGTGTGTCCCTTCTAATCCTCTTCTAGTGTGTTTAAATAGGCTTTAGAATGCCTAAAAGCCCTAAAGAGTGCCCTTTTTTGAATAAAATTAGACTTGGGCTCGACAGGGACACGCTCGTGTGACACGCCCATGTGTGATTTCTTTAATCCGTGTTCAAGGCTATTAAATAGGCACGGGCGTGTGGTCTACCCATGTAAGTCGTGCTCGATTCTGCCAAAAAGACACGACTGTATGGTCTACCCGTGTAAGGTAGTCTAGGCTGAGTTGATTTCCCATGTTGGCCCATTTTCTCTGTTTTCGGCCCGTTTCTCGTTCCTTTTACTCTCATGTGCTCACCTAGTATAAAACATGAAATTAAAGAATTAGGAGCATCGAATTCACCAAATCTAAGTTGAAATCATCTATAAATGTGCTAAGTATGGGATAAAAATAAGTATAAATCATGGTTTGTCAACGGTAATTTTTCCAAATTGTTAATTATAGAATGTATTAATTAATGTAATGATTAAATGAGTGAATTTCATCATGTTAGATCAAGAAAATTGAGATTCATGCTTAAATCAATAAAGTACGTGGTTAAGGACTAAAAGAGAATAATTAGCCGAAATTGCATTCGAGGTAAGTTCGTATGATAATAATAGTGCAATGTTATGTTTGAATTATAGTTCTTCACTATTATTGCATATATTGTATGATTTATTAAATATATTGGAAAAGTTTATGAAATGGTGTATATGATGTGGAAATATGACATGGAAGAATGTTACGTGAAATGCAAGAAAATGTTGATCCATGACAAGTGATGTATGCAATATGTGATGTGTGTTATGTAAATTCTTAAAAGCTTATTTGCTATTTGAGTTATGCCTTATTATGCTATGAAAGGGCAATTGATACTATGGATAGTGCGATCGACACTTTGAGTAAGTTCAACAGAGATAGAGTATCGAAAAATCCCATCTGAAGCTTAGGAATAGTCTAGGGTACATGTGACATGTCACTAGGAATTAAGAAATCCAAACTTGTTGAGTTAGTCCAAGTTTGTGATATATATGAGGTATCTAAGCTCGTTGAATTGGTCTGAGTTCGTAATGGATGTGATACATGGTTCTGGGCAACGGTCTTGTGTGTCCTACCGGTGGCTAGGTAATCCTTGAGTTGGACGGATACCTGACAGCTTGTGTGAGTAGCCCATGTAGCTACACCTTGACCGATAGCTTTTATGAGCACACCCGTGAGTAGATCTATTGTGAGCGTTACATGTTATGAGATAGCTTTGGCTACGTATGTATATATGACACTTATGTGCAAGTTTTCCGCGTATCCAATAGTATCCTGAGGGTTCAATGGGTAATGCAATAGATGTGGTGAAAGTCCTAAGGAGGGCATGTTAAAGAGGCATGGTTATATTATATATTACGATAAATACAGGTATGTACACCAAACTTATAGTTATTGAGACTTTGAAATGTTGAGACATCGGTAAGCTAAGATGTATGAATTATGATTATAAATTTTTTTGCAATATCATGTTAACTTATATTGTGCATTTGAACATGAAATTCATGAAATGGTGAGTTCATGATTAGTCAAAAGTGAACTAATGATAGTTATCATTATATTGCACCAAAATAGTGTTGGACATTAGCAGCTGTATGACTTTGAAAATCCACCAAAAATTATGGAAATTGAGTTAGAGGCTAAATAAAATATGAAATTAAATCTTAATGAGTATCGTTTCACATAGAATAAATGGTGTAAGCAAAAGAGTTTCATATTATGAAATATTTAAATTATTGCGAGACAGAGCTAGAATGATTTTGAAATCCCCTGTTATGATTTGAGAAAAACATTGAAAATTGTACAAAAATATTTATGGGTTATAATTTATATTTTTATAATTATTAATGAGTCTATTTTCAAGAGAAATAGATAGGAACACCATCTGAATCCGGTATTATGAGATAATTAATTTTTAGTGAAGAGTGATCGGAACTGTCAGACAACAAAAAAGGATAACTTTATAGAATAAACTGTACTAATTGGCTAAGCAAAAAATTTTGAAAATTTTATGGTAAGAATATATGTGAGTCTAGTTTCTGGGAAAATTAGAGGAGCTTAATTTGGAGTTTTGTAACTCTAGATATAACTAATTCAGTGACTGTGACTTGAGAAAATAACTTAACCTGAACGTAGGTAAAAAAAGGCAAATGATGATAGTATTACTTTGAGAGCATGTTGCAAGAATTGGCGGAAGCATGTTGATAAGTTGCTTATTATTTTCATATGGACTTACTAAGCGTGAAGCTTACTCCTTCCTTTCTATTTCTTTTAGCTTTGTAAGGTTAGCTCGGGGTTGGAGATTGTCGGAGGCAACGTCACACTATCAAATCACTATCATTGGGATAATAAAGCATATATTAGAAATTTCAAGTAAGTGGCATGTATTGGGATGTAGTTTATTGACATGTATTATTATGCTTTGGCTGAATGTATTGGCTTATATTGAGTTATATGTATATGGCCATGAGATTTGGCTCATATTAATTATGGCTTGTAAATCCAGCTATTCATGTCATGTCTAATGTTTATGATGTGAGTATGTTTGTTTGCCATGCATGGTTGGTACTATGATATGTGTGTTGGATGTATGCTCTATGACCAATTGAGGTGGTCATAGCCATATAGTAATTGCATGTTATAAAAACAACGTGTTAATGGTTGGACATGAGTGCTTGATGGATAAGTTGGTAACCATAATATAATGGTAAAAGTGATAATCAAAATAACAAGTCTTATGAATGTGAATTAAGGAAGCTAGACTTGGTATTGCATGAGTAGATGCATTACTTTTAAGAGACCATGTTTATGTTATGAATATGTCTTAATAAAGAGTGTTTAATCACAAAAAATGATGCCATGAATTGTAGTTTTAATATGTATAAGTTTGTAAGGGTTTATGGGTCACATAAAGGCTTGGAAAATAGCCTAAGTGTTGACTACACGGGCCAAGACACGGTCGTGTGGCTCAACCTTGTGAGGGACACAATCTGGAGACACAAGCGTGTGGCCTAACTGTATGGTTTGATTTGCATGTTGATGTCATAAACAGAGAGTTACACGGCCTGAGAACACGGGCGTGTCAAAGGCACACGGGCGTGTCCCTATGTCCACACGGGCGTGTGACCCTATTTCATAGAAAAAAAATTTCTAAGTTTTCCCAAAACTTCCTAAGGTTCTCTATTTAGTCCCTAACTACTTTCAATGCATGTTTAGGGCTTCGTAGGCCCGTGTATGGGACATTATGCATGTTTTTGAATAAATTTTAAATTTGAATGAAATTTTGTAGCCCAATTTTTGCATGTTGTGAACGATTAAGTCCGGTAATGCCTCGTACCCTGTTCCAGCATCCGACACGAGTAAAGGCTGTTACATTTTGTCCACACAGGCAAAGACACAGGCGTGTGTCTCATCCGTGTGTCCCCTGGTGTTGAATTTGAAACCAACTCAGTATGCTCTACACGGCCTCACACACTGGCGTGTGACTTGGCCGTGTGGCATAAGCCAATATACCCTATAGGTTTGGCATAGCTGATAAACCATAATTTATACATATTTTTATCCCATGCTTAGCACATTTATGGATGATTTCTCCTTAGATTTGGTGAATTCGATGCTCGTAATTCTTTAATTTCATGTTTTATACTTAGGTGAGCATAGGAGCGTAAGAAAAGCGAGAAATGGGCCGAAAAAAAAGAAAATGGACCCACATGGGAAATCAACACGACCTGGACTTCCTAAAATGGGTAAGCCACAAGGCCGTGTCCATTTAACAGCCTTGACCACGTGTAATGACCCGAATTTTTACAGTTATTGAAAAAGTACATTTCCGGGTCTCCGTTTCTGGAAAATAGATTTGTAAATATTTATTAAAATATTTACAAAGTTAAAAGAGTGATTAATTAAAGTTTAATGAAGCAAATTAGCTTAAATAAAGGATAATTAGATAAAAGGATTAAATTGAATGAAGTGTGAAAATTTAATTATAGGAAAAAAATTGAAAGGACTAAATAAGTAAATAAGCCAAAGGAGTGCCAAGTGTATGGCAAAAATAAAATACATGTGTAATAAGTATTATACATACATTTGTAATACATGTATGTATTTACTTATTATTTAAGTAAATAATTAATGTATTTATTATTATTAAATTGATATTATATGATGAATAGATTAAATAAAGACAAGTGTATAGTAATGATTTGGTACAAATGTATTAATAAAAAATACATACATTTGTAATATATGTATTTGATATTAAATGGATATTTATTATTTAGTGAAAGATATTTATTAAATAAATAATTATATTATAATATGTTTATATGATAAATAAATGTAAAATGACAAGTGTATAGTGAGGATGAAATACAAATGTAATAATATATGTGTGCCCAAGTGTAAAATAAATATTTGATATTAAGTAGATATTTAATAAAGTCATTATTATTGTTATTATATATTATATATATAAAGTAAAAAAAAGGAAAAAAAAAGAAACAGAGAAGGAGACGAAACAGGGGAAAGAAAGGAAGGAAAGAAAAATAAAAGGAAAATTGGGGTTTTTGAAGCCTTAAGTTTTACTAGGTAAGTCAATTTGATCCATTTTCTTGCAATTTTGATGTTTATGGAATCCTAGAGAAGAGTACTACATGAATTATATCAAAAGTTAGGACGTTAATGAATTTTTATGTGTTGATTAAGTTGAACAAAAAGATGAATTAAGGGCTAAATTGATAGAAATTCAAGTTAGAAATGAAATAAGGATCTAATTGTAAAGTGATTCATAAGTTTTATGCTTTAAGGACTAAATTGAAAGAATTTCAAAATTATGGTTTTATGATGAAAAATAGGTAATTATGTCTAAGTTTGGTTAAAAATTGAGTAGAAGTAAAGTATGAATTAAGATAGAAAAGTAAGTGAATTTAGTTAGGATTAAATTGAAATTAAAAGTAGAAAATCAACATTTTGCACTAAGACTATTTTGGACAGCAGCAGTAGTCTAAGTTTGAAAAATCCCCAAAAATTTTAAAAATTGAATTATAGGATGAATAAAATATGAAATTAAAGCTTATTGAGTCTAGTTTCTTATAGAAGAAACGTATAACAATTGAAATGTAAATTATGCGATATAATGAATTTTTTGAGACAAGGTCATAATGAATTCGGGTTCCCCTGTTCTGACTTTGGAAAATCACAAAAAATTGGAGAAAAATAATTAGAGGCTTAAAGTTATATTTTTAGAACCCCTAATGAGTCTATTTTCAGGATAAATCAACGGGAATATTATCTGAGTTTTGTACTGTGAGATAATTAATTTTTAGTGAAGAAGGGTCGAAACTGTCAGACAGCAGAACAGGGATAACTTTAATGAATAAACTGTACTTGTTGGCTAAACCAAAAATTCTGAAAATTTTATGGTAAGAAGATATATGAGTCTAGTTTCAGGGAAAATTAGTTGATATTAATTTTGAGTTTTATAGCTCCAGATATAAATAATTTAGTGACTATGACACAGATGGACAGCTTGAATATCCATAAAAGTAAATAATAAAAATTATAGATAATGTTACTTACAAGTGTGTTATATACATTAAGGATGTGGAATGGAGAGGAGGAGGAAGAAAATATATAAGAATATTCAGTTAGCATGGCTAATCTGCATGTTTTAAGCTCGTGGACTAAATTGAATAAAAGTAAAACTTTAGGGGAGCAAATTTTTGTAAAAATGTCAACAATGACTAAATTGAAGGGAATGAATTGTTTTATTATCTAAATTAATAAATTGAATGAAATTATCAATTTAATATTGGGTGAAATTTGGGAAAATGGTAAATTACCAATATGCCCCTAAATCTTGGTACTTCTGCAATTTAGTCAGGTAGGTTCGTATATATTGAATGAGTATGTAAATATGACAATTTAAATATTGTATCGTATTTTATATGATGTTTGAATTTAATATATGAAAAAGATGTTACATGAAACATGAAAATGAATACTAAATAATATAAATTAATTGAAATTATTCTAAAAATCTCGGTAATGCCTCGTATCCTATCCCGGTCTCAGGTACGGGTATGGGGTATTACACCACGGGCTGGAGTAATCGCACACGGGCATGTCCCTATCAAGCCCAAGTATAGTCCTATTCGGAAAAGGTCACTTTTGAGGGCTCTTAGGCATTCAAAAGCCTATTTAAACACCTGATGAGGCACTTAGAATGGACACACAGAGTAGGAGGCAAGGAATTACTCAAGGGAAGCTGATTGATCCATCTCAGAAGCTGGATTCATCGTCAAGACTGAAGATCTCCCTTTAATTTCTATTCAGGGGTTTTGGGTTTTCTTTATGTTTTGTTATCTTTATTCTTTCGAGATGTTTTCTTTCATAAGTATGAACTAAACCCCCTAAATACCTAAGGGGAATGAAACCTAAGATAGATCTTGTTATTATTATCTGAATTGTATAATAAATATTTGACTTGTTCTTAATTATGTGTTATTAATTGTTGTTTTAATATTCCAGGATATTGATTCAAGTTAATGTTCTTATTCAGAGGAGAAAAAGACCCTGTCTAAGAGTAAATTTGTCGTAATCAAGCGGAGTTGATTGCAGCTTAGAGATAAGGTGATAAGATTTTGCCGGATTAGGGTGAAACCTAATAAGGGGGTCCATAGATCGAGTTAATACAACACTAGAGCGTTAATTAGAAAGAGATTTCAATTAATCAACCTAGGGTTAGACGTTATTAGTCTCGAGAGAGATAATAGTATAACTTAAGGATTTCTACTGATCAATTCAAATGAATAAATCGTCCGATTTAGAGTCAAATAACAAGTACAGTCTAGGTGGATTTTTCCTTGGGTATTGTCTTAATAAATCAAATTTTCCCAAAAGTTTTCCCCAATTTCTCTCTGTGCATCCTTAGTTTAGTTAATTAGCTTAGATAAACAAAGCCCTTAATTTTAGGCTAGATAATAAAAAGGAAGTAATTACTAGTACTCTTGGTTCCTTTGGGTTCGACAATCCGATCTTGCTAAAGCTATACTACTGTTCGATAGGTACATTTGCCTTCATCGTGATAATAGTTAGTTTCAAGAAAGATTAATTATAAATCTTTTAAAACCTATCGTGAATATCACATATCAAGTTTATGGCACCATTACCAGGGAACTAAGATATTAGGAACACTCGATTTTTATTACTTTAGCCATTTTACTTTATTTGCAATTTAAATTTTTATTTTCTTTTCTAATTTTTCTTTTATTCGTTCTTGGCAAGTTTTTATAGTGTATGACTAGAAGAAACCCGTCGAGACCATTACTGTTTGATATTGAGATCGATCGCATAGTTTGCAGAAACCGAAGAGAAATAAGGCGAAGCTTATGATACACAGGGGAAGAGCAAGAGGAAGATACTTCAACCACAATCGAGGAGATGGCTGAAAACCAGGGAAATTCACTACCTCCTGCGATTGCCGCTAATCCAGTAAATCAAAATCTTGCTCCGCATACTATGTATGATTATGCTAAACCTTTTTTAACATGAACTGAATCAAGCATAGTTAGGCCTGTTGTTGCTGCGAATAATTTTGAACTGAAACCTAACACCATTCAAATGATCCAATAGTTTGTTCAGTTTGATAGTTTGTAGGATAATGACCCAAACACTCATTTGGCAAATTTCTTAGAATTTTGTGACACTTTTAAAATCAATGGTGTTTTTGATGATGCCATTCACCTTCGATTATTCCCTTTTTAATTGAGGAACAAAGCTAAACAGTGGTTGAACTCGTTACCATGAGGGTCAATCACTACTTGGGAACAAATGACTGAAAAGTTTTTATTAAAATATTTTCCCCCGGCTAAAATAACTAAATTACGTAATGATATCTCTTCTTTTGTGTAGATGGATTTAGAAACACTCTATGATGCATGGGAGAGATACAAGAACCTTTTGTGAAGATGCCCTCACCATGGGTTACCACTCTAGCTACAGGTTCAAACGTTTCACAATGGCCTGAATCCTACAACTAGACAGATGATTGACGCAGCTACTGGTCGAACTATCAATAATAAGACACCTGAGAATGCTTATGAATTTATAGAAGAAATGTCACTGAATAATTATCAATGGCAAGTCATGAGGACAAAGCCAACGAAAATAGCCGGCATTTTTAATGTCGATTCGGTCACCATGCTCTCTAATCAAGTAGAACTTTTGAATAGAAAAATTGACAGTTTTCTTGGTTCTTCACAGGTTTATCCAGTAATGCAGTGCGAAGCAAGTGGAGGTGGATCAAGCAATTCGGAATACCCTCGAAATACCTACCCTATGGCCATCACATGAAGAACGAGTAGTTAAATTACTTGGGTAATAATCCTCGATCTCAAAATAATCCTTATAATAATACTTACAATGTAGGTTGGAGGAACCACCCAAATTTCTCATGGAGAGGCCAAGGGAATCAGAGACCACCACCTCCAGGCTTCCAACAACCACCCTACCAACAAGAGAAAAAGTCAAACCTTGAGGAGATGCTAACAAAATTCATCTCAGTATTAGAAACTCATTTTCAGAATATCGAGACAGCACTTAAGAATCAACAAGCATCGATCCAAGGACTCGAAACTCAGATAGGATAGCTCGCCAAATTAATATCTGAATGACCACAAGGTAGCCTGCCGAGTAACACTGAATCTAACCCAAGGGAATAACTCAAGACAATTACTATCCAAGACAAGGAAGGGTTAGTGGAACCTGAACTAGAACCGAGGCAAGAAATTGTTGTAAGTAAAAGCAGAGGTGAGGAAGACCACAGTGAACAAACACCTGTAAGTAAAGAGTACAGACCTCGTGTGCCATATCCCAATGCGACAAGAAAATACCGTACAGATGAACAATTCGGTAAATTCCTTAAATTATTAAGGAAATTAACATATTAACTTACCTTTTATTGAAACTCTTTCATAGATGCCAAACGCAGTCAAATTCTTAAAGGAGCTTTTAACAAATAAGTGGAAGTTGGATGAAGCGTCGCATGTGGAGCTAAATGCGGTTTGCTCAGCCATACTACAGAATAAGCTGGCCAACAAATTAAAAGATCTAGGGAGTTTTACGATTCCTTGTTTAATTGGTAGCTTAGATGTTAATAATACTTTGGCTGATTTAGGGGCTAGTATCAATGTCATGCCTTACAAAATGTTTAAGCAACTAGGTCTTGGGAAACCCAAACAAACTAGGATGAGTATTCAATTAGCCGATAAAACAATCAAATTTCCTAGGGGCATTATTGAAGATGTACTCGTTAAAATTAATAAATTTATATTCCTTGTTGATTTCGTTGTTTTAGACATAGAAGGGGATAGTAACGTTCCTTTAATTTTAGGGAGGCCCTTTTTAGCAACTACTAGAACAATAATTGATGTTGGCACAAGTGAACTCACACTTCGTATGGGAGATGAAACAATCACCCTTCAAGCTCGTAATTCGAGTAACACCTCAAAAATTGAACGTGGTGGTATAAATCATCCTACTAAAACTGACCATGTGGTGCAACCGACTTTTCAGGAAATAGGTTCGAAGAGCATACATGAGCCATGGTCAAGCAACAACAAAGGACCTATTTATGAAGAACGAAGGCTACAAATCGAGGAACTAGATGAATGGCGGACACATAAACTGAAAACACATGATACACCAAAACCATGCCATGACAAGCTAAAATTTTCCCCAGATCAACTTAAGGTTGGAGACAAAGTGCTATTAGACGTAGTAGACCCTCGTATTACCACTTCTGAACCAAATGAAGAAATCCCTCTTACGGTACTTAGAATTTTTCCATACGGTATAGTCGAGGTAATTCATCCTAAATTCGGCACGTTCAAGGTAAACAGTACTTATCTTAACCCTTATGTTGATAAAACTGATAGTAGGAATGAGGAGTGTAAACTCCTCGAACCACCATCACCAGGCAACAAGAGAGGTAAGTCGTGCTTAGACTATAAATAAGTGCTTCTTGGGAGGCAACCCGAGCACTAACAGTATTGATTTCTTTAAAAATTTAGTTTTTAACATCTATACACTAACCGAGTCCTTGAAACACAGGTTTTCTAATCCACACAGTCAGCCACACGGGCGTGCCTTAGGTCGTGCTCACACCACAAGAGGAGACACGGTAGTGCGATACGACAATGTGAAAATAGAGCAAAAACGTTTCCCCAACACAGGATCCGATAAGTTGCCACGGTCGTGCGACATGGCCATGGGCAATCCTGCCAAATCAACATGGGCGTGCGGCACGACTGTGCCCACCGACCGTGGTCGAGCCTGTTAAAATAACACGGGTGTGTGCCTACATACACGGGCCTAGGAGAAGTGAACAAAGAATGACACGGCCATGCAACATGGCCGGGTGCACAAATGCGCCCAATTTCGAAAACCACGAAACGCATGGGCTGAAATGAAGGCACACGGGCATGTCCCACGGTCGTGTGACCCAATTTCTTTATAAACACCTATTATTTATTTTATTTTTATCTTTATATTTTGAAATTACTTTCTATTTCCTTTTAATACTATTTTACCTTGAGTTTTTATAATTTTTATTCAGCTATTTCTTTACAAGTAATTATGCTTCTTTATATTTCCTAAAAAGTTCCTGATTCTATCATAGTTATAAGGAGCTCCAAAGCTCACTATTACTTAGGAACTTGCAACTCCATTGGAAAAGGTTCTCCACAACTACCAAATGCTGCCCAACCACCATGATAACCTCTTCGTTGGACACTATGGTTGTGGAACCCAACCTCTACTACCACCGGAGTATCCTCCTCCACTCTCATCATTGCCTTGGCCGATTATTCTCCATAACTCTAATTCAATAAGTTCATTTATCATTCAGGAGGTTTCACTTCTCTCCCTATCTTATGATGATATATCTATATTTTTTAATATATCTATCTTTGTACATTGAGGGCAATGTACATCTTAAGTGTGGGGGGTCTTTTATATCATCATTAGAAATCCCTAAATTTTGTCTCATTCTCACGTGAATCACTCATATCACTATTAGAATGAATTGTAATTAATTTATGATTTTTATTGATATGTCCTCAATTAAAACATAGGCATTTATGCATTGATTGTTTAAACTTTAAGACATTAGGGAATCAAGCATGATAAGTTGATTTTTGAACAATTAAAAACTTTTAGATTGTTTCCCTAAGTTTAGGTATTATCTTGAATTGAAATTCACAAGTTTAAACATCAAAAAGCCATAGTTTTTGTGAGATCTTGAGCCTTTAGAGCATATTTTATTTCTTTCATGCTCATTTTTATTATGAGTGTGTCAGTATTGATTTGTTATTCTAGAACTTTTTTTATTATGCATGTCAAGACCATACCATTTGATTTGATATGTCGAGATGATAAAGGCACTTAGGTTTAACCCACTCACTCCACAAAAGCCTACCTTCATAATTAACCCTTAGTGATCCCCTTTGAGCCTAATAAGCCATTAATTGATTTACCCTTAATATAAACCCATAACCCATTATTGTTGAAATCCCCTAATTTGATCCTTATTTTTGTCGAGATTTGATTTGAATTAATTGCTTAGCTATGTTTATTCTTCGTTGCAATAATTAAGTTCTATGTTACTTGACTTGTTCTTAAAAAAAACAATACTTACATACATATTAGTAGTAATTCATCGTTTTTGTGCTTGAGTGTTAATTCCATATTTTGAGATGAAGCACACTTGTATTCAACTGATAATTAGTTATTTTTCTAGTTAGGTGATTTCTTCAATTCAATCTCGATTCTAACCTTTTCTTTCAGCTTGTGACCACAAACCCTAACCAAAGCCACGTTACAACCCTCTAAAGACCTTTTTTGATTGATGTATCATCTCAATATATAGTGGTGGAGATTTGATTTTCATGCAAGCCTATGGTAATAAATTTTCATATTGCCTAATGAGTGCTTTATTTGATGTCCTTAAACACCTCGAGTGATTTGAGTGAATCTTTAGTGAGGATGTTATGTTAAACTCTGTGATATTTTGATCAAAGGTGATTACTTGATGAGGGGGCACACCTATGTTTTCATGATAAAATGCTTAACTTGGAATGTTTGAAACATTGATGTACCTTTAGTTGCATTTTCAATGTATGATTACTTATGGATTATTTTGAGATATTATTAATAGGGATTATAAATTGAGAAGAATTTATTTTGATTGTGAGTTGAGGATTTTGCTTAAGGACAAGAAAACGCTTAAGTGTGGGGGTATTTGATAAACAGTAATTTATACATATTTTTATCCCATGCTTAGCACATTTATGGATGGTTTCTCCTTAGATTTGGTGAATTCGATGGTCCTAATTCTTTAATTTCATGTTTTATACTTAGGTGAGCATAGGAGAGTAAAAAGAGCGAGAAACGGGCCTAAAACGGAGAAAATGGACCCACATGGGAAATCAACACGGCCTGGACTTCCTCACACGGGTAAGCCAGACGGCTGTGTCCATTTGGCAGGATTGAAGCACAACTTACACGGGTAGACTACATGCCCTTGCCTATTTAACAGCCTTGACCACAGGCTGGAGCAATCGCACACGGGTGTGTCCCTTTCAAGCCTAAGTATAGTCCTATTCGAAAAAGGCCACTTTTGAGGGCTCTTAGGCATTCAAAAGCCTATTTAAACACCTGATGAGGCACTTAGGATGGATACACAGAGTAGGAGGCAAGGAATTACTCAAGGGAAGTCGATTGATCCATCTCAGAAGTTGGATTCATCGTCAAGACTGAAGATCTCCCTTCAATTTCCTTTCAGGGGTTTTGGGGTTTCTTTATGCTTTGTTATCTTTATTCTTTTGAGATGTTTTCTTTCATAAGTATGAACTAAATCTCCTAAATACCTAAGGGGAATGAAACCTAAGACAGATCTTGTTATTATTATCTGAATTGTATGATAAATATTTGACTTGTTCTTAATTATTTGTTCTTAATTCTTGTTTTAATATTCCAATATATTGATTCAAGTTAATGCTCTTATTCAGAGGAGGAAAAGACCCTATCCAAGAGTAAATTTTTCGTAATTAAGTGGAGTTGATTGCACGCCTAGAGATAGGGTGATAAGATTTTGCTGGATTAGGGTGAAACCTAATAAGAGGGTCCATAGATCGAGTTAATGCAATACTAGGGCGTTAATTAGAAAAAGATTTCAATTAATCAACCTAGGGTTAGACATTATTAGTCTCAAGAGAGATAATAGTTTAACTTAGGGATTTCTACGAATCAAGTCAAATGAATAAATTGTCCAATTCAATGTCAAATAAAAGTGAGGTCTAGGTGGATTTTTCCTTGGGTATTGTCTTAATAAATTGAATTTTCCTAAAATTTTTTCCCCAATTTCTCTCTGTGCATCCTTAGTTTAGTTAATTAGTTTAGATAAACAAACCCCTTAATTTTAGGCTAGATAATAAAAAGGAAGTAATTACTAGTACTCTTGGCTCCTTTGGGTTCAATAATCCGGTCTTGCTAAAGCTATACTACTGTTCGATAGGTACACTTGCCTTCATCGTGATAATAGTTAGTTTCAAGAAAGATTAATTATAAATCTTTAAAACCTATCGCGAATATCACGTATCAATAGCCTAGCACATGGCCTAGAAAACGGGCGTGTATGGCCATGATTGGGGCACACAGGCGTGTGTATTGGCCGTGTGACCCAAGACAAAGAGTTTCCCTGGGTTGTACATGGGTTAGGACACAGCCATGTGCTCTCATACTGAATGTCCACACGGCCTGTGACATGGGCGTGTCTAGTGGCCGTGTGAGACACACAGCCTTGCCACACAGGCATGTGTCCCCTATTTTGGGAAAAATTTTATAAGTGTTCCAAATGTTTTCAAGGTTACCAGTTTGGTTCTGAACCACTCCCAATGTATGCTTAGGGCTTCATAGGCTCGTATTAGGGACAATTTGTTTGAGAGTGAATGAAGATTTTGTGAAATGGTTAAATGTATGATAAAAGCATGTATAAATGTGTTGTAAGTTCGATATGCTCCGTAACCCTATTTTAACGTTGAATACGGGTGAGGGTGTTACATTTATTAGTATTGGAGCTACGATTTAGTCGATTTTAGGACTAATGTAGCTCATGTGAGGGTCTAGCTATACATACATATATAAACTATGATAGTGTGATGACTCCTGACATTTTTAAAATGTGTTTTTATATAGTAAATGGATCCTAATCAAGCTATAGCAGATAAGGTTGAAAGTAATGCGCCAGCTACCACTCAAAGGATAGCACCTTCTGATTCTAGACCTGTGTTGAGTAGTCACGGAGGAGAGGCTAAAAAAGCCTTTTTCCAAATGATGAATGAGTGGTTCACACAATATGTCTGAAAGAACCCAACTGCTCAACAACCTCCACCTCCTCCTTATCCCCAACCGGTTCTCGTAGGTCCTCAAGGTGTCAAACTTTTAAGATTGAATAAGCCTCTAGTTGATACGATCTGTAAACATGGGGTTAAGGAGTTTAGAGCTAATGTTGACAATGATCATGAGAAAGCTGAGTTTTGGCTTGAAAACGCTATAAGAGTATTTGATGAGCTTTCTTACACACCGACAGAGTGTTTAAAATGTGCTATATCACTCCTAAGGGGCACCGCATACCAATGGCGAAATACGTTAGTATCGGTGGTGCCAAAAGAGAGAGTCACCTAGGATTTCTTTCAGGCCGAGTTCTGGAAGAAATACATAAGCCAACGGTTTGTGGATCAAAAGTGCAAAGTGTTTTTAGAATTGAAACAGGGTCGTATGACCGTAACTGAGTACGATAGAGAATTTGTGCGGTTGAGTAAATATACTTGAAAGTATGTTTCTACAGAAGAGATCATTTGCAAGTGGTTTGTTGACGGGCTTGGTCTCAGACCACTCCCAATGTATGTTTTGGGCCTCGTAGGCTCGTATTAGGGACGAATTGTTTAAGATTAAATGAGGATTGTATGAAATGGTTAAATGTATGATAAAAGTATGTATAAATATGTTGTAAGTCCAGTAATGCTCCGAAACCCTATTCTGGCGTTGAATACGAGTGAGGGGTGTTACAAGTCAACCTTTCCCTCATCAATGCACCATTTTTGTCTTGCAATAACTCTATAGTGTCATTGCTTTTTTCCAAGCATTAGGAAAAGCATGGAAATATTTGAATTTGAGTCACCAACTTTCAACCAAAAAACTTTCACCCTTTTTTTCCATTTTTCCTCTTCATTTTCAACAATCATATTAAAATTAAGCTTGAACCTCCCAAACTCCTTATACGAGACCAAATCATTACCATTATCCCGTAGTTTCTCAAGCTTGGCACAAATATAATTTTTGCAATTGAACTTCCCAATCAGTGTTACATCTCCAACTACTTAATTTACTAAACCAATTTGCTTTCTATATCACATTTGCTTACCCCATCTCTCCCCAACTTCCCTTAACCACCTCTTCATGGTCATTATGAGAAGGACATTTGTTTTCCAACTTAAATTTATGACAACGCCATTGTTTAGAAGCAACTTGAGAAAATCTTTGTTTCCCATCCATAGAAGATTATTACCAGGAACTATCAAATTTAAAATCTCACAACACTCCCTCCTTCAACTCCTCTTCAAGAGTCACTAATTTTATTATTATTTGGGCCCTTAATCAACATGTTAATTAAATTTTGGGGATATTTTTTCAATTTGAACATCCTCCTTGTAGTCCCATAGAACTACCAATCCTCCCCTTCCAAGTCAGTCCACCAAATTTTTTTTTCAAATTTTAGTTTGATATGAACATCTTTCATCTTGTCTCTCTAAACTAGTGTTTCAATAAAAAAAAGTTTAAACTTAGCTTGAATTAAAGTACAATGTCTTGTTGTGCAAGAATTTCCTAGTGGTTTTCGAGATCTCCACAGTTCCAACTTCAAATTTTCATTACACATGATCGACCCCATCAACAAGACCTATCGATATAGATTTGTGATAATCCTTAGAGTGCTCATCTTTTACCTCTATTGAATCCTTGGCAGAAACATTAGAAGCAAAATTTGGCTCAATTTGAGCTCTATTCTTCCTATCCACAAAGCCCATTAGGTTTTACTCTTTATCAAGGTACAATTCTATCCTGAAATGGTCTTAAGATTTCTCCAATTTACCAATCCCAACCAGCTCCCTATTAACCCCTATTACGATCCCTAACTTACTATAAACTTGTTGCACACAATTTGAATTATTTACCAATTCCATAAACACTTAAATGAATTTATAATATTCAAATTTCATAACCCACACTCAGCTGGCACAAGGCCCAATAAATTACACAAAATGGGCCCACACAGCTGTGTGGCCCAGACGACCTAGCACACTGCCAACCACATGCCTGTGTGGCTCACATAGCCCAACCACGGCCAGTCACATGACCATGTGACCCACACGGTCGTATGGCATCGTCTGCCAATTTTGAATTTTCACAAAAATTTCTAGATTTTTGTGACCTTTCTCAATATCTACAGGTTTGAACACATACCTTACTACCTTTGGGATGTCGGCACTGAAGCAGCAATCCAAGTTCTTGCACACAACATCCAAGGCCAACCCAATTAGCAACAAATATCGAAACCAAACAAAAGAGAAAGGAAATGAATAGGGGAAAAACGACAGAGGGAGTTTACAAAAATTTTAAAGAGAAAATTTTTTATTCTTTCCATTGGTTCACTCGATGCAAAAATTCCCCAACAGTTCAAGCCTTTCGAGGTGTCTGTTGAGCCAATTTTCACCTTTTGTGCAAAACTATCGAAAATAAAACAAATTTGTGAAAATTTATTATAAAAATAATTAAAATTCAATATGCTAATAATTTAAGTAGAAATTAATTATTTTATAATTAAAGTGTGAATTTTGACAAAATTAACTACGAAACTGCATGAATTAGAGCTCAAAAGGTGCTGAAAAAGTCTATATTTTTGTGTTTCCACACCCCCAAACTTAATTCATTACTTGTCCCGAGTAATGCAAAAATGGTACAAATTTTGTTGGAAACACTTGTGAAAAATTCCTTGAGAAAACATTCTTCTCAAAATTATGAATTTAGTATAATAATGCTCAAGAGCAAAAATTTTGAAATTTATACTACTTAAGTAAATATATCGCTCAAATTAATCTCAATTATTATTATGATAGCAAAAATAGACTAAATGCTTTATCAATAAAGACATGTTAAATCCCTACCAATTTGATTTTATTTCCTTATTTAGGATTAAACTGCAATCATTAAGTGTAATTTATGCCTTCATATGTTGAAAATAGCAATTAAGTTTAGTTTATACCACCAATCCTCCTCTTCAAAGTCAGTTCACCAAAAAAAAATTCAAATTTTAGTTCCATAAGAACATCTTTCATCCTGTCTTTCTAAACTAGTGTTTCAATAATAATAAAAAAAGTCTTTGTTTACCATCCATAGAAGATTATTACCAGTAGCTATCAAATTTAAAATCTCACAACACTCTCGCCTTCGACTCCTCTTCAAGAATCACTAATTTTATTGTTATTTGGGCCCTTAATCAACACATTAATTAAATTTTGGGGAAATTTTTCAATTTGAACATCCTCCTTGTAGTCCTATAAAACCACCAATCCTCCCCTTCCAAGTCAGTCCACCAAAAAAAAAATTCAAATTTTAGTTTGATATGGACATTTTTCATCCTATCTCTCTAAACTAGTGTTTCAATAATAATAAAAAGTCTAAACTTAGATTGAATTAAAGTGCAATGTATTGTTGTGCAAGAACTTCCTAGTGGTTGTCGAGCCCTCCACAATTCTAACTTCAGATTTTCATTATGGATGATTGACCCCATCAACAAGACCTATCAATATAGATTTGTGATAAGCCTTAGAGTGCTCATCTTTTACCTCTACTGAATCTATGGCAGAAACATTAGAAGAAAAATTTGGCTCAATCTAAGCTCTATTCTTCCTATCCACCAAGCCCATTAGGTTATACTCCTTATTAAGGTACAATTCTATCCTAAAATGGTCTCAAGATTTCTCCAATTTACCGATCCCAATCAGCTCCCTATTAACCCCTATTATGATCCCTAAATTACTATAACCTTGTTACACAAAATTTGAACTATTTTCCAATTCCATAAACACTTACATGAATTTATAATATTCAAATTTCATAACACCTACACTTGGCCAGTACAAGGCCTAACAAATTGCACGAAATGGGCCCACACACCAGTGCGGCCCAGACGACCTAGCATATGGCCATGCGCATGACCGTGTGGCTCACACAGCACAACACATGACCAGTCAGACGATATGAAGGTTATAACTCACACGTTACTGCCTCTGGGATGTCGGCACTAAAGCAACAATCCAAGTTCTTGCACACAACATCCAAGGCCAACCGAATTAGCAACAAATATCGAAACCGAAACTTGAATTTGGTATTTACCACTTAATAAAACCAGCCCCTAAACTAGCATTTAGTCACTTACTGTAACGCCCCCGTACCCGAGACCGTCGCCAAAATCGAGCACGAGGTGTTAACGGACTTAATTCATTAATTTTACAAATTAAACAATTTATTTTAGAATTTATAGACAAGCTGGCTAACTGTGTCACAGACGCTAAAGAAATCATATCTCGAGTTACAAAACTCGAAATCCAATTCCGTAAATTTTCCCTGAAACTAGACTCCGATTATAATTAATAATTTTTTTCTATTATTTTTAGTCGGTCCAATTAGTACAGTTTATTAGTTAAAGTCTCCCCTATTTCAGGGTTCGGCTACTCTGACCCCTGTGTACTACGAATCAAATTTCTTTCTGTACAGAGATCCAATGACTATGACGTTTGTTTCTATTAAAAATATACTCAATAAGGAATCCATACATATAAAATTTGAGTCCTAATTATTTTTACACAATTTATGGTGAATTTATAAAGTCAGAATAGGGATCCAGAAATTGCTCTGACCCTGTTTCACTAAAACGTAAATATCTCATAAAATACAACTATTTTACCTATTTTCTTTCTTCTACATGAAAATAAATTCATTAAGCTTCAATTCGATATTTTATTCATCATCTAACTCTATATCTACTATTTTTAGTGATTCTTAAAACTCACGTCACCGCTGCTGTGTGATTCTGTTTTATAGCCAATTTCACCATTTTATGGACTTCCATAGATTAGTTAGCATATAAAGCATACGTGTTATCAAATATAATCTCGATTAGCCACTCCAATAGCTAATCATTCTCAAACATTTCCATGCCATCCATGAGCTATATCATAAGATTATATACACAAAAGGATTATAATGCTATACATGCCATATTCCCAAAATATGCAAGCCACCATACCGAGATGGTCCGTTGATAGTGTGAGCGTGCCTCCAACCGTCCTGATCTCCAAACCGGCTTGTCAAAACTACAAGGAATGGAAGGGAAGGAGTAAGCATAAATGCTTAGTAAGTTCACATGCATATAACAAATAACTTAACAAAGCAATTATACCAACCAACATTAGCATAATATCACCAAAACATATATCACATTTCTATCCATCATTCATCGTCTTACTACATTATTGTTGTCGTATCAAGTCTCAACCCGATGGTTAAGTACATACCTGTCCAAAGTGCCCATTCCACAACACTTACCAATACGTCACTTGCATCTTGAGCATTCTTCCATTTCACTAGAATTTTACCCGTTGAACACATCGGAATATAACTCGGATACATGGAAAGTTTGCACATAAGTGCCGCATATGTAGCCAAGCTACCATGTAACCCGCCCATAAGCGAACTCGGACTCAACTCAACGAGGTTGGGCATTCGCATCCATAAGTGAACTCGGACTCAACTTAACGAGCTCAGATGCCTAGTTACATCTCACAAACTCGGACTCAACTCAACGAGTTCAGATGTTCGCATCCATAAGTGGACTCGAACTCAACTCAACAAGCTCGGATGCCTAGTTATATCTCATGAACTCGGACTCAACTCTACGAGTTCAGACGTTCGCATCCTTAAGTAAACTCGGACTCAACTCAACGAGTTCGGATGCCCAAATATCCGAATCTATTCCTAAGGTTCAACAGGACTTTCCTCGTTCGTACTCCTTTACCATTCTCCTTGGAATACCCATGACGATACTTCGGTAGTCTTCCACATTTTTCACATAATTCATAAAATTTTTTGCATGTTGTCCAACAATGACCACAAAGGATAGAATTGCATGATAACAATCATAATATCGTATAAATAGCATTAAATGATTTCAAATAATGGTTATATTACAATTTTTACATTTGAACTTATCTTGTATGCGAAAATGATCATTTTTACCATTTTGTCCACAACTTGGTATTTTGCCGATTTTAGCCCAAATTTCAATTTTCCTTGCTCTATCATTTCAAATATAGCCTAATTTGGACTCATATTATTCAAATCAACCCAAAATCATATTTTGGAAAAATTACAATTCTGCCCCTAAACTTTCACATATCTACACTTTTGCCCCAAACCTTGTAAATTAAACTTCATCCTATTTTCTTATGTTTTATGATATGCTGATCATTTTTCCCTTCTACAGCAACATTCAATCCTCACTCTAACATGTACTTATGAACATTAGGTATTTTTACCGATTATGTCATTTTAGTCGTTTTTACGTAAAATCACTTAGCAAAAGTTGTTTAAAACAATCTCAAGCTTCATATTATACCATAAAACATCAAAATTCATGCATATAATTCATGGGTAAATTTTTAAATATAAACCCTAGCTCAAAATATTGGTAGTAATAGGTAAACCGAGCTACGAGGATTTCAAAAATGTAAAGAACATTTAAAACGGGCATAGAAATCACTTACAATCAAGGCTTAAAAGTGTTGAAACCCTAGCTATGGTGGAGAGAAAAATTTGGCAGAAACTTATCGAGAAGATGATCATTTTTTTTTGTTATTTTTCCTATTTTATTTCATTTAATATCAAAATGACCAAAATGCCTTCCTTATTAAACTTTCAAAAATTCCATCCATGTCCAATTTTTGTCTATAAACTTAGAAACTGGTCAAATTTCCATTTAAGACCTCCTAATTAATATTTCAAAGCAATTTCATACTAGAAACTTCTAGAATGCAAGTTTTGTAACTTATTCAATTTAGTCCCTAACATCAAATTAAGCACTTTTTGCATAGAATTTCTTCACGAAATTTTCACACAATCATGCAATCATATCATAGACCTCGAAATAATCATAAAATAATTATTTCTATGTCAGATTTGTGGTCCCAAAACCACTATTCTGATTAGGCCCTAATTCGGGATATCACAACTCTCCCCCCTTTAGGGATTTTCGTTTCCGAAAATCTTACCGGAAAAGTGGTCTTCATTTAGATTCCTCAATTTCATATTCGGTGCAGAAGAAATTTCACTCAGGCAGTGCCTCCAATATATCTCTTTAATTTCTCATATATTCTGAAAGCCTACGGGCTCATCTCTAAATTGTTCTTAAATTTTCAACCCTTCTCAGTTTCCATTGTTATCTTGACATAAAACATATCTCAATTTGGTTAATGGAGACTAGAACTCTAAGAAATCCAACAATCAAAGGGACCTGCACTCTTCCGAAATAATCATACAGATTTTCATCATCAATAAATCACAATCCAATAACATCTGAATCAAATTACAGTACACGTCATTACTCTCTGAATGAATAGGCAAATTTTCACTGTGAGCTTCATACAATTCTTTCTGTATAAGCCTCGGAATAATAATACCATGAATCAGATCCAATCTAAAATTCAACATCAGAAGTCGATCCTCACTGTACTCTTTTAGTTTACTACTCACTATCACATTTTCCTCTTTCCGCTACGGAAATAATTCTGATATAGCCTCGAAAATAATCCTTTCTCATTTTCATCCTAATATCAATACTGGCAGAGATAACTCTGGTAGATCCTGATGCTCGGCTTTAACCCCATTAACAACTCAGATTTTTCGTGGCATCGAATGCTCTAAACTATTACATTACCTTATTGTCTTGAATCACACTACAATTCATATGGATTGAACACTCGAGTCGATCTTAATCACCAGTGAATGACATTTCAAGTAATCCTTTCTTCTAGTTACAAAACAATTCATCATGCCATCCTTTACTATTCATTCCTTACGTTAAACAAAATCGTCTCAATTGCATTAGCTCAAATAACCAAAATATCTCAATTGAAGACATTAACTATAATTGACTTACTTAAGATAAGTAATCCACCATACCGATTGAAACTCGCACTTTTATCACTTATGCCTTTACTGTTGTCAAACCTTACAAGAAAATTAGAAAAATCCCAATACTGAAATCACCACATTACCCAAATCAAATCAGAAGTATAGTCATACTTGACATGATTATCACGAGCTAAAGAACGTACTTTGAACATGAGTCATAATTGACAAATTACGAAATAAAGATAACAAGAAAACCGAATAACAAAATCTAAGATAGAGAAACCCACAATAAAGAAATCTAGAATAAAGAAACCCAAGATACGATACTATGCCGGACAATCAAAAACGAAACTCATAAGAAACTATAAAAGATCTTGATAATTCCTCAGAGAAAAGAAATCCAGTAGAACATCATTTAATCTTACTGGAATCAAATGCAACAAGAATAATGTATCTTCCCATATATACATATCAAATGGAGCATCCAGTAAAAGAAACAGAATCATAGAATCATACATATTCTCTCATCAATTTTTATCAGGCAGAATATAATAGAATACCCGAAGGAATAGTATAACAAGAATTTCTTTAAAAGATCAACAACCGTAGAACTATTTCTGGGAACGGATAAACACATAGAACATCTTAGAAGAAACTGCTAAAATCTGTCCAGCCGTAACTGTCACACTCAGATATTACACATTTCATATATCATTTCCCCAACTATTTCTTCCATCACAAATTTCATATTACTTTTCACTAAAGAAGACTAGTTCTGAATAAATTTTGATTTGCACTTTTCTCGACCTTGTACCTTAGTAATTCGATTTATCAAAATAAATTTCTTCTCTAACTTGAATAGTGCATAACTCCAATAATCCTTATGCCAATCTGATACTTTTCTAGATTTAACTTTACTTACCAACTGATTCTTCAATCTCTAATCATATTTATAATTATTCTAGCACTGAACTCTTTGGTTTCTCAACCGAAAACTTATTCAGTATAAATCTCATGAAATTTCATTATAAACACCACTTCGGCAAGGGGAAGGAGTTGTAGGGCCTTTGACTCAACTTTCTCATACATATTCATATGACCAATTTCCATCAACATAACAACATCATCAAAATCATATCATTTATTCAGGCAATGCATCATTCATGTTGGTTTACACAAATTTTCTAGTTATCCATTTAGACAAGTATACTTATGCATGCATCCTATGTTTTCTGGATAACTTGACTTATCCATTCATCTAAACAAATCATATTCATGGCATCATATAATGGTTAAACAAACATAGATATTTGCATCACAATCACAACTTTCATTTCGTGCATCATCATATACATATCATTACAATCATATAATTCAGTCAAAACAATTTAACATAGATAAATTCATTTCATTATAATCATTTATCTCATAAAAAAATATCATTGACATTCATCAACATTCAACGTTCAATCAAGGCAATGACATTTTCATCCATATCATGATATTAGGAACTTTTACTCATACCTCTACGAGTTTCTATTTATCGTGTTCATCTTATCATGTAAGCCAAGTGCACTACATCATATGAGCATCAAGCAAGTATGGATATTTATCACAACATGACCTTTCATCTCACGTGTTATCACTTATATATATCATAAACTTTTATTCATACTTTTCTGAATTGAGACTCATCATAATCGTAATTTTATTCAAACACCTTCGCATCACATTGAACATGGTCAGTCCAGCTCGGTTGGAGAGTACCTCTGTCTAAACAAGATGGTGCTCATACGCGTCGGGAGGCATCACACTATCACGGATCCGTGGCATGTATAGCTAGACTCTTACACATGCTAGGTTAGTCTGAGAACCGACTAAACCATAGCTCTGATACCACCAAATGTAACGCCCCCGTACCCGAGACCGTCGCCGGAGTCCAGCATGAGGTGTTAACGGACTTAATTCATTAATTTTACAGCTCAAACAATTTATTTTAGAATTTCTAGACAAGTTGGCTAACTGCGTCACAGTCGCTAAAGAAATCATATCTGGTGTTACAAAACTCAAAATCCAATTCCGTAAATTTTTCCTAAAACTAGACTCCGATATCTACTTAATAATTTTTTCTATAATTGTTAGTCGAGCCAATTAGTACAGTTTATTAGTTAAAGGCTCCCCTATCTTACCAAAACTTAAATATCTCATAAAATACAACTCTTTTACCTATTTTGTTTCTTCCAAATGAAAATAAATGCATTAAGCTTCAATTCAATATTTTCTTCATCATCTAATTCTATCTCTACTATTTTTAGTGATTTTTCAAACTCACGTCACTGCTGCTGTTTGATTCTATTTTATAGCCAATTTCACCATTTTATGGACTTCCATAGATTAGTTCGCACATAAAGCATACGTGTTATCAAATATAATCTCAATTAGCCACTCCAATTGCTAATCATTCTCAAACATTTCCATGCCATCCATGAGCTATATCATAAGATTATATACACAAAAGGATTATAATGCTATACATGCTATATTCCCAAAATATGCAAGCCACCATACCGAGATGGTCTGTTGATAGTGTGAGCGTGCCTCCGACCGCCCTGATCTCCAAACTGGCTTGTCAAAGCTACAAGGAATGGAAGGGAAGGAGTAAGCATAAATGCTTAGTAAGTTCACATGCAAATAACAAATAACTTAACAAAGCAATTATACCAACCAATATTAGCATAATATCACCAAAACATATATCACATTTCTATTCATCATTCATCGTCTTACTACATTATTGTTGTCGTATCAAGTCTCAACCCGAGGGTTAAGTACATACCTGTCCAAAGTGCCCATTCCACAACACTTACCAATACGTCACTTGCAATTTGAGTATTCTTCCATTTCACTAGAATTTTACCCGTTGAACACATCGGAATATAACTCGGATACATGGAAAGTTTGCACATAAGTGCCACATATGTAGCCAAGCTACCATGTAACCCGCCCATAAGCGAACTCGAACTCAACTCAATGAGCTCGGGCGTTCGCATCCATAAGTGAACTTAGACTCAACTCAACGAGCTCGGATGCCTAGTTACATCTCACGAACTCAGACTCAACTAAACGAGTTCGGACGTTCGCATCCATAAGTGAACTCGGACTCAACTCAACAAGCTCGGATGCCTGGTTACATCTCACAAACTCGGACTCAACTCAACGAGTTCGGACGTTCGCATCCATAAGTGAACTCGGACTCAACTCAACTAGTTCGGATGCCCAAATATCTGAATCTATTCCTAAGGTTCAATGGGACTTTCCTCGTTCGTACTCCTTTACCATTCTCCTTTGAATACCCATGACGATACTTCGGTAGTCTTTCACATTTTTCACATAATTCATAAAATTTTTTGCATGTTGTCCAACAATGACCACAAAGCATAGAATTGCATGATAACAATCATAATATCGTATAAATAGCATTAAATGATTTAAAATAACGGTTATATTACAATATTTACATTTGAACTTACCTCGTATGCGAAAATGGTCATTATTACCATTTTGTCCACAACTTGGTATTTCGCCGATTTTAGCCCAATTTTCAATTTTCCTTGCTTTATCATTTCAAATATAGCCTAATTAGGACTCATATTATTCAAACCAACCCAAAATCATATTTTGGAAAAATTATAATTTTGCCCCTAAACTTTCACATATTTATACTTTGCCCCAAATCTCGTAAATTAAACTTCATCCTATTTTCTTATGTTTTATGATATGCTGAGCATTTTTCCCTTCTATAGAAACATCCAATTCTCACTCTAACATGTACTTATGAACATTAGGTATTTTTACCGATTATGTCATTTTAGTCGTTTTTACGTAAAATCAGTTAGCAAAAGTTGTTTAACACAATCTCAAGCTTCATATTCTACCATAAAACATCAAAATTCATGAATATCATTCATGGGAAAATTTTTAAATATAAACCCTAGCTCAAAATATTGGTAGAAACAGGTAAACCATGCTACGAGGATTTTAAAAATGTAAAGAACATTAAAAACGGGCATAGAAATCACTTACAATCAAGGCTTAAAAGTGTTGAAACCCTAGCTATGGTGGAGAGTAAAATTTGGCAGCAACTTATGGAGAAGATGATCATTTTTTTGTTATTTTCCCATTTTATTTCATTTAATATCAAAATGACTAAAATGCCCTTCCTTATTAAACTATCAAAAATTCCATCCATGTTCAATTTTTGTCCATAAACTTTGAAATTTGTCAAATTAAGCACTTTATGCATAGAATTTCTTCACGAAATTTTCACACAATCATCCAATCATATCATAGACCTCAAAATAATCATAAAATAATTATTTCTATCTCAGATTTGTGGTCCCAAAACCACTATTCCGATTAGGCCCTAATTCGAGATATCACACTTACCCATAAAAGAATTGGTTTCACTAAAATCGACTTGTCGAAGGAGTAATCGTTACCGGACCCAATGTTGAAAGAACAAAAAAAAGGATCAAAATCGAATATTAAAGAATAACTGAAGCCTCTATCCGTCACACAGGAATGAATTAATTAACCTTACCACCGAAGAATGCACTTACGAGACTTACACTAGGACGAAATTATGAATTCCTCGGTCAAAAGACGACACTACAACGATAATACGCCAGAAAAAAATAGTGGAGAAACGAAAAAAGAGGAATAAAGTTTGAAATTGCAATTATGAAAACCAAAAAGAAAAAAAAAAGAGAAAGGAAATGAACAGAGGAGAAATGACAAAGGGAGTTTACAAAATTTTTAAAGAGAAGGGAAATGAACATGGGAAATGAACAAGTTTACAAATATATAGAGTTTTTTAAGACTTGCTAACATAATGAAGATCTATATCAATCCATATTAAAAAGCAGCTAAACTAGTTGAATAAATAGAATAATAAAAAAGGTAAATGAAGACTGTTGGAAGCTAAGTCTTCAATATTCCAATCCAATCTAACTATCTAAATCCAAGGGTGTAACACCTTTAACCCGTATCCGTCGCCAAAGTAGGGTTACGAGGTATCACCGATCAATACACATCATTTAACATATATAACTCATACATTTATGCATTCATACTCATATACCATTTAATCACAAACACATTGTCCCTTATAAGAGCCTACGAGGCCTTAAACATGCTTTAGAAGTGATTTGGGACTAAATCGATAACATATGAAAATTCTAGAAACTCAGAAAAATTTCAACCATATAGGGGTCACACGCTTGTATGAACTAGCCATGTGCCTCACACGGCTCCAGACACGCCTATGTCTCAAGCCGTGTGGAAATAGGGCATACATACTGACTTCTATCACACGGCCAAGGACACGCCCGTGTGTTAGGCCGTGTGAAAACTGGAGGTTATACTGACTTGGCCACATGGCCAACCATACACCCGTGTGTCTAGGCCGTGTAACTCATTGACTTGATTTCTAAGCATCATCAGGGGACACACGGCCGTATACCATGACCGTGTGTCACACACGACTGAGACACACGCCCGTGTCTCTGTCTGTGTGGACAAAAATAGCCCATTTGCAAGGCCAATTTGCCACCCCAACTTCAATGTACCTACACAAGGAAAAATGTACAATTTCCATAAGGGCAGCCATATCAATCCCAATTCATGCATAATTCATGCTATACAAATACAACCATTTCACTTAATCAAATATATACCAAAACAACATGATCTTTAACCTTAATTCATACAATATGTATATATATACCAACTTAATATTCACAACCGAAAACCATCCTCAACTCAATCAATTCATTCACTGTATTACATACTATTTAACTACCAATTTGACATATAAATTCATACCACAATAAGACCTTTCTCAAGCTTTCATCCACCATAATTCAAATAACCATTTTAACTTTCATAATGTCTTGGTTACAACCATGCCAAAGCAAACCATCTCACAAGGCATTATAAACATCTTACAAAAGTCATTAACAACCATTTCTAATAGCCAAACATATATCAATATTAACATCATTTACATGCTAAATCTCATGGCTATAATCACAACCAAAATACCACATCTAGCCTATACATGCCATATACCATAAATGTATAATTCAAAAGTACCAGCTTAGATGTTTGATAGTGTGATGATGTTTGTAATACCCCTTATCCATACCCGAGACTGGGACCGGATACGAGGCGTTACCGAACGTGTACTTGAACGTTTACAGGAATTACAGTTTATAAACTACCATTTCAAAATAAACCAATCGAATTACATCTCAATGTTCCTATTATGGGCCTATGAGACCCAAAACATATGTTGAGAAAGGTTCAGGACTAAACCGAGACCTTAGGAAAAATTTCAAGAAAAAAATTCTAGGTTAGTGTCTCACATGCCCGTGTGAAGACATAGCACACACCCGTGTGCTTCGGGACATGCCTGTGTCCCCTACCCGTGTGGAATTAATTGGATTTTATTTTTTAATTCGAACCTACAGGGGTTTTCACACGGCTAAGCACACGCCTGTGTCCTTCACACGGCCTAGACACGCCCGTGTGGTTGCCCGTGTCCAAAAACTCGAGCATTTTGTTTATGACTTCAGCATGCATTTGGGGGCACACGGCCAAGACACATGCCTGTGTGCTAGGCCGTGCCCTCCAAACGGTTGAGACAGACCGCCGTGTCTCTACTCGTGTGATTTTTACCATGCATTCTAACTTGATATTTCTTAGGTGCAGGGGAAACACGGCCATACCAAACGCCTATGGGGAGGCCCGTGTGTCACACACGGCATAGACACACGCCTGTGTGGACCATGTTAGGTTATTTTCCAAGCCTTTGGTCACCCTCTATTACTCACTTACACTTATAGGTTACCATAATACATAGCAAGGCCTGATTGTATACTTATTGACCTCGATAAACCTCATTGCATGTAAACCTTATTTCATCAGTTTTACTCATGCTAGGTTATTTTCTTTGTATCAAGGATTACTACGCTTTATGACACATTCAAGATTGGCTCGTTATTAAAACTCATTGCCAATTATGGCCAAGCTATCCCATGTGATTTGGACATAATATATGTCTCTAAATGTGAGATATCACACTTGATCCTCACTAGAGCAATTGAACATAAGTAGGCATAAATTGGTAGGTAATAGCCTACATCAAAATGAGCAATTCCCATGGCTATATACAAGAAGATATATATATATACCTTCACATGCCTTCATTTAGGCAAATCAAATGACACATATAACAAAATAACTCAAAAGCCCTATACATGCCATTGAACAAAATAAAAGTGTCTATTTACCAAAGCTGGACTAGTTGATAGTGTATTGACTCTCCACCCGTCTTCCAATCTTTACGAGTCCTCGAGCTCTGTAAGACAAGGAAAAGAGAGGGGTAAGCATTTACATGCTTAGTAAGCCCGAATAACTGGAAAGTAAACTTATCGATTTATTAGCATACATCCATACTAAGCAATAAGACCAACAAGCACGAAATAATTTCCCTACACATGCAGTCAATCAACAAGTTAGTCTCATAACAATACACCATGTAATTTGTCTTAGGTGAGCTCATCATTCAACATTTTCATTTTTATATCTCATATTAATCCCGTTAAGTTTCTTGGAAGATCTCGATGGATTGTCCATTTACCGTCAAGTCATAAGAGTGATCATCTCATGTATGCACTCCCACGAACCTCACATCTTACGAAGGGATTACCAGTCCAGGCTAAATCCCTTATAGCGACAAACACCCTTAATGAGCTCAGATTTGAATTACCAGTCCAGGCTAAATTCAGACCCTAATCGAATTACCTATCCTGGCTAAATCCACAATGAACACATATTCTTTGGGAGGCTTGATCACTCAAGGAACACCCGTCCGGGCTAGATCCTTTCTATATTTGAGATCAACGGAATACCCGTCCGGGTTAAATCCTTTTCTACAACACATGGAAGATCTCAAGTCACATGTAAATCATGGTTTATCCATCGAATTTCCCTTTTAAACCTCAACCGAGACATTTATCAACATGTCATTATTAAAGATACATTTAATGGATTTTCATGCCATCATCAAATGCAATTATCATACATCCATAAATCATACAGTTAGGCATATTATGAGTTTACTTTAAGTTATTCGAACTTACTTGGTATTCGCCTCGGTTTCGCGTTTTGGTTATTCTGAAACCTCTGGTTTTCCTCGATCGACCTCTAAAATTTGTTCCTCGGGGTCTATAACAATAAAGTAGAATCATTAATACCTCACATTATTCTTTTCGAGTCTAAATTTCACCCCTGATCCAAATGATCATTTTCCCCCTAACCTTTCACATTTTAACGATTTAGTCCCTAGGCTCGTACATTGAAATGCATGCAATCTCTACACTACCCATGCCTAGCCGAATGTTCTTTCCTCTTATAGCAGACCACATTTTCCATTATTCCACATTTCTACCACATATTTTACACTTTTTGCAAATAGGTCCTTTTAGGGGTTTTTCATGAAAATCACCTAGAAAAAGATGTTTAACAGACATCCCACTTTCATATTCCTCCATAGAACATCAAAGAATAAACATGTCACACATCAGTCATTTTGTAAACATGAACCCTAACTCAAAATATAGGTAGAAATGGAGAGAGCAAGCTTCCGGGATTTCAAAAATACGAAGAACATTAAAAACAGGGCTAGGGATCACTTACTATTAAGCTTGAAAAGCTTGAAAACCCTAGCTATGGAGAACCCAAAATTTTCGGCAGCAACATGAAAGAAATGAGCTGATTTTTGGCTTATTTTCCCATTTTATTTCGTTAATTAACCAAATGACCAAAATACCCTCAAGCCCTTTCTTTACAATTTTATCCATACAAGCCCACTTTTGTTCAAAATTTTAAAAATTGGGAAAATTTCTCTTTAAGACCATCTAATTAATATTCTAAAGAAATTTCATACAAATTGCTTCTAGAATCAAAGTTTTTCAATTTATTCAATTTAGTCCTTATTTTCTAATTGGACACCTTACTCATAGAATTTCCTCATGGAACTTTAACACATGCATATTTTCATATTCTAGACCTCATAATAATCATAAAATAAATATTTCAACGTCAGATTTGTGGTCCCAAAACCAATATTTTGACTAAGCCCTATTTCGTGATGTTACAATATTCCCGACGACTCCCGGATCCAAGCTAGCCTTGATTCACTAAAAAAATAGAAAAATAACATGAAGTAAGCTTTATAGCTTTAGTAAGCTCATATGTGAATAACTTAATTCATTCAATAAATGCAATTCAACCAATTACACATGACAAAATCATATGCACATTAACTACAAACCTTTCTCATGTCTCAAAATATGATCAAATACAACTCATTGAACTTTCACTATTTAATACTCGAATAGGTTCTGCACATATTTGTATCACCTTGTACTAACTTCTTTCTCAACCACATCATTCGTTTACCCATTGAACCATTCGGAATAGAAATTGGATACTCAGGCTCGTATGATAAGTACCTATACCATGGCCTGTAGCCAAATCAAGGTAGCTTATCCGAAGAACTATTATCATGGCCCGAAGCAAAATTGATAAAATAAGCACTGAAAGTGCTAATATCATGGCCCGAAGCCAACTCAACATATCACTTACTAACATGTCAATAGTATCCAAAACTATTCTTCAGGTTCAACCGGGCTTTCACACTTTTCGTTTCTATCATCGAATGCATTCGTAAAGTTGTTTTCACAATTCATACATTATCAATAATCCCGTTTCAACAATTTATGCAATATTAAAGCATTTTAACAAACATTTATAATGTAATCATCACATACGAACTTACCTCGTATTCAAAATTGACGGATCGGGTCGACTACTCGATAACCTTTCTTTTCCCCAATCTAAATCTGAATTCTTTCTTTCTTGATCTATATGAATTGAAAATTAACTTATTTATTCATCTACTCATTCAATTAATCCAAAAATAAACATTTGGGCATTTTTACATATTAGCCCCTAAACTTTTGCATTTAATCAATTTAGTCCATATTTCACAAATACACAAAATTCAACAAAACCCATACTTGGCCGAATTATATATATGTTCCTAGCAGCCCAAACTTTTATTAATTTCACATTTCAACCACACAATTTGCACATTTCACAATTTAATCCCTATTATGCATTTTCATCAAAAAAAATCACTTAACAAAACATGTAAAACAATTATCAAGCTTTCATATTTTAACATTAACATCAAAGAATACATAGATTCAACAATGGAAACTCTCAAAATATTTAACAGTCTCAAAATTAAAGTTACGGGCTAGTTAGCTTGAGCTACAACAATTACAAAACATAGAAATTATCAAAAACCGAGCTAAAATCGTACCTTAATCAAGCTAGAAGTGTGCCGAATGTAACAGCTCGATTTAGACCCTAATAGGAACGGTGGTTTCAGGACCACGAATCCAAGTCAAAAAAATATTTAAAAATTATTTTCTGTGTTTATTTGGTGTAAAATTATATCTGTGAAATTTTCGTGATTTAATTTTGTCATTTAGGAGTCCGATTAAATAAAAGGACTTAATCGCGTTAATTGAAAAGTGGGTAGTTTATTTTGTAAAGGGCTTATTCGTTAATGGCTTTCCAAGTGGGGGTATCTATGATGAAATTAGCCCATTATATATAAAGTTGGACGGTAGTGGGCATAATATAAGTGATTTTATAATTTATTAACTAAGGATAAAAAAAAAGGTAAATTAATAATAAGTTAATATATGTTATTATATTATAAAATAATAAGCCATATCCAAGTTTTTTTTCTTCATCCTTTCATCGAAACTAAAACAAAGAAAAAGAAAGAAAACAAAGTAGGGTTCGGCCTTGTTCAAGCTAGATTAAGGTAAGTGTTCAACTCGGTTTTTAATAATTTTTACGTTTTTGAGATTGTTGCTTCGAGTACTACAAAACCCATGCTTGAATTTTTTATTTTGATGAATATTTTGAGCTGTGCCATTGTTGATAGCTTGTGATTTTTGTGGTTTAGTGATGAAAAATGAAAGATATGTTTTAGCTTAACATATTTTGTATTGGAATTTTTGATGATTTTAAGTAATTAGGACTTAATTGCATAAATAATAATTTGGGGGACTAAAATGTGAAATAAATGAAATATATGGATTTGTATGGTAATGGGTAAGATTCGGCCAAACTTGGGTATTTGGAAATTTTGTGTATTTTGTGTTTTGTGCAATAAGGACAAAATTGTAAAAATTGTAAATGTTAGGGGTAAAATGGTAATTTGCCCATTTATGTGTTTTTGCACTAAATTGAATGAAAATATGTTTGAATGAGCTTAATTTGAATATGTTTAGATAAATAACCAAAGAAATCGAATTTGGATCAAGAGAAATCGAAAGTTGTCGACTAGTCGATCCGTACTGATTTTTCGTTGTCCGAGGTAAGTTTATAAGCATGGTAACTTTGTTCTTGCGATCGTTTCGACTGAGTGACAACGTCAGGAAGCCCCATATGAACCTTAGGAATAGTTAGAATACATATGTCATGACATAGGATTCCGATATATGTGTGCGAGTAAGACCATGGCATCGTTATGTGATTCTGATATGTGTTTACGAGTAAGACCCTGTCTGGGATGGCATCGATATGTGACACATGTAAGACCACGTCTAGGATGGTGGCATTGTACGACTTGTGTGATTATCCGAGTGTCCTATCCAATTCCAAATGGTTCATCGGGCAAAGGAAAATTGGGTACGAGTGTGTATTACGAGTTAAATGGCCAGGGATGAATTAGTTTGTTGGCTATTAATGATAAGATAAATTTATACCTGATTTTTTTTGTTCATGTGAAATTGAGATTAATAAATTTAAGTGATTTTGGTATGTGAATTCGGCTTTGTGATCATATAAGTTGAGCATCAAGAAATGACTCATAATTATATGCAAGTGTGTGATTATATATATAAATGGTCGTGTTGGTGATATATATATATATAAGTATTTATGCGATATTATATTGTGATTTACTAGCTTATGTAAAAAGTATATGCAGATTTGATTATAATATAATTAGTTGTTTGGAAAGTTGAATGATAATAAGACAATTTGGCCTTTTGACCATTCGGCCAAGATAATGTCCATGTGTGAATGTATACATGGGGATTTATATACAGGTTTTAAGTTGAGATTAAATGGTATATAGTTATTATTCACAATGTGTTAGCCTAATTGAGTTGAACACTTTGTTAGGTCAATTATTTGCTTATGAATTGCTAAGCTATAATAGCTTATTGTGTATATTTGTTTCTGCTTTTTAGATTTTGGAGTCAAGCTACAAGCTCAGGGACCGTCCACAAAGTTCATCACACTATCAGCTACTTTGGTACCTTTATAAGTTAAACTCAAATTATGGCATGTATAAGCCAGAATGTGGTATAGGAAATATTGAGCTTTGATTTTGTATTAAGGCCATGTGAATATGGCATATTTCTATACTTGTGTTCTGTTCTGGTTTGATAAAGGTATAAGTCCATTTTGATTAATATGTTGTGTGCCATGAATGGATATAGTATGAGTTATTTGTATGAATGTTGAATTTAGTTAATGACTTTGCATGAGGTATTGAGAAATCTGCCTTAAGCATGTTTGGTTGCTTTGGATGTCCTTTATAGTAATTTATTTAGTGAATAAGTCCATTTGATCACTATGTTTAGTCTTAGTCTTATATGTTCTAGTTGTAATGTTTAGTGAACTTAATTTTAGTAATTTCGGTGATGGAATTTATGGATGTGTTCATGGCTTTTAGTAGTGGAATTCTGTCATGTAAGGCAAATAATAATAAATAAAATGTCCCATGAATATTTTAATTATTTGTTTGTATGGAACAAAATGTGAAGTGTAGGGCTCAATTTAAGGTAAAAAAGTATAGTATGTATATGAGTAAAAGAAAAAGCATGTTCGACCATGTTGTGTCATCTCACATACGTGTTTGACCATTAAATTAGGTATATGTTTTAATCGGTTATATTAAAAGCTTCATTCGATTATGCCTAGTTATTTCCACTTATGAGTTTATATTTATTAAATGGGTGTAATAGATAACCTTAATATTTGACTTATGAATTATATATTTGTATTAACAAAGTAATGCCATGTAAATAAATATAATAAAAGTATTGGAAATAGTTTCTAATAATGTTTGATGATGTACGTACTCATGAATTATGTATGTTGGTTTTACATTTTATTAATCAAGCTATTAATTTGATGCATGTTCAGTATATAGTTGTAACACCTAGATTTTGGGCCTAGTCGGAACAGTGGTTTCGGAACCACAAATCTAAAGATGAAAAATTTTTTATTATATTTTTATGGTCTATAATTTCCCCAAATAATTTTGTGAAAATTTCGTTAGAAAATTTTGACGTTCGAGCACTTAATTTAGTCCAAAAGGACTAAATTGTAAGAAGTGCAAAAGTTGAGTTCTACATACTAGAGGTGTCCAATTGTTATGAAATTTTAAATGGTGGGTTCTTAAATGGTAATTATACCATTGGTTAATTTCTGGACAAAAATAGACATGAAATGGGTGTAATAAAATATTTTTAAGTTAGGGGTATTTTGGTAAACTAATAATTAAAAGAATTAAAAAAGGGAAATAAGCCAAATTAGCTATCATCTTCTTCATTCAACTGTTTATACCAGCAGCAGACATGGTTAAGGTTTGCTCAAACTCCCAAGCTCGATTGTAAGTACTCCCTAGCCCCGTTTTTAAAGTTCTTTACATTTTTGCAATCCAGGTAACTTGGTTAAGCTTGTTCTAGCAATAATTTAACGTAGGATTTATATTTGGAAAAATACCCGTAGGTGGAATGTGTTTATTTTGATGTTTTATGGTAGAATATGAAGCTTGAAATTGTGTTAAACAACTTTTACTAAGCGATTTTACGTGAAAACGAGTAAAACGACATAATCGGTAAAAATACATAATGTTCATAAGTACATGTTAGAGTGCGAATTTGAGGTTGCTATAGAAGGGAAAAATGATAAGCATGTCATAAAAAATAAGGAAATAGGATGAAGTTAAATTTACGAGCTTAAGGGAAAAATTATAATTTTGACAAAGTTTAGGGGCAAAATTGTAATTTTTCAAAAATATGATTTTGGGTTAATTTGAATAACGCGAGTCCTAATTAGGCTATATTTGAAATGATAGATCAAGGAAAAATCAAAATTCGGGCTAAAATCGGAAAATATCAGGTTGTGGACAAAATGGTAAAAATGGTCATTTTCGCATACGATAAGTTCATATGATTTGAATAATGAAATGTGTAATTTAATGTTATTGCCTTGATATTAAATGAGATGTAAGTTCATGTGTAAATGTGGTAACATAATTTTCATTTTAAGTAATTTAATGATATTTACTTGATATGATGATTATTATCATGAAATATTATGCTTTGTGGTTATTATTGAGTAATATGAAAATTATGTGAGCTACTTGATAAATATGCAATGCTACCAAGTATTGGTTCCAACATTCCGTGGAAGAGGAAAAAGATGTGTGATCGAGGAAAATCCTGTTTGAACCTTGGGAATAGATTAGGATACAAGTGACATGTTACTAGGATATTTGAGTTTTGAGCTCGTTGAGTTGAGTCCGAGTTCGTGAGATGTAACTAGGCATCCAAACTCATTGAGTTGAGTCCGAGTTCACTTATGGGTGGGTTACATGTAGCTTGGCTACACATATATTCCGTAGGCTATTGAGTTTGTCTAGTTGTGGGCATGGCACTTATGTTCATGCATTCCATGTATCTGATTATATTCCGAGTGTTCAACGGGTAATTTGGCAAAGTATTCGTTGGTGATCCCAATGAGATAAGCCATTGGTGAGTATGTCTTTGAGTAATGTTACAAGTTGTATAGGTATGTACACTAAACTTATGTGTGATGCCTTGACATGTGATGATCTATGATGTATATAGTATTTGGTGAATATTATGAAAATGACATGATTTGGAATAAATCCTTGATACTTGATGACCTTGTGATTATGGATTTATGCTTATGAAGCATAATTATGTGTTCTTACCATTATGAATGAAATGATATTGTATGGATTTGGTGAATAATAGTAATGAATGAGTAAATTTAGCCTCGGCAGTTTTGGGTTACTGCAGTGGTGCAACTTTGGAAATTCACCATAAATTGTAGAAATTGAATTAGGGGCTGAATAAAATATGAGGTTAAATCCCAATGAGTCTAGTTTCAAATAGAAGAAATGGTATATGAAATCAAAATTTTAGATTATGAGATAGTTAAATTGTTGTGAGACAGAGTCTGAATGACTTCGTGATCCCCTGTTTCAATTTTAGAAAATCATTAAAAATTTTATAAAAATAATTATGGGTTTTAATTTATATTATTAAAATCCTTAATTAGTCTATTATCTATAAAGACAAATGAGAGAATTATCAAAATTCTGTACTATGAGAAAAATAATTTTTAGTGAAGAGAGGTCAGAACTGTTGGACAGCAAAATAGGGAAAACTTTAATGAATAAACTGTACTAATTGGCTAAATAAAAAATTCTAGAAATTTTATGGGAGAAAGGTATATGAGTCTATTTACAAGAAAAATTAACAAAACTTAATTTGAAGTCTCGTAGCTCAAGATATAAATGAATTAGTAACTATAACTCGGTAAAACAGCTTAACCTGAACAAGAGTAAAAGGTACAATTATGATGTTTTACCTTAAAAAAAACATGTGGGTAATTGCTTATTAACTTTGTATGGACTTACTAAGCGTAAAGCTTACCACTCCTCTCTACTTCTTCAGTTTTGGCAGGTCGGCTCGGGGTTGGAGATCGTTGGAGGCAAAATCACACTATCAAGCTATCATTTTTGGGAGAATTAATTCAAATATTAGAAATATCAAGTGAGTGGCATGTATAGGAAGTTGGTTTGTGATATGTATTATTATTATGACTTTGACCATACGTATCGGTCTGCATTGAGTTATCGTATATGATCATCAGATGTGGTCCTTATCCATTATGGTTTGTAAGTTTAATTAATCATGCCATGTCCTATGTTTTGATGTAATGATATAGTTAGCTTTATTTGTTATTGAATGATTATGGATATGTAAGTGCTCATTTATGCCATGTTATATGTATTTAAATATGAGTCTATGCATGTGTTCGAAAAGTTTTGAATTAAATGAAATTTTATGGATCGGTTTTCGTCTATGTGTATGGTTAAGTCTGGTAATGCCTCGTACCCTGTTCTGGCCTTGGATACGGGTAAGGCGTGTTACAATAGCTAAATAGTTTAATGGACATATATTATGTCATTATATTATGTAAAGTTAAATAAATAAAAAAACATAATAATATTGAATCTCTGATTTAGATTGTATATTAATGTAATTAAAAATTTCAAATTGTAATATGTTTTGCAAACCTGTAAGATATGTATTATGATCCGCAATGTCTCAAAACCCTTATCCGGCGACGGATATAGGTTAGGGGTGTTACACCGAACCTTGGAAAGCTTCAAACCCTTTCTTTCTATTCTATTTTTGGTTGCTTAAAAGATGAATGAAAATGAATTTTGGCTTTGTTCTATTAAATTATAACTTAATTACTAATTTACCATAATAACCTTTGTTATAAACATATAAAAACATATAATGGATCGCCATAATTGTCCACTTACACTAATCATGGACTAATAACATTATAAGGACCTTTGATTTATTAAATCATAGCAATTAAACACCTTTAAGAAGTAGAATGCAACTTTTGCATTTTACGCGATTTAATCCTTTTTATCAAATTAACCAACCAATTGATAAAATTAGCTCACGAAATTTTCACACATATCAAATAACATGCTATAAATACAAGAAATAATATTAAAATAATTTTCTGACATCAGATTTGTGGTTCCAAACTCACTGTTCTGATTTAGTTAAAATCGAGCTGTTACAAAGGGATTAGATATGCTCAAATCAATCTGATCTGATTCTCCAAATATGTTTCCCTAAATGATACAATCTTAATTGATGGTTTAGATACAATCTACAATATAAACACAACCCAAAAATTTAATTTGGTAAATTGTCAATCACCTAAATATGAAAATTGTTCAATCTGTCACAAGAAAATTCACAGGAGTGATGTGTTGGTGCTCGAGTTTGGAACTCGACATTACTAATCCTTGTGTTTGGATACATGAAATGTTATTAGGATTATTCTTATCTTTGAAAGAGAAAGGTGTTTTGTGGCTTGTTGTTGAATGTTTGATGAAATCTGCAAATCATTTCAGTATGTATTGAATTTTTGCTTAACGGATCAATGGAATCATGTATCTTCAAGATTTTCAAATTTCCTAGAATGTTATTTCTCTTTAAGCAATTGAGATCAAGATCCAGTTGATGTGTTGTAATGACGAAGAATTGCTCATGACTCTAGTACGAGAAATTAAAGAGCGAAGTGTTAAGCATAGCCTGAGTAAAATTTCTTTAGCAATGATTATGTGATAGTGGAGTTTTTGTGAAAACCAAACCACTCTTCTGGTAAGATTTTCGAGGACGAAAATTCCTAAAGGGGGAGAATTGTAACATCACGAATTAGGGCCTAGTCAAAACAGTGGTTTCGGGACCACAAATCCGACAAAAGAAAATTATTTTTATTATATTTTTATGGTCTATAATTTCACGGAATGATTTCGTGAAAATTTCGTTCAAAAATTTTGACGTTTGGGCATTCAATTTAGTCAAAAGGATTAAATTGTAAAAAGTACAAAAGTTGAGTTCTACATGTTAGAAGTGTCTAATTGTTATGAAATTTTAAATTGGAGGTCCTTAAATGGTAATTAGACCATTGGATAATTTGTTGGACAAAAATGGACATGGAAAGGTAAAATTTTAAAGATAGTAAAAAAGGGCATTTTGGTAGATTGGTAATTACATGGACTAAAAGAAAAAATAAAAGCCAAAAACCCTTGTCCATCTTCTTGTTTGGCTGAATGTAGCAAGGAGGAAGCCAGGTTATGGTTTTCAAGCTTCCAAGCTCCATAGTAAGTGCATCCTAGCCCCGTTTTTAATGTTCTTTACATTTTTAAAGTCCCGGTAACATGATCTACTCATTTCTACCATTATTTTGAGCTAGGGTTTATGTTTAAAAATTTAACCATAAGTGACATGCTTGTATTTTGATGTCTAATGGTAGAAAATGAGTGTTGGGCATTAGATAAACGACTTTTACTAAGCGATTTTCGACGAAAGGACCGTTTTGTAAAAATTGTAAAAATGGTATAAAAGGTTGTTATGATGAGAATTGTAGTTTTCTATAGTTATGAAAATGGTTCAGCTAGGCCTATAGAATGGGAAAATTGAATAAAAATCACTTTACAAGCCTAAGGGCAAAAGTGTGATTTTGACAAAGATTAAGGGCAAAAATGTAATTTTGCCAAAAAATGAATTTGGGTCAATTTGAATAATGTGAGTCCTAAATAGGCTATATTTAAAATGATAGATCAAAGAAATCAAGATTCGGGCTTAAATCGGGAAAATACAAGTTTTAGACTAAAATGTTAATTTTGTCCTTTCCGTATTCGAGGTAAGTTCGCGTGATTTAATAAGCATATTATTCATGTTATTATTGTTAGTGATTTAATAAGCATATTATTCATGTTATTATTGTTATATATGAAATATATATTGCTATAATTGTATTGAATTTGACGTTAATGGACTTTTGATGGAAATTGACATTTTAAATGAAATGAATAAGTTTGTATGAAAACTAGGTGATGTTATTTTTTTTTTGTATGGAAAAATGCCCAAATAAACATGAAAATGTGTTGAATTGAATGTACATTGCATGATCATCTATGCATATTGATATACTTGATGAAAAGAGAAAATTCTCAGTTGAATGAAAAGGGATATCCGATGGATAAATCATTGTTTACATGACATAAGATCCTACATGTGTTGCAGAAAAGGATTTAGCCTAGACAGGTAATCCGTTGATCTCAATATAAAAAGGATCTAGCTCAGACGGGTGTTCCTTAAGTGATCGAGCCTCTCGAAGAATATGGGTGCATTAAGGATTTAGCCCGGACGGGTAATCCGATTAAGGACTGAATTTAGCCTGGACTGGTGATTCAGATTTGAGCTTACGAGAGTGTGTGTCATTGTAAGGGATTTAGCCTGGACTGGTAATCCTGACAACATTCTGTGAGTTATGATACGTGGGATTTACCCTGGACTGGTAATCCGTCGTAATGAGTGAGGTTCACCGGAGTGCGTACTTGAAATGATCACTTGCTTGACTTGACGATAAATGTGATATCCATTGAGATTTCGAGGAATTCAATGGGAATTAATATGAGAAATGGAATGAAAATACTTGAAATGATAAACTCATCTATGCTTAGCTGATGCTAGTATAATGTATATGATTGTCATGTTTGGATGAGTGGTTGTGCTAAGAGATAGCACATGTATGTACTCGAAACCCATGAGCATGTGTTTGCCATGTGAAATGAAATGGACTTGTGATAAGAGTGCAAATGAATTACTGATATTTATGAGAATAATTTCTATGACAAATTTGTGATGGTTATCATTATGTTGCACTAAAGCAGATTAGTACAATAGCAGCGGTCCGGCTTTGAAAGTCCTTCAAAAATAGTGGAAATTGAGTTAGAGGTTGAGTAAAAAATAAAATTAAAGCTTATTGAGTCTAGTTTCAGATAAAGGAAACAGTGTAAGCAAAAGAATCTCATATGATGAGATATTCGAATTTTTGTGAAACAATATCAGAGTGATCTTGGACTCCTCTGTCTTAACTTTGGAAAATCATTAAAAATTGTAAAAAATTTATTATGGGTTATAATTTATATGCTTAAAATCCTTAATGAGTCTATAATATCATCATTTCAATTGCTTGCCTAATTTTACTTTCCATGTATTCTAATTAAAATATAACAATTAATAATAAATAGATTTGAATTATAGTAATACAAAAATGTTTATGGCTATTGAAATTGAATGTGAACAAATTGGAAATTAAAAGTGATTTGAATTAAGTAATTGATTTATGAATTATGTGAATATTTGAAAGTATATTGATTGGAAACTAAAAGTGATTTAAATTGAACCAAATTGAATTGAATGTTACTAAATGAAACTGATAAATTGAGTGACATTGAAAAATATTGACTGATATTGAGCTTGGATTATACGGGTTACTGAATGAAATGTAATAGTTGAATATTATTTACTAAAATTGAATAGTGAACAAAAGTGTAAGTGAGACATATGAATAGAAAATATTATTGTTTTAAATGATTTGTGAATTTATTTTGAAAAGCTAATCGGGTTAATAGATGATAAAGATTGAATGAGTTATAAAGAATTTATCCATAAAATGAATAATTGAATATTTATTATCATTATATGATTTTAAGTGTATGTTATGTTAATAAGTATTCAGATTATAGAAATACCACTGAGTTCATACTCAACGTACAGTTTGTTCTGTGCGCAGGATAAGTGAACGTCAGATCGTTGGATCAGCATCCCAGGCCGATCCCAAACTGTAAGTGGAGATTTATGTTAATTATTGGTAATGGCATGTACCTAGGATATTTTATGTGTGTGCATTTTGAATTGTCAATGTATTGATGAAATATTTAGAATTAGGTTTGGTAATGGTATATAATAGGATTTGGCTTAATTGGTATAAATTTGAATTATTTGATAATTTGTTAAATTTGTGATAAGTGTAAATAATTATTTTAATTAATAACCTTAAATGAATTGTACTGACTGGTAATGCCCCGTAATCCTAAGGGAAATAGATGGAAGCATCACCCCAGTCTCGTACTATGAGATAATTAATTCATAGTGAAGAGGGGTCGAAATTGTCAAACAGCGAAACAGGGGTAACTTTAAGGAATAAACTGTACTTATTGGCTAGACCAAAAATTCTAAAATTTTTATGGTAAGAAGATATGTAAGTCTAGTTTCAGAAAAAATTAACGTTTCTCAAATAGTTCCTTAGCTCCGGATACGAATAATTTAGTAACCGTGACTCAGGAAAGTAGCTTGACTGGACTTTGAATAAATAGAAAGAATTTAAAAATAGCACGTTATCACACTGCTTATTAATTTTCATGCGAACTTACTAAGCGTAAAGCTTAGTCCCTCCTTTTCATTTCTTTAGTGTTGTTGGTTAGCTCGGGGTTGGAGATCGTCGGAGGCAGCATCACACTATCAAGTCATCATTTTGGAAGTGTCGACTTATATATATATATGTTAAGCTTTTACAAGTGAGTGGCATGTATAAAGACTTAGTTATTATGTTAGATATTATCACGAGTGGCCAAATGTATTGGCTCATGTTGATTCATTATATATAGCCATGGGATGTGGCTTATAATGTTTTGGCTTATAAGCCTAATTATCCTTACTATTTGTTAATGCCTTATAATGTGATTATAATTGTTTATTATGAATGAATAGTATAACATATGTGCATGAGAATGCCTTAGGACCATTCGTGGTGGTCATCGGTAAGGAATAAACGTGTAAATTGGCATTAAGTTGACAATGATTGAGCACGGACATTTGTTGAACAAGTAGAGATTAATTATTAGGTAATATGTTAAGGTGGATTGTTAAAAACGTGCATGTGATTGAATGCTTTTAATTTAAATGAATTTTATGGTCCGGATTTATGAAATAGGATACGTTCAAGTCCGGTAACGCCTCAAACTCTGTCCCGACATCAGATACGGGTAAGGGGTGTTACAAATGAACATATAGATTCAACAATGGCAACTCTCAAAATCTTTAACAGTTTCGAACTTAAAGGTACAGGCTAGCTAGCTTGAGCTGCAACAATTACAAAAACATAGAAATTATCAAAAACTGAGCTAAATCGTACCTTAATCAAGCTAGGAGTGTGCCGAACCTTAGAAAGCTTCAAACCTTTTCTTTCTTTTCTATTTTCGATTGCTAAAAAGATGAATGAAAATGAATTTTGGCTTTGTTTTATTAAATTATAACTTAATTACTAATTTACCATAATAACCTTTGTTATAAACATATAAAAACATATAATGGATGGCCATAATTGTCCACTTACATAATCATGGACTAATAACATTATAAGGACATTTGATTTATTAAATCACAGCAATTAAACACCTTTAACAAGTAGAATGTAACTTTTGCATTTTACGCGATTTAATTTTTTTATCAAATTAACCAACTAATTGATAAAATTAGCTCATGAAATTTTCACACATCAAATAACATGCTATAAATACAAAAAAATAATATTAAAATAATTTTTCAAAATCAGATTGGTGGTTCTAAAATCACTGTTCCAATTTAGCTAAAACCGAGCTGTTACAAAGGGATTAGATATGCTCAAATCAATCTGATCTGATTCTCCAAATATGTTTCCCTAAATGATACAATCTTAATTGATGGTCTAGATACAATCTACAATATCAACACAACCCAAAAATTTAATTTGGTAAATTGTCAATCACCTAAATATGAAAATTGTTTAGTCTGTGAGAGTGCTTCAAGAAGTGGGCACTTCTTTAAGCACATCTCAGTCATTCCATATTTTTTAACAACACAACCCTATAAAAAGGTATCTCATAAAAAGATGCATCCTTATGAAAGGGTATCTTATGGAAAGATACATTTATTTAGTATCTATAGAAAGAATTATTCTATTAATCATTTTTACTATTGTGATTGGAATGTTAAGGATTTTGTTGTATTTTGAAGGCATTTAAGAAAATACTTTGCACGACTCAAAGCCATCAAATTTTACTAACCTTATTTTATTTTTTTATTTTAATGTTTTTTATTTATTTTTCTAACAATCTTAAAGCTTTTATATGATTTCATATGAAATTTCAATCTAAGATTGTAATGACGAACAAGAGAAGAATAATAGGCTGTAATGGCCTTCAATTACTATTACAAGTAAGTCAACTAATTATTTTCAGTTTATTGTTGGAATCTTATTTCATATTATTAAGAACACAACTTTATTAATTAATACATTCTAAAAGTTGCATTAAAATGGATAAATTTCCTTTTTAATGGAAAATTCTATGGTAGTTTAAATGAAATTTCTTTGTGAATGCCCTTTGGGATTTGTTAATTGTGTGCGTTTGATTTTGGCTTTTGGATTTGCTGTCACTATAGATAGGTAAGTATATATTGACTAATAACTACTATTACTAAAAGATTATACAGAGATAAATCTATAGCAATGACTTCATTTGTGAGGGTATCCCATTTAATCATTGGTATAGGTTTTTCTGGTCTATACAGATTTTTTTTATGATTTTAGTGACGATTATATAATTTTTTTAAGGGCTATTTGATTTTACTTTTACATGTTGTTCTAATGACTATGTGCTCTCGTATTTTTTTTAGTAAAACTTATAATATGATTATTCATTGTTTAATGGAATTGTTTTTACTTTTTCTTTTCTATAAAAGTAATCTTTCAAAATTATTAGATCTTAAACGGTTAATGTATATATATTCTTTGGACATTTTAAAATTATAAATGCATTATCATCAAGCATTTGCCAAAAAAAAAAAACAAGAAGGTAGCATACGAATGCCTGTTGAACAAATGGTTTTGGTTTCTAAAGTCTTTTGTTTGTATACACTAATATTACTCTACTGAGCGCTTTAATATTTCAGATTTTTGCAAAGTTTGGAATGCAAGACTTGTAATCATGGTTTGGATTTGTTAGTTGTTTGCATTTCCATGTTTTAACTATTTAAAAGAATTTCTTCGGGCAAAAGACAGTCATGAGATAATAGAGATATTGCCATAAATTTTATTTAATTAGTCATGCATTACTTTACTGTAAATAATACATGAACTTAGGCTTTTCCAGCAATACCATCCCTTATTTATTTATTGCCCTTTTCACTTGAATGCAGACCAGCAAAGTATCCCTGAGGGTTGCTCTCGAATGCGCCCCTCGATATAGTGGCCGCACCTCCACTCCCCGGAGCTACCATCGTTCCAGAAGCCCCCCCTCCGCCTTTGGATGTGCTTCCTCCTCCAACATTTCCAGAGCCACCACCGTTGCCTCCGCCACCACCTTTACTGCCACCGCCACTTCCACCTTTGCCACCACCCATTTGAATGCACAAGTTATAACAATGAATGAAATCTCAAAAACTGCAATATGATGAGCCAAGAAAGTGTGAATCGTTTCAATATTTATACCAGTAGTAGTGGAGTAGTCAAACTCCAATTTAATTCACCTTAGTTATTATCTTCTTGTATTAATTAAGCATGCTGTTTGCATAGATTAATGTAGCATCATTTATTGATAATTTGGTGATTTTGGCCAACTTTGGAACTACAATTTACTATTATCATGAAAAATAAATACATTCATCAGCATTGAATTTATTTGATATTTTCCATTCAATTAAATAGGATTTTATCAATTTTAAAATTACACTACTAATCAGTAATTTTTATTTTAAACAATTCAATCCACCAAGTTTTAGCATTACGATTGATGATATTAGTATGTAAGCAGAGCATTGATCCTCAAGTTCATCTCCTTAGCATTCAAATTTTTTTTTTTAATTTCTTCAATGGTTTACTGTATGCATTCATATATTCATGCTTTAATGCACAGTCTGATTAATCTCTATTTAAATATAAATATTATAATTTTGGATTAACCTCTATTTAAATTTAAATATTATAATTTTTAGTGTAAATTATTCCATAATGTTTGCTAGTCTGATTTATTATTTGTTATGATTATTATTTTAATTACTGGGATATAGTACTAAACAAAAACAAAAAAGAAGGAAAAAGAAAATTCACAAAATGCTATCTATATATATGTATACAGTTATATATATACAAATATTACATACTGGCCTGGAGTGAGCCGACAGAAACCGAATCAACTCGGGGTGTTATCGATTACGACGGTGGCATTCCGATGATTGGAAAGTGAGACTTTATCAGATAATTTGATTTTAGATTAATTATTCAAAAATAATATTATTTTAATAGATTTAATATTAAATTAAATTAAATACTTATCTTAATAGTATTTTATTAAATTAATATTAAAGTGATTATCTTAATATTTATGTTTATCTTGTAGATAAATATTCTATTAATTTAAAAAGATTTAATATTTATTAAGATAAATATTAGATTAAATTTAATATTAAAGTGATGAAGTTTAATCATAGTTGAACCCCCTAAACTCTCCATATATAAAGAGAGTCTTGGGTCATTATTTTTCACACACTTAAATTCTAGAGAAAGTTGTAGAGACAAAATTCCCTAAAAAATTACTTCAGAAAATTTCTATAGATATTTTCTAGAGATAGTATTGAATTTAAAATATTGAATTAATTATCATTATAGTTTAAGGTTTATGGTTTAAGATATATAGTTTAGGGTTTAAGGTTTATGAGTTAACTATGGTTTAAGATATATGATTTAGGGTTTCAGGTTTAGGAGTTAACTAGTATTTGAAGGTTTATGATGAATTATGAGTTTAGGGATTATGATTTAGGGTTTAGGGGTTAGGTTGGAGTTTAAGGTGTAAGGGTTTGGGGTTAAGGGTTCAGGGTTTGGTATTTATGGGATAGGGGTTAAGAGGTTCAGGGTTTAAATTAAATATTAAACGATTTCTTATATAATTGTAAAAGAGATAATATTAATTTGAATATATTAAACTTGTGATTATAGTTTAAATTATTTAAGAGATAATAGATAAACTTTATATATATTAAATGGTTTAAGATTTAATCTAAATTTTTTTTGATATATTAAAAATAATTAAATTCAAATTAATTCCTCTACACTTAATTTATTTAAGTGAAATTTAAACTTAAAATTCATTCCTTATATTTTAATTTGATTAGTTTTAGTCCCTGTATTTTTCAAATCGATCAATTTTATCTTTTGTACTTTTCAAAATTTAAAATTTTAGTCATGATCACTCAAATGATAGCAATTATATATGTTTGGTTAAATTCTGCTATTAGTCTTGGTATTGTGCGTAAAGTTGTATGTTGAGTTCATGTTATCCAATTAGATCATTCTTGGTTCTTATACTTTTCAAATTTTGAAATTTTAATTTTGACACAAATGACAACTGTTAAATCCGTAACTGGCTTTTTGTGAGTAATATGTTTGTTACATTAGATTTTAGAAATAGCAAAACTTAATGAATTTAATAGCTACCATTTAATTAATACTACAATTTCAAAATTTCAAAATTACAATGACTAAAAATAACAAAATTAAAGTAAAATGACTAAATTCACAACTTACATATAATTCAATGACTAATAGAAAAATAATAATAATTAAAAATATTTAACTTGTTTATATTTAAAAAATTAATAAATATCAAATGAAAATAACATGTATATATTTATAAAAAAAATTAAAACAATATCATTAGGTTTAAGTAAATTTATGTTAAGTATTTATAAATATGATGTGTTTTAAGTAAAATTTAATTAGAGATTTAAAAAAAAAACGCCGCAAAAAACAAAATAATTTAATGTAAACGGTATCGTTTTAATTGGAGATTTAGGGAATTAAAAAACGCCGCAAAAAAACATAATTCTTTTAACTTCGTTTTCCTTTCTGAAGTATTTTCTTTTTCTCATGCCCGACACTGCTAAAACCCCTAATTTTCTCCCCTAAAATCAGTATCCAAAAAACACCCCCAATCTCACCCCTCTGTTGCCTTTTTCAATAAAGAAACTCTCTAACAGCAACGTCTCCAAGCTCTTATCAAAGGTGCCCACGATTACTCTGGCTCCGTTGTACTTGAATGGGGCAATAGGTATTACACGGGTGAGGAAGATAAAGGGAAAAGGAAGTTGAAAACTTTGTCTGCAGTTGCGGAGTAATTCCTTGTGGGAAGAAGGAACTTCTTGCAGAACTTCATCCAGTATTCTATGCACAGTAAGTTAGGTTTTATGTTTTATGTTTTAGAATTTTTTTATTTTTTTAAAGTTTTTTCTATGTATTTTGAGGATTCTTGGAGGATTATATCCTCATGCTCATGTCTGGATATGCATCAAACACGGATACTTCTAGAAAAAATGAATAGTCAGAGCAACAAAGTGTGATAGTGCTAGATTTCCAATGTTAGCTAAAGTTTTCTGCACTTGAAAGTTCCTTTTTTCCCCTTGCTGGTTAGAAGTTGGGAAGCTTTAGGCATGAGCTATGACCAGTCATATTTGCCTTGTGAACTAGTTTCCGATGCCAAGGTGCATTAGGGTCCCAATAAAGAAAGATTAAAGAGCAATAAGTCGAGGCTTTTTTAAGTTGTTGCATAACATTTTGTTATTATTTTAAGATCTGGAAGTTTTCACACCGCTGTACAGATGTGAAGTGTTTCTCATCCGGCATCTCAAATTCCCCAAATTGAATAGAGTTTTAGTTTGCAAGTTCAAGTAAGACTTTAAACACTTGCCACGGTAGAGATAATGATATATTTGAAACATTGGACTTGCCGGGTTTTGCCAAACCTAGATATTGACTGGCTTCGCATGTTCTATCATCTTTTACTTTTGTGTGCTACAAACATGCCATGTTTGCAATTATAATTTGATCCTTCTAACATTTTAGTGCTTGTAGCCACCGTTAATTATTCTTTTGAAATGTTCAATAAAAGACTAGGCAATAAAGACTTGTTGGAAGATGGGAAAAATTACTGGAAGACGCTTTCCTCGCAACGAGCACTGCTCGGAAAAATGTTGTTTGGATTAGATATTGAGCAAACTTCTGGTTTCCATATTTTCCAATTATATCGTCATCTTCATTAAAGGAGTGGTGAGGAATATATTCTTGATAGTTTCCCTTATAGCATTATTTTATTAATAGATCCAACTTTTTTAAGCAGTCATTGACCTGCTATACAAAAAAAAAGGAAGGTTTTGAAGAATCTATTTATAACAATAATTGCTAAGCTCACTACCTTGAAGTTGAGCTAAGACATTCTCCACTTTTAATGGATGGAAATGCCTCCAATTGTGATTTTAAGTGGAGGTTGGTAATTAATAAAGTTAGGTTTTATGGTAGTATGTCATATAAATGTTTGAAAGTAGTGCATGATGAAGGCAAGGTGGCGTGCAGGGAAAGAACCAGTGGAGGGCTATAGCATCTTCTCTCTGTATTATTCTTACTCAACATTAAGAAGATAGTTGAAGTGCTGGAGAACAATGATTTATCATATAGCATTGTAGCAAATACAAGATAACAATTTCTGGCATTCACTTTTATGAAGAAGCTCTGACTAAAACATTTAGCTCCTGGATGCTTCTCCAATAACATCTTTCATTTGATCCATCTTTGTAAAAACTTCTAAACCTGAACAAGTTTTTGATTTTTCATGTTTATTACTTTTTGGAGCTGATGAAAATTATTCAATAATTAATCTCCTTCTTGTTTCTCCTTTCTCTTTTATTGAATCACTTGTTTATCCTCTGTTCTTACATTTTTTTACCACCTGCAGGTTTCTGAATTTAAAAGGAGCTTAAATACTGTAAATTTTGCATGTAATGAGGTATATCATTAATGTTGTTGATGATGGCAGTGTTTATTCGTTCTTATCATACAACTTTTGTATTGGTTATATAGGTACGAAATTCCCTTAAATTGAAGGATCTCATGAAGAAAATTCTCTATTTAGGAAATACATTGAACCAAGGAATTGCAATGGGTAAGTGACATTCAATTTCTCCTTTTGGCTTTAGTCTTTGATGTTACAATTGCAGCTTGTAAAAATATTATGCAGAGAAAATATTACTAGCTAAACCACATGTAATGTATTACTAAAACCAATTAAGGTTGGCCTGTCCAGTCCTTACATTATCTAAAAATTGGGTAATATTCAAACCGATCAAAAACTAGTTATTTATTGAACAGGTAAAAAGCCAATTATTTTTTTCCCTTTTTCTTAAATTAAAGGCCATGCCATTAAGGTAAATGCATATTATTGTTGACTATTAATTATATTAACTATTTATTTTACATTAAATTAATGTTTAAACATAAAAAAATAAAATAAGAAACAATCAAACCAACTGGTTTAACCTGTGGTCCAGTTTCTTTAACATTGGAATTTATGTCCTTTAATGTCGAACTTCTACATTTTTGTTTTTCATTTTGAATTTTTAGATGATAGTAGTGTCAATCAATTCTTTGTCCCTTGTTATGCTATTAGTTCCTTTGTTTTGCATTTTCTTTTTTTCTTTTTTTCTTTTTTTGCCAAAGCCACTTGTCCCAGATGTCATGTTTTTTTTATGTATTTCCTTAATTTTTTCTTTTCATGAGTTTTTGGCAATTCATTTGCTAACTTTTAGTACCAAACCTCAAAGCTCTTTATACACTCATGATTCCTTGACATTTCCACAACGGTGGAATCCTAGTATTTGCATTGTCCAACTAGGCAATGTCCCAAAAGTGAGTGTTGGATTGGATATTGGGCCTTGCCCATGAAAGGTTGAAACATAATGCTTCTCTTCTAGACTCGAATTAATAGTCATGATTCATTAAGTTTAAGCAAATTAGTAGTGCAACATGTTTCTGTTTAGCAAACTAGTAGTGCAAATTAATAGTTTTTCTTGATATGAGTTAACTATGGAATATTATTTTCATTTTCTCATATATATGTATTTGGTGATGCATTTATTGCAGATAATTGAGATTCTTTTCTGCAAAAGGATATTCTTAGATATGGAGTTTAGTTCCTTTAATTCCCTCTTGCTCCAGAGCCTGTGCAGTTATGTTGTTCGGCTTTTTTTGTTCTTTGCAATCCTTCTTACCTTTGATTTCTTAATTCTTACTGTTACCTCAGGCTCCAGAGTTACACCAGGAAATCATTAAGCAAGGTTTAGGTTAACAGATGCCTGGTGCTGGACCCTCTACTTCTACTTCTACCTCCAGCTCAGCAAAGGTAGTCCTTAGAGTTTCTTCCTTTTGCATTGCATTTTCACTTTTCTTTTCCCTGCTTTTGACCCTATCATGTCTCTGTGGCTTACATTCTCAAGTGCTGCTTAATTTATCATTGAGGCTTACACGAGGCTTTGTAAAGGTAAAGGTCACATGGTTATCATTTTTGTGTATGTTTTTACTTGATCGACTTTTAAATTTGTCTATAGATTCAGTGAAACAACATTTAATGTTAGATCGGTTGCTGATTTATTAAGGTTAATTTAGGGGACATGCAGTTATGCTTCCATGCAACATGTGGAAGTGCATGTAAGTTTATAAGAGCCATTATTGACATTGCAATCCTTACTTGTTTCCGTTTCATATATATTGGATTTGATCAGTTTCACAAACCTCAAAATCATGTTGTAGTAGTAAACTATAATCTGAAATGAGTGCTTTATGCGCTTCCTGCCTAATTTATTTACACTTGGAGAATGGCGATCAAATGATTTCCCCTCTTTTTTTATTCATTGAATTTTCAATTAGTTACTGCCTAATTTTAATTTACAATAGATGAGCTTTGCAATGCTATGATAACCCATTACTCCTTTGTAAATTCTAGGAAGCATTTATTCTTCGTGTGAATTTTCCCCCAAAGGCATACTATTTTCACTTAGCATTTTTATCAATATTGTTTCTGTTGTTAATTAATAGAACACCATATCCTTGGCTATAGGGTTTTGCTTGGTAGCTATGCAGCTATTTATTGAAAGTTGAAACTCATGCCTATTTTATGAATGCTTACATGCATGGCAAGCTGTTGTTAGCCTTTCTTTCTATTATGTTTGTTGCTTTGTATTAGCATTCTCTATGCTAGTTGCCCTGCAAAGTTCCAAGTTTCCATTTTTATTAAAGATGGCAATCGGGTATTTGCCCAGCAGAATTAAGCTAATTTTATGGTTCTATCTTTAATTAATGCAGGACTGAGCAATGCTTCCTTTACAGGTCAGTTTCCTGTTTCTTTGTCATGGATGGATGTATTTATTGAAATATGGGACAAAGTAACTTAATACAAAGAAATTTTACATTTGATTTTCTATGCCTTTTAGATCACCTCTAATTTTAAGATTGATTGCAAATGACTAATATTATTGTGAAATAACACTTACATAAGATAAAGTAGTAACTCTGGCTTTGGTATGCAGGATGAACTGCTTTGGTTGGAATTGCTTGATAATTAATGTTGTGGAATTTTTTTATCCGAGAGTAATTTGGATGTGAGTGTAACATTAAATGTAATAACCCTTTGCATTAACAAAAACCACTACCTTCATCTAGAAAATGATTTCATTTCAAGGTGATATTGGTGATTTTGGGTTTTATTTATGTTTTATGGCATATTCAAAGTCTGCAGTTAAGTTTACAGTGAGCCAGTTGACTGCATTTCTTTTTTCATTTTTTACAACTTTTTCTGACCAACAATTTATTTGTTACATATATGTTTTATTTTATTTTAATCTTTAATTGTATGTCACTAATGCTTAATTGTTATAATTTTTTACATAATTTTTTTTTTACTCGAGGCTAAGAAGTTAGCATCACAATATCAAAAGGAAGCGGACAAATGCAATTCGGATATGGAGACGTGCGAAGAAGGGAGAAAGCTGAAGAAGCACTGTCGGCTCAAATGAAATTAACAGCAATGTGGGAAATAAGAGCTCGTCAGAAAGGGTGGAGAGACAAGGTCGCCAAATCTAATGCACAGACACAAGGTAACCTCCAGTTTGTCTAAACCATCCACCATGGCCTGATAGGAAGAAAATTAGTAGAAAACGTATTTCTTTCATTCTTTCTTTTCCACTGTTCAGTGCTCTGCAACATTGTAGTAAACATTATATTTGATAATTTTGGATACGATATATAAGAAAAACGATTAAAATACAACATGATATGAACATCTAAATGTGTCAAAGGGATATACTGATTACCATATCTAGCAAAATATGATTTATTTCTAACATAAACTAATTCACTCCAAAACTACTCTTTATTGTAATTTCTCATCAATAACTCATGCTTCATTCTAACTATCATTTTTTTTCTTTATGGATTTTCACTAGCGATGATGATGCAAATTAATCATTATTCATTCCAATATATTTGAAGAAAGGAACATTTGTTCAGATAAAATATAGTATATATTCTCTGCTCCTATCTAATTTATCATCAATTTGCCTTCTCAACGACTGTTATTTTACCAGAATCCCCACTGATTGAATCATACCTTTGAAACATGCAAGCTATAATTTACTGTGTAAGCTGATGGAGTTACCATAATATAGCTCTTTTATGTTTTGACTGGTGGCAAATGGAACAGGAAAAACCAACTACACTAGATTGCAGTCCAAGAACAATTTGCAGAAGGCACATAATGGCTGGCTCCTACCTCTACAAATGCATATGGGAGGCATTGCAACAGCGAATAAGAATGATATTGATCAACATGCAGTTGACACCGTATGTGCTCTGAATTCGAATTCAGGTGTGAGTTTTAGATATTTTATGTGCAAAAAAGTATTAGAGTGCCTTATGTTTGTATGTTAGTTAAGCAGATTATAGTTAGAACCTGCAGTAGGATCAATTAATTAGTTGATCAAAAACTATGCCCAGTTTTGTAATAGCCTACTTGCATATTTGCATATATGTAATAATAATCTTGTGTCAACTAATTATTCTATTTTTTATTTAATTGTTTTGTTTTCAACATTTTTTTTATTTGAGTTGAAAGAAGAAAAACATGAATTGTAATTTTGACTTAGAAAAGAGAATATTCATTACCAGCTTAAATAATCAATATTGATATTTCACATGGGAATGGATATTCAAATCTTATATTTTACATGGTTATGATTTAAGTCCTTATTTCATTTAAGTAACTTCATTATAATATCTTATTTTATTGATATTTTTATATTTAATCTAGTTTTTATTATTTATTTTAATTTTGATTCTAAATTTTTATTTTTATTTTAATATTTAAGATAACTTGAGTTTTAACTTTTGAATTTTAATTGTGTTATTAATTTATTATTTTAAATTCTAAATTTAAATTCATTAATTTTTGTATTTAGTTTTAAAGTTAAAATTTTAATAGAAAATTTAATTTGATAATGAATTTTAATAGAAAATTTTTATATTTATATCATGGATATTATTCTTCTCAATATTTTGATAATGAATTTTAAATTTTTTATATTTTTCATGACCTTTATAATATTTTATAATATTTTTTTTTGAATTTCATGACATTTAGTGGCGTTTGTGAGAAAAGCGCCGCTAAAGGTCATGATCTTTAGCGGCGTTAGCAATAGTGGCGTTTTTTACGACGCTTATAAAAATGACGCAAATAGTTTTAGCGGCACTTAAAAGCCGCTAAAGGCCTAAAAAAAATGATGCTAAAAGTCAGTTTTGCTGTAGTACACCACCGTTGCCTACGCCACCACCTTTGCTGCCACCGCCACTTCCACCTTTGCCACCACCCATTTGAATGCACAAGTTATAACAATGAATGAAATCTCAAAAACTGCAATATGATGATCCAAGAAAGTGTGAATCGTTTCAATATTTATACCAGTAGTAGTGGAGTAGTCAAACTCCAATTTAATTCACCTTAGTTATTATCTTCTTGTATTAATTAAGCATGCTGTTTGCATAGATTAATGTAGCATCATTTATTGATAATTTGGTGATTTTGGCCAACTTTGGAACTACAATTTACTATTATCATGAAAAATAAATACATTCATCAGCATTGAATTTATTTGATATTTTCCATTCAATTAAATAGGATTTTATCAATTTTAAAATTACACTACTAATCAGTAATTTTTATTTTAAACAATTCAATCCACCAAGTTTTAGCATTACGATTGATGATATTAGTATGTAAGCAGTGCATTGATCCTCAAGTTCATCTCCTTAGCATTCAATTTTTTTTTTTTAATTTCTTCAATGGTTTACTGTATGCATTCATATATTCATGCTTTAATGCACAGTCTGATTAATCTCTATTTAAATATAAATATTATAATTTTGGATTAACCTCTATTTAAATTTAAATATTATAATTTTTAGTGTAAATTATTCCATAATGTTTGCTGGTCTGATTTATTATTTGTTATGATTATTATTTTAATTACTGGGATATAATACTAAACAAAAACAAAAAAAAGGAAAAAGAAAATTCACAAAATGCTATCTATAAATGTGTATGCAGTTATATATATACAAATATTACATACTAGCCCGGAGTGAGCCGACAGAAACCGAATCAGCTCGGGGCGTCAGTGATTGCGACGGCGGCATTCCGATGATCGGAAAGTGAGACTCTATCAGATAATATAATTTCAGATTAATTATTCAAAAATAATATTATTTTAATAGATTTAATATTAAATTAAAATAAATACTTATCTTAATAGTATTTTATTAAATTAATATTAAAGTGATTATCTTAATATTTAATTTAATTTAATGTTTATCTTGTAGATAAATATTCTATTAATTTAATTAGATTTAATATTTATCAAGATAAATATTAGATTAAATTTAATATTAAAGTGATGAAGTTTAATTATAGTTGAACTCTTTAACTCTCCATATATAAATAGAGTCTTGAGTGATTATTTTTCACACACTTAAATTTAAGAGAAAGTTGTAGAGACAAAATTCCCTGAAAATATTACTTCAAAAAATTTCTAGACATATTTTCTAATTTACAACTTGGCCCAAACGTTTAAAAAAATTACAAAATTACTCCATTGATAATTTTTGCGAGAAATTTTTTGATTCGAAGCGAGCCCACAATTGACAAACATGAGCTTGAAGAGTGTTATATATTTTAAGATGATTTTAATATAATTTATCTCAGTTATGATATTTGGTTTTATGGTAGAGGCAATGACACCTTCATCCCTTCATTTTCAAAACATCAACAACCATTTACAGTTGCATCAACGAATATGATTGGAAATAACTGAGGATTACTAAATCAAATTAAATAGGTTCTATCATGTTTTAATTATTTAAATCAGGCTAATAACAAAATATATACTGATAGACAAAAAAAAACAACTAAAAAACAATCATGAGATAGATAAAAATATGTTGTTATCACTCAATCGTAATTCAAATACACATCTAGTTTAAAATTTATTAACGATGGCCCTACATTCTTATCCAAAATCTTCACCACTTTATGATATAATTAATTAATAAAATTTATTGGTTTTGAAAAAAAAAAACAATTTTCTAATATACAAGTGTATTAACATAAATCATTTAAATATAAATTAAATTTTAATAAAATAAATTTACTTTTAACTTTTTCTTTCGAGCTACTTGAATACAAATATTAAATTGATCTATGTTAACATGTGGAGTGTGGATTAGAGTTGTTCATGAGTATGATCCAACTATTGTCCGATTCTAAAAAACAAGTTCAAACTCGTTTCAAGGTCAATTATGCCTGTTGATTAGTTTTATTGTTTAAAAATTAACAAAAATATTAAATATTTATATTAATATATATTTATGATTAAATTTAAATTTAAAAATATTTTTTATTATTTAAACTGAACTCAAGCCAAACATGCCCATGGACAAGTCTAATGTAAATACGTAATTTAATCTTTTTTTCCTAAATTGGTCTATTTAAATGTTTTTTATATTTTAGTAAATAGAGTTAAAATCAAATTATTATAAAAAAAGTCATCTACAGTAGAAGAAAAAAATGTATATATATAAAAAGTACATGAGAAATTAACTAAAGCACATCAAATTAAAACGGATAGGGTATAAATATATAAACACTAATTATTAACGTGGAAAAAATTCATCGCCACAATTTCTCTCACAAAAAAAAAACGATCATTTTCTTACTACAGTGAATTAAAGAAGGCAGCCCCAAATATGACGAGTGATTAAGCGCATTATAGACCCCAAGAACATTCGTCAGACTTTTTGGACCAGCACTTGGGCTAAAGAAAATGCTGAACTTATTAAAATTAACCACCAACTCATTAGTCGTGAGAATACTGTTTGTGCTTCTAAATTCTACCTCTTTGGAATCATCTGCGTACGAAAAATAGATATTGTTGGACAACCACCATAAACCTTACCTGCAGTAACAATACAAGTCCTTCCGCGCATAAAAGAAATACATATGGTAACAATGTATCACTTTGTCAAAGAAATCAGTTCCATTTCATCCCACAAGTAGGTAATATTTGTAACGCAAAGCATAATAAAATTCGTCCAAGTAGGATTAAAACCCAAAGCAAGCATAATCGCCTTTAAAAAGCATCAGCTAATATTAATTTTCATAGAAATTTCACTCGAAAATCCTTTCATTTTATAAATTAATTCAAAAGTCACTACCACAGTACTCATAATAAACCTACCTGAACCAAATGCAGACTGATTCTTAGAAACATGTGCCTATTCACCAAGGCTTTTGACGTTATCTTATAAATAACATTGTATAAAGAAATTGGGCGCAAATCTTTAAGAGACATAGGAAGGCTTACTTTTGGATTTAGCATTATAAGAGTATGTGAGAGTACTTGGGAAAGCACCCCTACTCAACCAGCTTTGACAAATTGCTATCACATCTCCTCCACTAATATTCCAAAAGCCAAATTGAGTCTATAAAGACTTGGCAACTTGTATGAATGCATCAAACAAATTTTTACCTTAAATTCATCAACATCCAATGGTGTCGTCAACATAACATTGTCCTCATCCGAAACTTTTCTCCGACCTATAACACCCTACATCCAACCCAGTTAATGAATCTAGGTGCATGACACTGCATTTTGTTGCCGAAGTAACTCAGACAATAGTGAAGCATTACATCAAATTAAGCTAAAATCAAGCAAGCTTGACATACAATTAATGAGCAATCGAAATGTAAAAACCAAGTAAGAGATGTTAATGGGACCCATATGCAAAAGTTTGGGGTTAGGGTTGGTAAAAGAGGGACTATGTTACGAACCTTGAGTCAAATTATCAATATGTAGGGAAATATGTTGAGCCAATGAGACCATGCCTCGCAATGTATGTAGACATGCCTCTCTTGCATCCAATTTTTGCTTTAAAGTTTCATGTCTCAAGACAAGGGTATCATGTCTTGAGACAATGTCCCCTATGTCTTGAGATAATACCTTATGCCTTAAGGCACTAGACTGAATATTAGTAAGCAAGTTAATTACAACATAAACCCATGCATATACTATAACACCCCACACCCGACCCCGTCTCTGGATTCGAATATATAATGTTTATCTGGATCCAGTTGAGTGGGGTGTAGCCACACAGCCCCTGTTAGTAGAAATCTCCGATAAGGAAATCTCAAACACACGAACGGAACTCGAACAGACGAATTAATAGGACAAGGCTCCAAGGCGTGTATCAAACCACTATCTTTAATGTTATATTTCCCCCCACCCATCTTCGGTGTGCAAACGAGTTTCAAGCAAATTAATCTTGAGGATACAATGAAGCCAATGACTATTTGCGTTTTGCACTAACGAGAATAACCCACTACACACTGAGTAATGTATGACAAGAAACTCAATTTCTATAAAGGATTTTTGCAGTAATACTTTATAGAATATTTAATAATTTTAGAAAATGAAGGAATGAAAGAAAGAATATTAAAATTTGTTGGTATGATTTCCAAATGAAATCTCATTCCTATTTATAGGAATTTTCATGTCTCTTCATAAAGATATCTTTCATCAATGTGTCTTTCTGAATAATAATGTCTTTAAAATAAACACATAATTATTCATTTAATTATAACTATTCAAATAATATTATTTAAATAGTTATAATTTTTTTTCAAAAAAATCAAATAATATAACTTTTTGATTAATTACACTCATTCATTTCTAATTATTGGAACACTATAAATATTTGAAAATATTCCAACAATCTCCCCCCATTTTCAAAATATTTTAGATTTTGATATTCTTGGAAATCAATTTGCATAAATGAAGGTATCTTACGATTGAACCTTCACTTAGTGAAAACATGTTAAAGTTAATCGAAATTGTATGGTAGACTAACCTTTGAACCAACTATTTCATTTGATTAACTGAACACATCTCACACAATGATTTCAACATCTGTCAATACATAACTATGTCTTAATCCAATGTGCCTAGACTTTCCATTATATACTTGGCTATATGCCTTTGCAAGAGTAGCCTTACTGTCACAATGGATAGAAATAGGTGAAATTGGCTTAGGCCATAAAGGTACATCATAAAGCAAATTTCTTAACCATTCTGCTTCTTTAGATGTAGCGACTAATGCAATAAATTCTGCTACCATGTTGGAATCAGTAATACATGTTTGTTTCTTGGAACCCCAAGAAATGACTCCTCCACCAAGAATGAAAATCCATCCATTAGTAGATACATGATCTTCGAAACTTGTAATCCAACTAGCATCCAAATACCTTTCTAAAACTGGAGGATATCTATTATAACACAAACCATAGTTAATAGTTTTCTTTAAGTACCTAAGTACTTTATTCAAAACTTGCCAATGCAAACTACTTGTATTACTTGTGTACCTACTCAATTTCCCAACAGCATATGCAATATCTGGTCTTGTACAAGTCATTATGTACATAAGACAACCAATTGACTTGCATATTTCAATTGATCAATTTTCCTACCAGCATTAGATACTAATTTTATTTGAGGATCCATGGGTGTAGATGCTGGTATACAGTTGAAAAGATCAAACTTTTTAAGCACATTTTCTATGTAATGTGATTATGATAAAGCTATAGTGCTTTCATCTCAGGTTATTTTAATCCAAAAAATAACATCTGCTACACCCATATCCTTCATAGCAAAGTTGTTTGACAAATTTTTTTTTGTGTTTTCTATTTGTTCCAAATCCGTGCCAAAAATGAGCATGTCATCTACATATAAGCAAATTATGACACATTTTCCATTTTCAAATTTGCTATATATACACTTATCGGATTCATTTATTTTATAGCTATTAGCTAAAACAACATTGTCACACTTTTGGTGCCATTGTTTTGGTGCTTGTTTAAGTCCATATAAATATTTAACAAGCTTACATATCTTATGCTCTTATCCTGGAACAACAAATCCTTCCGGTTGTTCCATGTACACTTCCTCTTCCAATTCACCAAAATACAGTTTTAACATCCATTTGGTGAACAACTAAATTATATATAGAGGTAAGTGATATTAAGAGTCTAATTGTAGAAATTCGTGCTACTGAAGCATAGGTATCAAAGTAATCAATACCTTATTTTTGTGTAAAACCTTTGGCTACCAACCTTGCTTTAAACTTATCAATGGTTCCATCGACCTTCATTTTCTTTTTTGAAGATCCATTTACAACCTATTGGTTTGGAACCCAGTGAAAGATCAACTAAGATCCAAGTTTGATTTTCCATTATTGAATCCATCTCATCTTTTATTACTTCTTTCCAAAAAGCAAAGTCTTGAGATTTCATTGCCTCTTCAAATGTAATAGGATCAGATTCTGTATTATAACAATAAGGTATCTTATTGCATATACTTTCACCTTTTCCTTCTACAAGAAACATAATGAAATCTGATCCAAAATCTTTGACCTTTTTAATCTTCTTACTTCTTCTTAATTCTTGACAAGATTTATCCTTATTATCAATTTGTTCCAATGGAATCTCATTCTCATTTGAAGAATGAATCAATTGTTGTAGCTGTAATTGTCTTGATATAAAATTAAATCTATTTTCATCAAAAATAGCATCCCTTGATTCAATAACAATATTAATTAAAATTGAATCATTTGGTTCAATTACCATGAACCTATATGCCTTGCTATTATGTGCATATCCTATAAATATGCATTCAATTCCTCTTTCACCTAACTTTTTACGTTTAGGTGTTGGAACTTTGACAATAGCTCTACAACCCCAAACCTTTAAATAATTAAGGTTTGGTTTCCTTTTGTTCCATTATTCATAAGGGGTTATTTTAGTTTCCTCATTAGGAACTCTATTCAATATATGACAAGATGTTAGAACAGCTTCTCCCCAAAAACCTTATCCAAGACCTGACTATGATAATATTGAATTTACCATTTCAATCAAGACTCTATTTTTCCTTTTAGCTACACCATTTTGTTGTGGTGTGTAAGGGGATGAAACTTGATGGACAATCTCAGTGGATTCAAAATAACTTGGATTATAGTATTCTCCACCTCTATCTAATCTTAAGCACTTGATAAATGATTCACACTGAAGTTCAACTTCAGATTTATAAACTTTAAATTTATTAAGCGCTTCATTTTTTGAATGCAATAAATATACATAAAAATATCTAGAACAATCATCAATAAAAGTAACAAAATATTTCTTTCCACCTAATATAGGAGTATTATGCCTGTCACATAAATCACTATGTATCAAATTAAGCAATTTTGTTTTTCTTTTAACCTTAGGGAAAGGGTTTCTTGTAATTTTAGTCAACATACATGTATTGCATTTTTCAATATTATTATTAAAAACAAGAATTAAATCTAACTTATACATGTCATTCAATTTCCTATAATTCAAATGACCTAATCTATAATGCCATAAACAAAAAGATTCAACCATATAAGTAGAAATAGTATTTTTATTCTTATTAATAATATTTAGTTTGAACCTACTCTCATACATATACCCTTTCCCTACAAAAATTCCCCCCTTAGACAAAATAAACTTATCTGTCTCAAAAACAAGTTTGAAACCAAGCTTATTTAACAGACTTCTAGACACTAAATTCTTTCTAATTTCTGGTACATAATATACATCATTTAAGGTTAAAACCTTTCCAGAAGTGAATTGTAGTTCAACAGACCCTTTGCCTTTGATTGCTGCGGTGGAAGAATTTCTCATGTACAAGAAATTGTCATTTTCACATTATGTGAACTTTGTGAACATGCTTTTGTCTTTGCACACATGTTTGGTTGCTCCAGTATCAATCCACCATGTATTATCATCTTGTGCCATATTAATTTCAGATATCATTGAACGAACTTTTCATTATTATCAGCCTTAGAAGATGATTTCTTCTTTAAAAATCGATATTCATTCTTGAAATGTCCCGGCTTACCACAATGATAGCATAGACCCTTTTGTTTCTTTTTGAACTTAGGTGCTCTATCAGTCTATTTGAACTTTCTCTTGAATGGTTTAGTAGTCTATACTTCCTCCGTAACATGCACTTTGGCATTTTCAGAATTTAGATTCTGATCTTGCTTTCGATATTCTTCTTCAATACAAAGATGATTTTTCAAAGCCTTAAGAGATATTTCCTCTTTCTTATGTTTTAAACTTCTTTTAAAGTCTTTCCAATATGGAGGAAGTTTGTCTATTATGAAGGATACAACAATCATTTCATCCATTTTCATATCATATTTCTTGAATTGATTCAGCATCTTTTCAATATCATGGAATTGTTCCATAACAGAACGACCATCAACCATTTGATAATGATTGAAATGACTGACAAGAAATTTCTTACTTGTAACATCTTCAGTCATGTATCTTGTCTCCAATTTGTCCCATAATTCTTTAGCGGTGACCTCATTTTGGTAGGTGTCGAACAAACTATCAGAAAAACCATTCAATATGTGGCCCATGCACATGTAATCAGCATTGTCCCATTTTTGTCTTTCTCGGGTTGCAGCAACAGATTCATTTTTAGTCTCGTCAGGTCTTGGAGTATCCAAAACATAAACAATCTTCAAAGTTGATAATAAAAAGTGCATCTTTTTCTGCCATCATCGAAAATTTCCTCCATCAAACCAATCAAGTTTGACAAAAATTGGAAGCCAACTCCCTTAATATTCCACTTTCATGAGTTGTGGTAGTCATCATGAATTTTAACCTTAAAATTGTTAGTACAAATCTCCGATAAGGAAAATCTCGAACACACGAACGGAACTCGAACAGAAGAATAAACAGGACAAGGCTCCAAGGTGTGTATTAAACCACTATCTTTAAGGTTATATTCGCCCTCACCTATCTTCGGTGTGCAAACGAGTTTCAAGAAAATTAACCTCGAGGATACAATGAAGCCAATGACTATTTGTGTTTTGCACTGACGAGAATAGCCCACTACACACTGAGTAATGTATGACAAGAAACTCAATTTCTATAAAGGATTTTTGCAGTAATACTTTATAGAATAATCTAATAATATTAGAAAATGAAGGAAGGAAAGAAAGAATATTATAATTTGTTGGTATGATTTCCAAATGAAATCTCATTCCTGTTTATAGGAATTTTCATGTCTCTTCATAGAGACATCTTTCATCATAGATGTCTTTCTGAATAATAATGTCTTTAAAATAAACACATAACTATTCATTTAATTATAACTATTCAAATAATATTATTTAAATAGTATAATTCTTTTTCAAAAAATTAAATAATATAACTTTGTGATTAATTACACCCATGCATTTATAGTTATTGGAATACTATAAATATTTGAAAATTTCCAACAATCCCTTATGTCGCCTCGAAATTGCCAATAATTGAGTAGAGAAAAAAAAAACTCAACACTCCCTTACTCACTCCAGCAAAGTCAACACTCCTAAAGTCATATGCTTACAAATAACACATGTAGTGGTGAGTGCTCACAAATCCTATGGCATGCCATATATATCCAATGGATCCACAATGCAATGTTGCCAATATAACCAAACACACCGGGCATAAACACTGATATTTAAACACTTAATTCAGGATGTAAAAATTTAATATAAAGCATGTCACTTAGCAATTTTAATATAAACATAGATAAACTCAATAAGTGTCTTTATCTATAGATCTAAACCAACTATAAAATCATCATCAAGTGCTGTAATATACAGTAATCCATGCTCCAATTATTAATCAATACAATTTAAATCAACCATATCAAACACTCTATTCACTTTTTCCATAAATCATTTACAAATATGTTTCCATAAAATTAAAATCAATTTTGAAATCTAAACCATTTGAGATACAATTGAATCACTAGAAACACAATTCAAACCTCAACTCAAAATGTAAATAGGCATGTTTAGAAAATGCCTTTAAAAACCACTCATATTCACATTTTGCTTCTCAAGCCAAAGTGTATCAAGTAGCTATTTGGACCTTAATTCTGATTAACAGTGGCCCCTCCTTGATGTGGATCTTAAACAGAGGTAAAATACATGTTACAGTTTATCATTAACAACAAGAAAATTGAAAAATCATAAACTACATAGATCTGAAACGCCTCTCTAATCTACCTTACTGAAAACTCACGATCTAGTCGAAACACAAATTTCAGCCTCCAAGTGACCTTCTCTGCACCAAAAATCATTTCTAAACATCATTCCTAATCTATCAATACAAAACTTAAATATCAATTTCACCAAACAAACTGTTTCATAATTTTCCAGAAAATCAACTCATTTTCTTAGTTAAAAAAAGAAATTTGTCAAAATTGATCAACCAAACGAGTTCGATCTTTTATTTATGATAAAAAATCTCTTAATAAACATGATTTGAGCTTAAATATCCATTTAAACTTGGATTTTAACTCAAAACCATGAATTCACCATTAATGAATCTCATGTTCAAAAGCTAAAAGATCAAGATTTGAAAAACAATTTTAATCAATTTAAATAATAAATAATGATTAAAAATAACCTTAGAATGAATTTAGAGTTGAGAAAATACCTTCAATCGATCTAGAATCACCAATATTGAAGATTGGATCAAGATCTTTGAAGAACTAGAATGAGTTGTTTTCCCAACTTTAGAAATATTTTCTGGAGAATTTTGAAAGAATAAAGATGAGATCTAATATTTGATATGTGGACTTTGTAAATAAAAAAAAATGAGAGAAAATGCTTAGAAATTGGGTGAGAATTGTGTGTGAAGTGAGGAGGTTGCAACATTTTTGAACCGAAGAACCACCACCTGATTTCCAAAATTTGGGGAAATTGCCATCAAGCCACTCCCACAATTCCCTTGTTTTACTAAATAATCCTCTCCGTCCAAAATTCCAAAAATATGAATAATTTGACATAGAACCACTCAAATATTTCTCTTATTTTGAAAAATGGTCCTATGTAATTAATATTTTAAATTCTCTCAATTAAACTCCCCATTTTAATTTATTTTTCAATTCTAATTTGACCCAAAATATTTAGTTTACCCAAAGATTATTTATTTTTCTAAAATATTTTTATTTTTCGGAAAATTATTTTTTGATTTTTAAATGAAATTAAGCTAACTAACTTATAATAAAAAAATTTACTAATAAACCCGATTAACTTTTATTTCACTCGGAACCAAGTAAACTTACCCAAAACTACTAGACCTATTTTTAGGGCCTTACATTGCCAAAACAACTCAAGCTATCTTATTTCATAAACACAAAATTTAGTTCATAATTATCAATCAATTCAATTTAAACATCAATCATGCTCACACATATGCATTCGTAATGTTTAGGATTCAGTTCATCATATTACGGGGTTATGCAGGGTTAAACTTAGAGTTAAGATTCAAATCCAACTCAATTGTCAAATTTCAATGTAGTGTCTCGAGACAGGTCTTATTTTATTTTTGAAAATTTTAACTTCGATGTCAATATGTGTCGAGACATTAGTGTCTTGAGACCAACCTTCCTGTTCTTTTATTTTAACTTCGATGTTTGGATGTCTCGAGGCGAAGAGTTATTGTCTCGAGACTTGAAACAATGTAAAACTAATTTAGTTTTGATGTATTCTTGTCTCAAAGCAGAGACCACTCTATTTCGGGACATAAATGAGGTTATCTCGAGAGTAACTTGATAAGTATTAAAATATCAAAGATTGAGAAATGAAAGAAAGCATTGAAGGATAGATTTGATGAAAAATGTAAGGAAAGAGATAGACGAAGTTGTCCAGGATGGTTAGATCATACGAGAAAGAGAACATGATACTAATACCATCAACTAAGCCACTTACCCCTTATATTTTCTATAAAAGAAATAGTTAGAATTATATATCGAACTTTTTCAACTATTTTATTAAAAAATATATTTTTATAAATTATTATAATTATTTAAATATTTTTATAATTTTATGAGTTTTTAAATTCTTTATAATTTTTATTTTTAAATTTTTTAACTTCTTAATTAATTATTGGTGTGACATATAAAATAAAATAATATCACGTCAATGTGACATCCACGTCAACAAATTAACAACATTGTTAACTTTCCATTTAATTTTGACCAAATTGACATCATAATAGTTCGATGGAGCAGGAAAAAAAAGAGATTAAGACGAACTTTTTATAGTTTAAGAGTAAAAAAAAAGTAAATTTACCAATATTTAATAGAACAAGCCCTTGAAATATCTCTGAATCTTTTACATCAATTTGAGTCCTTCAATTCACAAAATTCAGCCTTTTCACTGTTATATTTAGTAATTGACAGTTAAATCCTAACCTGATATGATTGTTAACATTTATTCAATTAGAATTAATCATCACGATGCTAACATGACAATACCCTATTAACAATGATTGTTGACATGACAATACCACATAAAAAAATTCAAAAAATAAATGAAAATAAATAAAGAAATAATGAATTATTAAAAAATTAAGTCCAAAATAAACCTAATCAAACTAATGCTCAATTTCATTTCAATATGAATATATCCATTTGTTGGTTTAGGTTGATTTTGACATTGTTTTTAAGATCATAATCTTTTTGAAAATTATTAAGTTGAAAAATATTTTAAAATTATATATAATATTACTTTTCTTACTATTTCACAAATATCCTTTTTTTTTAAAATAAGTTTTTAAAGTTGTTGCTGTTGGTTCTTTTTGAAATCTAATGCGGGTCATTTTCAACCACTGTAAACTTTCAATGCAAGATGTAAAATTGCAATTTTGAAACATACACTTGTTATTATGGTCAAACATATGCATAAAAAGTGAGATATATAATAAATTTGTTTAAGACATCCTGGAATTCATTAATAAACTTCATATTCCCATTACAATCCTAGCCCGTTTTCCAGTGTACTCTAAAACCACAAATTGCACAAAATTGGTAAAGAATTACATGTAGTCAGGATTTCATCTTCTCAAATACAGCAATAATGAAACCATTAACAGAGATTAGGTTCACCTCTTGGTTCTTTTAAAGGGTTTGGTTACACTTAATAAGGTCGAAACTTCCGAGCAGCTCTCAACTGTTGAATCCGCTTTTTATCCTGCTCAAATTTGCTCTGGAGTATCATAAGTTCTGCAACGGAAAATTTATGTAAATCATTCATGTCACCCTCATATTTAAAAAAAAAAATCACTTCTACATGCTACCAAACATGCATATGTAACAAGAACATTCTTGCATCATAGAGATTGCTGGAAGCATAGCAATAAAGAAAAGGTCATTTGTGGTTTCGGATCCTCCCCAGTTCTATCCAATATAAATATAAATTTAATCACTATCAAGAGAGTATTACTTTCAAATTAATAAATAGGTCCTACACATGTGAACAATGATTATTAGTATATCAAAGAATAATGGGAAAAAATAACTGACAATCTCAACTCTATTCTGAGCTGCATTAACTTGTTTAATAGATGGGAGATTGCTAAAGCAAAGTTAACGACTTGATTAGTGATTCTCCTTTCTCACTGTCGCTTGATTAGAGCCCTACTAGTGCTTGGCTGCTTGCAAGTACCCATCAATGTTCTCTTGCCAGCTATGTTATTCTAATTCAGATATGAGTGTTAGATACGAGTATGTGTTCAACACAGATATGGTTCCCTGGCACAAATAATATTTGACCAACGATAATATTGTGAATTCATTAAGCTGAAAAGAAAACTGTAAAAATAAGTGCAACAAGAAGCAGTAATCCTAACATCAATATCCTGCAACATTATTAATCACAGCTTAAGAACCCCCTCTCCCCCCCCCAAAAAAAAAAAGTCACAATAAACTCAATGGTGACATCTTGGTAAAATAAAAAAGATAGATAACATCAAATATATTCATACCACTCCTCTGGGCTTCTCTTTTTTGAAAGCGGTAGAAATCAAAGACCTCTTTGCTCTTCTTCTTAGCTAATTTCTCCTCCACAGCAGCCTGGGAAACAGAGCCTACTGTAGTTCCACTTTCAGTGTCTGTGGTCTTTTTCCTTCCTTTATGATGTTCAACAAGTATCCATCCCCCTTCTGTAAGACGAGCTTCTTTTTCTTTTCTTTCCTATATTACCACAAGGACCAAAATAATAAATAACAAGCAACTGCAACTTCGTTTAGGAAAAAGGGGCAGGGGAGAGAAGAGCATTTATTTGTCAAGGGTGTGGTGAGCAATACAGGCATTAAAGCCCTTATTCATGAGGCAAGACGCTAAAATATGCTTGGGTACCTATGCACGTACCAGTGCATACAGAATAAGCTAAAGATGTATACTTACAACAATCCAATAAAACAAGCAAAATTTCCTTTCTTTTGTTAGCCTATATGCGTGATTCTCTAAAAGTCTCATGTTTATTGTTGGCTATTCAAACATCAAGAGGTAGAGTTCGATGCTGTCTCCCTATAGTTCTATTATTACTATTACAGGTACAGTTAATGGGAAAAAAAATTAAAATTAAGATAATCTCAATTATACAGCCTTTTATTTATGTACCTTTCATCTACTGCCTTATAAAGAGGCACCTTGGCACACCAAGATCATACCTGATCAAATATGCCTTATAAAGAGTTTGAAGTGCATTTTTGTTGTCTAAAACTAAGGTGAACTCCTTAACAAAACCAGTGGTCTTATGATTCAATACGGGTTCCAAGAAGAAAAATACCTGTTCAAGTTTTGCCTCGTGCTCAATTATAAACTCGTCAATCCTTTGTTGCAGTACCTTCAAGCCAGGCCTACTTCGGTGGTAGTCTGTAAGCCATTCTGCAGTTTAAGAAAACTTGTCCATCAACTGTCTATAGAATGAAAAACTTGTCTATCAACCAACAACCTTAACATAAACAATAAAACTAAAACCCAGAAAAGAAAAGGCATGCTAATTCATATTAAAAAAAAAAAAGAAACTGATTTTAGCTACAAGTTCGACAATTTCTATACCAAGTACGGTGACGCAAATCCTAAACAAAAGTGGAAATAAAGACTTAAACTAATAAGTTTTAGAGCAAAATTAAAAAAAAAATATATGCCTCAATGTGACGGAAAACAATATTGCTGCAGAAGTTTCTCTCTACTATAATACCAAAAGCTTAAAATATTTAAGGGAAAGTCACCAGTTTCATACTTTTCATGCCTTTTGAGCAGTCGTCATCTCCCGAAGGTATTTCATAAACTTCATCCTGATTAGCTCCTTTACTCGTTTCCAACAATTGCCCCTTTGATTTCTTTTTTCTGTCTTTTCTAAATTTTTCTACAAGAAAAAAAACCCAAAAATGATTATATAACATCAAAGCGCAATTCAAACAATAGAGTTTATGAAATTTTAAATAAACCAAACAAAACCAATCACTCATTTACAACTTTTTAGTCTTGCTTTCAGAATATATCAAACCATGGAGTCTGCAATTGCAATGTCAGAGTTGATGAAATTTTAAATAAACCCAACAAAACCAACCACTTATTTACTACATTAGTCTTCCATCCAGTAGTATCAACCATGGAATCAGCAAATACAATATTATAGTTCACGAAATTTTAAATAAACCAAGCAAACCCATCACTTATTCACAACTTTTAGTCTTTCTTTCAGAATGTATCGGCCATGTAGTCTGCAATGTGAGTGGACGAAATTATAAACAAACAAAAAAAAATCAATTATTTACAAGTGGCAACTTTTAATCTTGCTTTAAGAAGTATCAGCCATGGAGTCTTTGATCTTCCTCTCACCATTTAAATATATATATTTTAAAAATAAAGTCTCACCTTGAAGATGAACTTCATTCCCGTCAACAGGCTTATCAACAATTCCAACGCTAGGATTGATTTTCTCTTTGCTTTTTCTTTTCTTCTTGCTTAATTTATCCTTTTTCTTCCCTTGTTTTGTTGCAACTAAATTCTCCGCTGAAACCAACGGCACACAAAGCAAACCCATTGCAACAGAGTTAATTGCATATCATTTGAAGACAAATCAGTAGAAAAAAAAGTTCCATTGATATTCACTCATTTGAGCAGCTTCGGCAACACAAACAGCATTAGCCTTGTCTTTACTGGTCTTCTTCTTCATGGTACTTCTTCAAATAATCAACTCTATTCCGGGCTTAAAAATTGCTACTACAATGGTGAAAGAAGATAAAGAGAGTAGAAAAACGGGATAGAGCTCAAAATAGCTGCGACAATGGTGAAGAAGAAGGTAGAAATAGCAGAGAAAAGGGTATCTTTCTAATTCTCCATTAGGGCAATAAGCTAAGAGTTGGGCTTTTTATTTGGGTTTAGATAGTTCAAAACTATAAACTTGGACCTAAATGTATTAAACCCGAAAGCCTCAGACAACCCTAACTCTGCAAGCCACGGGTCCAAATTATTACAAATATGTGAACAAAACAAGGAGTTCAAATTTCATCAAATTGTTTCAATCCTTTCACTCGGGCTCCCACCATGACTCTAGAAATCGAAGCACGAGAGTACGTTTCCCTTCTATGCTTTTGCTGTTTTCTTGTTTTCTGGTTTTGGGTAATGCTCAAGATACTGACATCAATTTCTAACTTCTGTTTTGTTTTGGTTATTACAATTTTTTTTCTTCTTCTTTTGGTTCAGCGTTATTAAGATTGTGCTCCAATTTTGCAAAGAAAATTCCCTGCATCAAACGTTTCAAACGCTACAGAACGAGTGTCAGGTTTCTCTGAATACTGTAGATAGCATCGAGACGTTTGTTGCTGATATTAACAGTGGAAGATGGGATGCCATTTTGCCCCAAGTGGCTCAACTTAAGCTCCCAAGGAATAAACTGGAGGACTTATATGAGCAGGTTTGGACTCTTATCTTCCATTACTCTGGAAACTAGTTTTTCATACACATTGCTTTCTAATTCTTTATATGAATGAAATTTAGGGTGATTTTTGATGATTCTTTCGCTAGATGCTTTTTACTTCCTCCAATTAATGAGAAAAAAAATGTCGGTGTTTTTTTAAAATATAACTGCATGATTTTGTTTTCTCTATAGAACAATTACGTTAGAATTGGATTGGTTGTTTTTCTTTGTAAGTTTTTTTCTTTTTCTTTTTCAGTTCTTGTCTACCCATAATGCACCCAACCCTATCTAAATTAACTCACTGAATGAAGATATTACACCCCTAAGCTCTCTTATGCTCACAACCTTCAAGAGTCTTTCGGCTGTATGTGTGGGATCTGAGTTACTACTTAGTTGCCTTTTTCCTCTATAAGTTACAACAACATTTTAAGAACTCAAATGCAAGTTGTAAAGTAACAGTCTACCTGCCATCTATCAATTTTATTGCTTCATAAAGTAGCTTCTTGGGATGTAAAATATAAGTAGTACTCAAGTGTAGTGTTGTCTAGGCATGCACCTAGGCGTGCTTGCACCTTATGGCTCAGCATTGGACAAGGAAAACATCTCATTCCTTTTTTGGCAAGGCCAATTTAATCGGGCACATGCTTGGTGAGCCTAGGTGCGCTTTCTTGTAAGGAAATAGGCATACAACAGAAAAAGCCCATCTCATTGAAGTTCTCTTTAATTTCCTTTGTTTTTCACTTTTTTTATTAGATATACCTTTACTAGGAAGAAAGGGATGGTATTGAACTCTATACTTCTAAGTATTCGAGCATTCAAAAACAGACATGGACATAAGAAAATCATGTCTATTGACCATTAAAAATTGCATTTTTTGTAGATATAGATCACACTTCAGAGTTTATTACACACCTTATGCTATATATAAATATATATAGTCACAGAAAAACGAAACATATACATGCTGCACACTTAATTTGGGTTAGTGCTTTTCTTATGCCTTGTGCATGGAGCAAAATAAGGGTTCAAGTGCCTAGAGTGCACCTTGCACCCTTGAAAACACTGCTAAAGTGGAAAAAGCAATGGTCTAATGCAACTATAATTATGTTGTTGAAGTTGTAGTGTTGTGTGGTTGAGGTATTTGAATGGTTACTGATAATCAATGATTAGAAGGAGTTTGTGATGCTGCAAGCCTGCAATGCATTTTGATTAGAGAGGGCGTTGCTTACTAAGGCTAAGCACTCATCTCAGGATGTACAAACTTCCAAAGAAGGCTTATGTTCATCATGGTTATATGTGTATTCTTTTTCTTTTACCTACGATTGAAGTTTGTACCTTAGTTCAGTGGAAAAAGGAATCTTGAGCTGCGGTTGCGCTTTGTGGGGATTCCTTGTGAGTGTGACATTATCTTAACTGATATGATGACCACTCCCTTCTTTCTTTTGTTTGAATTTGATGTTTCAAGTAGTTTTAGTCTATCCTCTTGTCAGGTCTCTAAGTCGAAAGTTAATGGTCTATGGCAATTTACTTTCTTCTATAGTCTAGATGATTTTCATAGTTTAATCAGTTATGGAGTTTCCTTAAATTTTGTAATGTCTTGTCTTATTAGTCCTTAACTGGTTAGGTGGTTACTCTATCTATGTATTTAATGTTTTATGGTTCTTCTCTATTTTTGCAAATGAATTTCCTTACCTTATAGTGGAGTTTCTTGCAATAGTACACAGGTTTGACCGAAGAATTGGCTCTTTTAGTTTACTGAATTGAAGGTCAAATATAGGTTATACATATGCATAACTATCTATGCATTAGTATTATATATACACAAATATATACGTGCATAATTTATATCATACATGTATTTTGACTCTTGATATCTTAAACAATAAAGGTCATCCGATCTCTAGCTCCATAGATAAAATGGTCTTATTTTCCTTTATTCGACCACCATTCCATCATTTTAACTTATTTCTTCATGAGTTTTGCTACTTGATCTATAACATAGGTGTCATGTGATGTCAAAATAATAATAGGTTCTTGGTGTCTTGTCTGCACTTTTAACAAATTACAAAACGAATTGCAACCTCTTACATGCCATATTTTTTCTTCGTGTGGCTTGAACATAAGCTTAAGATGAATCTTTGTCATGATTGAGGTGTACATTAAAATCATTAGGTCACCACTCATTGTGGTCATCCTTTTTCAATTTCTTCATATTTATGTTCCATATTATATTTCCCATTTTTGCATTGCCTTCTGCAGATTGTATTAGAAATGATTGAACTAAGAGAGTTGGACACTGCACGTGCTATTTTGAGGCAAACCCAGGCAATGGGTGTTATGAAGCAAGAGCAACCTGAAAGATACTTGAGGCTTGAACATCTCCTTGTCAGAACTTATTTTGATCCAAATGAGGTAAAAAAACTAGCTTTTGTGTCCTTATGTGTTGTTTCATTGTTATTTTTGTGATGATATGTTCCACTCATTTCTGAAACATGCAGTGTTGTTTTCTGTCAAAATAAGTTTTGAAAGCGTAAGATTACCATGATTGCCATTTTTTAGAAAGATAATTATTTGGAACCCAATGTTTGCCAGGATGTATAGGGCTAAAATCTTGTGAATTTAAAGCTACAGTTGTAGTATGTCTAGCTGTCCAAGCAGACTAATGAAAAATTATTCCACCTTTCACTTCCTTTTTCCTCAGAATTCATGCTTCTTTAAGTGTGTGATGAGCTTGATTCAGTTTTAATTTCATTCAACATTTATGTCTGAACTTATCATTGCCATCATGCTGATTGTTCTTGTAGCATGAAATGGAAGTTGGATTGCCATGCTTGTATTGCTTTCCCTATTTCCTTTCCATCTTTATTTAAATAGTAAAATTGTTCTTTGTCTCTCTTTTTTTTTCCCTTGTTTTATAGTGGAGCCAATTTTCATTCCTGTTTCCAGTAAGGTTTATGTCTCCTGTGTTATGTAACAGGCTTACCAGGATTCAACAAAAGAGAAACGTCGTGCACAGATTGCTCAAGGTTGTTTTTTCTCTTTACATCTTTAGTAATTGATTATTTCTCTGATAAATGCCGAAAGTGATTTAAATGATATGTGTATGTCTCCGAAACTTATAGTAATTTAGGCTATAGATGGCAATTTGTAACAGCTTCTGCTACCCAAGGAAGAGGAGTTTAAATCATGCAAATTGCAACAGTGATAGCGTTGCTATTATAAATCCATTGTGTAATTGCTGTGTATTAACCTAGTTGTTGAATATATCTTTAGGTATGATTAATGTTTTATTGAGGCAAGCATACTCCTTTCATTGCAACTTTAAGTCTTGGAAGTTCTCAGCTTTCAAAATACAAGACACAAGTACTCCTATAGGCGAAATTTTAGTCTGATGCCATTTTTGTAATATTTTCCTCAATAATGTAAAAATATAAAAGAAGCAGAAAATGTACTGTAGTATTTAAACTCTATCAGGGTTTCTTTTGTCAAATTTCTCTAGTTCTTTTCATTACATTTGAGGATCTACATTCGTGTTCAGTCTAGGCAATACTAAACCAAGGCCTTTTACAGTTAAGATTGAGTATAGCAAGGGGATCATTGTCAATGAACAGGACATATCATTGGACTTGTATTGTGTAAATGTTAATAGATTTGCAGATTTACATTGTAAATTTAATTCATTTTTAATATGCAAATTTCATACTTGAACAAACTTTACAAGTTGGATTAATGATTATCCTTTTTAATTTCAGCCATTGCTGCAGAAGTGAGTGTCGTGCCACCTTCACGTTTAATGGCCTTGATTGGTCAGGCTCTAAAGTGGCAACAACATCAAGGTACATTTTTGTTTAAATGTGAAGATGCTTCATTTATTAGTTTCTTGTTGGTTTGATACTTATAATTTCACTTTAACATCTATTGAGTTCTTTATTAGGACATCCATAGGGTTTGGGTTTTGAAATCATAATTTCATGAAGGAAAAATGGGTTAGTAATGGCAACTCAATCAAGCACAAAATAGCCATTTTTCTTTAATCAAATATGCCCCAAAGGCCCAAACGCCAAATTTGTTCACATTCCAAACTTAATGAAGTTAAGAGTTGCAATGCTAGTAGAAGCATAAATATAGTGCTTTTGACCAGATTTTTAAACGTGTACGAAGTGCACTTTTATGTATGACTCAACAAGAAATGCTAAAGGATTGATGCGAGGGGTGATAGAAGGATGCTACACCTTTGAGGTGTGTGCCTTTTTAATTTGAGTGTGAATGCAATTCTTGCACCTAAAAGCAAGGTGTACAAATTATTCAAACATCAGAAGATTCAGAAAGTAACCATGGCCACTGAATACCTTATTTGTCCAAAATTTTGCTGGCTTGAAATGGAAAAGAACGATTTGTGGTAGTGGAAGGGAATAGGATCGGAGAAATAAAAAACAAATAAGAGAAGATGCCTAAAGGCATGAAGATCCAGAAAGTAATGGAATGTAAAACCAGTGGAATTGTGGGAGAAAAGAGAAGAAGAAATAAAAGATAAATTTGAAGAGGAGAAAATTGTAAAATGAAGAAAGGGGTTGATCTTTTGGTTTTACTAACAAGTTTAGTACCCTAGTTATTCTTTCTAATGTATTGGATTTGGGTTTATGTTTCACTTTGACTGTTGGATAATCATTCATTATGTCCTTTTCAGGTTTGCTTCCTCCAGGAACACAGTTTGACTTATTTAGAGGAACAGCTGCTATGAAACAAGACATTGATGACATGCATCCTACGACCTTATCGCATACAATCAAAGTAAGTTCAATGATCATGTGTTTTGAGATTTTATGCTACTTGCTTTTCTTGGTTTCTCTCCTTGAAGTCAGTTTTTTTTTTTTTGGTTATTAGTTTTCTGTAGATCTAACTTCATGTTCTCTTACACTTGGTGGGAATCCCAATTTGCTCTAGTGTTTAGTTTTTATTATTTTATTTTCTTTGATTTATGTATTTTCTTTGTTTCCAAGACTGAAAATTTTGGTATTTTCTTTATTTATTCAAAAGCCTCACAATCAGCTGAATTTATAGTGATGCTGATCATCAGGCAATCTTCATTCGGAAAAGATTTTCGTATTCTCTTGTGGTTTTTTGCAATGTCATATCTATTTTTTTAAAATTTTGATATGTCATATTAATCATCATAGGCATGTCACCTATAATTTTAATCATTGTTCTCCCTGAGAAGATTTTGCTTGTCATCTATGTTTTGGTATAGGAATAGATGATTTAACTTGTGAGTTCTAAGTTTAAAGGGGTTCAACTGTAGCAAAACATCTTTGAGTATTTTTGGGGCTCAAAACTGCCGGCAAGAGTAGAAATTATTGGGATAAAGGTCATATTAATCATCTTAGTATATTGGAGCCTCCAATTTTACCACCCTACTTTTCTTGAGCTTCAATCTTAGTGTACAATTTGAGCACTTTACTATTAAGAAAACAATTGTCTCTTAATAAGATGATGTGGTAACTGTCTGAAGTAAAGTCTACCTAGTTAGACTAAATTAATATAAATTTTTGACGTGCCAAAAAAATTAATATAAGAACTAATAATCTTTCTTTATTTCCTTCTCTCTTTTCCTAATATAGATTTTGATATTCTTCTTGTCAAAGAATGGCTTAAAATCTTTATAATATTTTAATTGTATACTTTTTTTTTCCATATATATATTTTCTTTCATAAAGTCTTTTATCCTACTCTGTTATTTCAGAAAAAAAAGAACTGCTTTGGTTGGAGCATAAGTGAGATAGAGTATATGTTGATAATTTGGTTATGCCTTGACTTGAGTTTATTTATATGTTGCTGATATTTTGTACTGTGAAACCTGCAAAATGGCTTTTAATTACCATTAAACATGAGCTTCATTTCAATTCAAGAAGGTGAATTGTTTTTTGCTATAGGCTTCTTGGAATGTGAAAGTTAGCCTTTATTTTATAACTATTCTTTCCTTAATTGTTTTCTGCCTTTATTTAATATAGTTAACTCATCATCCTTTTTTTTCTTGGCCTTGGTTGTTTTCCTACAGTTTGGAAAGAAATGTCATGCAGAATGTGCTCGGTTCTCACCAGATGGGCAGTTTCTTGTTTCTTCTTCTGTTGATGGATTTATTGAGGTTTGATATCTTCAAAAAGGGCAAACTTTTCTGTTAGTGTGAATTATATGAATGAACCTTTATTGCGTTTACTTTTTTATTGTTAAAAGGTCTGGGATTACATAAGTGGGAAGCTCAAGAAGGATCTTCAGTACCAGGCAGATGTGAGCACTTTGTTTCTTTTAAATTGTTTTATATCATTATTGTTTTCTTTGATTAGTGTTACCAAATGGAAGGACTACCCACTGAAAGTGAAAACAACCAATTCCAATTTCATGATAGTTAATACTTTAATTGTTAGATTTTTGTTTGTATTTTTTTCTGGTCATTAGAAAATTCATTTCTAGGTTTGTGTTTGTGATTGGTACATACTGGAAAGGTTACTTTTTTTGAGTTGCTTCCAGTTGTGTTTTTTATGTTTATACTATGATTGTTTTGAGGTTTGTTTATACCATTTTCTTTTCTTGGTCAATAGAAAAGGTATTCATCCGAGTGTTTCTCATTATTACTTTATGGAAGGATTAATTGCGTGATTACTTCTATTTGTTTTATCATGTATTGCAGCATCTTGATATATGCTGAATAATAATTTAAATTATGCATATAGGTTTTATTCATTTGTAGTGTAAACTAAAGAAGTATACAAAGATTAATTTTGACCGCTACTATTAGCATTAAAGCGTCTTATATATGCTTATGTAAAGTGTGCTTATTTTGTTTCCTCTTGGCTGAAATTTTATGTCGTGTGAGAGTAAAATGAAGAAATGAGATTAGCTTTTTGATGGGGATTATTTTTGTGCCCAGATGAGCTTAATCCGGACATGATACAAGTCACTTGAATTCATTGATTATAAATGCAATGCTATTTCTTCTGTATATAATGTGTATGTCACTGGATGTATCTATCGTTTCACATTGTTATCTAATTTGCATCGGATCTGGAGCCTCATGTGTTTGTTGTTACTCATGCGTATCATTTCTTGCTTGGAAATCAAACAATCTCTTTGTCTTCACTTCAATGCAATTTGTTTGGACATGAGATTTTTTGTTTGGAGCATGTATACAGTTCTCACATCCCTGTTTATTGCCAAAATCAATTTTTCTTTCATCTTTATCCTGCTAAAATAAAGATGAAAGAAGATAATTCATTTTGAAATACACTGTGTTTGTTGTGGCAGCATTGTGAAATTATTTGGATTATAAATACATTGGACCTTTAGACTTCTCTTTCTGTATAAACTAGCGACGAAATTGGAACTATTGATATTAGTAGGTAACGTGATATTATTGTGATGTATCACGGAAGTAGAAAATCATATATATATACATACACAGAACATGGGCTAAAATTGATTCAGAATTGAAGTTCTAACAAGAATAGAATTCATGATTGTATAATCACTAGCAATGATATAAAAATATGCTGTGGCTGCTGTAGGAGTTACAATGAGTTCCGAAGACTTTTTATAGTAGGGTTAAAGAGCAGTTTCTTTTTATCAAGTACATAATCAAAATTTGACTTCAATAAATGGCAAGCCCTTTGTAAGCTAAACTATGCAGTTAATGAAGCATGGCCCTTAACATTAAATGGAACTTCAAACCATTGGTAGAATAGCTATAGTGTCTGTTTGATAACTTCTCATTTAAAATTTTTTCCAGCATCCCATCTTGACTAAGAGTAGTTTGTTCAAATATTTGATGTATCGCGCTGCAAAATTAATTTCTTCTTCGACTCTGTAAAAACTAATGAGTCTTTTATCATCACCTTAATCTGGTCAAAATGGTCTCTATGCTGAATTTGGCCACTCAAAGTTGTTGTTTCTCAAGTTTTTACTGACGGGACTTCTAGGAGCAATGTTCCGTATGCACCTCTGCTAGGAAAAGTCTAACCATAAAAACTTTGATTTCTTTGATTATTTTAGTGATCTTCACCCTTTAATGCTTAACCCTTCCCTGCTTTGCTTTTAGTCCTTTTCTTGACACTGTAAATCCTCCAAAGAAGACCTTCTTGCACAAGAAAAAAGATTCTTTGATTTTGTAACAAGTTTATCAAAATGATTGCCACTAAAACTTGATTTTCCTTAAGTGTCTGTCTTTGGATTTAAGATCAAGTACCACCAAAAGGAAGTGCCAAAGATTGATTCCAGATATGTCTTTAGTGCCTCTATTGAAATTTTTATGAATGTGCTTGGTGCATTTTTAACCTAACTTCACTTTATAGAGCTCATATATAGTCTTGGAGGTTGTCTTTCTTTTACCAAGACTCCTTAGTTTATAAGGTGATAACCACTTACATCAAGTTTAGAGAGCAAATTATTTCTTATTTATCAAGCATAGTTTCGAAACAAAGGGATTATATCTGAGAGTTGTACCTTTGTTGTTGGGTTGACTATTACACATTGATTAGGAACCATCATTCTTATGACTACTTTGGCTGGAAAAGTGCATTAGGGCATTTAATCCTAGCCCGTGGTTAAAAAAGAATATCATCTAACCTAGACATTAAAAAAATTAAAAGGTGACATTCTAATCACATGATAATAAATAATGTAATTGAATGTCAGTACTAACTATAGGCAATTAAAAAACAAACATAAGATAAGCTGACAAAATAAACAATTTAGTTAAGTTATAGGACGCTTGTCTGTAGGCATCTTTTAGCTTGAATTTTTTTGTTCCACGTCATTTGGGTTGGATAGCTTGAGTAAGCTGCTAATTGAGCTAAACCAGGATCATAATCATTATTACAGTTAAAGCATATTGGAAAACTGTTTAGATACTAGTTAGTTTTATCTGAACAGATTATGAAGATGGGTTCAAATTATAGATGCAGATAGTTCTTATGGAAAGCCCTAGTCTAGATTGGTCTTGGGAGAGACAGTTAGCGCATGTAGTCCTGGTCTAATTGCCCCATGTCTCTATTAGCCAGTGCAAAGTCATGATGAGGTTGTCTTAAGCAAAGCCATGTTCTGTAAATTGATTGGTTCTGTAACCTCGTGTTTGTTGATGTTAACTATGACTCTTAGAATCATGCTTTGATTCAGAGTTGAATGCAAATATACAAAGAGCAACCATAACTGCTGTTATGCATGCCCCTCACCAATGTTCAAGAGGATGGATTATTGTACTCCTTTTCTTATCCTTCTGTTACTTTTATGTTTATTCATTTTTTTTTAACATTTGTGCCATTACTGACATATCATCACAGGAAACTTTCATGATGCATGATGATCCTGTACTTTGTGTTGATTTTAGCAGAGACTCAGAGATGATTGCGTCTGGGTCACAAGATGGAAAGATAAAGGTAATTTTGTTGCATATGTGTGAACTTATGATCTAGTTTCTGTGCTCTAGACAATGAACAGTTTATTCCTAATCCTGTGCGATCTGTGTTTTACATCTGTCAATTATTTTTCATGTTGTCTAATGAAAAATGTTGTGAGAAGCCTGAAAGAACTAGTAGTTTATCAGATGATAAATATCAGTTCTACTTGGTATTTTAATGGTCGCTTGAGTTTTTGCATTCAACGTTGGGTCCAAGGAATCTTATCTTTCAATGGTTTTAATATTTTCTGATCTTTAATTGTTACTTCCTTTGCTTTTCGTGTTTTCCTTGTTTTAAAGTGTTTTTTTGCTCAAAACTAGGGCTCAGCAAAAGTAAGTTGAAACCAACATAGCTGATGATATTTGGTCAAGTCAGTTAGGTTGGCAAAAAGTTGGTTTTAAGGCTGGCTATGGTGTTATCAATTATGAAATGCATAATCAAACCAGCCTACTTAACCAACTTATATTAAACACAATATTATTTTAAAATGTTTTAGATATATTTATAAATGTAATAAATATATAATATATAAATAGTTAACCCAAATCCTAAGCCCAACCCAATTACCTATCCATTACATAAACCAACCCAACCTGAACATTTTTCTCTTTTTCTGTTTAATCGACTGAACCAACCACCTTCCATTTTAATATAAAAAAGAAAATTTGGAAACTTCTTGCAGGTGGTTTTCATTTTGGTTCCAGTTAACAGATGCCTATAGGCACTAATTAAAGATGGTTAAATTACTGTTTTAAGAAAGACTTTTTGCTTGAAATTTCACCAAATTCAAGAGGGAACAATGCTTTAATTACTAATTTCTTTTCTTAAATATCATCTTAACCAGTGCCACTAGGCATTGTTAACATTTCCCTTTTATTTTACTGGTCAAATGTTGGTTTGTGGATCTTTTTATATGGTCTATATTTATGGTAGGACTTAATCGTGTGAGCGTATCTCATGAACCTGATTGATGCTTGACGCTATACCTTGATTGAAGCTAGTTGGAATTCTTGTTGGCATTCCAGATTTGCCAATGTTGCAGCATTCTTTCTAAAATTGAGTGCCATTGATTTACAATTGGAATTTTATAGAAGTCATGCAGGTAAGATCTGATTCGCAACTTTTTTTCAGGTTTGGCGCATAAGGACAGGTCAATGCTTGCGCCGTCTTGAACGTGCACACTCTCAAGGTGTGACAAGTCTTGTCTTCTCTCGTGATGGAAGCCAGTTACTAAGTACATCTTTTGATAGTACTGCAAGGTTCTAATTCTCCTTTTTGTGTACTCTTTTGTGTCAAATTAAAATGTTTGCATATGAAGCAAGCAGTTAAGTGTAGAACTATTTAGCTTTGTTTTCCCTTGGGATTAGTTTCTTTTCATTTGTTTCTATTTTTTTTCTTTTTTATTCTGAAATTCTCATGCCCAGACTGTTTTGGTTGCTGAATTTTTTTTTTTTTGATATCCATAGTTGTGACATGTTGACATTATATGCCAAATATGATATTGTCTGGTTGCTTCTTTCCACCCATTATTTCTTTTTTCTGGAGTGCAGAATCCACGGATTGAAATCTGGAAAGTTGCTCAAAGAATTTCGTGGGCATACATCTTATGTGAATGATGCCATTTTTACAGCTGATGGAAGTCGTGTTATTACTGCATCCAGTGACTGCACTGTCAAGGTAAATTCTCTATGCATGTATTTTGAAATATCAATCTTTTAATCATCACTTTGGTGTCTAACTGGCCATGCTGCCTTTTGTAGGTGTGGGATGTAAAAACAACAGACTGCCTACAAACATTTAAACCACCACCTACGTTAAGGGTATTCTATTTCTCAATAAAATTGGCTTATATTTTACATAATTTATGTTGCTTTTTGCCTTTAAACCTTTGTTTTATACCTTTAAACCCTTGTTTTATACTTTTTGATTGGTAGGGTGGTGATGCTTCAGTGAATTCAGTTCATCTTTTCCCGAAAAATACAGATCATATTATTGTGTGCAATAAGACGTCGTCAATATACATCATGACACTTCAAGGACAGGTAAGCTCTGAGGGAAATTTACTCCTGTCAATGTGATTTTACATTGATATGATTCACTTAAGCCTTTTCTTTCTCCATTTATTACTTTGATGATTGCTCCATCTTTCTTCTCATAAAAGCAAATTCAATTCTTGGAGTTTTAATTGCGCCCCCATTGGAAATAACTTAAAATCATTGAGTTTTTTTTTTTTTTAAATTATTATATGATGATTTCCTTTACCACCGCTGCTGATACTAGTTTTGCCTACTCAACCTTTCCAACACAATATTTTACCGAATTCTAGGTTTCTCTACAACATAGTAAGCATCAGCTGTTCTAAGTCATAATGTGTCAAGCTATGGTTTGGAAATTTTGAGTAAAGGCAAAACTGTATTTGTAGTTCTGAACCTTCTAATATAGATTTCTAAGCCTAAACTAATCAAATCTTTTACTGTGATAGTGAATGGAAAGAGGGTAAATGATTGGTGATTTCCTTGATTAGCAACGGCAATATTGGGTTTGCTTGTACTTTGGCTAAAATTCTTTTAACGCATCATCTTTTTTGTTCTATGCCAGTGGAATGGAAATGAACACTTATGATCATGCTTTACTTCCATAATGATTGCGGTGCAGGTTGTGAAAAGTTTCTCATCCGGTAAAAAGGAGGGTGGAGATTTTGTTGCTGCCTGTGTCTCACCAAAAGGTGAATGGATATACTGTGTAGGCGAGGACAGGTAATGCTTTAAAATATTCTTCCATGCAATAAATTTAGATTGTAAGATTAAGGGTCTAATCAACCTGTAAAGCCTCCTAGAGAAGGGAATGTCTTCAAGCACCTCTTATTTTGCATGATGAGAACAGGGTTGTAAAGTTTTAGCTTAGGAACTTGATGCGTTTATCAGTATTGTAATTCTGGTGGCAGCTAACTTTTGTTACAATGATAGACAGGAATGTGTTCAACATGGGTATGTCCAATTTTTTAAGTCTTTCCTAGTATATGTAGGTTTGGTCAAATCTCCATGCTCATGTCCGATATGTGTTAGATTCAAAGATTGGACATGGGGTACTTCAAGAAAAATGATAAGATGGAGCAACATAGCGCTTAAATAATCCATTTACATAATTTATCCATTTCCCGAATGAAATATGCACCCTTTTTATTGATGAGAGCAATATCTCAGTTGTGAAGTTTGTGAGCGATTATAATGTTACCAGCTTTGGTGTCTTATATAAGAAATTTATAATTAGCTGCCCCTTGATTAACAAGATTTCTCCCTTGTTGCTGATGATGTTATGTAAATTACTTGGTTAACGGTGGCTCTAAAAGCTATGTACTTTTCTCAATTTCTTTATCGTTTTTTTAACTTTCTTTTGATTTTATTTGTATTAATATCTGCAGGAATATTTACTGCTTCAGCTACCAAACAGGAAAACTAGAGCATCTAATGACAGTAAGCTCTCCGATTGAGGCAATGTTCGCCTATTCTACACTTCTTTAAGTCTTCTCTTCCTCTTTTAAAATTCTAAACACAGTTGGTTTCTTCTATCTAATTCTCAACCCGAGTCCGGGTAAAATTTTATGCATCTTACTATTCTACTGTTTAAAAAATTGAGCTATCATGTTAATCTTGTAGTCTCAAACAACCTTGTGTAAAATTCTTTGTTATTCCGACTCACTTTTTTCTTAAATTGTTCTTATCCGAAACATAGTTTTAACATGAGTATGAGGGGGTGGTTCTCCAAATACATGAAAGAACTTTCTAAAAATTGAATTTAGTCATATCGGAGACATACCTGTATATGACACTCATCCCTAATTCCTAGTAATACAACTAGAATTCATGTGGATTTCATATATTGGTCATATAAAATAGGATATGTTTGTAGAGTTTTGGTTCATGTTGAAACATAAGATTAAAGTGTATGTTGGTTAAGGTTGTGTGTGTTGTTAATGGGGTGAATGACATTGACAGGTCCATGAAAAGGATGTAATAGGCATCACACATCATCCTCACAGGAATCTGGTAGCTACCTATGCGGAAGATTGCACCATGAAATTATGGAAGTCTTGAACTTCAATTATCAGGTCTCTGGTAAGCTGTTGTAATCAACACTCTTTATGTCTGATATTTTATTCATGGCTTCAGTTCTGTAACTTACTATTTAGATAGAATGACTCTTCAATTTCATATGATCTTTAGCTGGACACTAGTTTTCTAATATTTAATACTGTGTTATTTGTATTCAAACCTGTGTCTATGTATCTAAGATTTTCCGAATGATATCTAATACTCATGTTTTGTCCTGTTCAAGCTGCAAAGTATTGGATTAAATGTAATTACTTGGGTAATAATTACATTTTATTGTGATTATAGATTCTAATTCCTTAAGCGTGTTTGGCTTGTCTTGTCGCTTGTTATTACATTGTAATTCTTATGTCATATTTGGTAGTATAAATTCTACTTATATAATTATATAATTTTAAATTTTAAAATTTTATTATTATAAAAATTATTAATATTACTTTGGAAAAATTCTCTAAACAAGTAGGAAAAATAACATAAAATCAAATTATTTATTGTAATATGTTAGTGAAAAAAGGTATTTAACAATACAATTATTATTAAATAAAAAGAAAACCTTATGCAGAATTTAATTACTTTTATATTTTAATTTGTTTGGTTATTTATTTTCATTATGGATTAGTGATTTAAGTATAAATAATGAATAATAAATATTATGTAATTTAGTTGACATTTTGTAATAAATGTTATTTGGTTTAGTTAATAATTTAGTAGATGAAATTCTCTCATTGAAAAATATTTAAATTTATTTAATTAGATTAATAAAATAATATATAATTATATTTCAAAAACAAAATATCTTAAATTGGAGATTTGTAATTTAATTAGATTTGAGTATAATTATAATTATCTCCTTTCTAAAAATTGAGATATTTATCTAACAATGTCATTCAAATTTAATTTTATAATTTGGTTAATCAACAACTAGAATTATATAGTAATATTTTAAGAAACACAGAATTATATGGTAATATTTTAGGAAGCACATTTGTTGAAGGGTTTAATACAAATGGTGTAGATTGTGCATAAGAGGAGCTCAATAAAAAGATTCGACTGCTTGTAGTTATCAACTCTACAGTTATTTAGTTCATTTACAAACTAATGTCAATTTTGTTATAACAATATATTGAATCGATTAAATCTTACTGTATTAATCTTTATTTTTTTGTCTAGATTTTTTATCCAAAGTTCAGGATTGGGCTTTAAACACTTGAAATCTCAAGTTTACCCCTTTTAGGTTTTTGAAGTAAAATTTGATTTTTTTTTCTCATATAAAGATGTATTCATTATGTTTCCCAAGTTTATCCTATTAGTGTTTTAAAATCAAATTTGAACTTTTTCTTTCATATAAGGATATATTTATTATAAGAGAATTTCTTACCTTAATTACTAGTCAAGAGTTTGATCCTCGTTTTAAGTATAGAGCAGGTTTAAAACTTGTGTTTAGGCCTACAGAACATGAAAAAACTAGTTACTAGACTCACTCCAATAAATACTTTGGAAAACTAAAAAAATAAAAATGGTTTTAAATTGGATCTTCATAGAACTCCCATAACCCCAAAAATTCATTTTCTTGAAATTCTTGTAACCCTTAAAAATTTATAAGGTAGCTTAATTATATTTATTTGAATTTTGTAACTTATGGTGGTTGAAGCTCTATAAATAGAGGGCATGTATAGGTTTTTTTAGATGTCCCAAGTGAAATCTTTTTATTTTTGTATTCTTCTCTTTTGTTCATTCTATATTTCTCTTTGTTTTATAATACATTATCAACATAATTTTATTAATGAGTACTAGGTTCTTAGTTTGTGTCAAAATTTTGTTGGGCTCCAAGCATTGAAATTTAACTGTTTGGTTCAAAAATCGTGTGTGGCTACTCGAGATTTGTTTGGGGACGACCATTTTCTCTTCATTGCAAAGAATGCTCATAGTCTCTATTTCTCAGCCACAATTATCTAAGTAAGTCTAATAATTTTCTTTTGGAAATTTGATTCGATTTCTATTAAGAAGTTAAATTTATATAATTCTCTATTTGCATCTCTATGAATTTATCAATTCCTTCTCGAACTTAATTATTGGGCTTTCTACGTGGAGGTATATATTTTTTTATAGAATTGATTAGTTTAGTTTTAATTTTGATTAAAATATATGATTGCTCTTATGTCTTCTTATCGATTGTAAACGTGTATTATATGCAATGATTAGTTTGGAGTTCAAATGTAACACCCTAAACCCGGCTTGGACGTCCAGCCCAAATTTCGGGAGTTACATCATCAGTTATCAATTATCACACAACAACATAATAAAGTTAAACCATACTCTATAACTCATTTATCATAAAACGAAATAAATATATATTCTTCCAGATACATCCTAATTTAGTTACCGAAATCCTACACACTACTTAAAGAAAGGTAGAAGTTTGATCGAGCATCCGCTGCGTTGACTTGTTCAAGATTGGGGATCACTTGAAATCCAACCAAAACAAAATGAGTTGTGAACTCAGCGCGTAACCAAAGTTAAATTATTCAGTTAATATTCATTTATAAAGTAGTTATATTCAGAGATCTGTACGGTACAGGACTATTTACAATTCAGATTCAGAATAAATCAGTTGTATACAAATATTTATATATATGCAATTTCATATATATATACCGCTGATCAGATTTCGATGCAGATATTCCTAAACCCTATTCGCTACACACCATCTTCGATCATCCCAATACACCATTAAGGACATTCAATGCCCATCCATCCTTACACATCGCGAAGTGTCTATTTGACACGTTTACAGTAACACAGCTTAGCTGCTGGATCATAATGCGTCACAGCGGCAGAATCAGAACTATTTACATAGTGGCTTAACCACTGATTCAGAGTAGGTTACTTCCTTCTTCACAACATCCCATCCCATGGATATGCAAATGTAACAGCCCGTTTTTAGTCAAATCAGAATAGTAGTTTTTGGACCATAAATCCGAAGTCAAAATTATTTTATTATTATTTTAATGTTTACAGCATGATAGTATGATTGTGTGAAAATTTCGTTAAGAAATTTTATTGTTTGAATGCTTAATTTGATAAAAATGACTAAATTGCGTAAAGTGCAAAAGTGGTGTTCTACTAGCTAGAAGTATTAAATGGCTATGAAATTAAAAAGTGGATGTCCTTATGATGTAATTAAACCACTAACATCATGAGTGGACATTTATGTACATGGTTTAAGTAATTTTAATGGTTTAATAACAAGGTTAAAAAGGTAAATTAGTGAAATAATAAGTAAAATAATAAAATAACCAAAGCTATCATCTCTCTTCTCTAAATATTCCACCAAAAATTGAAAGTTGAAGAATCCATGGGAGTGTTTTAGGGTTCAGCCATTACATTGCTTAATTGGTGAGTGAATTTCGTCCCGTTTTTAATGATTTCTATGTTTTTGAGATCGTTGTAGCTTAGTCTAGCTAGCGCAGGGACTATTTTGCAAAATTGTTAAAGGTTTAGGGTTTTTCCATTAATGAATCTATGTGTATTTTGATGTTAAATGTTAGAAAATGCATGGTTATTGTTAGATAAATACATTTGCTAAGTGATTTTTAGTGAAAAGTCCAATTAGGGATTAATTTGTGAAATGTGTAATTTTTATGGTTAAATTGTGAAATAAATTTAAAAATATGGGTTACTAGGGACCTAATTGAAATTCGACTAGCATGGGTTTTGGTTGAATTGCATGAATTTGTAATTTTATGAAATGACTAAATTGTAAAAATGTGAAATATTAGAGGCAAATGTGTAAAGTGGCTTTAAAATGTATTTTGGACAAAATTGAATAGAGAGATTATTAAATAAGCTAAATTTGATATTATATAGATCAAGAAAAGTGAAATATAGACTTAGATCAGGGAAAGAATAAGGTTTGGATTAATCGATTCGTTTCGCCGTTTTTGCATTCGAGGTAAGTTTGTATGTAATAAGATTTTTTTAATTGTATTTTAAATACCTTAATATTGACTAAATTGTGAATTAAGACCTTGCAGACACATTCTACAAATATTTGGCATTGAAAATCTCTGTTGAACCTTAGGAATAGAGTAGGATACAAATGACATATCATTAGGGGTTACATTGAGTTGGCTTCGGGCCATGATATTGGCACTTAGGATGCAAGATTTATTGGGTTGGCTTCGGGCCATGATATTGGCACTTCGGGTGTGAGATTCACTGAGTTTTCTTCGGGCCATGATATTAGCACTTAGGGTGTGAGACTTCGAAGTATCCGACTTATATTCCAAATGGTTCAATGGGTAAATCGAAGATATGAAACGGTGAGAATAGATACGTAACAGTACAGGTATGTACGAAAACTATGTGAGCATCAAATTTATGAAAGTTATAAGTTCATGGTTATAGTTGTGATTGCATATAAGTTAACATTTTGATTTGAATGTTTTGTAGCATATTATATTTATATTATTTGATTGTGAATAAATGGTGAGTTTGCTTATTAATTCATACGAGCTTACTAAGCTATATAGCTTACTTTGTTTATTTGCCGTGTTTTATAGTAATTTTAAAGCTAGCTCGAATTTAGGGATTGTTGGAGACTTCAACACACTATCCAACTATCACTTGGTACTTTTGAAATTAAGTTTTGGTCATATGGCATGTATAGGGACTTTGGGTCATTTTGGTATATGTTATTATGAATTTGGCCATTTGTATTGGCTTGTAAAAGTTAAGTATTTTGTTTTTGTATAGCCATGTGAGTTGGCTTATTTTGGTAAATATGGTGATGTATGTATATGTACTAATACTCTTTGGTGATAAGGTTTATACTAGCTTGTTGAATGGCTTGTTGAAACTTAGCATAAAAAGTAGCAAGTTTTTTAGGGTATGCCTTATTGTGGATTGGTACATTGAGTACCATATGAATGCATTAAGAGTTATGATAGATATGTGGTTTTAGATAAATTAGTGCATAATTGAAAGTGACCAATTAAGTGTTTTGAAATTGTGAAACTTATATGCTTTGAATTGGCAAAACATGATATTATGAGCATGTTAGTTTTTGGTATTGAATTAGCATGTTTTATTCACATGCATTTACACACAACATATTTCATATATAAATCAATTGATGATAATTTGGAAACTTGAGATTATGAAACATAAAAGTGAACTCTATCACCACACATTGGATAAATGGATCTCTATTACACCAATGACTTAAAGAATCTAACATGTCCCATAAGTGTAGCATAACGCTAAACACTCTCCAACACACCACCATGTCTTGATGAATGAAACTTAGCTCAACATTCCCTTATCTCTCTAATCTGTCTCGGGCTTCAATTCCCAAATCACAAACAAAAAGATGAGTACTCACAATCCTATAGCATGCCAACTATATCTAATGGTTTCAAGAGATCATAAGGCTAAAATATCCATAATTGTACATTTTTAATTGCTATTTTAATGCACATCATCTTTGTTCATATTCATCAATTTACATCACAAACTTATACACAATGCATGCTTATAAGATTCACATTTAATTGCACTTTAATTTTCATAATAATGTTCATTGAGCCATCATATATTAGACCACACACGTGTGCATTAAAATCAGTTTATCACATCCAAATATTCACATACATTACCTATCGTAACAGCCTCACATTCCACAACTCAACATACATTAGGAAAAATTTCACAATAAGGAAAAAAACTATATAGAAGGCTTACAATCAGAACTTAATATAGAGGTTTAGGTTATTCCTAAGCTCCTGATTAATGCTATGAATCACGCATACTAGCAATGACTCTAAACACTCATCGTTCACGCTTCTGTTTACTAGCCGAAAGCTCAAACAAGTTTTTCCTTACCTTTAGACTTGCTCGATTGATCTGAAACTTGACATGCATAAAAGAACACAATCTAAACTCATCAAAAACAACCTTGAGCACAACCAAACAACATGGAAAACACAATTCAAACCTCTCCTTTCTCACTACCAAAAACTAGCTAGTTTCGCCAAAATTGAAGTTTCGAAATTCTAATCTTGTTTCTAATCTTCAATTTCGATTTAAAACATCCTAAATATCATATAATTTCATATAAAACATTAATTTCGCCTAAATCCTTGGTTTTAAAATTTTCAAAATATTCAAGCTTTCAAAAACAGGTACAAGGGGAAAATGTTTGATTCTTAACAATTCGATTATGAACTATCAAATTGAAGTGAAATACCTTTTAATTAGGCTAGAATGAATCAAAAATCACTTTGAAAAAATAGGTTTACTCAATATTACGAGATTTTCCACTTTTGATTCAAGCTTACTTTAAAAACCTCAAATCTAAATAAATATACATACAATCGTTTAAAACTCAAATTGAATTAACAACACCCTTTGTTTAACCCTAAAAGTTATAATATTACTTTAATTCATTGAAAATGATGATCTACAGCTCTAATTCAGGATTTGAACTCAAGAAAAACAATGACGAATTTGGGAAAGAAAACACGATTTTCGTTTGAATTTGGGTTATTTTGGTGTTTGGGAGGTTAAAAAATATGAAGAAATGAATATTTTTCAAAGAACTCTCCAATTTTGGGTTTTGAAAACCTTTTGAATTATTAGAGGTTTAAGAGAAGGAAGAAGACGGTGGTATACTCCATGTAGAAGACTAATTTCAAAATTTGGGCAATTTTCTCTTTTGGTCTCTTCCTATTTCTTCCTTTTTCTAATTAGGTTCTATCTCAATTAAAAATTGATTTCTTTTTCTAAGAAGGTTTTCAAGGTTCAAAAAATGAAGGCAAGGTGTATAAGCTTCACAAAGCTCTTTATGGACTGAACCAGGCTCCTAGAGCCTGGTATAGCAAAATTGACTCATATTTGTTGCAGTAAGGGTTTATAAGGAGCGAAAGCAAAGCTACATTGTATGTTAAAAAGCTTAGTGATGAGAAAAAACTCGTTGTTTCATTGTATGTTGACGACATGCTTGTTATAGGAGATAATAAAGTGTCTATATAGCAGTTCAAACAAAGAATGAAAAATATGTTTGAAATGTCTAATTTGGGTTATATGAAGTATTTTCTTGGGATGGAAATTCACCAATCTGATGCTGGTATTTTTATTTCTTAAAGAAAGTACGCTCTGGAAGTTTTGAAAAAGTTCAAAATGGAAAATTGCAAACCAGTCGCTACTTCACTGGTTTTGAATGAGAAGTTGTCTAAATCAAATAATTCCAAAAAGGTTGATGCTTCCGATTACAGAAGTTTGATAGGCAATTTATTATATTTGTCTACTACTAGGCCATATATAATGTATGTTGCAAGCTTATTGTCTAGATTCATGCAAGCCCTCAGTCAGACTCATTATGGTGCAGCTAAAAGGGTTATGAGATACATTAAAGTTACATTTAACTATGGCATATGGTATTCGAAGAATGATAGTTGCAAGCTTGAAGGTTATTCTAACAGTGGTTGGGCTAGAAGTGTGGATGATTGCAAAAACACTTCGGGTTATATTTTTTCTTTTGGAAGTGGTGCCTGTGCATGGAATTCAAAGAAGCAAGATGTGGTGGCTCAATCCTCAGCTGAAGTTGAGTATGTCTCTGCTGCAGTAGTAATTAATCAAGCTATTTGGCTTAGAAAGATCTTAGCTGACTTGGAACAAAATACTAATGAAGCTATTGCAATTTGGGTGGATAATAAATCTACTATAGCTATCACAAAAATCCAGTCCAGTATGGAAAAACTAAGCATATTAATAAGAAATTTCATGCAATCAAAGAAGCTGAAAGACTTGGTGAAATTAGTCTGAACATCAAGTTGCAGATGTTCTGACTAAGGTTGTCTCAAGGCCTAGATTTGAGTTTCTAAGAACAAAGCTTGGAGTCTTCAAGAAAAATCTTAATGAGGAGTGTTAGATGACTGAGATTTTTCTTAGATATTCTAAGAGTGTATGCCAATCTTTTTGATGTTTTAGCTTGATAGAGCAGTTATAAGTAGTCAAGCATGACACACATAATGTGTCAGTTTGTATTTGGTTAGGTGATACAATCTTTTAATGTGATACTTGTTGAAGTTTTAGGATATGATTAACCACTGCAACAACAATAGTCTTTTGTATATTATGCACCGAAATCTTAATGAAAGGTGGGCTATTTAGTTTTAAATTTTTTTTGGTTTTGCCTTCTTTTCCAGCTCTCTTTTATTCTTTCCATAACTTAACAATAACTATAGGAATTTTTCATACATTCTAGCCTACCATCTCTTTGAAAAAAGCCATGATAAAAGTAACCACATCATTATTTGTTTGGATAAAACCTGCATGGTAGAATATGTTTCTATTGTGCCACAATGCCCAAATTATGATAAGAATTAAATTGCAGCCAGTTGCATTACGAGAGTCAAGAAGGTAAGCTAACCAATTTTTAAAATCCATCTCGTTGCACTATTCAGGCCACGAAATACCCAAGCTCCTCTATACATATTTATTCAACACACGATCATGAATAACATGAATTGTTGTTTCTGCAGCAGAAGAACATCTCGGGCACAACATGGTATTTAAGACGTGTTTAATGTATAAGTTATGTTGAGCATCTCCAACTTCTAATTTTGATCTTTGGTGGCATTAAGCTTTGCCAAATACACTGAAAATAGCTTTTTATTAGGAGAAACTTGGTTGTTTGAGTCATGGCTATGATTATGTAAATCCCCACCACAAAGGAGCCTATAGCCACTCTTCATAGAATAAGAAATGGTGTTATCCCCTTTCCAGACTAGACAATTAGCTTGGTTTGTACGTGATAGGGGAATTGATAAAATTCGGCTCCATCATGCAAAAATAAGGTATTAACTAAGTCCTCCCTCCCACTGTTTGAATCTACATCAATTAAATCGACCACCCATCAAGGACGAAGCCAAAATAATTTTTTAGGGGGGCCGAATGAATATTTATAATTTTTAAAGGATTAAATCAAATTTTTATAATTTTAGGGGGGGAAAGTGTAATTTTACCTTTACTAATTTAAAATTTTTAAAAAAATTAAAGGGCATAAATGAAAATTTTTCATTTTAGTGGGGTCGGGGCCCATGCCACCCCCAACCCTAGAATCGCCTCTGCCACCCATGTGAATCATGGATTGATTGCTGAAGATTGAATTTTACAGCTGCTCGAACTAGCACTACAACAAAACAGTGCTAAGACGACACTTATGGGGCGACACTTTCCTAAGTGTTGGGATAGACTGGCCAACATACGCTTTGGCCAACTCTTTGTATAAAGGTTGGGATATGCATGACTAAGGCAACACTTAAATAAGAGTTGGCTTTGTCTAGTCCTAAGACGACACTTATGGGGCGACACTTTTCTAAGTGTTGGGATAGACTGGCCAACATACGCTTTGGCCAACTCTTTGTATAAGGGTAGGGATATGCATGACTAAGGAAATACTTAAATAAGAGTTGGCTTTGTCTAGTCCTAAGACGACACTTTTAGGGCGACACTTTCCTAAGTGTTGGGATAGAGTTGCGAACATACGCTTTGGCCAACTCTTTGTATAAGAGTTGGGATATGTATTCCTAAGGCAACGCTTGTATAAGAGTTGGCTTTTGTGTAGTCCTAAGACGACACATTGGGATAGAGTTGCCAACATACACTTTGGACAACTCTTTGCGTAAGGTTTGAGATATGTATGCCTAAAACAACGCTTAAATAAGAGTTGGCTTTTGTCTACTCCTAAGACGAAAATTTTGGGGTGACACTTTTCTAAGTGTTGGGATAGACTTGTCAACATACGCTCTAGCCAACTCTTTGTATAAAGGTTGAGGTATACATATCTAAGGCAATGCTTAAATAAGAGTTGGCTTTGTCTAGTCCTAAGACAATATTTTCCTAAGTGTTGGGACAGACTTGCCGACATACGCTTTGGTCAACTTTTTGTATAAGGGTTGGGATATGCATGCTTAAGGTAATGCTTAAATAAGAGTCGGCTTTGTCCAACACTATGCCTACACTTTTGGGCTGACACTTTCCTAAGTGTTGGGATAGACTTGCGAACATACACTTTGGCCAACTCTTTGTATAAGGGTTGGTATATGCATGCCTAAGGGGTTTAGGATTTTATGGTTTTATGGTTTATTATTTAGGGTTTAGGGTTTAAGGTTTAGTGTTTATGATTTAGGGTTTAAGAATTAGCTTTGTCCAATAATATGTCTAAGGCATCACTTAAATTGGCAATTTAATTTATGTAACAAATATATTCATAAATGATTGACACTAAAAAAATGTTTTGATTGAAATATCTAAATAAAAATATTAAAGATTATAGATATTAAATTCGTGAATCTTATTATAATTTGTTTATAGGCTACAAAGAATTTGTTATTTTGTAAAATAATCGTGTTGATAGATGTTAGCCATCTAATGTATAGTATTTATTTTGAGGAAATATATATATATTATTGTTATTATTGATCTGTTTATTTGGTTAAAAAGGTAAAAAAAATTAGGGCAAGAAAAGAATATCTTTGTTATTCTTTTTGGATGAAATGTTAATGCAATAGTGGAATTTTGTAAAAAGGATCGAATTGTTAGGTAAATTCTGAGCTTTTGATAAATGCTTTCTCTTTGAAGCAATAATGCCAAGCTTGACACATTGCATTTTCTCAAAACATTGGATATGAAGAACATGCCCAAATTCCTTGGGGGAATATTTCCTTTTTATAATTATAGAGATAAATATATAAAACCAAATATGCTCTAAGGATTATATCCTTCGTACATTTGTAATTTATTACTTTACTTTTATTTTAAGAAATTGAATTTGCCAATTGAGTATTAGCTTAATCGGTATAAGTATTGTTGCCAATGTAGGAGGACGTGGATTTAAATGCGCTGAAGTGCATTATCCTTGTATCTATAGGTTAGGGAGGGATTATAGATAGTTCTAACAAAAAATTCATAATATTTATGGGATCCTCATATTTCTGTGTATTTACTTGAATATTAAGAGTTAAATATTAAAGTCATAATGAAAATTTTAGTTCTTAATGTTTAATTTTTTTTATCGATTTGGCTTTTATTTTTTTATTTTAATTAAATCTAATTCTTAATCTTTTAAAAAGAGTGAAATTTAATTATTATCCTTTTAAAAAAAAGTTAAATCATTATTATTTTAATAAAAAACTAATTAAAATGTAAAAATTTAAACATGGTAATATGCATGTTAATCCATGTTATTCATGTTTTTACTTTTTACGAACTATTTGTATAATTTGTTGAATTTTAATTTTTTATTTAATAAATAAAAATTTTAAATTATTTACTAATATGATATATATAATAAATGATACCATGTTAGTATAAAGTATTAGTGGGTTATCAGGCTAATATTATTAACAATTTATTGTTTTAGTTAACATTTTAGGTTATAAAAATAAATTTACTCTTTTTAAAAAATTAAGAATCAAATTTAACTAAAAAAATGAAAGCTAAATTATTAAAAATTTTCAAAGTTTGAATACTAAATTTATTATTATGATAATATTAAATAATAAATAGTTTAATTAAAGAAAGTAAAATATTTTTGAATAATAAATAATTAGTAGAAAATATTGAGTGACATGGCATGGGATTAGTGGTCAGTTTACCTTGATTCTTACCCACAAAAAACCCCTTATTCTCACTCCAAATTCTGTTGACCAAAGAAAAACCAATTGCATTTGCCGTCCACCACCTGCATCAGCTATTGGTTTGTCACGGTACCTTCTTTGAAAGCCTGCCTTACAGATTCCATGAAATTCGCGACCCTACAGTGGTAGAACCTGGTGAATCGGTTTCGACTTGTTGAGATTTTTCTCAATCTTCATGGGTATGTATGGTTGATTCGGTTTTGTTTTTTGTTTTGTTTCTGGTTAAGAAGTTGTTCTGTGTTCAATAAATAAAATACAAATATATTTTCATTCGGTGAAAGGGCTCGTGCTGTACAAAAATTGTTGGAGAAACTTACTACTCAACAATAGATCTCGTTGTTTATGTCAGCTCTAAGCACTGGAGCTGTTGCATTGTCGAAGGACTTGAATGGTCATCGTGTAATCCAATATTGCTTGAAAAATTTCTCTGATAAAGATAACAAGGTAGCATTAATTTTGGACTAGTAATGATTTGAGTTAAAGCTTCATTTTTTTTGTCTATTAATCTTGTTTTAGTTTAATTGTTTATGTCTTCAATCATTTGAATTAAATTGCAGGGGTTACATGATACTAGCTCATATCTAAAACATTACGACTACGAAATAAATGCATTAACTGCTGTTTTGTTGACCAAGATTTGTTTTTTACGTTGCACCTTTGTTAACTTTTTTTGCCCATTGGTTTTCATTGATAGTATTTTCTGAATGTGGTGGCTAATAACAACTATTATCAAAATGCAATAGACAAATGTAAATTAAAAATTATAAATATCATTTAGTTCTACTTTGGCATGTTTGTGTTGATTGATTGCAATAAACATCATTTTTGCGCAAGTTTTTTTTCTTTTGTTTTGAGGTCTATTTTCAAATGGGGCTCAGTTGGGTTTTTGTGGATTAGATTGTTGTAATCTGTTTGTGGTCGGTTTTGTTCTTGCTTGGGACTGTTTGCTCTTGTTGTATGTTTTGCTTTCTATAGCATTATTAACTGATGCACTTTGATTAAGCGAAAAAAGTTTAGTTCTATTGTGGCATGTTTGTGTTGATGATTGATTGAAATTTATAAACAGTAACAATCTGATTGAAATTACTTTTGTTCTATCTGATTTTAGCATGATATATAGTTTTCATACATTTTCATCCCCTTATATGCAAGCATAGCATATTTCAGTTAGCTGAATCATTCACACCATTGATTCTCCACCATTCTTTTCTTTAACTAATCTCTCTTATCTGGCCTGACCCCATTATAGAGCCCTATCTATGTTTTGCTGAAAATGGCTGATTTAATAGTTTTATTTGTGAAATTCGCATTTAAGGGTTGTAGTAGAACCAAAAGCTTTAGCAGAACCCCTGTTGCTCAATGCTGTTCGAAGGCAAGATGTTGAAAGACTACCAGTTTGGCTTATGAGGCAAGCATGGAGGTACATGAAGGCAGGTTTTTAAATCAATGTGGTTTCAAAAGCAATTTTTTTTAATGTTCTACATTTACTTTGGAGATTGGATACCTCAAACTGTAATATGTCTGCTTCATGTTTCTGCTATCCTACCATTTTTTGAAGAAAAATAAAAAAGAAAGATTCATTTTCTCAAGGGAAAAAAAAGTCAATTTTTTTTTTGAAAATAATTGTTCTTTTAAAAAACGTCTAGTTGCCCTTCTTAATTGGAATTGAGCTTGCCTCATATGAAGCTTTTTTGAGCTGATTTTTGTTAATGGTATCATTTTTGTGAACTTTTTAGGCTAAATTAAAGATCCCGAAGCATGAATAATGGCATATACCTTTTTACTATAATTGAGATATATGTGATATTGGATTTACCAGTTTGATATAACCAGAAGGTTAGTTAACCTTTTCTTTTTCTTTTGTTTTTTTTGGTTTTCTAAATTTTTCTATCTTTGTAGTTTGGACTATTTTATTTAGGAATTTAGATATTATCTATCATAAATTTTAATATTATTTAATTGTCATAAAGATAAATTTTATTTATTTTAATATTTAAATTTGTTATTTTATTTCTGGATTAGGTAGTTTTGGTTGTTGTTAGTTCACTAGAAAGCTCATCTCTTTTTACGCATGAACCTTAGGATTAGGTATTAATAGATACTCTATTTTAATATTAATTACTTTAACAGATGGTTGATAAAAGTTGGATGGATGCTCCAAGATTTGGCACCAATCACCTAGCTGGAATAGAAAGATTTCTATCATTTGCAATTGAAAAATCAATTTTTAACAGAAAAATATATTGTCCGTGCCATCATTGCAATAATAGGATATTGCACGAACCACATATTGTGGGTGAGCATCTTCGTATTCATGGTATAATAAAAGAATAAAAGTATTGGATTTTTCATGGAGAATCCATTGAAAGAACATCGGTGCAAACCGACCAAACAGTGAGAACTTCTCTATCAGTTTGTACGTTGTCACAAGACAACGAAGCCGATTTAAGAGATCTCATAACGGATACTCTAGGTATCAACATCCCAACTCTTAATGACAGTTTTGATGGAGTTTCAAGCGAGTTTCAGAGTAATGGTCGAGAGTATGATGTTAATGAGGCCGAAAGGACTATAGAGAGAGCAACTACTCTTCTAGATGATTGTGATATTCCGCTCTATCCCGATTGTGTCAAGTTCTCATGCGTCTCATTCATACTTCAACTTTACCACTTCAAAACACTTTTTGGATGGTCAAAAAAATCTTTGACATGCTTATTGGAGTTTTTAAATGAGGCATTTCCAGATGGAAATACAATTCTGACTACATACTATGAAGTGAAGAAAAAGATTTCTGTACTAAATCTAGGGTATGTGAAGATTGATGCATGCTCGAATGATTGTATGTTATATTGGGTCGATGCTAGTAAAAATATCAGTTATGATGTCTGTAAAAGCTCAAAGTGGCAATCTTCTAATGAGTTCGATGCAGATGAACAAGTTGATGGTAGTTGTCACCGTCCTAAGCCTGCCAAGGTATTACGGTACTTTCCTTTGATTCCTAAACTTCAAATATTATTTCAATCCTCCACGACATCACAATCCATAAGATGGCATAAAGAAAGAAGAACCAAAGATGGTATATTGAGACATCCAGCCGATGGTTCTGCCTGGGATGCGTTTGATAAGAGGTTTCTTGATTTTGCATCTGATCCTCGCAATGTTAGGCTAGGTTTGGCTAGTGATGAATTCAATCCATTCCGAACAATGAGTACAAGTCACAGAACATGGCCCATGCTTTTTATTCCTTATAATTTGGAACCTTGGGCATGCATGAAACAATCATCAATGATACTCTCAATGGTTATCCCTGGTGAAAAAAGACCTGTCAACGACATTGATGTCTACATGCAGCCTTTAATTAAAGAGTTGAAGCAATTGTAGACAGGAGTTGATGCTTTTGATTCATCAGCTTCCGAATCTTTCACTTTACAGGCTTGTCTTCTTCTGAAAATCAATGATTTCCCAGCTTATGCTAATCTTTCAAGGTGGAGTACAAAAGGTCGGGTTGCTTGCCCAGTATGTGCTGAAAAAATTGAATCTCGATGGCTACGGTATGGTCAAAAGTTCTGTTAAATGGGTCATCATTGATGGTTATCAGCTGAACACCCATTTCGAAAATAGAGTCGTGAATTCGATGGCACTATAGAGTATGGGGTAGCTCCTATACCACGATCTGAGGAAGATATCTTAAGGGAAGTTGAAGGTGTCAATTTCATTTATGAAAAGCTCGAAAAAGGGATAGAGTAGAACTAGATGAAGGGTCGGTAGGACTTGATGTAGACGAGGGGTGTGATTTGTTTAACAACTTTGAAGCATTAGTGGTAGAGGGAGATGAAGCAAATCTCATAAATCAAGACGAGACTTTATGGAAGAAGATGAACATATTTTTCAACTTACCTTATTTGCGTTACAATCTACTTCGACATAACTTGGATGTCATGCACATCGAGAAGAACGTATGTGACAATGTCATTGGCACCCTTCTTAATCTCTCATGCGATGGTAAAGATAATATCAATGCACGCAAGGACCTACAAGATATGGGCATTCAAAGTTATCTTCATCCAAAATGAGAAACGGGAAAGAGTACCTACCACAAGCGCGTTACACTCTTGCATCAAAGGAAAGAGATATTTTTCTTTCCATTGTGAAAAACTTGAAGGTACCCGATAGTTATGCATCAAACATATCTTGATGCGTGAATTTGAAAGAGCACAAGTTGAGCAACCTTAAAAGTCATGACGGTCACATTCTCATGCAAGATTTACTTCCTATAAGCTTAAGAGGAGTTGTAGAAAAGAAGGTGCTAAGTGTTATTACAAATCTATTAGATTTCTTCAAGAGATTATGTGTAAAAAGTCTTGACCCACAAGAAGTTGATCAACTTCAAATACAAGTCGTATTAACACTTTGTGAAATGTAGAAAATATTCCCTCCAAGTTTCTTCACAATCATGATTCATTTGATTATTCATTTGCCAATAGAGGCTAAGCTTGGTGGACCTGTTCAATACAGGTGGATGTACTTGATCGAAAGGTATATGAAATATATGAATAATATTTCACAATATTTTATTTTTATTATTTTAATATAGAATATAATAAGTATGTAAAAATAAATGTATGTGATGTAGGTATCTTATGGGTTTGAAAGCTTCGGTGCGAAATAGAGCTTATCCCGAAGGTTCCATTGCTGAAGGGTACATAGTTTCAGAATGTCTTACATTTTGCTCCCGTTATTTTTCTGATGTGGAGACTATATTTTCTCATCCTCTAAGGAATGATGAGAATATTCAAAAAAGGTACATTTTCTCTTTTAGAGGACGTCCAATTGGCACCATGAACACGAAGATATTGGACATGTGATCTCTTGCACAAGTAAACCGCTATGTTCTATTGCATAGCGATAAGTTATCACCATACCGTCAGTGAGTTTGCCAAGGAACATCTTGTCATTCGATTCTTTTTCTTAACCAATAGACAAATAAAGTTATCACATAATTTGTATACATTTTGACAACATTTTTCGCAAAATATTAAATATATTATAGTGAATTTTCGGAGTCTGAGCGAGCTGTTTATGGTGGCATTCAAATTAGTAAATGCACAGAGGACAAATGGTTGGTTGAAAAGTTCCCAAGATGGCTTGCGAAACAGGTAAATTGTCACTATTAAAATAATTTATCGTATTATTTATGTAATGAAGGAACATTTTAGAAATTTGATCATAGAATAAGTGTTCATTGATTTCCTAGTATATGGTTAGATTCCAAAGATGGAAGTTGAACAAGTTGATGCTGATGTAATTGCTCTTGCTCGAGGACCACATAAGGTGGTTTCCACATATGATGGGCTTATAATTAATGGTTTTAGGGTCTATACTAAAAAACTTGAGCAACATCGTAAAACTAAAAATAGTGGCGTAATGGTTTTTGTTGACGGGAGAAACTATTATGGCAATTGCATTGAAATTATCGAGCTAAACTATTATGAAAGGTTTTGGGTTATCATGCTTAGATGTGATTGGGTGAATATTAAATCTCCTAGGAGTTTGAAGAATGATGCAAATGGTTTTATTATGGTGAAATTTTCTGAGCTTATCCATACAGGGAATCATGATTCGGACGATCCATACATACTGGCTTCTCAAGCGAAATAAGTATTTTATGTCGAGGATGGAAGGAGTGAAGGATGGCTCTATGTTATAGGAATAAAGCCAAGAGATTTGTTCAATCTAAGCGTTGAAACCCCTATAGAAGATGATGAATATCCGCAGTGTGATCATCATATTGTAACTTAATAATTTTAGTTTTAATTTGAACAAGAACGATGTTTTGAAGTGCAAAGATTTAGTGTAATTGATATTTTTAATGTAGTAGAGCAGGATGAATTGCCCAAAAGAAACAGAGCACTTAGATGAAGATGACATTCATATTATATTAACATCTATGTATGTTCATTTTTATATTTGAAGACATTTTGGGTTATAACAATTGTGAAATTATATACTGTTGGAAGCCAAGAATAGAGTCTTATTCAACATATAAGCTTCATTCAGTACTGAGTTTATTTTAATGAAAATGAAAATGAAGTTATTTTTATCTGCAGATAATGACCGTAAATATGCAAGTTATTTTTAAGAGTTATTTTTAAGATTTACATATGTTATTCAGGTGAAATCGTGTTACTTGACTACACTTCCTCGACATAAAGAGCTTGTAACGGAACTAAGGTCAATAGATTCCAGACTGTTATATGAAGATTCAATTGCTAACAAACATCCTACATATAGGTGTAATGAAATGTAGGTGTTTACCGATCACTATAAAAAATGCTTAATGTATCTGTTTCCATGACCCATTGTTTTACTAGGAAGGTGTCAAGATTTTAACAAAAGATCTTTCTACTTAGTTTAGATTAATTAATGGTTAAGTTGATTCATTTTTAAATTTTGTTCTAATAGTTATTGTTCTAATTGTTTTACTAGGCTGAAGCTGCAACACAATTTTTGACAGTCATACGACAGTACCTCGAGTCACTTTGTGCAAATCTGAGATCTCATACAATTACTAGTGTATAATCAAACCATGATAGGGTTGGCAGTTTGGCTCATATAATTTATGTTGTTCCTCGGTTTCTTTCTGAATCATTCTTATCAACTTTTTTATGTGTTTGATTAACTTCTAGGTTTCTTTACTACTTAAAGATAGCTTTATTAACTCTTTTCCTAGTAAGGACCAGCCGTTTATTAAGGTAACTTCAGTTCTCTAGTTTGATGGTTGAACATAGTTTAGTTTAAACTCGATCCAAACCTATCATTGTTGCTTGAAAACACACAACACATCCAGATCTATGTTAAAGTGCAATTTATCCCATTGTTGATCAAATAGATAGAATTACTCAACCATCAACACACATTTAAATAGGATGAGGTTCAATTACAGTAATCCTGGTACATGCTCATTTAACAGACTACGTGCTATTGCTATATCATTGGTATCAATCATGTTTGCTACATTTTACCATGTTAATAATGAATGATGCATGAACTACGATGCCTACCATTCGTCTATCTAAAACACTGACTGATGTTTTTATGTAAAAAAAAGCCATAGAAGCAAGTATTGGGTTATTATTTGAAGATCAGGAGCAAAACCTTCCCGAGCCCTGTAAATACTCTGCATCTTTGAGTATATTGATGATACAAGCATTGGATTAGATATCAATGATAAGCAGTTAATTATCCAAGTATATTTGGATACACATGTTTTACAAAAGCTCGTAATATATTATTTGTTTAGGTTTGATGTGTTATTTGTTAATTTTAATTTATTTATAAAAATCAATTTTTAGGTTGTTATTTTGAAAATTGAGTAGAATATAAATTTATGCAAATATTCAAATATTTGCTTCCCCTTTCTCGTTTTGTTGTATATTTCTTTGGAAGCTGAAAATTCATATTTTCCTGATTTTTCCTGCTCCTCAAAACCCATGAATTTTTTGGTGCTCTGCTGACTGCTTCATCGTTAACAATTATCACTTTGTTTTCTAGGAAAATGATTGGCAAAAGCAGAACATTAAAAGGTGTATGATTCTCTTCGAGGGGTTCTTTGACAGGTTCGAACAACTTGGGAAGTGCTACTACTGATAGTCAAAGCACAGTAAATGAAACTCCAACTCAATCAGTAGAAAAAGTACCTGCAACTCCGGCTGGTACCTTCATTGCCTTCTCACTTATTATTTCCCTGGTTTTAAACTAGTTTATTACCTTATGCTGGTATTTATTCTCTGCTGGTATTTATTCTTTCTTTGGTACTTATTCTTTCTCTGATTAAGTTGACTAATGGCTAATGGCTTCATAGTCTAGTTTTCTTTTTCTTTTTGTTCACAATATACAGGGAAACAAAAAATTTCGGCTTTAACTTTGTCTTTAGTTTTTTGCCCCACTGATCTTTCTATTTGCTACCATTTTGTTGCCTCTCTTCTTTTGCAGTCCATTATTGTACAGATTTTTTGTTTTGTTTTCTTTCCTTCATAGATTCCTTTTCGTCTTCTGCTGCACTATACTTTTTCACAACTTTCGGACCATTTCTTTGCTTTGTTAACATGATAGGTTTTTACATTTCTCTTTGTTCTTCAACAGATTTAAAATCTTGTTTGTTAATTAATAACATATCTTGAAGATTTAAAATCTTATCCTTAATTTATTAAAGATATTTTATATGTTGATTATCTTACAATTTTGATGGAAAGGTTGATAGTAATTCACTTTTAGTTTAACAAGTATTGAACTCTTATATATTGATAACAAGTATTGAACTCTTATATATTGAAAGGTTTGTGTATGTAAAAGGGTGGAGAATTTTAGCACTTATTCGGTTATAAGGTTTGTGTATGTAAAAGGGTGGAAAAATTTAGCACTTTCTCTATTATTTGGAACTTGTTTTTCAAAGTGCATTTTGTAAGTAATCAATTTCTTCCTCGACCTCTACCTCGAGAAAATCTTCCATTACCTCTGTAAGGCGATCGAGACCTTCTATCACTTTTACTGATGGTGTCATCAGTGCTACCACGTTGCTGAACAAAGTTAGCCTGAAAGGTCACGTTGGAAACTAATTCTTGTTGGCGAGCTTCACAATGAGCGAGCATTTCTGTAAGAAGATCAAGAGGAACCCGCATTGCAGAAGCCACAATCCTAATCGACTCAAACTCCACAGGCAGACCAGCAAGAATAACACTAATCTGCTCTTGTTCAGAAACAGTATTTCCTGCAGCGGTCAGATTATCACACAAGCCTTTGATCTTTGCCAAGTATTCTTTCACAGTTAATTGGCCTTTTTTCTGGGAATACAAAGAGTGTCGTCGGGTGGAGACTGTCAAAGCAGATTTTGAGGCAAAACACAGACAACAGTATTCCAAACATCAAAACTAGATCGAGCAGCAGTGAGATGAACCAAGATCTCATCACCAATGGTAGTTAGCAGCCAAGAGGCTAACAACTTATCCTGTTGTTTATGAAACAAGAATTCAGGATTGGGAACAAGGTTACTGTCTTTATCAACAACTGATTGTGGAGGAACACTAACAGTTCCAAGAACAAATTCAAGCAAGCCATATCCTTCAAGAATCAACAGGACTTGCTGCTTCCACAAAAGAAAGTTATGTTCACCAAGTTTCACAGTATCATGCTTAGGAAACTGTTGAATCTTCCTTATAGAAGCATTGCCCAGATCGTGTGAAGAACCATCTGCATGAGCAGCAGTATTAAACGACTGCCGATGCTCATCTTCATTACCCGAAATAGTGTCAGTTGCCATGAGCAAAAAAATATTATAGCTCAGATACCATAATGAGAAACACAATTCAAGAAGAAGACAAGAAGAATGATTTTACCATCCTTTAGCTAAACAACCAGCTGCTGTATTTATACAGACTTAAACAATAAAGTGTTACGATAGTAACTGCTAACAACTAATTAACTGCTGATAGTTAACCACTACTTAACTACCAGTAACTATAATACTTTCTTTTATTCCTTAATAGAAAATACTGAAATAATATTAAATTGTTGAGAAGAAATAAAATGAAATCATATCTCAATTTTATATCATGTTAAGATGGAAGTGGGAAATGTTGTATTATTTATACTACTGATGCAAGGGATAGTGGGCAATGGAATGATGAAACTCAAAACTTCAATAAATTTATTCTTAATTAAGTAGGCAATTTGCATGGATTAATGGAACGTCATTCGCTCGTCATTTGATTCCTATCGCCTACTTCGAAGCTATAACACCATGCTTTACCGGTGGCCTCTCTCAATAACATGGACGGATCCACGACTCTTTTTCTTTTTCTTCTTTTAACGTAAAAAAAATCTAGGAAGGTTGAGGAATTTTTTTTTTCTAAATATTAATAACTCCTTCATGTGTTTGGAAATATTTTATATCTAATTTTTCTCTATTAATAACAAAAGGTTGAGGAATCAATTGATTGTTATTGTTTTCTGACACTTTTTTCTTAAAAAAATTGATTTTTTTGTTGACCATAATTTTATCGAAAAATTTGAAAACTATAATAATATATTAAACAATAATATATTAGTAAAAAGAAAAAAAACAAGTCAAATAAATGAAGAACATAATTGCAAAAATATTTACCTAGAGGCTTTTTGGTAAGCAGTCAAGAAAAAGATAATTTGTATTTTTTTACTTTGTACTCTCAGTCTCAACATTAAACTTCATTCTTTTTCTCCCGGCAATACTGGCGGAAGATAATTCCTTAGCAAGACATACAAATTAAAATACAAGAAAGTTACTAACATAATATATATGGGTATAAGTCAAATCAATTAATTCTGAAATTTGACTTTAAAGTCCATATAGTTTAGCCTTTTAAGGACCATCATACATTAATATTTAATTATTATTATTAAAGTTATATAATTAAAAACTGAAAAATACTTTGTTAATATAAAATATAACATTATAGTTTAAGAAAATGAATTATATGAGGCCAAAAAGGTCGAATGTTATACAATGTAGATAGCAAATCTAAAAATACATTATAACTTATATATAAAATTCAAAAAATCTGAAAATCCATTCCTACTTAATATAATGTCGTGATATTGGAATCTGAATAATTTGAATGGTTTTCAGCAATACATTATATTTATTATTAATAAATCTATATTAAATAATACAACGGTTATATGTCATAATTTTTGTCCATAATTTATCCAGAATTTATAAAGTTAAGAATTTGTAGTTTTTCCTCCATTTTTTTCCTCCCATCATATAATGTAAATTTGTTTTTTATAATATAATTAGAATATTAGTATTTGGTACACTTTTTATTTTACAAGTAATTTAAAAAAATTATCATATATTTTTTATTTAAATATTTTATTATACTTTTATAGGACATTTGTTAACCATATGATTTTACTGTGTGGAGTCTAAAAACTCCAATTATAATGTACTGAATATTATTCCTATAATAAATATAAAAGCATTTTTCATAAAGTAATTAATGCAAAAATATTTTATTATAATACGATAAATATAAACATTCTTTTTCATAATATAATAAATATAAAAATGCTTCTCAATAAAAAAAATATAATTTATTAAACTTTTATATTAAAATCAGTTGCAGAAATTGAACCTAATCAATATAATTAAGTGTTTAATTTATGATCACATCATATATTATGATGTACAAAAAATTGTTAAGGGGGAAAACAAATAAAAGGATAAGTGATAGGTTTCAAAATTAAGTTAGTTTGTATATGGATATGCATGTACATGATCACAAGAGAATTATCTATACTATCACAAGTTAATTGGCAAGCAACTCAATAGGTAAAAGAAAATACGAAAAAAATTAAAATTATTTTAAAAATATAGAAATAATTATATCATTTAATTACTTTATAAAATAAAATAAAATAATCCAATCCTCTTAAACCGACTAGGTCATTTTCTCAATTAAACCTATCTATTTGTTTTTGTCAGAAAAATAAACTACCCATGTAACTTCTAATTATTAAGGAAAAAAACTATTCCCCTTTTCCTTTTGAAAGTAAACTTCATTATAGAGAAATTAATAAGACAAGGAAAACCAGCAGATGACAGATGAGAGATGACTACACCCCAAGTCTATAAGTTTGTCCCATACACTCGAACTTAAGTCCCTCGAACGTTAGTATTCACAAAAGAATAATGATCCGAATCTAAGATAGAATTGAGAAAAATGGGAAAAGAATCTCACATTTGACAACCAACATAGGATTAGGTCACCTGAGCAAGTTCATCAGCCGCCTTATTAGCCGTCAACTCTTTTTTTTCTTCTTCTAAATATTATTATTTCTTAAAATGTAAATTTTATATATGAATTATTATTTTTTAAATATAAATTTATATAATATATTTTCATACGTGTGTCTAGTTATGTATTTTCACAATTTTTTTTGGAGATGAACCTGTTCAAGGGTTGGATTATTAGTCTAAATTCGAAGGTGTGCTTGAAATATAGGAGAATTTGAAAAAAAGTATAAGACTCGAAAAAATGGGTTTGGAGAAAAATAAGTTCATTTAAAATATGAGTCGAACTTGAACTCTAATATTTAAGGATTGAGCTGTCTTATTTTTTATTTTGTAATATATATTTTTATTTTATTTTACATAGTAATTTATATAAAATTAAAGAAAGTATATAATACTGTAAATGTAAGCATTAAAAGATAATCGAGGTATTCATTGGTCTACTTTGGGATGACCTATGTGAGTCTAAAGTGAATGGAGAAATGAATTTTGGTGACTTGGCTAATTTTAACATAGCTCTATTGGCTCGACAGTGTTAGCGTATTTTTACTAATCCAAGTTGCTTGGTTAGCAGAATTGTAAGAGCGAAACATTTTCCACAAACAAAATTTTTGAGTGCCAGACTTGGATCTTACCCATCTTACATTTGGCGAAGTATATGGAATTCATGTGGTTTCCTGAAGAAAGGTATTGGTTGGAGAGTGGGGTCGGGGGCTTCAATCTCTATTTAGAATGACTGCTAGCTTCCTACACTATAACAAAACAACCCTACTGCGACATTTTTTTTTACCTAAGTCGATGCAAAAAAGGTTGGCATAGGTTTCGCGACGCTTCGACCGACGCTTCCAAAAAGGTCCAACTGTGAAGTTTGATGAAACGTGTTTTCCTTTTTCTGCCCGCTCGAACAATGGTTCTGCTCTCCATGGGATTCGCCCTCATTTTTTGCATCAACAAACTCATGTCCCAATACTGGTGCCTGCTGATCGGCCTGCAAGTCTGGTTACCTCTACTCCATCTGTTGCTTGTAATTCTCCTGCCTTGCAGCCTGGATTCACTGGTGCTTCTATTTCAACTGATGAAGCTAGTTGCAGTCGTTCTGCCTCTTTGTCTATATCATATTCTTCTCCAGCTGATGCTTGTTCTAATTCCCATTCAGCTCCTGGCAATACTCAGATTGATTATTCTCCAGTTGCTGCATGTTCAGATTCCCATTCAGCTCCTGGCAGTACTCAGGTTGTGGAGGAGGTGGCTGCTCCTCTTTTCAATGCGCATCCTATGCAAACCAGGGCCAAAAGTGGCATTTTCAAACCTCGTATTTTTTCAGCTGAACTGCATGATACTGAACCTGTCACAATTGCTGAGGCCTTTTCTTCCAAGGAGTGGACTCTTGCTGCCCAACTGGAATATGATGCTTTGATGGAAAACAATACATGGGATTTGGTTCCTCTCCCTGCCAATAGGCGAGCAGTGGCGTGTAAGTGGATATTCAAGCTTAAGCGTCATTCGGATGGGTCTATTGCTCGGTATAAGGGTCGTTTAGTGGTCAAAGGTTATCTTCAGGAAGCTGGAATCGACTTCCATGAAACTTTCAGCCCCGTTGTTAAACCAGCCACAATTCGTTTTGTTCTAGCTTTAACAGTGAAGTTTGGTGGCCGTTACGACAAATTGACATCAATAATGCCTTTCTTAACGGTGACTTAACTGAAGAGATCTACATGGTTCAACCCCCTGGCTTTGAGCAGCGTTATGGTAGTCAAAACTTGGTGTGTCGATTAAAGAAGGCTCTGTATGGCCTTAAATAGGCTCCACGCGCTTGGTTTTCCAAACTTAGAAATTTCTTACTTACTTCTCGGTTTGTGCTAGCAAAGTCAGATGGCTCTTTGTTTATTCGGAAAACTGGAGGTATGTTGCTATATGTGCTGGTTTATGTCGATGACATCATTGTCATTGGTAATCATCAAAGCAGCATTGATGAATTTGTCACAGCCTTGGATACACAATTCTCTTTGAAGGATTTGGGGCCTTTCAGTTATTTCTTGGGTATTGAAGTCTTACCTACTACCAATGGGTTATTCTTGAGTCAACGCAAATATATTATTGACCTTTTAAAGAGAGCTGAAATAGAGTGTGCAAAGGGTTCTCCTACTCCCATGGCGACTTCGACGCGTTTATCTCAACATGATGGTAGTGCTATTGAAAATGAGTCTGACTATAGGAGCATTGTGGGTGCCCTTCAGTATGTTCTTATCACTCGGCCTGACATTACATTTGTTGTTAATAAAGTCTGTCAATTTATGCATTAGCCTCTTGATCAGCATTTTAAGGCTGTAAAACGAATTCTTTGATATCTTCAGAATACTGTGGAGTATGGTCTTCATTTTAGTGCTGCTACCCACTTGGATCTAGTCGGTTTTTCTGATGCGAACTGGGGCACTGATATTGACGATAGGCAGTCCACTACAGGTTTCTGTGTGTTTTTTGGTGGTAACCCTGTGGCCTGGGGATCCAAGAAGCAACTCGTTGTCTCTAGGTCCACTGCAGAGGCTGAGTATCGAGGACTTGCTCATACTGTTACTGAGATCGTGTGGCTTGAGTCTCTCTTGTCTGAATTGCATATTGTTCCTTCCAAGAAAGCTACCGTATGGTGCGATAATTCTGGGGCAGTTGCTATATCAGCCAATCCAGTGCTGCATTCGAAATTCAAACATGTGGAATTGGATTTATTTTTTGTGAGGGAAAAGGTTGCTACTGGACAGTTGATTGTGGGGCATGTTCCAGCTCAGGATCAAGTAGCAGATATTTTCACTAAACCCTTGTCTGCTCCTATGTTTACAAAGTTTCGCTCGTGTCTCAAAGTTCTTTCCAAACAAGAACCAACAGCAGAGGTCAAGTAGCTGGAGGCATATTAAGGAATAAAAGAAAGTATTATAGTTACTGGTAGTTAAGTAGTGGTTAGCTATCAGCAGTTAATTAGTTGTTAGCAGTTACTGTCCTTACACTTTATTGTTTAAGTCTGTATAAATACAGCAGCTGGTTGCTCAGCTAAAGGATGGTAAAATCATTCTTCTTGTCTTCTTCTTGAATTGTGTTTCTCATTATTTTCATTTTAAATTTTAACATATTATGTTGAATTTAATTTTTTTTAGAATAAAAATATTAAAATTTAAGATAAAAGTGTTAAAATGACATTAAATTATAAAAAAAATGCAAATAACATCTTTTTCCATTTTCGCATTCTTAGTCAAGTCTCCTCCTTTTAACTTTTCCAAAATGGGTTCTGGCGGTAGCCAAGATAGCGGCGGATGGAGCGCTGCTGCTGTAAGAGGAGTAGGCCCACCCAAAGGGGGAGGCGGTGGTTCAGGAATGATGATAGCTCCTGGGAATTGAGGTGCCAAAACTATTTCGAGAGCAATCCCAAGGATTATTTTTCTGCTCTCCTTCAAGCAGGAAATGGCAACAAACATTTTGCTATAAGACATGCTTATATTATATATCTCATCCTTTTTCATGTATTTAGTAAAAGTATTACATGACTAATTAAATATATTTATGTTTTACAACTATTTGTATGTCATTTATCTCTTCTTTCTCTTTTAGTTATTACTCTTCAAACTTTATTGTTATCACATTATAAACTCAAAAGTTATTGCCATAAATTAACAATCCAAAGCTAAATTGCATTCATTAAACAGAAAATAATACGAAGTTGAATTACAAGCACAACAAGTAACAAGCATCACATTGTGACAAAATAATCAATAAAAAAAAGAGTAGCAATTTATGATCACAGCAATTTAGAGGGTGGCCAATTGTTGTATGTTTACAGGGTAAGTATAGGACTGTGATTGGTAGGCAGACTGTGCAAATATAACATTGGCAAGTTCAGTGGGATGAAAGGCATCCCAAAACAGGTATTTCCTTCTATCAGCACATGGTTGTTGAAGGGAAGGCATGTTATTTGCCCATTGTTTCTTCCAACTCCACAGCATCCTTTGTCTATTACTTCAAACCCTATACGTATCCACAATTTTTTATGCAAATACATCAACATTTATTTCATATCAAAGTTATAATATTTATAATACTGGTAGATTACCGTAAGCGGTCCCATTTTGATAAAGATCATTGCTGCTTTTGTAAGAATCCAGGTAAACGAATTTGGCTCCTTGCAGTTGGCCACCGTTGAAACGATCAACCAGCTTTCTTAGCTCACTGTTGAAAAGAAGGATTGCCTTGTTAATATTTTCATTGCAGCGGCTGCTATTACCATGGTACCGAGCTAGTTGATATGGTATGCATCCGATTGGTCCAACTGCTGTTACTATCACCTTTCTTGCTCCTAAGCTATGTAGTTGCTGAATTATATATCAAACATAGATTTAAAGTATTGGTCACTTGTATATTTATTGAGCTAACCATTCAAATCCCAATAACAGCAATTATTGATACTTACGGTTAGCTGGCGCGTGTAGTCCTGAATAAGTGCATCGGCATAAGCTTTAGTAGTGAAATAAGAACTAGTTGTGTAGAAATTTGGCATAAAGTAGTTATTAAGATAATCATTACTTCCCAGCCCACAATAGTAAATGCACGTGTTTAGATAGCTGCTCAAAGCATTGGTGTCTCCTCTGAACAACCTTCTCATTTGTATCACCGTATTTGCGAAGTTAGCGACTTGTCCGTTCATCGATGAGTGGGCTCCCTACACTCAAAAGTTCCACACAATCATCGTTATAAACATGTTTCAACTTGGATATATCGTGATTATGAACGTAATACGTACCAGATTGTCGCCAGTTTCATCACGAATACCAGCAGCGCCCGAGGCATAATTAACACCACGCAACAGTTCAGGGCCACGAGCCCTCGAATAGGGAGGAATGTAGCGTGTAAACCCCATAAGTTGAGCTGCGATTTCAGTTTCTAATTAGGAAACCAACAACGTAAAATAACCAAATATTACTGATACATATATGGAGGAGTTATTTACCAAGAGCGTCAACAAAAGTTCGACCATTAGTGAAACGACCGGTGGTACCCTGAGGAAAGTCGATGCCATAAGGCCTGTAATTAGCCCTAGCAAGTGTAAGCATACCATTGTTATTTCCATTATCCACCAAGGAGTCACCGAAGATGAAGAAGCATGGTACTTGAGATTGCTGACGCCGGGGCCGAGGCAGTCTTTGCGACCATCCTCTACCATTAAAGAAGACGATGATCAAGCAAACCAACAAAGATAGCTCACCAACAGTCTTCATATTTGGATACGATCGAGCTCTGGAATAAGCACTGATCCCCATGCAGATGAAGGCACCATTTATATAGCCCTAAAAGGGAAGTGAGGGTTTGTTTTGGGGTATAATGGGGTTCACGTGCATGGCATGCAGAGATGAGCCATGAAATTGGGGTTGAGGGAGTGAGCCGTCGTAACTTTTAGTTGTGATGGTCACTCATCACTCATGTGTCACATAAAAGAATAAACTTTATATTGAAGCAGCAGCGGTGGCGGAAGTATCTCGTGATCAACTTGTTGGCCACCACAACCTTGCTAGCTTAGCCTACAACATGATCCCATCTCCCTATCCTGACGTTCACCCATTTAATTGAAGTATTTATAATTAATATATATATGTGAGAAAAGTAATACGAATTTGGTAGTATGAAATAAAATATAATTGCTGTCCATGGATCACATTGTGACTCCTATTTTTATTTAATTCCCAAGTTGACTTGAGATGAGCGCTCAAGCACATAATGACCTAAATTACAATTAAAATATGGAGAATCATTTGTGTATTAACACAAACCCTATATAAGGAACATCAATGGTCCCACTCTTGATTGGATCTTTCGTAATTATGAAGGCGTATTGTAGATGTACAGTTAGGTTGAATATAAGTGAGTTAGGTTGAATATAAGTGAGTGAGATACTATTCTTAATTAAAGCAGTCAAAGATAGTGGGATAATTAATTTGTGTAGTTATGAGTAGAGTAAAAGTAACAGGGAGGGAATGAGCATCCGAAGAATTCTAGTAGAGTCGGAAGGTGATGATAAGGGAAAAGTTATAGCGAGCCAAAACAAACTTCACACAGAATCACATGATCATTAAAGCAATAATGTTGGTTGCTCTGCTCGATCGTGGTAAATCTGGTGGTAGCTGTGTGTTGGTGTAGGTCGTCGAGAGTGGGGATATGTTAAAAATAATTGATGATCTACTGGAAATTGTGAAAGAGGTAACGAATTTGTATGGTAGTAAGTGGTAACATATATTTTGCTTATTCCTTTTAACATTAATTTCCGTTGTGCTCTTAGCAGCCTGAATCTTTCTTTACCTCCCATGGAACATACAGGAGATCATCATAAACTCTATTTCATATACGCGTTTGGACCTCTAGTGAATTTTTTGGGACAATAGTATAAAACTAACCAAAAATTTGTAAAGTAGGGGTAGTTAATGTCACACCCCAAAAGTGACGGATTCAAAAGAAGGGTATTTAGATGTGAAGGTTGCTTGTTTTGGCCTACTATGATGGTTAGTCCGCCAATTTATAGGCTTTTAGCGAATTAAAGTTTGACGTAAAGTATTCGCCGTAGGAGTATCTCAGGATTTATTCTTGTAATATTCTTCAATTGAATATAGAGTACGACAAGCGAAGAGTACGCTTCAGGGTTTTGATTGAGCATGATGCGCCTACAAAGTATATGTTAATGCTGTAAAGGGGTAAAGCGTCTTTAAGGCGACGACATATATGAGTTATCGCCATAGGTACGGTATGCAAAGTTTTCTCAAAAGATGTGCAAAATGAGTTCTGTAATTGGTTGAGAGTCAACTGAATGCATTGATCGATCAAATAGCTTTAGCATCGAATTTTCTTTTATTTTTTCTTCGATTTTTGTAGGACATTTAAGAGACAAATGTTAGAATTGTAAAATAATATATGATATAACCTTAAAACTATAAACCAGGATCTATCATGTCAAATCATCAAAAACAAATCAAGAATAAAATTAGATGCGGAAGTGTACCTAAATTCATCGATTTCTTGAAATGTACAGATCTTACGGTTTTGATCTTCCAAATTAGTACACAATTAATCTAGAGAAGGTGGCTCTCTCTTTTCTAAAAATGTGATATTAAAAAAGTTACCTTGTTGTGTAATTTAGGGACCATAACCCTAATACCCATCATCAATTAAAAATTAGTTAATAGAGTATCTACACATATTTTACCCATACTTTATTTAATAATTAAAGCCCAATAAATTTTAACCAAATTAGATCACTTTTAATTTGGGCTAACCTATTATGATAGTAAATAATAGCATGTAATTACCCTTATTATACATGTGATGTCCATATTTTCCAATAATCTCCCACTTGGATCTCATATATAGACTAATTACTATATAATTACATGTCATTACATAACCCTATGAGCTCAAAACTTTACTATCATATCCAAATGGTATTCCGAACAATCTCATCCATTAATTATGTTAACATGAAACCAAGGTGACTTTTGTTGTATATATCATAACTAAATCCATCCTTGATCACGTATATTAACACAACCAAATGACATAGGTCAAGTATGGATGTATAACATGGAAATTACTATGCAATATGATCTAAACATGTCTATTTCCAACTAGTCCTCCTTAAACCTCTGAGATCAAACCTTACCAAAATCAGAGTGTGAATAATCCAAATAAACTTTATTTTTGCAGAAAATAAAATTAATATCTGTAAATTGAAATAACTAAATATGTGTTTATAACATAAAAGCATTTAAAATTACAAACTCCTACTAAAATCAAATATCCTTAAATGACATTACACCCATATGAATAGTGTGCTCATGAAAAACCTTGGGTGGTAGTGCTTTAGTAAGCGGATTCGCAATTAAGGAGTTTGCCCTAATATGTTTTATAGACACCTAACCACTCTGAACTTTTACTTTAACAATAAGGAACTTAAAGTCTATGTGCTTTGACTTTAATGTGCTCCTATTGTCATTGAAATAAAGGACTATCAATTATTGTCATAATTTGCACCCTAGTGACCAAATTTTACATCAAAATCGAAGTCTGTATACCTGATGATGTCTAACTTACTAGACCTCTGTATGTGAGCATGTAATATTTTGTTATCTGAAAATAACTTATAACCCTCTTGGTTGCTATTCAATGGTCCAAACTAAGGTTGCTTAAATATCTGCCTAACATCCCAACAATGTACGCAATGTCTGGATGTGTACATACTTGAATATACATTAAACTCCCCACTCTTGAAACATAAGGAATCTTATGTATTTCCTTAATCTCATAATCATTCTTGTGGCTTTAATTGAGACTATACTTATCATTAACAAACAGTATTTCATTAACATATAAAACCAAATATAGAAACTTACTCCCACTGAACTTGTGGTATATACAATTATCGACCAAATTCATCTCTAAACCGAATGAGATAATCATTTAGTAAAATTTTTAATACTATTGACTAGAAGTCTACTTAAGCCCATAGATGAAGTTCTTTAATTAGCAATTCATTAACTTTGCATCATTAGACACAAAGTTTTCTAGTTGCACCATATAAATGTATAATCAATGTTACCATTAAGAAACCATTAACTTAATAGTCATCTAATGCTGTAACACCCCTTACCCATGTCCAACGCCGGAATAGGGTACGAGGCATTACTGGGCTTAAACATACACATTCATGCAAAAAACGGGCCATAAAATCTCTTTTAATTCAAAACCTTTCAAACACATGCATGTCGTCCCTTATTTGGGTCTACGAAGCCCAAAACATTTATCGGAATCGATTCGGGAGTAAACCGAGAACTTTGAGAAGTTCCAGGAAAACTTAGAAAGTTTTCCCATGAAACAAGGTCACACGCCCGTGTGGACATAGGGACACGCCCATGTGCTTTTGGCACGCCTGTGTCCTTAGGCCTTGTAACTCTCTGTTTATGACATCAGCATGCATATCGAACCACACAACAGGGCCACACGCCCGTGTCTTCAGGTCATGTCCCTCACACGGTTGAGACACACAGCCGTGTCTCAGCCCGTATGGCCAACACCTAGGCTATTTTCCAAGCCTTCATGTTACCCATAATCTCTTACAGCCTTATGCATCAAAATCGAAAATCATGGTATCATTTTAGTGATTAAACACTCTCTTAACATTAACATGTCCTCTTACAAGTAATGCATCTACTCATGCAATACCAAGTCTAGATTCCTTATTTCACACTCATAAGACTTGTCATTTTGATGACCACTTTTACCATTATACAATGGTTACCAACTTATCCATCAAGCACTCATGTTCAATCATTATCACGTTGTGTTTATAACATGCAATTACTACATGGTTATGACCACCTCAATTGGCTATAGAGCATACATCCAACACACATGTCATATTACTAACCATGCATGGCAAACAAACATAATCACCTTATAAACATTAGACATGACATGAATAGCTAGGTTTACAAGCCAAAATCAATATGAGCCACATCTTATGGCCATATACATATAACCCAATACACATTTGGCCAAAGTGAAATAATACGTGTCAATCAACTAGATCCTTATACATGCCATTCACTTGAAATTTCTAATATATGATTTATTATTCCAAAGGTAGCAACTTTATAGTGTGATGCTGCCTCTGAAGATCTCCAACCCCAAGCTAACCTGAAAACACTAAAGGAAAGGAAAGGAAAGGAAGGGAGTAAGCTTTATAGCTTAGTAAGACCGTATGAAAATAATAAGCAATTTATCCACTTGCTTCTCATGGTAATACAACCCTATTTGCATTTTTACTCATGTTCCAGTCAAGTTGTTTTCTTGATTCATAGTCACTAAATTATTTATATCTAGAGCTACGAAACTTCAAATTAAGTTTAGCTAATTTTTCCTGAAACTAGACTCACATATATTCTTATCCTAAACTTTTCAGAATTTTTGGTTCAGCCAATTAGTACATTTTATTCCTTAAAGTTACCCCTTTTTTGCTGTCTGACTGTTCTGATTCCTCTTCACTAAAAATTAATTATCTCATAATAAGGGACTCGGATGATGTTCCTATCTTTTTGTATTGAAATTAGACTCATTAATAATTCTAAGAATATAAATTATAACTCATAAATATTTTTTTTACAGTTTTCAATGATTTTCTCAAATAAGAACAGGGGATTTCGAAGTTATTCTGACTCTGTCTCACAAAAATTAAAATATTTCATAATATGCTTACACCATTTATTCCATGTGAAATTAGACTCATTGGGAGTTAATTTCATATTTTATTCATCCTCAAACTCAATTTACACAATTTTTGGTGGATTTTTAAAGTCAGACTATGGCTGCTATCCAAAACTGTTTTAGTGTAAATTAATGATACTACGTTTATCACACCATATTAATTCATTTTCACCCCATTAGTAAGGTTACATATTCATACATCATAAGTATAGACCTATAATCACAAGGTCATCACAAAATCATTCTCATAAGCATGAATTACCTATTTACATCTTCACTAAATGTGCATCATAAACTGAAATCATTTCTCATGAGCTTAGTATTCATACCTGTGTTACTCAACATGCTCATATTCATTCCTTACTAATCATATAACATGAATTGAATTCACATCTCATCAATTTCATGTAAGTACATGTACCACTCAAAATATGGTCATAATCTTTCTCATTTAGCTTAAACCGTAACTCTCACTGTTGAACCATTCAGAAAGCTATCAGATATTCACTAAGCCTCAAACATAGGGTATAATGCCGATGCCATGTCCCAGAAATGGTCTTACACTGGCTCATCCATCAAGTCGATGCCATGTCCCAGACATGGTCTTACACCGACTATCAAAATCGAGGCTGACGCCATGTCCCAGACATGGTCTTACACCGACTATCGAAATCGAGGCTGACGCCATGTCCCAGACATGGTCTTACACTAGCTCTCACATATCCGTGCCGATGCCATGTCCCAGACATGGTCTTACACTATCTCTCGTCTCAATGCCGATGCCATGTCCCAGACATGGTCTTACACTATCTCTCGTCTCAATGCCGATGCCATGTCCCAGACATGGTTTTACACTGGCTCTCATAATGTGGCCGATGCATGTCCCAGGCATGTCTTACACTGGCACACAAATAACCCGAATGTCATGGCATGAATATCCAAATTGCTTTTTAAGGTTCAAACGGGAATTCTACTATCTCAATATTCATCGTACATAATTATTTCCACAGCCAAGCAATTCATGCTATATCAATTTAAACACATATAATAACAATGTAGTTGTATTATTTACATACAACTTACTCGTTTCAATGGAATATCATATTCCATCAAATCTCCAAGCATTCAATCAACACATAAATGTTATTTACATTTGACATCACTTTCTCATATACAATATCATCAACATAAACTTTAACACAATCATGGCAAGATATATTTTCAAGTATAATAACAATGGCATAAATATCATGCTCATTTAATCACACAGACTTTACCTCAAATGCAATTTCGGCTAATTTTTCTCTTTTTTGTCTTTAACCACGTACTTTCTCGATTTAAGCCCAAATCTTGATTTTCTTGATCTAACATGATGAAATTCACTCATTTAATCACTAAATAAAATTGGACAATCAAAATTCATATTTTTGGCAAAAAGACCATTTTGCCCCTAGACTTTCATAAAATGACCATTTTACCCTTAGACCCGAAAATCAGTTTTTATCGAATTTATTTATTAGCCAAGCCTAACTGACCAATTATTAATCCTATGAAAACCCCAAATTTCCACTATTTCACAGAATTACAACCTATTTTATAACTTTTACAAAATGGCCCTTTTAGGTGTTTTCCATGAAAATCCTTTCACAAAAGTTGTTTATTACACAACCAAGACTCATTTTCTTCCATAAAAATTCAGCAAACAACATAAATCCTTTTATGGAAAATCCCCAGACTATCAACCATTTCACAAAATAGTCCCCCCATTAGCTAGTTCATGCTACAAGGGTTCCAAAAGTACAAAAATTATCAAAAATAGACATCTAAATCACTTACTTGTAAGGGATATAAGTTGCTAAAATTTTTAAGCTTTCAAAACCCCCTCTTTCCTGGTATTTTCACTGGGGAAGAAGGAAGATGAAAAGATGACAACAATTTTTTTCCTGTTTTATTTTATTACCAAAAAGTCATCTAATGCACACCAACTTTGACTTTTCAACCTTTTTTTGTCTTCTTGATCAGCCACTAACATATTTATGGTCTATTTACACAATAAAGACCTTAATTTAATTTTCTATAGTTGTTTGACACCTTTAGCTAGCAAAACAAAACTTTTTCCCTTTACGCAATTTAGTCCTTTTTCGCAATTAAGCATGAAATCGCTAAAATTATTTCACCAAAATTTTCATGCACTCATATGATCATGCTATAACATATAAAATATCATTAAAAATAATTTCTCAGGCCCCGAAATAGTGGTTCCGAAATCACTGTCCCGACTAGGCCCAAAATCGGGCAACTTAAGGTCAAAATATTCCATTAAAGCCATTATAACCTTTTCTTTAGTGGACCTTATTAATGACATTCGTTCTTGAAGTTGTTGAGTTTGTTCTTCTGAAACAATTATCTCTTCTTGAATAAGGAATTGTTCAACATTATCTTGTTGAGGTTCTGGATTCTATTCTTGATCAAAGATAGGTTTGAGAACTTGAACATAGTCAAAAGTGATAGCAGGAACTGAGTTAGATTTCAATTCCTCCTCAAAAGTAATGTCTCTAATCTTATTTCTCCCTTCAAACTCAACATCCCAAAAAATATTGAAATTCTCAACTTCAAGTTATTCCTAATTGTGGGATCATAAAACTCATAGCCCTAGATCACTCAGAATTTCCTTGACCCTTATACTTCATAGACATCAAAGAAGTTAGAAGTGATGTCATCTCCACTTTATCATTTTTAGTAAAACATTTCTCAATTTTGTCAAGGAAACACTTAGCTTGAGTAATCGTTTCAGATTCTGTGCCCCTTAAAGCTTCTGAAATGTTGTGCTTCATTATCATTAGACTCATGCGATTTGAATGATCCCACATCTCAAAATCCCTTTTAACATAAAGGATGGTTTCCACAGTGAGAGGTGTAGGTTGTTCTTCCTTTAGTACAAGGTCTATGTCCATACAACCAAACACTAAAGTGTCTTTTCCATTCCTTGAAATTAGTCTCATTAAGCATGGGTATAGAATTTATATTAGTAGATATTGTGGTAATAGAAGATTAACAAGCTGAATATAGAACAAATAGATAAAAACAAGCTCACATGAACATTCATAAGTAAATAATAAATTCAAAATAGTGGCTCCCATCTTAAGATACCAAACACTACATTAATATCAAGTCTTTGGATAGTAATATTAACAGAAAACGGTACTCTTGTTGTAGCAATCAAACATTGACAATAAATTATGTCAAACAATAATTTAACCTTTGGACTAACTTATTGCTCACATAAAGTACGTTATAACTGTCACACATTTATCACCATAGATGTCGTTGAAATTCTGCCAAATATTAACTTCCTTTTGGGCCAATTAATAAACGCATGAATCACAAAAATATATAATTATCTTAATATTTTAAATAAACTAATCTACACAAAAGAGGTCACTTTGGTAGCATTTTATTTCAACTAATCTATTTAAAATATTAGACGTCCTTAATTAAAATTCAAAGCCAAAATCTGAATTTATTTGTTTCAAAATATTACTTTAATTTCATCTTTCAATCAAATTAAAAGATAATAGTATATATATGTGTATTTATTTATCCCAAAACAACAAACAAAGATGTTGGCAAATATAATAATAGTTCAATAAATCATAAACAACCTCACATAAAACTTCAAATTTAAACCAAAATAATTTGAATAAAGGTAAACCTTATCTTAAGATATTAGACACTCCATTAATATTTCATATTTGGACAAAATATTAACTTGTAAGTGATATCTTACTGTAATAATCAAACATCAACAATAAGTACATGTCGAACCATAAATCTTCCTTTGGGCCAATTTATTGCTCACATGTTTATTACCATAGTTACACATGTAATATTATTAACCTTCATTTGGGCTGATCAATATTAACATAACTTAAGTTTCATGCGCACAACCTTTTATATTTTAAAACAAAAAAAATTATACAAAAAGATCACTTTGGCGACTTATTGCTTCAATTAAGTTATTTCAAAAAATATATAACTATACCAATACTCAAATTTAAAATTTACCCAAAAGTCAATGGTCAAAACTATAATTTCTTATTGCATTACAGTTTTCAAAATAACCCAAAATAATGTTATTGAAATAGCGTAATAAAAAAAATCAAAAACCTTAATCTTTAACTCATTTTTTAAAACCATATATGTCAAAACCAAACAGAAATGATGTAGTGGTTTAAGGCCAAATAATTAACAAGCACATGTATTCATAATTTTGGCATAGACAGAACACCAAAGCAATTAATGCATATATGTGTATTCATAATCAATTAGAAAAACTTACATTGCATGTACTCTATAAACCCAAAATTGTTTTTGTGATTAAACAGAGATTCACATGAATACTTGAAAAATATTTTTAAGAAAATAAATCTAAAAAAAAAATCATAATAATTGATATATCCCACAATGCAAACTATAGATCATATCATCATAATCTAACCAAATATTGTAGAATCAAACTTAAAACCAAATACATTAAACATATACCATGACCAACATCATTTCGCATCAAAACCTAATTTCATCATAATTAAACCATAAAAATATAACCCTGATTGTAACACCCCTTAATCCCAAACCGTCGCCAGAATAGGGTTACGAGGCATTACCGAACATATTGGTTAATTTACAAACAATTCATGAATAAACAACAAATATATTAAAATTAAATCATTATGTCTCTTTTATGAACCCTCGAGGCCGAAATCACGTATTATAAATGAATAGGGACTTATTCAAGTACTTCGAAAATTTTTCGTAATATAATTATTGTTATTATTATTATTATTACTTTGTTAAAAAAAATTCAATATAACCCCTTTAGAAACATCTAACCTTCCCTACAATTTCAAATTTGCAACCAATTCAACACAACAACAACTCAACAAATACAATCTTCATCCAAATCACATTTGTTTCATAACAATATCACTAATCCTTATTTTATCTAACATTATATCCATTCATACTTTCAAGTAGTATTTAAACATATTAGTTAATTTCCATTCATATCATATATCAACTTATATTAACTTAACTAATATATTCATGAGTTAATACAAAACATAGTCATATAAGCTCCTATACATGCCATATAAACCATTTAAAGTATTTATAACAAAATCTATCGGAAATTCGAGATAGTGTGACTTGAGCGTGATGATCCAATCCTCTGACCCTCACTTTAATCTACAAAGAGCAATAAACATTACAAGTAAGCTGATTATAGCTTAGTAAGTTCGTCGGCTTTAACCATAAATCTTACCAAATATTAGTTTTTCAAAATTCAAATCATATAGACATTTCAAGTAAGTTACTTTCATCCTGTAAGTCATAATCTCATTTTTAAAAAAAATTTACTTAATTGAGCTCAATAATAATAATGATAACATTACTTACATTTCTTTTTCCACACGTTACATTTACGACTTACCAACTTGTCCATTTAAGGAATGACTTACGGATTTGAGTACATCGTGATGTGAAGCCCGAAGTCTAGCTGAAGCACATAAGTGCTAAATGGAAGCCCGAAGGCTAACTGAAGCACATAAGTGCTAAATGGAAGCCCGAAGGCTACTAATTGAAGTACATAAGTGCTAAACAGAAGCCCGAAGGCTAACTGAAGCTCATCAGAGCTGAACTGAAACCCCAAAAGGGTTAACTGAAACTCATATGAGTTAACGGAAGCTCGTAAGAGTTAAACAGAAAGCAAACACGAGAATTCACAACAAATGCTGAATCTCGGTTTACTTGGGTAATTTATTGTCAATTCATCTTTTTCACTGAACGATCGTACTCATTTCCTATGTTCCGTTCCTCCGAAATATTCAGTTCAATTTCATAACTTTTGTACATAATTTACTTATTTTCAACAATTAACATACATAAATATTAATCACCATTCATAAAATAATATTGAAATTTAATAATTTAACCGTACGAACTTACTCGGAACAATTTGCAGTAGTTGTAGAGATTTCTGGAACTATTCCGGAGTTTTCTCTTTTCCTCATTTATCATCAATTTCTTAATCTATAATATAAAATTTTTCACTTATCAGTATTGACTTCACATTCATTCTATTTCACATCCTTAATGTTTATAACCCGCTTATAAGTAACATTATTTGCAATTTCACTATTTACCTATGTATATTCAATGTTGTCCATCCATGTCATAGTCACTAAATTATTTTTATCTTGAGATACAGAACTCTAAATTAGGATCCGCTAATTTTCCTTGAAACTAGACTCACATATCTTCTTATCATAAAATTTTCAGAATTTTTGGTTTAGCCAATAGGTACAGTTTATTCTTTAAATTCACCTCTATTATGCTATCTGACAGTTCCAACCCTTCTTCACTAAAAATTAATTATCTCCTCGTACGGAATACGGATGATGTTCTCATTTGTTTATCTTGATCTCCTCGTATGGAAAACGGATGTTGTTCTCATTTTTTTATCTTGAAAATAGACTCATTCAGAATTTTAAACATGTAAATTTAAGCTCCTAATTATTTTTCTCCAATTTTTTATGATTTTCCAAAGTCAGAATAGGGGAACCCAGAATCATTCTGACATTGTCTCACTAAATTTATTATATCTCATGATTTACACTTCCATTGCTTTCACCATTTCTTTTATAAGAAACTAGACTCAATAAGATTTAATTTAATATTTTATTAATTCTCTAATTCGATTTCTAAAATTTTTGGTGATTTTTCAAGGTTAGACTATTGCTGCTGTCCAAAACTGTTTTAGTGAAAAATGTTGATTTCCATTTTGCCCCAAATTTCACAGTTCATACAATTCAATCCTTGCTCAACTAACCCCTCAATTAAACTAATTTTTCTCAACAAATACTTTACCGAGACATTATAAGTTATTTCACAACTATTTAAATTCAGAATTTCCACATAAAACCCTAATTTCAAACTCTTTAACCATTAGGTCCCAAACATTCACTTTCTATTCAATTCTTTCAATAAAATCAGCATATAAATAATTTAAAGATCTAATTCCATGCTAAATCATCATATACTTTCAGCACATATTCATAGCTACTTTCAATTTCTTTCATAGAATCAAAAACTAATGAATTCAACAAGTGGACCTAGTTGTAAAAGTCACAAAAACACAAAAAAATTTCCAGAAATAATCAAGAATTGAACTTACTTGCAGTAAAAATATGAAAAACCAGCTTAAGAAAACCCTTCTATGGTGTTTTTGCTGATGAGAATTAAGAAAAATAAAGAGAAATCTAGATAATTCCACTGTAGTCCTAGCTTTATTAAGTAAATTTTGTAAATTCTAATTTTGCCCTTCATTCATCAATTTTCCTGCTAATTTCATGCCCCTTGTCATCCAGCCCAAATAGACCTTGGGTCTATTTGCCTTTTAAACCCTCTTTCTTTTATTATTTAAGCTATTTAATCATTTCCCATAATTTTACATTTGTTACAATTTAGTCATTTTTATTCAATTAACTATTGGAACTTTAAAATTTCTTGACGAAACTATAATACTAACTTATTAACACTCCATAAATATTTATAAAAATATTTATGGCTCGGTTTAAAATTTTCAAAGTCTCGATACCTCGTTTCCGATTCTAATTTTTTAATATTTATTTCTAGTACACTATTCGCTATTCCAAAAATTTTCATAACTTCACATTTAACTTATATTCACTAAATTAATAATATTTTCCACTCATTTGTCAGATTTAGTGATCTTGAATCACTGTTCCGACACCACTGAAAATTTAGGCTATTACACTGATCAATTTGCCTTGCATATCCCAAGTAAATCCAAATCCAAAATATATGCTTAAACTGAATAGTATAAAAAGAATAAGCATATAAGCTCAATAATAAATATCAATGAACTAATATTATTCCCACGGCCAAGCCAAAAACAATTAAAACCTTAAACATGTCATTAACAAAACTTTTACAATAAAATTAAATATTCTATTTATCCTAAAGCCACAATAACTTAAAAAAAAAATCAAAGACTGAGGTTGAAACAACAAATGAAATATATATATTCCTTAATAGCATAAAAATTAATAGTCGAATCATCCTTTATGCGCGTTCTGCGATTTTTTTTAACAATAATAACCTTTGCAACATCAATGAAAGAAAGAAAAAATAGCCGAATACATACACAAATCAAGAACCAAATAGATTATAGTCTTTTAATCTTTCATTGAATCAAATATTCAACTATTAATTCAACAATTCATACAAAATAAAATCATGCATTATTCCCTTAAATTCATTGATATTTATATGCATATAATAAAAAATATTATAGACTTACTTTGTATCTACATACTCCAATATTTCAACTTTTATTCTTTTAGTGTAAAATTCCGTAAAATTGTTTCCTAAAGCCTAAACATGAGGGTTTATTCAAGGATTGTGACGCAAGGAACAAGGCACTCAAAATTAATTCAAAAATTTGTTAACCTACCATGAATCCAAGGATAAGCCGACAATAGAAGTATTACAGCAAATAGATGCTTAAAGAACCCCCCCCCCCCCGCCCCAAAAAAAAAACTAATATTAAAAATTCATCACAAAATGGCAATAAAAATTAAACAAGCAAATAATTTCTCCGGGGTTCTTGAAAATCAAAGTTGAATCCATCCATTTGAAAAACACCAAAATTGAAAAACCAAATCCTGAAATTTAACATAAATCCAAAAGATTTAATGTGTATAATCAAAAACACTGAATTCAAATATCAAATCCAAAAATAGATAAATAAATTATTTCTCAATGATTGGACATGACGAAACTTGGATGCCACTTGTTAGAATCGTAAAATAATATCTGATATAAAATTAAAATTGCAAACTAGGAACTATCATGTCAAATCATCACAAATAAATCAAGAACAAAATTAGATGCGGAAGTTTACCTAAATTCATTGATTTCTTGAAATCTACGAATCTTGCGGTTTTGGTCTTCCAAATTAGCACACAATTAATCTAGAGAAGGTGGCTCTCTATTTTCTAAAGATGAGATATTAGAAAAGTTACCTTGTTGTGTAATTTGGGGATCATAACCCTAATATATAACTTTGGCATATTAGCCCTAATTTCTAATCAGCCGATCATCAATTAAAAATTAGTTAATAGAGTATCTATACATATTTTACCCATATTTTATTTAATAATTAAAGCCCAGTAAACTTTAACCAAATTAGATCACTTTTAATTTGGGCTACCATATTATGATAGTAAATAATAACATATAATTACCCTTATTATACATGTGATGTCTATATTTTCCAACAACAAATTCTGTATGCATTTGGCACTTGTTAAGATCCACTATGAGGTATTGAGTGTATATATATGGTAAGAAAGGGAACGTTTAGATGGTTTTTCTTCATTCCATTCTACGTTTTAGCTTTCTTAAAGATTAAACATTCTCTTCTTCTTCGTTAAACTAGAAGTTAAGGTTCTTGAGGCCATTGGTGGATGTTTCAATCTCTTGGTAAGTATGGTATCTCTACATGTTAGAATTTTGAAAAAGTAAAGATGTTATGAAGAAGACAAATAGTAAGATATAAATAAGAGACCTTGCATGGGGGTTGTTTGCTTTTGAGATGATAGATAAATGTCTGTAAATGAGTTTTAAATGGTGATTTCATGTTCTTTTAAGCAGTTGCCGATGCGGTTCGTGAAGGATGTTTGGGTTTGGAACTTTGAGCTACAGTAAAGGTGACTTTCAAGTGGGTCTTTATCTTGACTCGTGAGTAATAATTTATAATGGAAAATCATATATACATGTCACCACGGATAACTAGTGAAAGTATGTATGTGTGAAGCACCGTAAAAGGCTTTGCATGTTTATAAATATTATATGAGTTGTTGCATGAAAAAGATGAAGTATGATATGTATGCATGTAATCAGGTATGCAAAAGTATGAATTAGTTAGGTGAGTGAACGAATCTGGGAAAGTGTATTCAGTGTTAAAAAAGTAAATCGTCCCATTGTGATGCCTACAGTAGGGCAAGTACCTTGCTAAGTGTAGCCTCCAGCAAGATGTAGATCGGATTGGCAGAACACGACATGAGGATGTATAAGACCGTGTGGCTGAGACCCATTACATAATATGACAATGAAAATATTCATGGTGGTGTCTTCAATGAGATGTAAACCGGACTGGCAGATCACGACATAAAGATATGTATAAGACCATGAAGGAGAAACCCATGACACCTTTTGAGAAAGTTCGTCGAAATAGTAAACACATAACTCTTTGCGATGCTTGTGTGGCTTGATCTACTAAGCATTAGTGGCATATTATGTATTTCCTTTATGGTGAATTTTGTAATGTCTATGTGATGTATTCAGTGATGCCTGTGTGACAAAATCTGGTTAACCGCCTTTTTGGCAGAATCTGATAAATTTGAAGATAACTTGTTTTGGTTGGTCTTGTGATGAAATTGAATGTACTTTAAGGGGAATTTCCTGAAACAGAGTATGCATCTGTATTTCTAATGAAGAAATCCACTGTAGTAGTCTGTCAGTACAGGAAATTGGTGTATTTTTAGTTATAAATTGACGTATTTTGATAAGTATGAAGATAACTTGGTTTGGTTTATCTACGCTATTTAAGGAAGTAACCTGAGTTATCTTGAAACTGCCAAAATCTAAATAGTTTTCATGTTACATGTAGAGTCTATCTGGAATATAAGTTGTTAGTCAAGTTGGACGTTCTCGGGATATGTAACATAGTTGTCTGGAATTCTTTTAGACGATTTGGAATGTTTCATTCATCAGTATAAGTTATGATTTGGGGTTGATTTAAGATATGTTCTGATTGGTATTATGGTAGTTATCAAAATAGGTATGAGAATCCGTCAAAGGTAAGATCAGTTAGTTTATTTATCCGCTAAGAATAGTATTTGTGAGTATTCATCCTAGGGTAAAGTATTCAATGTTTGTTTGAAGAAGATTTTGTCAAAGATAGGTTCTGTATGGATATTTTTCTGAGAAGAACAATTGTTTTCTGAATAGGAAATAAGATCTGTATTGACTAGTAAGATCTAGAATCGGCCATAAAGTGAAAGGTAAGTAGATACGTTAAGTATGGATGCTAGTGTATATGTATATGTATATGTCTAATATTAAGAAAGTATCCACCAGTGACAGAGATGAATTCCACAATCTTCATGATAAGGAGTTCAACTAGAAAGGCTTTGAGGTAATCTAGGTTAAAACTTACTAAGTTTGCATGAACTTACCAGTGTTTGTTATTGTTTCAGGTTCTGTTGTAAGATTGAGTACGCTAGGAGGGACTAAGCTAGGAATGCGTCATGGTAGCAGCAAGTTGGGATATTATGCATACATAGGACATCTTAAGAGTGTAGCATATAGTACACCGCACCATAAGAGTTTGTTTCTAATAAAGTTTTATGTTGTAACATTGTAAACTATTTAATACTAGAATGTAATTATTTAATATCCTCTTTTATATTAAAAAACAATCAAAAGAAATAATAAATATGTTTAAATATAGTTTATGATAGTAATTTAAATTTTTGTTAAGTGTTTTATGTTGTAACATCTAATATTTGAATTTGGCAATTCAGGTCAGTTAAAGAATGTTACACTTAGTTAGTATCAAAGCTTTCGATTTAGTCGATCCTCTAGAAGTTAAGTAAGAGTTAGCCTTATATGCATAATACATTGAACCTGGCTTAGTCATTTATGTACGTTAAAGACTTCTGTGTATAATGGATACTTGTTGTATTAATTATTACTATGATAAGAAAATTTGTTTGAAAAGAAATGATAGCTTCATTGATAAAAGCCTGAAAGAATATTACATGAGGAATAAAAAGAGTAAGTACAAGTCAAAACAAAATGAAATACTTAGTTCCCTCCTTCAGCTGGAGGATCATTTGGCTCTATAAGGGCTTTATTTGTTGCTGGGGCTTTCTCCAAATCTATTGAGTCTTCTAAGTCTTGTTCCTTTTCTTCTATTTTAGGCTCGGTGGAAATGAAGAAGTTAGTTCTCTGCTTCCATTATTTCTAAAAATTCTCCCAGTCCTCGCCCTCAGGGTTTTAGGCATTGAAGTTTAGTGAATCCGTAGAGACCTTTTGAAGGTAGTTAAAATCTACCTAACTCAGATTAAGAGGGCTTGTAGCCACTTAGGCGTGGATAACCAAGTTAGAACTTAGTTTTGGTAGAGCCTCATTCATATTCTTCCTTGTATCCTCTTGGTATTTCCTTAAAGCTTTTTCACTGGATTAGCGTAAACCTTCCAGGTTTTCTTTGCGGCGCTTTTCTTAGGCCTTAAGCTTCTCCTCCCAAGAGGACTCTCTATCCTTCAGCATATTCTTCTCCTCTTCCAACTGCGTGTATTTAGTTTGCGTATCTTTATATTTGCACTTTCAAGCTATGACACAGAAATTGAGGCTTTCGACTTGTCTTATAGCCGCTTGATTATTCTAGTGTAGCTGAGCCAAAGATTGTTAGCCAGTTTTAACAAATTCCTCCAAGCTCATTACCTTAGCATTGTTTTGCTAGCAGGCTTCTTAGAAGGCCCAAATCATAAGCCCATATTCTACTAATAGAGCTTCAGAAGACTTTGCCAATATCGAAAGAGGAGTTAGCTGAGTATCCGAATAGATATAAGAGCAAAGAGCTTCTTTCATCTGTTGAGTTACCATGTTGTTTTGTTGCTGGAAGATGGAGCCCAGTGAAACAAGGTATGGCCTTGATCTCAACAGATAATGCCAAGGGAAAATTCTTGTACTTTGCCAAAGAAAGCATTGTGTGGTAGAGAACTAGAATGGATCACTGGTCGTTCTAGTTGCAATGTCTCTATTGAAACCTCAACCAGGGAAGGATCAATGGTATGAACTGGGGAGTCTACAAAGTGGACGAACTCCACTGGCAGAGTAGGAACTGTAGGAAGGGCGAGAACTAAAGAAGTATGAGTTTCTGGTGTAATAAGCCCTTTTCTTGAGTCTACACCGTGTTAATTGTAGGCATTCACTATCCTCGGTTACTTGGGTGTTTCCTTCTACCTTAGGCATTTTTTTTACTTTTATTCACTACGATTTTTCATTCACATGAGACTCATCTACAAAGGTTGTGATATCCATGTTGTGTGTCAGAAACGGCATAGAATGAGAACTTGAGGAAGACCCTGTGCAACAACCCGATTTTGGGCCTAGTCAGAACAGTGATTTTAGGATCACGGATCTGACATAGAAAAAATTGTTTTTATTACATTTTTTTGGTCTATAGTTTTATGGAATAATTTCGTGAAAATTTCGTTTGAAAATTTTGACGTTTGAGCACTCAATTTAGCAAAAAGGACTAAATTGTAAAAAGTGCAAAAGTTGAGTTCTACATGCTATAGGCGTCTAATTGTTATGACATTTTAAATTTAAGGTTCTTATATGGTAATTAGACTATTTTTTAAGTTAGTGGACAAAAATGAACATGAGGTAAGAGAAATTTCATGTTTTATAAAAAGGGCATTTTGGTAATTTGTCAATTAAAGACAAAATAAGTAAAATAAAAGAAAACTTTAGTCCATCTTCTTCTTGCTTGGTCAAAAATTGAAGGGAGAAGACATAGCTAGGATTTTTTCACTTTTCAAGCTCGATTGTAAGTCCGTTCTTGTCCCGTTTTTAATGCTTTTTACATATTTGAAGTCATTGTCACTCGATCTATCTATTTCTACCACTAATTTGAGAAATGATTAATGTCTACGTTTTGACCCATGTTAGACATGTGTGTATTTTGATGGTTAATGATAGATTATGCAAGTTTGATGTTTGATAAACGACTTTTGCTAAGTGATTTTCGATGAAAATGTCAAAAGGACCTATTTGTAAAAAGGTTATAAAATGTGTGTAAAAGTGTGATTAAATGAAAAATATGGGCTGTTATAAGCATGAAAAAGGTTCGGTTAGGCTTGGAAATCAAAGAAATTGAATCTATTTCATTTTACGAGTCTAGGAACCAAAATGTAAAAATGTCAAAGTTTAGGGGAAAAAATGTAATTTTTCCATAATGTAATTTTTGGGCTGAATTGATTTGAATATTAAATGTGTTAAATTTTCTATTATAGATTAAGAGAAACAAGGTTCGGACCTAGATCGGGGGAAAAACAAAGTGTTTGACGATTAGGTCTCATTTCTACTATATTTGTACCAAGGTAAGTTTGTATATAAATAATGCATTGTTTTAATTATGTTTTAAATGCTTTATTATTGTATTAATTACGATTAACCCTAGAACATATTCGACAAAGTTTCGACAAGCGTGAAATCCCGGTTGAACCTTAAGAATAAATAGGATACAAATGTCATGACATTAGGGTTAATGAGACTACGTGTAAGACCATATCTGGGATATGACATCAATATGAAACTACGTGTAAGACCATATCCGGGATATGGAATCGATATGAGATTTTATGTAAGACCATAGTTGGGCTATTGGCATTGATACGAATTACATGTAAGACCATATCTGGGATATGACATTGGTACAGTACCATGTGTACGGGATTCCCGAGTATCTTTTAGTATTCCAAGTGGTTCAACAGGTAAATTTAACGAGTATGTCAAAGATGAATTATGTGTAAATCCAATTCGAGATGACTAAAGTATGTACTTAAAACTCATACGTAATGAGCTCATTATGTGATGAACCCTTGGTAAAGTTATGATTGAGTAAGTTATGATTATAAGATCTTAATGATATTTATGCTGATTATCATCATGTTAATTGTATGTTAAACTGTAACAGCCCGATTTTGAGGCTAGTCGGAATAGTGGTCTCGGGACTACAAATTCAAACTTAGAGAAATTATTTTATTATTTTGGAGTTATAGTATGTTTATAATAGTACATGAAAAATTTGGTGAGCTAATTTTGACGTTTGTGAACCCAATTGCTTAAAAGGACTAAATCGCATAAAGTGCAAAAGTTCTATTTTAATAGCTAAAGGTGTTATTTTATTAGAGAAGCAAAATTGGAGGATGTTAAAGGGCAATTAGACCCCTAGAAATAGATTGGCCGGCCATAGGAGACATATGTGGTCAAATTTTCAAAATTTGTTGGGTTAGGTGACCAATTTTGACTAAAATAGAAATAAAATAAAGAAGGATGATATCATCCCTTACTCATCTCTTTTCTCCACTAAAATTATCCATTGAATGGGGTTTGAGAGCTTAAAATTTTCAGCAACTTGAAGCACTCACAAGTAAGTGATTTCCATGTCCTTTGTTGATATTTTTGTATTTTTGAGACCCTTGAAGCCTGAGCTTTCAAATGAGTGGTATATCTTGCAAAATGGTTGAAGGTCTAGGGTTTTTACATGAGAGCATTTAGGGTGTTTTCTGAAATTTTATGGAAGAATATGAGTCTTAGTTGTGTAATAGACAACTTTTGTGAAAGGTGTTACCGTGAAAACACCTAAAGGGACCATTTTGCACAAGTTGTAAAATAAGTGATAAATGTGTGAAATAGAGAGAATTTGGGTTGCTATAAGAGTAAAAAGAGTTCAGCTAAGTTTAATATGCGAAGAAATTCAATAAAAATAGATTTTCGAGCATAGGGGTACAATGATTTTTTGCCAAAGTTTAGGGGCAAAATGGTCATTTTACCGAAGATGTAAATTTTTAATTGCTTAAACTTACTTAGTGATTAAATGAGGGCGTTTTGCTATTATAGATCAAGAAATAGCGAATCCAACCCTAGCCTAGGGGTAAGCCAAGCAAATCGACTAAATTGACTAGTCGCCACATTTTGTAATTCGAGGTAAGTTGTATATAAATAATACAACTACATTGTTAATGGATGTATTGAATTGTATTGAGTTAATATAGCATGAATTGTTTGGTTGTGAAATTGAGAATGTATAAGGATAATTGAGATAGTGGAAATTCCGTTGTAACCTTAGGAAGTAAATCGGATATTCATGCCATGACGTTTGGGTCATTTGTTTGTGAGCTAGTGTAAGACATGTCTGGGACATGCATCGGCCAAATTTTGAGAGCCAGTGTAAGACCATGTCTGGGACATGGCATTGGCATTGAGACGAGATCTAGTGTAAGACATGTCTGGGACATGCATCGGCTACGAGATGATAGTCAGTGTAAGACTATGTCTGGGACATGGCATCAGCACCTTACCCACACCTGAGGCTTAATGAATATCCGGTAATGTTCCAAATGGTTCAATGGTTAACGTTATGTTCTTAAGCTAATAAGGCAAGTATAGCCGTGTTGTGAGTGGTACAGGTACCTAATTGGTACGTATGATATATAAGCTCATTGAACAATATATGACTAGTATGGATGGTAATGAGTAAGTTATGCCTATGCCTACCTTGGTATCATGAGCATGTGGGTCATTGATAAACTATTGTTTTTGTGTACCTACTTATATGCAACTTACTAAGTTTTTATGCTTGTTCCCTTTCCTTTCCATTTCCTTACAGTGCCGCCTAACTAGCTCAAGGATACCAAAAGTCAGAGATATCGATCACACTATTAATCGAAGCATTCGGTATAATTGAATTTATATTTTTGAACATGGCATGTATAGGACTTAGACTTTATTATTTTGTGTCTTTGAGAATTGGCTTTGGCTTGGGTTGGAAACCCTTTAATTTGTATTAAGCTTTAAATGACAGTAATATTCATTTTGAATTTATAAAAGATGCATTCTCATGGTTGAATGAATGTCTATTATGGCTACTTTAGTTATAGGAGTTATACTTGTTTCAATATTGGTTGGTATTTGTATGGAATTATATATGTAAGGGTGGCAATAAGGCTTGGTAAATAGCCTTATACTGTCTACACGGGTAGGCACACAGGCGTGTGTCTAGGCCGTCTGTTACACACGGTCTGCCCCATGGGCGTGTGGCCTGGTCGTGTGTCCCCTGCATATAAAAATTTCAAGTTAGTATGCATGGTAATAAACACACGGGCAGAGACACGGCCGTGTGTCTCAGTCATGTGGAGGACACAGCCCAGCACACGGGCGTGTGCCTTGGCCGTGTGACATCGTGAGCACGCTGACATCAGAAACAGAATGTCCATGTTTTTGCACACGGGCTAGGACACGGGCGTGTCGTAGCCATGTGAGGGATACGGGCCAATGACACGGGCATGTGTCTGGTCGTGTGAAAACCCTTGTAGGTGTGAATTAGAAATTAATTCTACACAGGTGTAGGACACGGGTGTGTTCCAGGGTGCTTAGGCCATGTGAGCCACACGGGCCATCAGCACGACCATGTTGAGTTGGTCACACGGGCGTGTTGCTCTTCCACACGGGCGTGTGCCCTATTTTAAGGAAAAAAAGTTTTATAGTTGGTTTAAGGACCCGGCATAGTCCCGAATGGTTTTCAACAGTCGATTTGAGGCTCATAGGCCCATTATAAGAAGTTCAAGGTAGATATTGAAAAAGTTTTAAGTTTGAATCAAGTCTCGGTAACTTGAGATTGGTTGTTTGCATGAGATCAAGTTAGGTAATGCCTTGTACTTCTCCTCAGCATGGGTTACGGGTATAGGGTGTTACATAAATGTTTGGTTATGATGCTTATTATTTGCATAAGAACTTACTAAGCTATATAGCTTACTTTCTTTTATTTTCCCTTGTCTTATAGTGTCACCATGCTAGCTCGGATTTGGGGGTCGTCGGAGACTCTATCACACTATCAACTGATTATTTTGGGTACCAATGAATTCAACATTTTGAGTTATGGCATGTATAGGGACTTGGTCATTTTGTTGTGTCCTAATTGATTTGGCCAAATGTGTTGGCTTATGTTGGTTGATAATTCATTTTGTAAATGACCATTTTAAGCATATATGCACATGATGATGTTTTCATGGATGTGGAAATTTGCATGGTTTTAGTTGATAAGTATGTGATGTTCATATATGATAAATGGTAGTATGTGGATGATATGTTGATGTCTTAACTGTGGCTAAATTGGTTGAATGTAATTTCTTGGATTGGTACTATGTTTTGTTGTGTAGGTATGTGCATAAAAGGGTGACAAAATGGCTTGGTAAATAGCCTTGTTTTCATCTACACGGGTAGACACACGGGCTTGTGTCTCTCACACGGCTTGCCCAATAGGTGTGTGTTCTGGCCGTGTGTCCCCTGTACCTTAATTGTTGCGAAACAAAATGCTCAGAATTGAGCACACGGGCAGCGACAAGGGCGTGTGCCTCAACCGTGTGGATGACATGGCCTCAGGCACGGGCGTGTGACCTGGGCATGTGAAGTCTGCACCTATTTTATGAAAAATCAAAATTATTAAAACGACCACACGACTTAGCACAAGGGCGTGTGACTTGGCCATGTGCCTTTAAATGTTCTTGGGTAACAAACAGAGAGTTATACGGGTTAGGGACATGAGCGTGTGTGACCACACGGCCTGCCCACATGAGCGTGTCCCAAGCTACACAGGCATGTGACCCCTGTTTAATGAAAAATTCTCTAAGTGTTGTTAAAGTTTCTAAAGTTCTCAGTTTAGTCTCGAACTGCTTCCAATACATGTTTTGGGCCTCGAGGCTCTTTTTTGGGACGATGTGATTGATTGTTAAAAACTTTTAATTTGGTGCCAAATTTTCAACTCGAAATGTATGATTTCTTGTGTATAAGTTCGGTAATGCCTCGTACCCTATTCCGACGTCGAATACGGGTAAGGGGTGTTACACCCTGCACCATCAATATGAGAGTTAGCCCAATTGGAAGAAGAAGTAAAAGGTGTACCATGATTTATAATATTTTAGTGGCGTGTACGTAGCCCGCAAATGTCGTAGAAGAAGAAGGGGGTTCCCTTATGTGCCCTACTAAAACTTGTGCTGAAATCACCACTAGCATTATAAAGGTAGACCACTGGAGTAGAAGTAACATTATGATCATCCACCCATATTAAGAGGTCGTTTCTTCTTGTTTCAGGCCACTGAAGCGGAAGGAACATTATGCCAACTCACTAAGTTTTCATGAACTTACAAGTATGTGTTCTTGTTTTAGGTTCTATTGTAAGATTGAGTACGCTAGTAGGGACCAAGTAAGGAATGCGCTAGGATAGCAGCAAGTTGGGATATTATGCATACAGAGTCTGTTTTTAATAAAGTTTTATACTGTAACATTGTACGCTATTTAATACTGGAATGTAATTATTTAATATCCTCTTTTATATTAAAGAACAGTTTAAAAGAAATAATAAATATGTTTAAATATAGTTTACAATAGTAGTTTAAATTTCTATTAAGTGTTCTATGTTGTAACATCTGATATCTGGATCTGTCGATTCGGGTCAGCTAGAGGGTGTTATAGTTAGTATGCTTCATCCAATACATTTTTAAGGCAATTTATGAGGACTGCCAAAAAATAGTGTCTATTGGTGTCCGTCACTACTCAAACTAGGAGAAAGTATTCGATTTTTGGTCAGTTTGAATGGACTTAACAAATCTAACTTCTACTAAACCGAAACTAATTGAACTTTTTTTAAGCTCTCTGATTTTTTTTTCTTTCAACCATTTTCAAACAACTTGTATCAAATTTATACAAAATGTTTTTGGTTTTGAAAACATCCATTCAAACATGAAATCTGTTAGCTCATTCTTTTCACTAGCAAATAAAATTAAGACTAACATACAAAGCTGCAATTAGCCATTCAAATATGAGCTTTGTTAGTTCATTTTTTTTTCACTTACAAATAAGATTGAAACTAACATACAAGGTCACAATTAGCCATTCAAAATGTAACAGTCCAGTTTAGACCCTAGTCGAAATAATGGTTTCGGGACCATAAATCCAAGTCAAAAAAATATTTTAATATTATTTTTTTGTGCTTATTATATGTGAATTAGTATGTGTGAAAATTTCGTATGAAAATTTAACCGTTTGCGTGCTTAATTTGATAAAAGGAGCTAATCGCATAAAATGTAAACGTGGCCTTCTATTTGTTTAAGTGCCTATTTGTTATGGCTTATTAATTATAAGGTCCTTATGTAGTTATTTGACCATAGAATGAATTAAATGACATTAATGAGCATTAGTTGGTGGAATTTTAATGATATTAATAATGTTAAAATTGTAAAATGTATATTTATGTTAATATTAATGAAACAAAACATGAATTTAGTGTTTTAATTCATCACTCTTGTCGAAAATATTTAGTAAAAGAAGAAGAAAAAGTTTGATAGGGTTTCGGCACTTATCTTGGCTAATTATGTATGTGCTTTTTATCTGTTTTTTATAATTTCTACGTTTTTATGATTGTTGCTTAGTAATCTATTAAGCCCATGTCTGAATTTCTGATTTTGTTGTTGATTTTGAGTTATGACATTGATGAAACCATGAGTTTTATGAAGTTTGATTATAGTAAATGGAAGATATGTGTTAGATTACTAAGTTTTGTCTTTGAATTTTTGATGAATTTGAGTAATTTGGACTAAATTATAAAAAGGATATTTTGAGGGACTAAATGTGAAATAAATGAAACATATGGGCTTATATGAATAATATGAGAATTTGGCCTAACATGGGTGTATGGAAATTATGTATATTTTGTGATTTTGTGAATTAAGGACTAAAGGGTTAAAATGTGAAAATGTGAGGGCTAATTAGTAAATTTCCCTAAATGTGTGTTTGTGGATTGATTGGAATGATTTGGTGAATAAAAGAGTTAAATTTGAATTTATATAGATCAAGAAAAAAAATAAAAAGGAATTAGATCGGGGGAAATCGAAAGTCGTCGAGTAGTCGACTTCGTTCATCCGAATCCATATGAGGTAAATCTATATACAAATAAATGTATTTCAAATGGTTTATTTATGCTTATATGCTATTGAACAATGATGAATGGCTTTATGCCTTGAATATGAGATATCCAAGAAAGTATCGACAAAGTTCCGACGTCTGAAAAGCCCCATATGAATTATAGGAATAGTTAGGATACATATGTCATGACATAGGATTTTTGATATGTGAAATCATGTAAGACCACGTTTAGGACGTTGGCATCGATTTGGTATTTACGTGTAAGACCATGTCTAGGATGTTGGTGTCGTATTTGATTTCGTGTAAGCCCCTGTCTAGGATAGTGGCATCGATATTTGATTACATGTAAGACCACGTTTGGGACGTTGGCATTGTACGAGCTTTCCGAGCTATCCACATATCCTTATGATTCCAAATAGTTCAACGGGCATTCCAAGAAACAAATGATTATATAAGATGTGTATTTGATTCAGGTACGTTCAAAATGTATACTATGTTTGAGAATAAAAGGTAAGTATATGTACAAGTGATGATATGTGTTATAATTGTGAGGAAATATGCTATATGTGTAAATGAATTGGGAATATGTGAAATGTATATGTGAAATGTGAAAAAGTTATTAACTGAAGCACCAGTGTTGATACAACCCGAATCAGGTAAAGAATTTGTGGTGTATAGTGATGCTTCTCTAAATGGTTTGGGGTGTGTACTCACGCAAGAAGGAAAAGTGGTGACTTATGCTTCGAGACAGTTAAAACCTCATGAGAAGAATTATCCTACTCACGATTTGGAATTGGCTGCGGTGGTATTTGCTTTGAAGATTTGGCGACATTATTTGTATGGTGAAAAGTGCCGAGTATATACCGATCACAAAAGTCTTAAATACTTGATGTCACAAAAAGACTTGAATTTGAGACAGCGAAGATAGTTGGAGTTATTGAAAGATTATGAGCTTGTTATCGATTATCATCCAGGAAAAGCGAATGTGGTTGTCGATGCTTTAAGCAGAAAGTTGTTGTTTGCTTTGAGAGTTATGAACACTCAGTTGAAAATTTCATATGACGGTTCGATTCTAGTAGAGTTAAGAGCAAGACCGATGTTTTTATAAGAGATTTCTGAAGCTCAAAAAAATGATCAAGATTTGCTAGCCAAAAGAAAACAGTGTGAAGCTGATACGGGATCAGATTTCAGAATCGGTTCTGATGGTTGTTTGATGTTTAAAAATCGGATTTGTGTACCGAAAAATGATGAGTTGATTCAAAAGATTTTGCATGAAGCACATAATAGTTGTTTAGCGGTTCATCCGGGCAGTACAAAGATGTATAATGACTTGAAGAAAAGATACTGGTGGAGTGGAATGAAAAGTGATATTTCCGAGTTTGTATCAAAGTGCTTAGTTTGCCAACAAGTGAAAGCTGAACACCAAGTACCTTCGGGATTACTCCAGCCTATTATGGTTCCTGAATGGAAATGGGATCGGATTACTATGGATTTTATATCCGGGTTGCCGTTAACTCTAGGGAAGAAAAATGCCATCTGGGCAATAGTTGACAGACTGACTAAATCGGCTCATTTTATTCCGGTACGTACAGATTATTCTCTTAATAAGTTGGCTGAATTGTATATTTGAGAGATTGTTAGACTTCATGGGATACCTTTGTCAATCATTTCTGATAGAGATCCGAGGTTTACCTCACGATTTTGGCAAAAGTTGCAAGAAGCATTAGGTATAAAGTTAAATTTTAGCACTGCCTTTCATCCACAAACTGATGGACAATCAGAGAGAGTAATTCAGATTCTTGAAGACATGCTCAGATGTTGTGTATTGGAATTTCAAGGTAGTTGGGAAAAGTATTTACCGTTGGTAGAATTTGCTTATAATAATAGTTATCAGACAACTTTGAAGATGGCACCTTATGAAGCATTATATGGTCGTAAATGTCGGACGCCATTGTATTGGACTGAACTCAAGGAAAATCAGATTTATGGAGTTGATTTAATAAAAGAAACCGAAGAAAAGGTGAAAGTGATTCGAGATTGTTTGAAAGCTGCTTCAGATAGACAGAAATCTTATGCGGATTTGAAACGAAAGGAAATGGAGTTTCAAGTTGGTGATAAGGTATTTTTGAAAGTGTCTCCATGGAAGAAAGTCCTTAGATTTGGATGAAAGGGCAAGTGAAGTTTGCGTTTTATTGGACCGTATGAAATAATTGAAAAAGTTGGACCGGTAGCATATCAGCTAGCGTTACCACCCGAATTAGAGAAGATTCATGATGTGTTTCACGTATCTATGTTACGTCAGTATCGTTCGGATCTTTCACATATAATTTCACCGACAGAAATTGAACTGCGACCGGATATGACTTATGAAGAAGAACCGATTAAGATTTTAGCTCGAGAAGTCAAACTAAGAAATAAAAGTGTTGCACTTGTAAAAGTGTTGTGGCAAAAGCATGGGGTAGAAGAGACTACATGGGAACCTGAAGAAACTATGAGAAACCAATACCCACACCTATTTACCGGTAAGATTTTCGAGGACGAAAATCCTTAAAAGGGGGGAGAGTTGTAATATCCTGAATTAGGGCTTAATCGGAATAGTAGTTTCGTGACCACAAATTCGAGATAGAAATAATTATTTTACAATGATTTTGATGTTTATGATATGATTGCATGATTGTGTGAAAATTTCGTGATGAAACTCTATGCCTAAAGTGCTTAAATTGAAAGTAGGGACTAAATCAAATAAGTTGCAAAACTTGCATTCTAGAAGTTTTTAGTATGAAATTGTTTTGGAATATTAATGAGGAGGTCTTAAATAGCAATTTGACCAATTTTAAGTTCATGGACAAAATTAGGACATGGAAGGAATTTTTGGAAAGTTTAGTAGTAAGGGTATTTTGGTCATTTAGTTATTAAAATGAATTAAAAACAAAATTAAAAGCCAATTTTTGTCCATCTTCTTCATTAGGCCGAAATTTCAAGGGTTCTCCATAGCTAGGGTTTGTTTCAAGCTTCCAAGCTCCATAGTAAGTGATTCCAAGCCCCGTTTTTAATGTTCTTTACGTTTTTGGAATCCCGGAAGCTCGATTAAGCTTATGCTAGCAGTAATTCAACCTAGGGTTTATATTTGGAAAAATACCCATAGGTGAAATTTGTGTATTTTGATGTTTTATGATAGAATATGGGGTTTTAAATTATGTTAGACAACTTGTGCTACTCGGTTTTTAGTGAAAACGAGTAAAAGGGCTTAATCGGCAAAAATACCTAATAGTCACAAGTATATGTTAGAGAGAGAATTTGATGTTGCCATAGAAGGGAAAATTGATCAGCATGTTATAAAACATAAGAATAAGGAATAAAGTTTAATTCCCGAGCCTAGGGGCAAAAGTGTAATTATGCAAAAGTTTAGGGGCAAAAGTGTAATTTTTCCAAAGTTCGTATTAAATGTTGTTTTGATGAATGTATGTATTAAATTAATTTGGTATTATAGATCAAGAAAAATGAGATTCAAGTCGTGATCGAGGAAAAGAAAAGATTGTGGACTAAATTGCAAAATCTTTATATTTTGCTACCAAGGTAAGTTCATGTGTAAATAATGTAGCATAATTGTTATTTTTAAGTTATTGATGTTAATTATATGATACGCTGATTTTTAATCGTGAAATATTATGCTTTGTGTTTAATGTTGAGTAATATGCAAATCATGTTTACTACTTGATAAATATGAATTGCTACCGAGTATCGGTTCCGATATTCCATGGAAGACGACAAATGTGAGATCGAGGGAAAAAGCCCGTTTGAACCTTAGGAATAGATTAGGATACAAGTGACATGTCACTAGGATGGTTGAGCATCCGAACTCGTTGAGTTGAGTCCGAGTTCACTTATGGATGCGAATGTCCGAACTCGTTGAGTTGAGTCCGAGTTCGTGAAATGTAACTAGGCATCCGAACTCATTGAGTTGAGTCCGAGTTCACTTAGGGGCGGGTTACATGATTTCTTGATTACATATGTGGCACTTATGTGCAAATTATCCATGTATCCGAGTTATATTCCGATGTGTTCAACGGGTGAAATTTCTAGTGTAATGGAAGAGCACTTAAGATATAAGTGACGTTTTGGGTAAGTGTTGTGAAATGGACACTTTGGACAGGTATGTTCTTAACCCTCGGGATGAAAATAGATACAACAATGATAAGGTGGTAAGATGATGAATGATGTTTAAAGATGTGATATATGTTTTGGTGGTACCATGCTAAAGTTGTTTGGTATATTTGTATTGTTATGTTACTTGTTATTTACATATGAACTTACTAAGTATTTATGCTTACTCCCTCCTCTTTATTCACTGTAGTTTTGAACAAGCCGGCTCAGGAATCGGGACAGGTCGAAAGTTCGATCACACTATCCAAAGGACTTTTATCTTGGTAAATGGCTTGTACAACTACTTAAGTATGGCATGTATAGCAATATACCTATTTTGTGTAAATAATTTTATGATATGGCCATGTTTGGTTGAGAAAATGTTTGATATTGATAAGTCATGGTGATGACTAATTTAGATCATGTTTGATATCATGGAAGTTTAACAGGTTATCTAGTTCATAAAAATTCATGGAAAGATGAAACTTGCCTTAAAACAGAATATTGCTGCAGCAATGACATGAATTTGAAAAATAGCTAAAAATAGTATAAACGGAAATAAATAATGAGTAAGTTATGAAATTGAAGCTTAATCAGTCTATTTTCATGTGGATTGAACAAAATAGGCATATAAATTATATTTTATGAGATATTTAAACTTTTGTGAAATAGGGCCAGACTGATTTCTGGATCCTCTGTTCTAACTTTAAAAATTCATAATACATTTTACTAAAATAATTAAAAGTCATTATTTATATGTAAAGATTCCTTGTTGAGTCTAGTTTTAATAGAAACAAACCTCGTAGTCATTGAAATTCTTGATAGAGAGATATCTGATTCGTAATACACAGAGGTCAGTGCAGTCGAACCCTAAAACAGGGGAGACTTTAACTAATAAACTGTACTAATTGGCCCAACCAAAAATTCTAGAAAAAAATTATTAAATATATATATGAGTCTAAATTTAGGGAAAATTTATGGATCTTTATTTCGAGTTTCATAACTCGAGATATGATTTTTCTTGTAACTGTGACGCGAGTAGCTAGAAAGCTGTGAATGTAGAAACAAATGATTTGAAGTTCTTAAATTGATAAATTATGTTCGGTAACCCCTCAAGCTCGACTCCAGTGATGGTCTCAGGCGTGGGGGCGTTACAAAACAATTTCCAGAATTAAAACTATCCAAAACTAATGAAATGAGCTTTCTTTTCTCGAAATAATAACTTTATATTATCGAAGCTCTTTACAACAATAAGTAATTATATGAATATAAATACACAATTTTTTTTTAGTTTAAGAGCAAGAAAAAGTACAATAATGGAAAGTACATAATAAGAAATAATTCAACAACTGGAATGAATGAACATTAGTTAGGTAACTAATCAAATCAAATCTCGATAAAAAGGAGTCAATGAAAAGGAAGAAATTCTTAACGAATCAAAAAGGGTTAAGTTGTAGGCTAACATTAAAGGGAAAATCAAGAAACAATGGTTAAGGCTCAAAGAGGCTCACTAAGGTCAATTATGTGGGTAGGATTTTTATGGGGTAAGTGGGTTAAAACCGAAGTGCCTTTATCATCTCGGTATATCAAATTAATGGTGTGGTCTCGACATGTATAATCGAAGCAAGTTCTAGAATAACAAATCAGTATTGACACACTTATTAGCAACAATAAAAGTGAGTAAGAATGGATATATGCTCTAAAGACTCAAAATCTCACAAAAATTATGGCTTTTGATGTCCATCTTGTGAATTCAGAACTTCAAGATAATACCTCAATTCAGAGAAACAACCTAGGAATTTTAATTCTCAAAAGTCAACTTGTCATGCTTGATTCTCTAATGTCTTAAGGCTAAACAATCATTGTACAATTACCTATGATTAATTCAAAACATATCAATAAAAATTATAAATCAATCAGAATTCACTCTAATAATAATAATAGGAGAATGAGATAAAAATTCAGGGATTTTCTAATAAACATATAAATAACCTCCCCACACTCAAGATGTACATTGTCCTCAATGTACAAAGATAGGTGATAATAATATAAGTATAAAATTAGAAGAGAGGGAGAGAAGCGAAACTGCCCTGAATGTTTTTGATGAAATCCTTGGAATAGTGACAGCTAGAGTTGTAGATAAGGCTAATGAAAGGCTTGATTTTGAGTTACTAATAAGAAAATAAGCACCACTATGGAAGAGAATTAAGGGATTACTTGATAATAACCATAAAGATAAATATAGTTCAAAATATAAAACAGAAGTCTTCAAAAAATAAATAAAACAAAAATAAAATAAAATAAATGGACTCAGAGGTCCTCATCATCAGATGCATCAGCTCACGAGGTGGTGGGAGTGGAGGCGAGATGTGGAAGTGCTGGCAGATCTACTGCAGAGTTGCCTCAATGCTGTCGAACCTCGTAAAACACTGTTGCTCGAAGCGAATGGGTCTCTCGGATATATCGGTCACAGTGGCAGCAGAAAGTCGGTGACTCGGTGGTGTCGGTGTAAGAGTATGCCCAAAGATCAATCACGAGATGGTTGTAATAACATGATTTATCATGTTTATTGATATAAGGCTTTGCCATTATTATTTCAGTTTCTTTTCTGTGTACATAAATAAACTGTTTTCTAATAATATCCTGAGAATAATATGACTATTCTTAAAAGATCCTTAGTCAAGTATTATTGTTGGCTAGGACAACAATAATGCATTAACACTAACATGTAGTTGATTGATGATAAAGAGTTGTCATTGATATGGATTGTCAAAATCAATGATGAATATGTTTGTTAGAGAACAACATATTGGACTGACCTGCTATGAGTATGTTTCTTGGATTATTATGTAATTGTCACAACATTACTCATAGTGATTAATATGTATATGATCCTCATACTTGAGATCATCATTATCCCAACATCGTGAGTTGTATATTTTGATATAGTCAAATGAACATCGTAACTGGTTGTTCTATAAAGACTGATGTTGGATATACCACAATCTATGTAGAGGGATATGGTTGATCAATATAGGATAAGTCCCTCCTACATAATGGGAGTAATATCTTAGGCCACTTGATTGAGTGAGACTAGAAATGCATGGCCATGCTCAAATAAGTTGATATGAGATGTCATACTTATTTGTGTATTATAGTTCACTTAAGGTATCAAGAAACATGGGATGGACTATGCAAGTGTGACTATTCCATGACTTGTGCCCATTCCAAAGATATAGGACTTAAGGATTAATGCATGAACGGTTAATCACAAAAAGTTATGTCGAATCATGACTTCTCGTAACTTAGGTAGCAATGATGCATTGCTAGATGCCACTCATTGTTTGTAACATTAGAATCATTCTGATATTACTGCTAACGTTACAAGAACCTATAGGGTTACACCCTATGGTTGAAATGAACGGAGTAAAACATAGTTGGTATTGTATTCTGATTGTCAGATGAATTAAATTAATTATAGAATTAATTTAATTGGGCAATCAAATTGTTGAACATACTATACGTACAAGGATATTGTACACATAATCAGAACATAATTTCATTAGTATATGAATTTGGTCCGTATATAAGTTTAAATAAATATAGTTTACCAAAATCTTTATTATAATTAATGTAATTATAATTTTCGGTTAAACATTATTATATTTATTTTAATGATGACTATTATGTTCAGATTAATTTTAATGAATTAATATTCATTAAAAGATATACCAATTAAAAGGGTGTTATATATGGCAAGGGTAAAAACCCTAAAGAGATAATATATAAATAAGCCTGAAACTATGCTAAAGGGTCTAGCAGCCGTCAAGCATAAAAATCACTGAAATAGTTTCTGAGATTTTTCTATCATTCATTGTCAACTGGGTGGACTACGTAGAGGTCGACATCGGAAAGGTTGTGGCTTGATTCAATAGTGGTTTAGGATTCTCGTTGCCTAGCCGTCGCTGCCTACTCAGATTGAAGTTTTGGTAATTTTGAAACCTTTTATCACCCCGATACGTTCCTTACACATAGATCCATGGTTTGGATTGCCGGAATGTTTTTAATTAATTTATTTTTTCGCTGTGCCTTGGAGGCACCGGCGTTCCAACAGTGGTATCAGAGCCACTTGTGTGATACAGACTCGGATTTAAATACTTGGGTGATGCAATTGTATGAGATGCATGTTTTAATTTTATTATGTTTTTCTGTTTAAATCGTTTAAGCAGAATCTGATAACTGTTCCTTTCGATAAGTGATTAAATGTTAATCATGGTGTTATGGCCTATTTGGTTTTATGTTATTGCTGTAAACCTTAATAAATCTGTTATGATGTAGCAGTGATTTTACAATTTCCAGTAAGAGTTTACGGGCCAGTTGAACAAAGGTTTGTTCCGATATGAAACTTCAAGGATTAAAATCCTAAAAACATGATTCTGTTCATAAAAATTATCAAATCGTGAGGTTTCATTCGACTAGGGTATGCGGTTCGTACCACGGGGGCTCTATTAAAATCCCTTTATTAAAATATTAAGTCAACATGGCCTTCCAATATATGCCCTCGTTAAGGCCTCGATCAATACTATGTAGGTTTTGCCAAAGCGAAGTACTAGTATTTATCTTGGTTAAACGCGAAGAATAAACAAGTGATATTCGCTGGTTAAAAATTGGTTAATGACTTAACTAGGTTATTCTAATAGGATTAGAAACCTAGAGGCAAGTAATTGGATAAATCATAAGATGATTAGAACAAGAGTTGTTCACCAAATTGTAGGAGTTACATATGATGTAATTACCAAGTGTTGCTTACCTAAATAACCATAATCTTGAGAGTAAAGCCAAAGCTGTCTGAAGAGAATGTGAAATATGGATCCTTGACCCACTAGAAATACTTTCAAGAAAGTCTTTCCAAAATTAATATATGAGGGTTATTAATTTTGAAATAGAATAGTGGGAAACATCATATAATAAATTCCTTTTAATGATTGATATAAACTTGGTAAATTTATTCACACGCATATTTTATTGCTGTAGATATATTATGGCTGCAAACACTAATACACTCTCACTGCGATCGGTCCTTGAGAAGGATAAATTGAATGGTTTGAACTTTCTTGTCTGGTTCCGTAACTTGAGGTTTGTCCTCAAACAAGAACGAAAATTATATGTCATTGAAAAATCACTTCCTGATGAACCACTTGCTAATGCCTCGAGGGCTGATAAAGATGCTTACAAGAAGCATCTCGATGATATGGTAGACGTTGGATGTCTTATGCTTGCCACTATGAATCTTGAGTTTCAAAAGCAACATGAGGATATGGTTGCTTATGATATGATCGAGCACTTAAAAGAACTATATCAAGGGCAAGCAAGGCAAAAGAGGTTCGATATCTCTAAAGCCCTATTCTAATGTAAGCTGGCTGAAGGAAGCCCAATAGGACCTCATGTCCTTAAGATGATTGGTTATATTGAAAGCCTGTCTAAGCTTGGGTTTTCATTGGGCCAAGAGTTGGCCACTGATGTTATTCTGCAATCGCTGCCGGATAGCTACAGCCAGTTTGTCCTCAATTTCAATATAAATGAAATTGGCAAGACTCTGCCACAATTGCTTAGCATGTTACGAACTACTGAAGGCAACATGAAAAAGGTTGGACCCAAGCCCATACTGATGGTCCGTAACAATAAGGGCAAGGGAAAGGCCAAAGTCCCGACAAAGCCTAAGGGCAAAGGTAAGCCAAATCTTGGAAAAGGAAAGGCTGCAATGAAACCTAAAGGTGGGGTGTCTAAGGAAGGAAACTGTTTTCATTGTGGTGTGAATGGATATTGGAAGCAGAACTGCCCTGTCTATCTTGAGGAAATCAAGAAGGCCAAAGCAAGCGGAACGTCTGCTTCAGGTATTTATGTTATTGATATTAATTTATCAACTACTACTTCTTGGGTATTAGTTATTGGTTGTGGTTCTCATATTTGTACTTCTGTACAGGGACTATAAAGGAGTAGGACTTTGGCTAGAGGAGATGTGGACCTGCGAGTTGGAAATGAAGCAAGAGTTGCTGCATTAGTTGTGGGAACATATACTTTATCTTTGCCTAGTGGACTTGGTTTAATTTTAGAGGATTGTTATTTTGTGCCCAGTTTGACTAAAAACATTATTTCAATTTCTTGTTTAGACAAAATTGGTTTTAAGATAATAATTAAGAATAATTGTTGTTCCTTTTATCTCAATAATGTTTTCTATGGTTCGACACAATTGATTAATGGCCTCTATATTTTAGATCAAATGAATCCCATTTACAATATAAATACTAAAAGATCCAAAATAAATGACTCAAATCAAACTTATCTTTGGCATTGTCGTTTGGGCCACATAAGTGAGAAACGCATATCCAAACTCCATAAAGATGGTCTCGTGGATTCATTTATTTTTGAACAATTTGAAGTATGTGAATCTTGCTTATTAGGAAAAATGACTAAATCTCCTTTTACTAGAAAAAGTGAACGAGTTAGTGATTTATTGGGCTTAATACATTCAGATGTATGTGGACCAATAAATACACAAGCCAGATGTGGATTTCACTACTTCATTACTTTCACTGATGATTTCAGTAGATATGGGTATGTTTATCTCATGCGCCATAAGTCTGAGGCCCTTGAAAAGTTCAAGGAATTCAAAACTGAAGTACAAAATCAACTAGGCAAAACTATTAAGATACTTCGATCTGATCGAGGTGGAGAGTATTTGAGCCTAGAGTTTGTTGATCTTTTGAAGGAATGTGGGAATGTCTCACAACTTACTCCTCCTGGTACTCCTCAATGGAATGGAGTTTCTGAGAGAAGCAATTGAACTCTATTAGACATTGTTCGATCCATGATGAGTCATGCTGATCTACCGACTTCCTTTTGGGGACATACACTTGAAACAACTATTTTCACACTAAATCGTGTTCCATCTAAATCGGTTCAAAAGATGTCATATGAGATGTGGACTGGGAAACGTCCCAGTATATCTTTTATGAAAATTTAGGGTTGCGAAGCTTATGTTAAACGTCAAACGTCTACTAAGCTTGAACCCAAATCTGAAAGGTGTATCTATGTGGGGAATCCGAAAGAAACCAAATGATATTATTTCTTTAATCCTACTGAGAACAAAGTGTTTGTTGCTCGGATTGGTGTCTTCCTAGAGAGAGAATTTGTTTCTAGAAAAGGAAGTGGGAGAAAGATTGAACTTGAAGAAATTCGACAATTATAAGATACTACTGAACCAGAGATAGAACAACAGCAAATTCCACAAGAAATTGAGGAACAAGTAACTACTGTAGAAACACAACCACCGCGTAGATCTTTAAGAGAATGCCATGCACTTGAGAGATATGGATTTCTCATTATAATGCATGGTGACATTCTTCTTATAGATCAAGATGAGCTTATGACTTATCAAGAAGTGGTGGCGAGCCCAGACTCTGAGAAATGGCTCGAGGCCATGAGATCTGAGATGGATTCCATGTATGAAAACCAAGTATAGACTTTGGTTGACCCACCCGAAGGGGTTAAACCTATAGGGTGCAAGTGGGTTTTCAAAAAGAAAACGGACATGGATGGTAATGTACAAACATACAAGGGGCGATTAGTCGCTAAAGGTTTTCGTCAAATTCATGGTGTTGACTATGATGAAACTTTTTCTCCTGTAGCTATGTTTAAATCCATCAGGATCTTGCTCGCCATAGTTGCAATTCATGATTATGAAATCTGGCATATGGATGTCAAAACAGCTTTCCTTAACGAGAAACTTGAAGAGGATGTGTACATGACACAACTTGAAGGTTATGTCAATCCAAAGGATGCGGGAAAGATATGTAAGTTACAAAGATCCATTTATGGATTAAAGCAAGCTTCTCGAAGTTGGAATCTTCGTTTTAACGATGCAATCAAAGAGTTTGGTTTTATCAAAAATGAAGATGAGCCATATGTTTACAAGAAAGTTAGTAGGAGCACAATCACATTCTTGGTACTATATGTGGATGACATACTTATCATGGGCAATGACATACCTACCTTACAGTCTATTAAGAATTGGTTAGAAAGTTGTTTTTCTATGAAGGACTTGGGCGAAGCCACTTACATCTTAGGAGTCAAGATCTATAGAGATAGATTAAGACGACTATTAGGTCTAAGTCAAGGTACATATATGGATAAAGTATTGAAAAGGTTTAATATGGAAGAATCTAAGAGAGGACTCCTACCTATGAGACATGGTATTTCACTCTCGAAGGAAATGTTTCCTTCAACTCCACAAAAGAGAGAACGCATGAGTAAAATTTCATATGCTTCTGCTATTGGATCTATCATGTATGCCATGTTATGTACCTGTCCAGATGTCTCATATGCCTTAAGTATGATGAGCAGGTACCAAGTAGATCCCGGTGAAGGTCACTGGACCACAGTCAAGAATATCCTTAAGTACTTGAGAAGAACTAAGGATACGTTCCTAATATATGGAGGTGAGGAAGAGTTAAGTGTAAAAGGTTACATTGATGCCAGCTTCCAAACCGACAAGGATGATTCTCGATCGCAATCAGGTTTTGTGTTTTGCCTTAATGGTGGTGTTGTGAGCTGGAAGAGTTCAAAGCAAAGTACAGTAGCTGATTCTACAATAGAGGCTGAGTATATTGCAGCTAGTGAGGCAGCGAAAGAAGATGTTTGGATCAAGAGTTCATTACTGAACTAGGGGTTGTTCCTAGCATATCAGATGCTATAGAACTTCGATGTGATAACAATGGAGCTATTGCACAAGCTAAAGAACCCAGATCTCACCAGTGACCTAAACATATACTTAAGCACTATCATCTTATTCGAGAGATTATCGATCGAGGGGATGTAGAGATATGCAGAGTACCTACAGATGATAACATTGCTGATCCCTTGACCAAGCCTCTGACACAGCAGAAGCATGATCGTCACACTAAGTCACTTGGTATTAGATATATGAGTGATTGGTCTTAGTTCTAGTGGGAGATTGTAAGAGTATGCCCAAAGATCAATCACGAGATGGTTGTAATAACATACTTGATTTATCTTGTTTATTGATATAAGGCGTTGCCGTTATTATTTTAGTTTTGTTTCTGTATACATAAATAAACTGTTTTATAATAATGTCCTGAGAATAATATGATTATTCTTAAAAGATCCTTAGTCAAGTATTATTGTTGGCTAGGACAACAATAATGCATTAAGACTAACATGTAGTTGATTGATGATAAAGAGTTGTCATTAATATGGAGTGTCAAAATCAATGCATGAATATGTGTGTTAGAGAACAACATATTGGACTGACCTGCTATGAGTATGTTTCTTGGATTATTATGTAATTGTCACAACATTACTCATAGTGATTAATATGTATATGATCCCCATACTTGAGATCATCATTATCCCAACATCGTGAGTTGTATATTTTGATATAGTCAAACGAACATCGTAACTGGTTATTCTATAAAGACTGATGTTGGATATACCACAATCTATGTAGAGGGATATGGTTGATCAATATAGGATAAGTCCCTCTTACATAATGGGAGTAATATCTTAAGCCACTTGATTGAATGAGACTAGAAATGCATGACCATGCTCAAATAAGTTGATATGAGATGTCATACTTATTTGTGTATCATAGTTCACTTAAGGTATCAAGAAACATGGGATGGACTATGCAAGTGTGACTATTCCATGACTTGTGTCCATTCCAAAGATATAGGACTTAAGGATTAATGTATGAAAGGTTAATCACAAAAGGTTATGTCAAATCATGACTTCTCGTAACGTAGGTAGCAATGATGCATTGCTAGATGCCACTCATTGTTTGTAACATTAGAATCGTTCTAATATTACTGCTAACGTTACAAGAACCTATAGGGTCACACCCTATGGTTGAAATGAGCGGAGTAAAACATAGTTGGTATTGTATTCTGATTGTCAGATGAATTAAATTAATTATAGAATTAATTTAATTGGGCAATCAAATTGTTGAACATACTATATGTACAAGGATGTTGTACACATAATCAGAACATAATTTCATTAGTATATGAATTTGGTTCATATATAAGTTTAAATAAATATAGTTTACCGAAATCTTTATTATAATTAATGTAATTATAATTTTCGGTTAAACATTATTATATTTATTTTAATGATGACTATTATGTTCAGATTAATTTTAATGAATTAATATTCATTAAAAGATATACCAATTAAAAGGGTGTTATATATGGCAAAGGTAAAACCCCTAAAGAGATAATATATAAATAAGCCCGAAACTATGCTAAAAGGTCTAGCAGCCGTCAAGCATAAAAATCACTGAAATAGTTTCTGAGATTTTTCTACCGTTCATTGTCAACTGGGTGGACTACGTAGAGGCCGACATCGGAAAGGTTGCGGCTTGGTTCAATAGTGGTTCAGGATTCCCGTTGCCTAGGCGTCACTGTCTACTCAGATTGATGTTTCGATAATTTCGAAACCTTTTATCACCCCGATACATTCCTTACACATGGATCCATGGTTTGGATCGCCGGAATGTTTTTAATTATTTTATTTTTTTGTTGCGGCGTTCCAACAGGCGGTGGGTGTGGGTCCTCGTGAGGGGGAGGGACATCATCAGTAATGTCCTCTGGCTCATCCTAGTCATCAGATTGAACGAGTCTGTACTGAGGGAGGTCAAATCCACGACGTTGCTCTATCATTCTCATGTGGATCATACTAGAAATTCTCTGAAGAGCCATCTGGCCTACTAATGTTAGTGTCGATGACATCTCTGGAGTGTCGAATAGGTCAAAGTGTCGAGCAAGACGAGTCACGTAGGGACCAAGACAGATGAGACCCCTCCTATGGCGGCTCGTCTGATGGCGAAAAGCCAGTGCTATGAAGTATGTCAAATAAAGATGTGACCAGTCGCCATGCTCCAAAGATATATGCATCAGTAGTGCTTACAACTCCTATGCTCTCTCTCCTGCCATTCAACGTGTAAGCAAATAAGGCGTGGATGTATCGTAGAGCCGGAGAAAGAGATGTTGCCTTCAAGCAACTCGCATCATAACGGATCTGATTAGCTGTGAGATCAGTCCAACAGTATGAAGGTGAGTAATGGATGTGACAGTAGAGGTGAAGAACATTATCGGCACCTATAAACTCTTCGGTGTAGATGCCCAAAGCTGCGCCAAACTCAGGGACACTCATATGTCGCACTAAGCCACCAAGTCGGAAAGTGATAGTACTAGCCTCATCATGGTTACTCATCACATGCTGTAGATGGAAAGTAGTGCAAAACTCCAAGGTAAGATCTGAATAGGTGGGCTCAATAATCGCAAAGAACTTATCTCACGGGGCAGTGGTAATGAAAGCACGGACCTCATTAGCTAGTCCGACCTGCTCCAATGTGGCCCCGTCAATACATCGGCCCAAACCTAGCGGCCGCAATCGCAAAAGCTGAAACAAGTCATCCTGTGGGCCTGACGAAAATTAAAGCAGAGGATGAAGAGCTTCGATCGAGGCGCTCGAGGAAGTTGCGCCAGGACCCTTCCGCTTTTTCGAAGTGGGGACAACAGTTTTCTTGCCTTGTGTGTTCGTCACTGTGTGCCTAAAAAAATAAATCAATAAATAAAATTTGACGCATGAATGTAATAGGCAATAAAATAAAGAATAAACAACCAAGTTCAGCCCAACAATAAAATGAAAAGTAGAATGTGAATGAAATCAAAAAGGCAAGGACCCTAAAAATTTATGCCAAATATTCCCAATCTCCAAACTAATTCAAGCATAGACAAAGTTAGCACAAAGAACTAAACTAAACAAGACTCAACACATCAATAAAGCAGCAATAAGAATAATAAGTCAATAAACAAATTAAAATAAAGCAGTAATAAAGAAATAGAAAAATAATAATGATCAATAACAAGTAAGAATAAGAAATATGATAAAAATAAACATGATAATAATAATAATGAAATAAATAACTAAAAATGAGAAAAAAAAATAAAATAAAGGAAAAACTGACGATGGGTAGTGGTCGGAGTGATGTGGGTCAGTCGACGGGGGGTGAGGGTGTGTGCGAGGTGGATGGTTGCGGCTATGGGTTGGGGGTCGTGCGAACGACTGGAGGAGTTGAGGCCATGGTGGTTGTATGTGAAGGTGATGATGGATTAGGGAAAGAGAAGAGTGGGGCGGTGACAGTGAGGGGGGTTCTTGGTTGGTCGAACAACGGGGATAAAGGTTGCGGCGGTTAGGGATTGAAGAAGAAAAGAAAAAGACAAAATAGGAAGAAGATGAAAAAGGGGATTAGGTTTTAAATAGGAACACGGTCGTGTGAGGCCGGTGTTGGGCTAACAATTGTGTCACATGCTCGAGTGGCTTGAGTATTGCTTGTGTCCATCGTGAGAATTTAATGAACATTCGTCACACGGCCACTCCACCCCCGTGTGTCTAGGCCATGTGGTACACACGGCCGTGTGCTTCGTTGTTTGCTTCTCCCACTCCCGTGTTGCTATCCCACATGCCTGTGTGTCTGGACACACGGCCGTGTGCCTTGCCCGTGGGGCTTTCTGACTTGTTAAAATTTGAAAGATTAAGCTCCTAGTTTCACACGACCTAGTACACGCCCGTGTGTCTAGGCCGTGTACTTCCCACGGCCGTGTCACACGGCCGTGTGGATTTATCGCAGGCCATGTACACGTCAATTTTTAGGAATTTTTTAGCCCTGTTTTCACACGGACAAGGACATGCCCATGTGTCCAGGCCGTGTTGGTCACTGTACCTGTAAAAAAAACACAAAAAATAGATAAAATAAACGGGTTAGTGATGTTAGTGCTCGAGTTGCCTCCCAAGAAGCACTTATTTATAGTCTAAGCTCGGCTCACCTCGCATTTGCACAGTCATGGTGGTTCGAGGAGTTGAAACTGCTCATCCCTGCTATCAAGCTTATCAAAATAAGGTTTTAGAATAGTACTATTTACCTTAAAAGTGCCGAATTTGGAATGAGTTAACTCGACTGTACCATATGGGAAAACGTTGAGTACCGTAAAAGGAATTTCTCCATTAGGTTCAGAAGTGACAACATGAGGGTCTGCTTCATCTAACAGTACTTTGTATCCAACCTTCAATTGATTTGATTCACCTTTAAGTTTATCATGACACTGCTTTGGTTCATCGTGTATCCTCAGTTTCTTCTTAACTATTGTTCGCCATTCATCTAGTTCCTCGATTTGTAATCTTCATTCCTCAAGAGTTGTTTATGCTCCATTACTTTATCCCTAGGGATTTCCTGTACAGCAGTCTAAGCCAACACGTTGTTATCATGGAAAGAACTCATAATGTCATCTCGATCACTTGATAGTATAATAGAATCATGAGCTTGAAGTTTAATCGTGTCATCACCTACACGAAACGTTAGTTCTCCTGTACCAACATTAATAATAGTCCTAGCAGTCGCTAAAAAGGGTCGTCCCAAGATTAAAGGAACGTCACTGTCCTCTTCCATGTCTAAAACAACAAAGTCTACTAGGAAAATGAATTTATCAATCTTAACAAGTACGTCCTCAACAATACCCCTAGGAAATCTAATAGTTTTATCTGCCAGTTGTATACTCATCCTAGTTTGTTTAGGTTTCCCAATACCTAGTTGTTTAAACATTTTATAGGGCATGACATTTATACTTGCCCCTAAATTGGCTAAAGCATTATCAACATTTAAACTACCGAGTAAACAAGGAATAGTAAAACTCTCTGGATCCTTTAACTTGTTGGGTAGTTTATTTTGTAAAATTACTGAGCAGACTGCATTTAATTCCACATGCGACGAATCACCTAACTTTTATTTGTCTTCTAGAAGCTCCTTTAGAATTTTCACTAAATTGGGCATCTGCGAAAGAGCTTCAATAAACGGTAAGTTAATATGTAAGATGTTAAGAAATTTACCAAATTGTTCGTCTGTGCAGTCTTTCTTTATCGCTTTAGGGTATGGCACACAAGGTGTGTATTCTCTGCTTACTGATTTTTGTTTGTTCTGGCTTTCGTCCACCTTATTTTGGCTTACCATAGTTTCTTGCCCTAGTTCTGGTGTGGACTCAACTAACCCTTCTTCATATTGAACTGTAATCGCATGAAGCTGCTCTCTTGGGTTAGCCTCGGTGTTGCTAGGCAAGCTACCTTGTAGCATTTCTAAGATCAGCTTAGCAAGCTAACCTATTTGAGTCTCAAGACCTTGAATCGATACTTGCTGAGTTTTTAACGTTGTTTCAGTGTTTTGGAAACGTGTTTCTGACACTGTAACACTCCATACCTGTAACCCACACCGGGGTATAGTACGAGGCATTACCTAACTTGTTCACCTGCAATCAAACAACCTCAAGTCACCGGGACTCGATCCAAATTAAAATCTTTTAATTGTCACCTTAGACTCCTTATTATGGGCCTACAAGCCCTAAATCTATCATTGAAGATTATTCGGAACTATTCCGAGTCTTTAAACCCACCTTGAAAATTTTACTTGAAAAACAGGGTACACGCCCGTGTGGGTAGGCCGTGTGATTCCACACGCCCGTGTGGCATGGGACACGCCTGTGTCTATTGCACATGTTGCCAATTTAATTTCACAATTTTTTTTCATAAAAACAGGTGCAGACTTCACATGGCCTGGGTACACACCCGTGTCTCTGGCCCGTGTTGCTCACACGGCCTAGACACGCCCGTGTCTTAGCCCGTGTGAGAAAACTTGAGTATTCTGTTTCTAACATCAGCACACCCAAAATGACGCACGACCAAGGCATACGCCCGTGCACCAGGCTGTGTCCACCACACGGCTGAGACACACGGCTGTGTCTCTGCCCGTGTGTTTATTACCTTGAATACTGACTTAAAATTTCTAAGTGCAAGGGACACACGGCCAGACCCCACCCTCATGTGTCTACCCGTGTGGACAATATGAGGCTATTTACCAAGCCTCCTTGCCAACCCTACATACATAGTTCCATGCGATATAAGCAATTACGAAAGTATCACAATTTATATGACTAGGTCAACCACAATAGACATTGTTTCACAAGACAAATTACTCCACTATGGAAATGACTTATTTGCATATAACCAAAATGAATATTAGCTATCATTCAAGGCTTAATAACAAGTATAGGATTTATCCCAAGCCAACCTATATGGCCAAATCTCACGACACAAAATAATAAAGTCTAGCCCTATACATGCCATGCTTAAAGATATAAAACCAACTATACCAATGTTTTGGCTGATAGTGCGATCGATATCTCTGACCTCCGATGATCCTTAAGCTAGCTAGGCGGCACTGAGAGAAAATGGAAAGAAAGAGGAAGTAAGCATATAAGCTTAGTAAGTTGCATACAAATAAATATACAACAAATTTCCTCAATGATCATCTTGCTCATAGCACAAGGGTAAGCGTAAGCTTGACTTACTCATTACTGTCCACTCAAGTGATAGTTTCTATATCAAGCTCATGACTCATGCGTACTGTTTAGGTACCTGTACCACTCACAACATTTTTATACTTTCCTTATTAACTCACATTCATAACTTCTACCATTGAACCTTTCGAAATACTACCAGATATTCTATAAGCCTCCAATATGGGATGAGATGCTAATGCCATGTCCCAGACATGGTCTTACACTGGCTACCATCGTCGAGGCCGATGTCATGTCCCAGACATGGTCTTATACTAGCTCTTGCATATCTGTGTCGATGCCATATCCCAGACATGGTATTACAGAAACACAACGTTTAGCCGATGCATGTCCCAGACATGTCTTACACTAGCACTCATCTCAATGCCGATGCCATGTCCCAGACATGGTCTTACACTAGCACTCATCTCAATGCCGATGCCATGTCCCAGACATGGTCTTACACTGGCTCCCATAATGTTGCCGATGTATGTCCCAGACATGTCTTACACTAGCTCACACAAGTGACCCAATTGTTACGGCATGAATATCCGGTTTATTTCCTAGGGTTACAACGGGATCTCTATCATCTCAATTACCATATCCCAATTCACAAACAAACAATTCATGATATATCAATTCAAACACATATATTGGAAATATAGTTGTATTATTTACATACAACTTACCTCGGTTTACAAAATGTACTCGACTAGTCAGTTTAGTCGACTTGCTTGGCTTTCCCCCGGTCTAGGTTCAAATTTGGAAAATCTTGATCTATAATAACAAAATACACTCATTTAATCACTAATTACAATTAGGAAATCATAAATTTACATCTTTAGTAAAATGATCATTTTGCCCCTTGACTTTGGCAAAATGACCATTTTACCCTTATTATCGAAAATCGATTTTTATCGAATTTCTTCATATTTCAAACCTAGATGAATTATTTTTAATCTTATAGTAACCCCAAAATCCCACTATTTCACACACTTATCACCTATTTTGCAACTTATGCAAAATAGTCCCTTTAGGTGTTTTCATGCTAACACCTTTCACAAAAGTTGTTTAGAACTCTTCTAAGACTCATATTCTTCCATAAAATTTTAGAAAATAACATGAAAATTCACATGGTGGAACCCTATACTTATCACCATTTTGCAAGGTAGTCCTCTCATTTGAAAGCCCATAATACAAACATTCCAAAAATGTAAAAATCATCAAAAAAATCATCAAGATCACTTACATTATGAGAGGAAAAAGTTGCTACAAATTTTTAGCTTTCAAACCTCCCTAATTTCTGATATTTACAATGGAGAGAAAGGATGGAGAAGAAGAAAAATAGTAGATAGGCTTTAGGCATTATTTTATCTCCAAATCATGACATCACTTACCTAAACTTTTGACCATTTGCAAAAATCTTGTCTCATGGCCAGCCAAGCCATATTTAGGGGTATAATTTCACTTTAAAAGCCCCCAATTTTAATTCTCTAGCTATCTAACACATTTGGGTACTAAAATGCAACTTTTGCCTTTTATGCGATTTAGTCCTTTTTCGCAATCGGGCTCGCAAACTTTAAAATTAACTCACCAAATTTTTCATGAAATAAAATAATCATACTATAACCTCACAATAATAATAATAATTTCTAAACTTTGAATTTGTGGTCCCGAGACCACTGTTCCGACCAGGCCCTAAATCGGGGTATTATATACACCGAGATGAATTTTGTTAAAATCTCCTCGAGGTTTGGCTTCTTTTCCTGCTAGTAAGGTGGTTGAAAACCTGGAGGGGGTTGTCGTCTTTGATTGCCTTGACCACCCCAAGAGAAGTTGGGATGGTTCCTCCAACCTACATTGTAAGTGTTACTATAGGGGTTGTTCTGAGGTCTAGAATTGTTACCCATATAGTTGACTTGTTCATTTGTGGTGCTAGGGTCATAGGCTAGGATTTCTTTATTATTCATTCCTCCTCCATTTGTACTACACTGCATCACTAGATGTACCTGCGTAGAGACATATAAGCCATCAATCTTTTTATTTAAGAGCTCTACCTGGTTTGATAACATGACGACCGCGTTGAGGTTGAAAACACTGGCTGCTTTATTAGGCTTTGTCCTCATGACTTGTCACTGATAATTATTCAGTGACATATCTTCAATGAACTCATAAGCCTCCTTAGGTATTTTATTATTTAAGGTTCCACCGGCCACTGCATCGACCATCTGTCTCGTTGAGGGATTCAAACCATTGTGGAAAGTTTGAAGCTGTAGCCATAAAGGTAATCCCTGGTGAGGGCACCTTCTCAATAAATCCTTGTATCTCTCCCATGCATCATATAGTTTTTCTAAATCCATCTGCACAAAAGAAAAGATATCATTCCTCAATTTAGCCATTTTAGCCGACGAAAAATATTTGAGTAAAAATTTTTCGATCATTTGCTCCCAAGTAGTGATTGATCCCCGTGGTAACGAGTTCAACCACTGTTTAGCCTTATTCCTTAATGAAAAGGGAAACAACCAAAGGTGAATGGCATCGTCAGAAACGCTATTGATCTTAAATGTGTCGCAGAATTCCATAAAATTTGCTAAATGAGTGTTTGGATCCTTGTCTTACAAACCATCAAGCTGAACAAACTGTTGTATCATTTGAATAGTGTTAAGTTTCAGTTCAAAATTATTTTCAGCAACAGCAGATCAACTATACTCGATTCAGTTCCTATTAAAGTAGGTTTAGCATAATCATACATAGTACGAGGAGCAGGATCCTGATTTACTGGATTTGCATCAACCACAAGAGGTGGCAGATTATTTTGATTTTTAGCCATCTCCTCGGTTGTAGTATGGATATCGTCCTCTCGCTCTTCCTCTATGTATTGTAGACTCCACCTTATTTCTCTTCTAGTTCTACGAGCTGTGCTCTTGATCTCACTGTCAAAAAGTAAAGATCCTGACAGGTTCCTTCTAGTCATAAACTAGAGACACTGCCAAAAGCAATTAAAAAGAAAAATTTAGAAAAGAAAAATTAAACTAAAAACAAAAATAAATTGCAATAAAAGTAAAAATGGCTAAAGTAATAAAAATCAAGCGTTCCTAATATCATAGTCACCGGCAACGGCACCAAAAACCTGATGGTCACTAAACTAACTAAAAATTCGACTAAGACAAGCACACCTATCGAACAGTAGTATAATTAAGGTGAGACTAGAAATATCGTATCCACAAGGACTAAAAGTACTAGTAATTACTATCTTTTTATTATCTAGCCTAAGAATTGAAGGGATATTTTCTAAACTAAACTTAATTATCTAATTAACTAAGAACGTGACAGAAATAAAAGTTGGAAAATATTCTTTGGAAAATCGATGGAGAAGACAATACCCAAGGAAGAATTCACCTAGACTTCACTTATTACTTTTGAATTAGATGATTTATTCACTTGACTTAATCTGTAGGAATCCCTAATTTATGTAAATATCTCTCAAGAGACTAAAAACAACTGACTCTAGGTTGATTAATTGAAATCTCTTTCTAATTAAAACCCCTATTATCGCATTAACTCGATCTATAGATTCCCTTATTAGATTTGACTCTAATACGGCAGATTTATGTTGTCCTATCTCTAGGATTGCATGCAACTCTGTTTAATTATGGGAGATCTACTCTTGAACAGGGACTTTTTCTCCACTGAATAAGCACATCAAAACCTGAATTAATATCCTGGAATATTCAAGCAAGGATTAAAACTCACAGTTAAGAATAAGAACAAGTATTTATCATATAATGCAAATAGTAATAATATCCATCTTAAGTTTCATCTCCCTTAGGTATTTAGGGAGTTTAGTTCATAATAAGGGAAAACATTTTAAAATTGGAAAAACAACAAAACATAAAGAAACCCAAAGAACTTCTAAGGAAATTGAATGGAGATCTTCAGTCTTGAAGTAGATCCCGCTTCCGAGCTGCTTCCAATAGCTATCCTTGAGTATTTTCTGCCTTCTACTCTCTGTTCCCTTTAACCCTCTTCTAGGGTGTTTATATAGACTTTGGAATGCTTCCAAAACCCTCAAAATTAGCCTTTTTCAAGTAGAATTAGACTTGGGCTCGATAGGGACATGGTCGTTGGCACGCCCGTGTGATGATGTTCAGACCGTATGTAATTCTGAGATGGTTTTTAGTCGACACGACCATGACACACGAGCGTGTGGCCTGCCCGTCTGTATCACACGAGCGTGTAGTTTACCCGTGTGAAAATGCCTAGGCCATGTGAAATACTGAGATAAGCCCATTTTGTCCCTTTTTGGCCTGTTTCTTGCTCTTTTCACCTTCCTATGCTCACCTAAGTATAAAAAATGAAATTAAAGGATTAAGAGCATAAAATTCACTAAATATTATGATAAATCATCCAAAAATATGCCAGGCATGGGATAAAAATATGTATATATTATGGCTTATCAGGCGTGTTCTAGGCCGTGTGGCCAAGTCAGTTTCGAACACGGGCTAGACACACGGGCGTGTGATTTGCCATGTGACTCAAGTCAGTAGCCTCCCTAATTTTCACATGGCCTGGCACACAAGCATGTCATGTGGCCGTGTGGACAAGTCAGTATGTATGCCCTCTTTTGACACAGTCTAGACACACGGGCGTGTCTAATGCCGTGTGAGGCACACAGCCTATGCTCACATGTAGCCTGTTCACACAGGCGTGTGACCTCTGTAACTTTGAGAAATGTTTAAGTTTTGAAAAATTTTATATGTATTCAGTTTAGTCCTGATCTCTTTCTAATGCATGTTTAAGGTCTCGATGACCTAAGTAAGGGACGTATTGTGGATGTTTGAATATGGTTTGAGAATGATGTATATGAATTGTTTGTAAAATGTTTCGATTCGTCCGGTAACGCCTTTAACCCTAATTCGATAACGGATACGGGTTAGGGGTGTCACACAAACATGATCTTTGTTAGCTCATTTTTTTCACCTGTTAATAACATTGAAACTAACATATAAACTTCCAAGTACATATATAATGCACATATAATTCAAATAACAACATTTAGTCCAAACCAAGTGCATAGATTACTTATAATCAACATTCAAAGATTTGGTCAATTAAAAATCCATAAAAGCCTACTAACTATGCCAACATCAGCCACAGATAAATTCAAATACAATCTCATAAGTCCACACACAACTAACAGTTAACATCCAATGACAACAAATAAATTCACTAAATAAGAACAACAAAACAATAGCAAAGCTTAGACAAATCTTGAACCCGAAAAAATCACCTCACCATCAAAGATAAACTAAACATAAACAATAAATAGATGAATTAGTTAAAGTTATCAATAATTCAATATACATACCAATTTGAAGTTAGTGAGTTGTAAACATAATACCTCACAAATGAAGTGATAAATGTGATATGTCTCTAACCAATATTGGGATCCAATTGAATTTTAGACAAATCTACAAGTATATAAATAAAGAAAAATAACATTAGTAAGCTTTAAATAAACAAATAGTAAATTTTTGGTATTACTAAAGTATTAGTCTATTACCCAAATCAAATTTGTCAATTTGTCTCACGTCTTGTTTAGGTTCAAATATGCTAAGAGTGCTTGGATTAAGAAGAGTTGAATATTGACCATGTAACAAATCTTGAGCATAGATAAGTGCTTGCACAATCCTTGGAGTTAAAGAACTCTTATATGCATCAAGCACAATCCACCATTACTAAAAATCACTTCAAAGGCCAATGTTGATATTGGAACCACCATTATGTCTTGAGCTATGGTGGATAATATAAGGAACCTATTTTGGTTGAGTTTCCACCAAAGGAGGACATCAAAACCCATCATCTTCATCATCTTCTACTTGTTCATTCAAATATCTAGCCAACTCTAATATGTTGTCTTCTTTACCTTGTTCAATTAATATGTTGTCTTCTTTATCTTGTTCAATCCTTTTTTTTCCTCAAACTTGAACTTAAAGCTTATTGCTTTTTTAGCGAGGATTTAGTTCTCGATTATGCAACTTGACTCACTTCACTACTTTTACCAATAACCTTGATAAGACCTTCTTTCTTCTTATATTCATCAAACAATTCTTCTAATTCTTATTGGAATTTATTCATAATTACTAAAGTTTCTTTTTTATAATACACCTTCAAGTTTAAATACTCCACAAAAGGAAGTTTCTTGCTTGGATTAAGAATCGAAGCAATGTACACTAGCATGCTTGTCTTCTCAAATTTCCCTAATACTTGTCATATTTCTCCTCCAATCTTTTAGCCATCATACTCAAATCAATATTAGGACAAAATTTCGTTCTTTCAATCTTGAATAAACTATGGAAATATGGTCAGGAATGCAATTAGAGGTGACATAACAACCAAAGACCTTTATTGTGAGGGTTTGAAAATTTTCTAAAAAAAGGCAAAAGTTTCTAAAAATATCCCAATCCTCATAATTGGGCACCCCATCTCCCATTGAAAGCTCTCCTCTAAAATAAGGATCTACTTCCTTATATGCTTAAGAAGACCTTTCAAATTTTTGGGTAGCATTCAACATAAAAAAGTTGAATTCTACCGAGTGCTGACATCCATACTCTTGCTTTAAATTTTCATCTCAACAACATAAATATTTAAATTTCACTAGCCTAAGGGGAGATTGTCTAACATATCTAACTACACCTATAACATGAAACACAGATTCATTGAACTCCTTCAAACCATCAGAAATAACAAGGTTCACTATATGAGTTATGCACCTCACATGCATATACTTGCCTTTTAGTATACTAGTTCTTATATGTGTGATTTTTTTCTTCAAATATGACATGGAAAAATCGTTGGAACTAGCATTAACAACAATAATAGTGAAAACCTTATCAATCATGTATTCACGACAACATGTTTCAACAACCTTACCAATGACATTACCTTTACGACTAGACATAGGACAAAAGTTTAAATTCTCTTGTTCAATTCTCATTTGTTGTCTACAAAGTGAATCATAAGAAACATATAATTTTGTCTTTGGATTGAGGTCTAACAATCATTTGTAAGAAAAACTCTAACATTTTGAAATTCCATGTATTTCTTAAGGCTATTATTGACATCAAAATAAATTTTATAACAATATCATCCAATAATCCATCGTGATAGCATATGAAGTCTAGGACATCCAACCATTCAAATAGAAAAACTAATTTAGTTTGAGTACCACCATCACCACCTTCTTTACAAGGAAACTTTTTACAAGCACCCATATGGCTTTTCAATGAAGCTGTTCCACTTTTTTTTAGAGTGAGCAAAAAAATTTCTATCACAATAATTACATTTCGCTTTATGATCACCTTCCTCAATCCTAAACTTGGTAAAATGATCCATACTTGAGAACATGGCTGAGCTTATCTTCTCGGCATTTTAGAGCTTGCCGCTTGAGAAGATCGTGGGGAGGAGACATGACTCTTCTGAAGGTATAGGCAGAACATCAAGCGTGTTTTTCAGATTTGACATCTTCTCCGAAAACATCTAAAGAAACAGCAACTTTTTAGTTTTAAATCAACATATATATTAAAGCAAAACAAATATTTATAATTATAAATCAACATTCATATTAGAGACCAAGATATATGCCTAAAATTTTATCACTCTAAATTTCAAATTAGAAATCTATTACTCTCCCTTACTGAATGCAACTGTACTTAAAATTTCTTCCTTTTTCATTCTCTTTTTTTTTTCTATCATCATTAAACCTAAAAATATGTTATTATAGCTTCTTTCGATATTTACATTGTTGAATCAATTAATTTATAGAAAGTAATTTATATTATATTATATTATATTATATTTATCATTTAATTTTAGTCTACTTCCTTGATTTAAAATTTTAGGATTTAATAGGTTTCATTAGGTTTTAATTTGGAATTACACTTATTTTAGTTTTATAATTTAAAATTTTAGGTTTTAATATAATTAATTTGATTATTATTCTAAAGTTGAGGATTTAAGAGTTATTAGAGTCAATTTCCTTAGGTTTTAAATTCTTTTAGAATTTTTAAGTTTTTTTAGTATTTTAAGTCTAATTTAGTTTTGGCTTTAGAAATTTTGGTTTTTTTTAAATTTTTTTAGATGATAATCTTGGAGATTGATTTGCCTTAGTAGTATATGTTTAGTTACAAAATTCAAGTTTAGTATTTCTTTAGTTTTTTAAATTAGATTAATTTGGAGCCGAAATTAGAAATTTTAAGTTAGAAACTCTAAGCACCAAGCTATGTAGTATTATCTTTGGACAGGCATTGTAGGGATGCTCTAAACTTCCCTATATGTAACTGTACTTCCGAACCTAGATCTGATTATAGGACTTAGTCTTAGATTTTAAGAATTTTCTTAGATTGATCTTGCAATTAGTCTTAAAACTTTAGGTGATAGGTGGCTAACCAATCTAACTCAAATTATTTACCAGTGACTACATTTTAAGTTTTCGTGTCTAGCTAGTTAGGTTTTTGTCTAGCACGTTATGATAGGTCAATTCTAGGTCTAAATAGTTTGTTTGATACCGGTCCGATTCCAACAACCTTACTTCTTTGATAAACTGTAAAAATAAACGGTTGAAGTTTTGAGTAAGCAATCTAAAATCCAAGTTTCAAGGCTTGGAAGTGATACAACCCTCCCTTAATATGTTAAGTATATATATAGGAGGGAGAGAATGTTTGTTCTTAAAAGTGAAAATGACACATATATATATTCATTAATTATTTTAATTGTTTTCATATTTTTTATGTCGTTTTAAATTTTAAGCTCGAGTTTATATTTCTTATTTTGTCATTAAGTTATGCAAATTATAATTAATTTTATCTAACTAATTGGATTTAAAATTCTGATTACAATAATTTAAAGGGTAAAGAATAGAAATGATCACTAAATTATTGTTTGCATTCTATTTTGGTCACTAAATTTTTAATTTTCTGATTTAGACACTAAACTATTCGAAATCAATTTTTTTAATCATCAAACATTAACAACCGTTTGAAATCTGACAGAAGTGTTGACGTGAGCTCTTTTTTATTGATCTAATAACAAATTTAGCCCTTTAATACTTACACATTATATCGATTTTTTTCTAAATATATAAAATTCAACAAATTTAACTCTCAATGTTTACAAAATTTGTCATTTTAGTTAAAATTCTAAAGAATTCAATAAATTTAGCCCTGAACATTTAAAAAATAAAAATTTTATTTTTTTAAAAAAAATTAAATTCTGTAAGTTTTTAAAAAAAACTGGTGCCTTGTTTATCTCATCCTTGTTGTTGGATCTTATGATTACCATGTAAATTACAAAACCCCTCTTTATTATTTCTACAGCATTTTCTAATTTTAATAATTACTTTGTTTGCGTTGATGTATGGCTCTCTCATGTATATGTTCCTTCAATTTCACTTTTGTTTTCTTCTCTTCTCGCTCGGAATTGATAGGTTTAAGGTTTGTGAATTTTGTTAGTTCCACATTGCACAACGTTTTGAAACATCCTCATTTTGTTTCAGTGCTATAATGATTTGATGTGACTGTGACGACTTTTTCTTTGATTTGGTTGATGATATGTGTGTGTGTTTTGATGCCTCTTTATTTGGAAAGATAGTATTGTAAGGGTTTTTACGGGACTTAAGCATAAAACCAATTCTTCTAGTGCTAATGCTTTTGCTCAATGTTGTCAAAATGATTCTTTTTAAGTTGTTTAAAGATTTAATTGTCTCACTATTGAATTTTTATAAAATTTTTCATTTTGAAATGGATTTTTATTGATTTTTTTAGAATTTGAATTAAAATGAAAAATTTTGCAAACATTGAGAGTTAAATTCATTAATTTTTTATTTATGATCAAATTGATAAAATGTGTAAACATTAAGGGCTAAATTTATTATTAGATCAATAAAAAAACCCACTTTAACACTTCCCTCATATTTCAAACGGTTATTAATGTTTAGTTACCAAAAAATTTGATTTTGAATAGTTTAATGATGAAATTGGAAAAAATTAAAAGTTCAATAATCAAAATAGAATGAGGCAATAGTTTAGTGGTCATTTCTATACTTTACCCTTTAAATTATTGTAATTTGAAATTTAAATCTAATTAATTATTGTAACAGCCCGATTTTCAGGGATGCTAGAAAAGACGATTTGGAACCTCATTTTCGTAAATCGAGTTCGTAAATATCAAATATATTTATGGAGTTAGTATGAAGGAATATTAAAGTTTGGCCCTTCAATTTTGTTTATTAATTGCTTAATTTGGGAACAAGGACGAAATTTTTAAAAAATATATCGCTACAAGTTTTTAATTGGTCAAAGACTTAGGGACTTAAATTGCAATTAGCCAAATGTTTAAAATGGTAATTAAATCATTTTCCTATAGGATTTAGTGGATGATGACACATCCCACTTAAGCTTAATTAAGTTAAAGTTTATGTTAAATTAAATAAGATTAATAAGGTTAATTAAGGATTAATGCATGTATATATAATTGATTTACTAGAAGGAAAGAGAAAACATTCATCTTTCTCATCCTTCCATAGTTGAATCTCCATTGTTGAAGCTTGGAGAAAACTTTCAAAACTTTTGACATTCAACCCTTAATTGGTACGTAATTTCAAGTCATTTTCTTGTAATTTTTATGTTTTTGAGATCATGGGAGCTTGATTCAACTATCCCATGTACCAATTTTTAAAACTGTGAAAGTTTTTTGTAGTTCCCATTGTTCATTTCTTGAAGAAATTGGTATTAAATTGATAGATTTTAAGCTTAGATTATGAAAAATGACTAAATTTTAAATTTTTTATTAGGTTTTTGTAAAAGGACTAAAGTGAATAAATTGTGAAATTGAGGTGAAATTTTAGTAATAACAGATAGTAGAGAATCTATAATATATGTAGTTGAAATCGGTTTTAAAATCGAGGCTCAAAATTGAAAGATATAGTTATTTCGATTTTAGGGACTAAATTGAATAAAATGTAAAACTTTAGGGGTTTCAAAAAAACAAAATTGTATAGGTTCATCATATCATGGCATAACATGAAATTTTTATTGTATTGATGAATTGTCTAAAATAATTATATAGATCGAGAATTGGATCAAACCGAAGATAATCGAGAAAGCCAAAATTATTGATTAGTCCTTGAAGATCCAACTTGTTTGTTGCTTTGACCAGGTAAGTTCATATGATATTTATAACTTAGATTGTATGCATTTGAATTATATATATATGTATGCTTGATTGTAAATTAAATTGGTTGTAAATTGGTACAAAAGGTGAGAAATTGACTAAATTGAAAAGTGATGATTATATGTGTAATGCATGCCTGTGTGAGCCTAATAAATTTTAGGATACGATTGGCATGCTAATAAGGTTTTCTGCGCACCAGTACGAGATTGATTACTGATGATTGTCAAGGTCCAACATTTGTTACGAACTCGAAGGTGTAACATCTCATTTTTAGTGGTGTCAGAAATAGTAGTTTTGGAACTATGATTCTAATGAGTGAGTTAGTATTTTAATATTTATTTAATTTTTATGAGTATTTATTAGGGTCGTATTAAAATTTGATTAAAAAATTTTATTGTTCAAATAGTTAATTGAGTAAAAAAGGCTAAATTGTAAAAGACGTAGAAGTTTATTTCTATTAGTTAAAAGGGTCAAATCGCTTTGAAAAGGTAAATTAATGGACTTATATGGTAAATAAACCACAAGGGTGGTTAGTGGATAATTATGGACAAGTTTTATTAGTTATTAAGATAACAGTCATAAAGGCAAAATGGTAATTAGGTAAAAAAATTAATTTAAACAAAAGAACTAAGCCATCATTTTCTTCCCTCATAATTTCCCATTGTCGAAATCACCATTGGAAGGTTGGGAAACTTCAGTCAAGCTTAGCGTCTCATGCATGGTATGTGTTTGATGTCTGTTTTTAGTGATTTTTATGTTCTTGAGTTTGTATTAGCTTAATCTACCTAGCTTAGGGGTCAATTTGTAAAATTGTTAAAATTTTAGGGACTTTCCATGAATGAGTTTGAACATTTTTGAATTTATTTGATAGATTGTTAAAGTTGGTAATTAAATATAAGTATTTTGTTAAGTAATTTTTGATGATTTTGTGTTTTTAGGACCTATTTGAGAAAATAGTAAAATTCAATGATAATAGTGTGAAATGGTGGAAAATATGGGTTGCAATAAACTCCTAGGAAATTCGGCTAGTAGATTTTTTCCTTAAAATGGTGAATTTTGCAAGTTTCGGGTTTAGGGACTAAATTGCACAAAAGTTAAAATGTTAGGGGTAATTTTGTAAATTCACAATAAAATGGGATATAGGCTTGAATTAGTTATTTTAAGCTATTTGTATAATTTAATTAAATGAAATTATTATTTAGATCAAGAAACAAATAAGTTGAATCTGAATCACGGTAAAGCTAAGGTTTCGGATTAGTCGTCGGCTCTATTTTTGCATCCATGTTAGTTGAGGTATGTTCGTATTCTATTTATAATGCTTCAGTTAATTTTATGATGTAAATTAATATCTCTAAACACATATCTATGAAATGGAGACAAGATTTTCTTGATTTAAGAAAAGGAAAATACCATAGTTGAAAGACACCATGGCATTCCCGAAACAATGAAAATGATAAAAAGGTTTTCAATTGGAAAGGTTTTCAATTGAAAAGGTTATTGATTGAAAAGGTTACTGAAGTGCTAAGGTTATCGGTATGTGAGTATGTAAGTGATAATTGAAATAATATATGTGTTATGTAAAGTAATTTTATTTGTGAGTTATGTGTTCCTTTATTCAAACTTACTAAGCATTATGTGCTCACATTATTTTTGTTTCCTTGTAGATCACGATAAGCTTGCTTGGTTGGAAGGTCAAGTCGGGGCAGTCACACTATCCATTCCCTATCTCGGTAGATGTTTGGATCATTTTGAAGTTGGTTATGAATGACATCTATTAGGATCTTTTTGATTGACTTATCCATGTCGTTTATGTATGGTATTTGAATTGATAATATTTGGTAGACATGTATATATGTTTTGGTACTTTGAACAAATGGTTTAGTTGTAGATGTTTTGTGGTATTTTGGTTTATGTTTATGATGTTGTATATATATATAAGTTGTTTAAAGGTGTATTGAATGAGATGGAATGTTGAGTAGTTCTAATTATGTGCACTTAATGTGTTAGTTTGAGTTGGAATTGTAGATTTTTGAAAATGGATATTTTGATGATATGATTGAATGGCATTTAGCTAGGTGAATATATTGTGGTGAATATATTTTTTTTGATGAATCTAAATATCATTTAGTTAGGTGAATATATTGTTTTTGGTGAATCTGAATGTCATTTAGTTAGGTGTCGGATAAGTGTTTGGTTTTGATTCATTTTGGCTTATAAATTGTGGTGTCAATGAGGGCATATTGTTTAAGCACCTAGGTTGATTGATTTTTGGTATGTTTTGATGTTTTTTAATGTGTTTTAACCATGTGATAGCATCTTGAATTGGTTGGTTTAATGCCCAAGCAATTGGGTTTGAATTAGCTTGCATTAGGGGTAATTTTTGGTACACACGGCCTGGGGCGCAGCTGTGTGATCTAAGTCAATGTGTCGCATGGCCTATGACACGACTGTGTGAGGGTACATTGAATCTTACATGGCTTGGCACACGGTTTGTGACAAGGTTGTGTGAAATCATTTTGAAAGTTACATGGTCTACCACATGGTTGGTTGCACAACTATGTCCTTGTGGCACATGGCCTGGGCTATGCCACACGACCGTGTGACCCCTGTTTTAAATTTTTTTTACTTTTTCTAAATTTTCTTGTTTTGCTTCAAAATGGTTCTTGCATGTTCCCAAACTATTTTTAGGTCCCCGTAGGCCTAGATTAAAGCCTGTGATTGTATTTTATGCTATAAATGAAAGGTTTATATGAATGGTAGAAATTAAAATTAATTAGTTGTTTTGTTTGAACTTAAATATTTCAAATTGTACTGTAACACTCTGTAACCCTAATCCAACAATGGAAACTGGTTAGGGGTGTTATAAAAGATATATGTGACACAGGTTTAGCGCAGACAAGTAACTTGATGTTGCTTTAAAGGTTTATCCTAGACGGGCAACTTGACATGTATATATATTCAGCTTGGACAAGCAATTTGATGTGTCATTATAAAGGTTTAGCCTGGACAAGTAACCTGACATGAATATACTTAGCTTGGATGAGCAACTGGTGTAACGGAGATGCCTGTGTATTTGATTTTGTTTAGTAGAGTTCATCAGGAGATGCAGTTCATATGAAATGTGAAATCGAAATAACATATAACGATATTAATGTTTATATATATAAATGTTGAATTGCCCCGTTTGTTTTCCCTTTTCTTATAGGTCGTCACCTTGCAAAACACCTCAAGTTGGATCGTTCTGAAGCTCATCCTATCCTATCACCAAATTGGTAGCTTTTTGGTCATTTTGAGCCTAGAGTTGTGGCATGTATATGTAACATGTCTTGATGTTATCTTAATTTATATAAATTGTGGTGAATTTAAAAGCTTGGTATGTTATATTGCTTATAGTAATTGAGTATATTATGGATAATTTGGCAATGGTGATGCCTAGTTGAAATGGATTTTCTTGATTTACATGCTTTGTCACATCCCAAAATTGGGACTAGAAGTTTTCAGTGTAAATTAGGAGTTTTTTTCTTGAAATAGGTTTAGAAATTTTGAATTATGGGTAACTTGAAATTTTTTTCGTCAATGGCTTTTTGAAAATTAAAACAATTTTTGAAAAAAAAAATTCAAAAGACTTTCAATTTTGAAATAAGGACTGATTTGTAAAAGGGTCTAAATTATGAATTTTTTTAAATGCAATTACACCAAATTTTATTTTTTTACCCTATTTCCGCCTTCTTCTTTATAAAACTCATGTTAGTCTCTTCTCCATATTTTTGTTTTGTCATCCATTGCATTTCAAAGCTCCTCTCATTCAATTTTGATTCCCAAACTTAATTTTTTAGATTCTATCATTCCCCAAGCCATAAAACTCCATGGAACTTCAAGAAAAACACCCAAAACACCATAGATTTTGTCATCTTCCAAACACGTGGGTTTTCCAAGTTTTCAACCAAAAACTCATTTTTCTTCCACCGAAGGTAACAAATCATTTTTCTATTTGTTTTTAATGTTGTCTAGTCTTCTAAATAGAGTTTTTAAGTATTAAATCGCATATTTCAAATAAAAGCAGAAAATTGGGTCGTTAATGATGGATTTTGGGATTTTGAATAAAAACATGGTTTTAAAGTGTTTTTAATTAGTTTTGATATGATTAGAAGGTTTCTAAACTTACTTTAAAGTTTCATTGAAGATTTCCAACGTTTTAATGAATTTTTGTGAAAATATTCATAACATGTCAAAAAATTTTGATACAATAAATTAGGTAGTTTTATGTAGTTTAAAGGTTGAGAATATGTCTTAGGTGAATAATTAGATGAATGGAATTTGTTTTAGGCAAAAATATTAAGTATAGATTGAGATATTTAAACTTCGAGTTTGTTAGGTCAAAGGTTTCGGTTACAAGAGAGTTTAACTTAGGCTTGTGTTTTGATTATTTGAAGTGACTCTTTGGCTAATTTTTGAATGTGTTGTTGTGCGATTTATCTTGTTGAAGCTTCAGAACCATTGGAGCCTTCTACGGGCAAGACGAAAGGTAAGGAAAAGCTAGTTTAAGCTTTCGAAAATTAGGCGAAAGCGTGATCGGTGGGTGTTTGGAATTGCTACTTGTAAACATAATTCATAGTGTTAATTAGGAGCTTAGTAATAGCCTAAACCCGTATCCTAAGTTTTGAGTGTAAGCTTTTATTTCTCTTGCTTTATTTTGGCAAATTACGTGATTATGTGAATATTTGTGGATTGATTATTATGATGCGATATTGTGATATTAGACATGTGTGATGACTATTATGAATTGTGTTGTGTTGTGGGCATGATATACATGCCAAATGATAGTGATAGAGATATGCTAATAATGCAAACATGTAGTGAAAGCGAGTGAAATTTTGGTAAGTATTTATGTGTTGAATTGTGGAATGTAATATTATTATGAGAGGTAATACGTGAGAAGACTTGTATGTGATATATGATGTACTAATTTTAATGCACACATATGTGGTCGCATATGTGATGGCTCAATGAGTATTATTGTGTCACTTAAAGTGCAAGTAAATGTGAATCCGATAAGCATGAATTGTGTACAAGTTGTGATGTAAATTGATGAATATGAACAAAGATGATGTGTATTAAATCAGTAATTAAAAATGTGTAATTTTGGATATTTTGGCCTTGTGATCTCTTAAAACCATTGGATATAGTTGGCATGCCATAGAATTGTGAATACTCACCTATATTTATTTTGTTTTTGGGCATTGAGGCTCTAGGACAGGTTGGAGAGATAAGGGAATGTGAGCTAAGCTCCATTCAACGTGACATGTTTGGTGTGTTGGAGAGTGTTAGCTTTATGCTTTCACTTTTTTGGATATGTGCGACTCTATGAGTCAATTGGTGTGTTGGAGATTTGTGTATCCGGTGTGTAGTGATAGAGCCCACTTTATGTTTCATAGCCTCAAGTGTCAAATTATCGTTCAAATGTGATCTTATATATTATGATAATACAATAAGAGATGGATGCTTATAATTGTGAATAATATGCTAAATGAGTTGATTTAAGCTTCACTAGTATGTTAGTATGTTCTCATAGTAAATTCCATATGTAAATGTAGTTTGGGTTGTTATCATTTAACTTGTGAATACATGTGAATATATAAACTAGACTTGTGAGTTATTAAAGCATGTATACATTGTTTAGTCTTGATGAATTATTGTAAAATGAGTGATTTGAATATGAGTTGAGTGTAGCCGTACGTGAGAGTATATGCTAGTTTTATGGTTTAATAAAGCATGAATATGTTATTGTGGCATGGTTAGAATATGGTTGTGAATGTTTTGTAATATGCTCTTGTTTAACCTTTGGTGTTGTGTATACTTTGTAGTTATTCTGATATTCACTGAGCTTGTTAAGCTCACCAGCTTCTTTCAATCCATTGCAGATTAGTTATGTGCCAGTGTGAGCAGTGTGGTTCCGTGGGGTGATCTAAGCAAGTCTATTTTCATTATGTTACAGGTGTTTATTTTTTTTTTATGTTTTGGGTGTAAGGCAATATGGTAGACGTTGTACTAGTATTTTCCATAATGTTTTGGATGTTCTATAGCTTAATTTCTCTTAGGGTTGTGAGATTTGAATCGTATTATGTTGATTATTACTCAGACTTATTTTCAATGTTTGAAACTACTATTATGGTTGTTTTGACGTTCATTTGATGTGGTAGAAGACGCATGTTGAATAGACTTGAGTTGGAATGGTTTGTATGCTTGAACTATTGGATTTTTTGGTCTGGAACAGAAGTACTGATATTCGTGTTTTAAAAGTGATACCTCTGTGATTTTCAAATGTGCAGGAAGTCAAAATCGTAATTTGGTATCAATGCCATATCGAGTATCGATACTCGGGGTAAAATTATCAATACTTTTTGAAAGGTACCAATAATTTATGGTATGTTATTTTTGGGCGAGAAATAGAATGTTGTTTTGGTATCGATTTTTCAATCGATATCGATACCATTTAAGAGAAATATTGATACCTATGTTTTAGCATCGGTACCTACGTGATTGTTTTGAGAAATTTTTCTATGTGGTCCCTACGCATGTCTAATTATATTTATAAGACCATTGATGTGTGTTAGCATGTAGTAATGATAATTAGGAGTTTATTTGACTTAAATCTCGTGTGAATGATAACATAGAATATGTTCCCTTAATAATGAGACATGTTGTATTGTGTATGATGTGAGATAGTGGTGTGGCATCTTGATATTCGGGCTTGACAACCGGGCCAGGTATGTAACACCTCGTGCAGAGACCGTTGCCGGAGTCGAACACGAGGTGCTGACCGACTTAATTCATTTACTTGCACAATTCATTTTAAAAATTTCCAGACAGCTGGCTAACTGTGTCACTGTCACCTTAAAAATCATATCTTGAGTTCTACAACTCGAAAATCAGTTTCGTGATTTTTCCCTGAAACAAGACTCATATATACATCTACAAATTTTTTTCTATAATTTTTGGTCGGGCCAATTAGTACAGTTTATTAGTTAAAGTCTCCCATGTTACAGGGATCGACTACACTGACCTTCGCACATTACGACTTGGATATCTCCCTGTACATGGCTTCAATACTGATGCCGTTTGTTTCTATAGAAACTAGACTCAAATAGGAATCTATACATATATGGCATGACTCCTAATTATCTCTGGTTAATTTATAATGAATTTACAAAGTCGGAACAGGGAATCCAGAAACCGTTCTGGCCCTATTTCACGAAAACCTAAATATCTCTTAACATACAACTCATATGACCGTTTCGTTTCTTCCATATGAAAGTAGATTCATCAAGGTTCATTTAAATAATTTATTCACTATTTAATTCCATTCCTACTATTTTTAGTGATTTTTCACATCCACATCGCTGCTGCTGTCAGCATCTGCCTTTAAGGTAGACTTTACCTATTTCATAGTTTCCATGATTCAATTAGCCCTTTTTTTGCATACATAGCACAAAGTATAATCATGATTAACCATTCCAATGGCTAATCGTTTCCAAACATTTCCATACCTCTTAGTGATCAACATACAAAACGATTATAGTACTATGCTAAAAACGTATATAAGCCATTTTCGCATGGCTATCCAAATTTACACAAAATCCATGGGTACATGACCAACAACAAGAAGGGTAGTCCTATACATGCCATTTCAAAGTTCAACCAAAATTGTACCAGAAGGGGGCTTTGATAGTGTGGGAGACTTCGACTTCCAAAAATCCCGAGTCCGATAGCTGACGAGCCAAAATCTATAAAACAAAGAAACAAAGAAACGGAGTAAGCAATTTATGCTTAGTAAGTTTTGAGCAAGGGATTCCAGCACAACAAAAGTATAGCTTTCATATAGCTAAACGGATAATTTCATATGCACGAATTCTCAATATCATACTTACTTCACATTACCAACCCTTATGTTCATACACAAAAGATCAACTTAGCCAAAGGCCGGTAGCTCATTTATCGACTGAGCGAATACAGATTTGTAAGGGATCAACTAATTCAAAGCACACACGAAACATACCTCATCGCTGGGATTTTACGAGCGTATTAATTTAAATTTTTACAGCAAGATCGCTCGTTCCCAAATCAAGCATCTTCGGGGTTTAGCCGGATATAACCACTCGCACAAGGCCTTCGGGTCTTAACCCGGATATGGTCACTAGCATAAATGCCTTCGGGACTTAGCCCGGATATAGTCGCTAGCACAAATGCCTTCGGATCTTAGTCCGGATGTAGTCGCTTAGCACAAAAGCCTTCGGGACTTAGCCCGGATATCATTCGAGTAACCATGCACATATATCAATAAATCATGACACATTCATATTTCATTTTCATTACCAAAGCTCAAACACAAGACACTTATCACATTTACAATTTCGGCTCAATAGCCACATACAAGAGCATGATTTTGATTTACTTAAGACATAATCTAATCGAATCATAATTTAAGTCCCATTACTCGAAAACTTACCTCGGATGTTGTCGAACGATTCCGATGGCTATTCGACCACTTTTTCCTTCCCTTTATCGGATTTAGTTCCCCTTTGCTCTTGAGCTTAATTTAACAAATAAATTGATTTAATCATTTGAGCATCGAAAAGAGGAACTCAAGGTACTTGGCCCATATATATTCATTAGACATTAAAGTCACATATGTACGGAATCATGAATCAAACTCAACACATTAGTTAATACTCTCCTTAGCCGAATTTTCTAAGTCAAGGTAAAGCCTTCAATATGCTTACCTATGGCTGAACAACACATCAACCTACGTACTCATTCATGTGGCCGATTATGCATGTCTATGTTGAGGCCAATTATATACTCAATACCACACACAAATGGCATACCTTTTACTAACTAATGCATTACATATTATAACTCAATACGCATCAATCATGTACTCCATAACCGAAACACCATCATATGTAAATATATACCTTGAGATATTGTATATGTCATACCAATACGTCATGTGCAAACATATATATATGTGCAAGAGCCGAATCTCAAAGTTGATTATAACTAAACATGAACATAAATCCAAAACACAAATCTTACCTACCATGCAATAAGTATAAATCATACTTATGGATATACCATGGCCGAATACATCACAACACCATACCATTTCAATTTTGGTCATGGTTAAACAAAGAACTTAATGTCTCACTCAAAAATGCTAAAAAGAAAACCCAAGAGTCATCAATCCACCATCACATGTATCATTAACAAGCTTCATATTTAGCATGCAATGGCATTAACACAAAATCCACCTAGGCCGAATATCATCCCCATGACATAGCAAAGATTTGAACCATGGGCTAATTAGAACTCAAGATAGCAACTAAAAACATGCATGAATCTCATGGCACAACCTCAAACATACCTTAATCTAGATACAAGTATGGCCAAACCTCCTCCTAATCCTCTTCCAAACCAAACATGAAGCAAGAACTCCTTCCTCCTTCCTTAGAATTTTCGGCCAAAAGAAATGAAAAAGGATGAACAAATTTTTTTTTTCTTTTCTTCAACTCACGGCAATGGGGGGGAACACTCACACACATTCTTTCTTTTTTTCCATTTCTTTATTACCCATACTCCTTATTTTATTTTTCCTAACATACCTCACTAACATAACATGTTTGTGACATGTTTCCACTCATAGCATGGCCGGCCACTACTAATTAGGGGGGGAAATTTGACATGCAAGTCCTCCCTTTTTATTACATGCACTATTAGATCCTTATAGATTAGCCTATCACATTTCAAAAGTGTCACACAAATCCTACTAACTGAATTCACATGCAATCGACTAAATCGAAGCTTGAAATTTTCACACATTCATAATTACATATTCTAGACAATAAATATCACATTCAAACATTTCGGTGACTCGGTTTAGCGGTCCCGAAACCACTTCCCGACTAGGGTCAATTTTGGGCTGTCACAACTCCCCCCACTTAAGAAATTTTTGTCCCCGAAAATCTTACCGGTAAATAAGTTTGGGTATCGTTTTTTCATGGCATTCTCGGTTTCCCAAGTAGCTTCTTTGACTCCATGTTTGAGCCATAACACCTTTACTAACGGAACCATTTTGTTTCGCAACTTTTTCACTTCACGAGCTAGGATACGAATCGGTTCTTCTTCATAACTCAAGTCAGATTGAATTTCAACTTCTGATGGATTAATCACGTGTGACGGATCGAATCTATAACGTCGAAGCATCGAAACATGAAAGACGTCGTGAATCTTTTCAAGTTCAGGGGGAAAAATCAATCTATACGCAACTAGACCAACTCGTTCAGAGATTTCGTACGGCCCAATGAATCTCGTGCTCAACTTGCCCTTACGGCCAAATCTGAGTATCTTTTTCCAAGGTGAAACTTTAAGAAACACTTTATCTCCCACCTGATATTCAATGTCTTTTCGTTTCAAATCCGCATACGATTTCTGACGATCTGTGGCTGCCTTCAGACTTTCACGGATTACCTTTACTTTCTGTTCGGCATCTTTAATCAAATCAACTCCGAAAATTTTACTTTCACCGAGCTCGGTCCAAAACAATGGTGTACGGCATTTACGACCGTACAAAGCCTCGTAAGGTGTCATCTTAATACTTGATTGAAAACTATTGTTGTAAGCGAATTCAATCAAAGGTAAATACCGTTCCCATGAACCACTGAACTCGAGGATGCAACATCTCAACATATCCTCAAGTATCTGAATTATCCGCTCGGATTGACCATCGGTTTGGGGGTGAAAAGCAGTGCTAAAATGCAGCTTGGTACCCAAAGCTTCTTGCAATTTCTTCCAAAATCGTGAGGTGAATCTCGGATCTCTATCCGACACGATAGAAATAGGTACCCCGTGTAATCTCACAATCTGAGAAACATACAATTCAGCTAGTTTATCCATTGAGAAATCCGTGTGTACGAGGATAAAATGAGCCGACTTAGTCAATCTATCAACGACGACCCAAAATCGCATCTTTCTTACTTGCCGACACTGGCAACCCAGATACAAAATCCATCGTGACTCGTTCCCATTTCCATTCAGGTATCATGATCGGCTGAAGCAAACCCGTGGGCACTTGATGTTCCGCCTTCACTTGCTGACATACTAAGCACTTCGAAACAAAGTCGAAAATGTCTCGTTTCATACCATACCACCAAAACTGACGTCTTAGGTCGTTGTACACTTTCGTACTCCCCGGGTGGATTGACATTCGGCTACAATGAGCTTCGTTCAGAATCATCGAAATAAGTTCTGAATTTCTTGGAACACACAAACGATTCCTGAACCTCAAACAATCGTCATCATCAATTTGAAATTTAGATTCCATATTCGGAACATATTCAGCCCGTTTTGCAACCAATTCATCGTTGACTTTCTGAGCTTCACGAATTTGATGAATCAATAATGGTTTGGCCTTTAATTCAGCTACTAACACATTGTCGGGTAGAACAGACAAGTGTACATTCATCGCTCGTAAAGCAAACAGTGATTTCTGGCTTAAGGCGTCCGCAACCACATTAACCTTTCCCGGGTGATAATCAATGACAAGCTCATAATCTTTCAACAACTCAAGCCAACGCCTTTGTCGCAGATTCAAGTCTCTTTGAGTCATCAAATATTTGAGACTTTTGTGATCCGAAAATACATGGCACTTCTCACCAAATAAGTAATGTCGCCATATTTTCAAAGCGAATATGATGGCAGCAAATTCGAGATCATGGGTCGGATAATTTTTCTCATGTGGCTTTAATTGTCTCGACGCATAGGCCACAACTCGACCTTCTTGCATCAATACGCAACCCAACCCAAGTAGGGAGGCATCACTATAAATGACAAACTCTTTGCCGGATTCGGGCTGCACTAGTACTGGAGCTTCCGTCAAATGAGTTTTCAATTGATCGAAACTTTTCTGACACTTTTCTGTCCATTCAAACTTAACATCTTTCTGAAGTAGTTTCGTTATTGGTGTGGCTATCATCGAGAAACATTTTACAAACCGTCGGTAGTAACCGGCAAGTCCCAAAAAGCTCCGAACCTCAGTAATATTTCTCGGAGGCTTCCAGTTAAGTATGGCTAAAATTTTGCTCGGGTCGACTCGAATACCCGATGCGGATACCACATGACCCAAGAAGCTAACCTCTCTTAACCAGAACTCACACTTACTGAACTTAGCATATAACTGCTTATCCCGCAAAATTTGCAACACTAATCTCAGGTGCTCAGCATGTTCGGTCTCATCTCTTGAATAGACCAAGATGTCATCAATGAACACAACTACGAATCGGTCCAAATACTATCTGAAGATCCGATTCATCAAATCCATAAATACCGCAGGGGCATTAGTGAGCCCGAACGGCATCAGTAAGAACTCGTAGTGACCGTACCTCATTCTGAAAGCAGTTTTGGGTACGTCCGAATCTCGAATCCACAACTGATAATAACCCGATCTCAAATCTATCTTTGAAAACACTGAGGCTCCCTTTAGTTGATCAAACAAATCATCAATACGCGATAACGGATATTTATTCTTTATCGTCACTTTATTCAGCTGACGATAGTCAATGCAGAACCTCATGGTTCCGTCCTTCTTTTTCACAAACAATATTGGTGCACCCCAAGGTGAGAAACTTGGTCGAGCGAAACCTCTATCCGTCAATTCTTGCAACTCAGCTTTCAACTCTTTTAACTCGGTTGGTGCCATACGATACGGAGCTATCGAAATCGGCGTAGTCCCAGGTACAAGCTCAATACCAAACTCTATCTCCCGAACAGGTGGCAAACCCGGTAATTCTTTGGGAAAAACATCCGGGTATTCACAAACCACCGGCACAGATTCGAGTTTTATTTCTAACTCCTTATCATCACGTACATATGCAAGGTATGCTTCGCACCCCTTTCTTACATATTTCTGGGTCAACATTGATGATATTACAGCTGGCAACCCCTTTAAGTCCGTAGACTCAACTCGGATCATCTCGTTATTTGCGCACCTCAAATCCATAGTCTTGCTTTTGCAATTCACAACCGCATCATGCACGGTCAACCAATCCAAACCAAGAATAACATCAAATTCATCAAACGGCAAAAGCATCAAGTCCGCCGGAAAACAGGAACCTCGAATTCTAGGGGACATTTCTTACACACTTTGTCGACAAGCACGTAACGACCCAAGGGATTTGACACCCGAATTACGAACTCAGTAGACTCAATAGGTAAAGTCTTACTGGATGCTAAGGTTTCGCATATATAAGAATGAGTAGAACCAGGGTCAATCAAAGCAATCACATTAGTATCAAAGAGAGTAAAAGTACCGGTAATAACATCTGGCGAGGAAGCATCCTCGCGTGCGCGTATAGCATAAGCCCTAGCAGGAGCGCGAGCCTCGGATCTGGTCGTAGCATCTCTAGATCCTCTCTGGCCACCACTAGCATTGCCCGTATTTCTAGATGGTCTACCTCGAGCAGTGGTAGCACCCGGTTTCCCATTCTGATTTACATTCTGTTCAGACAACCTCGGGCAATCTTTAATGAAGTGGTCAACTGATCCGCACTTGTAACAGGAGCGGTCATGGAATCTACAACTCCCCGAATGCCATTTACCGCAATATCGACATTCCGTTCTGTCCCGACGATCATTTCCAACACTGGCGACCGAAGTGACTCGTGTGCTCACAGGGGGTCGATCGCGATCTCGTCTAGAGAAACCCGAAGTGTCCCTAGACCGGCCTAAGTCATCTCTAAATTTCTTCGATGACTGTGGGAAGGGCTTCCCCGAAGACCTCTTACGAAACTCCTTTGCTCCCATATCAGCTTTTCTTTTCTCCATACTTAGCTCCTCGGCTTTACAAGCTCGCTCAACAAGTACCACAAATTCTCGAATTCCAAGATGCCAACATACAGCTTTATATCATCATTTAGTCCATCCTCGAAACGTTTACACATCATAGCTTCTGAAGAAATGCATTCTCGCGCATACCGGCTAAGCTTCACAAATTTTCGTTCATAGTCGGTAACTGACATGGAACCTTGTTTGAGTTCAAGAAATTCCTTCCGTTTTTGGTCAATGAATCTCTGACTGATATACTTTTTCCGAAACTCGGTTTGGAAAAACTCCCAAGTTACTTGCTCTCTAGGCACAACAAAAGTCAACGTATTCCACCAATAGTAGGAAGAATCACGTAGCAAGGAGATAGTACACTTTAGGCACTAATCGGGTGTGCAAGATAGCTCGTTGAGTACCCAGATAGTGTTGTCCAACCAAAATTCAGCTTGCTCGGCATCATCGCTGTCCATAGCTTTAATTTCAGTAGCCCCATGTTTTCAGATTCTGTCAACTGGGGGCTTATTTGACCTTATTTGGTCAGTTGCCGGAGGTATTGTAGGTGCGGGGGTGGCATTAGTCGGGAATGGAGGTTGTGGAACAGCCGTATTAGTTCGAATGTATTGGTTGAACCAATCATTCATTACGCTATAGAAAGCTTGTCTAGCTTCGTCATTCGGATTACTAGCAATCGGTTGACAGTCCGCCGGAGCTGTCCCTTGTGCGGGAGCAGGCGCAGCACTCTCAAGATCATCAGCTACCGCTCGGTCGGGATCGGGATCCATTACTATAAATAAACACATTTTCAATCGTCAGAAATCACCACACTATCAAATAATCACAAAATGGCATGTATAGCTAGACCAAAACGTATTACGGTAGTCCTAGAATCGGCTAAACTGTAGCTCTGATACCAATGAAATTGTAACACCTCGTGCAGAGACCGTTTCCGGAGTCGAACACGAGGTGTTGACCGACTTAATTCATTTACTTGCACAGTTCATTTTAAAAATTTCCAGACAGCTGGCTAACTGTGTCACTGCCACCTTAAAAATCATATCTTGAGTTCCACAACTAGAAAATAAGTTTCATGATTTTTCCCTGAAACAAGACTCATATATGCATCTACAAATTTTTTTCTATAATTTTTGGTCGGCCCAATTAGTACAGTTTATTAGTTAAAGTCTCCCATGTTACAGGGATCGACTACACTGACCTTTGCGCATTACGACTTGGATATCTCCTTGTACAGGCCTTCAATACTGATGTCGTTTGTTTCTATAGAAACTATACTCAAATAGGAATCTATACATATATGGCATAACTCCTAATTATCTCTGGTTAATTTATAATGAATTTACAAAGTCGGAACAGGGAATCCAGAAACTGTTCTGGCTCTGCTTCACGAAAACCTAAATATCTCTTAACATACAACTCATATGACCGTTTCGTTTCTTCCATATGAAAGTAGATTCATCAAGGTTCATTTACATAATTTATTCACTATTTAATTCCATTCCTACTATTTTTAGTGATTTTTTACATCCTCATCGCTGCTGCTGTCAGCATCTGCCTTTAAGGTAGACTTTACCTATTTCATAGTTTCCATGATTCAATTAGCCCTTTTTTTGCATACATAGCACAAAGTATAATCATGATTAACCATTCCAATGGCTAATCGTTTCCAAACATTTCCATACCTCTTAGTGATCAACATACAAAACGATTATAGTACTATGCTAAAAACGTATATAAGCCATTTTCGCATGGCTATCCAAATTTACACAAAATCCATGGGTACATGACCAACAACAAGAAGGGTAGTCCTATACATGCCATTTCAAAGTTCAACCAAAATTGTACCAAAAGGGGGCTTTGATAGTGTGGGAGACTTCGACTTCCAAAAATTCCGAGTCCGATAGCTGACGAGCCAAAATCTATAAAACAGAGAAACAAAGAAACGGAGTAAGCAATTTATGCTTAGTAAGTTTTGAGCAAGGGATTCCAGCACAACAAAAGTATAGCTTTCATATAGCTAAACGGATAATTTCATATGCACAAATTCTCAATATCATACTTACTTCACATTACCAACCCTTATGTTCATACACAAAAGATCAACTTAGCCAAAGGCCGGTAGCTCATTTATCGACTGAGCGAATACAGATTTGTAAGGGATCAACTAATTCAAAGCACACACGAAACATACCTCATCGCTGGGATTTTACGAGCGTATTAATTTAAATTTTTACAGCAAGATCGCTCGTTCCCAAATCAAGCATCTTCGGGGTTTAGCCGGATATAACCACTCGCACAAGGCCTTCGGGTCTTAACCCGGATATGGTCACTAGCATAAATGCCTTCGTGACTTAGCCCGGATATAGTCGCTAGCACAAATGCCTTCGGATCTTAGTCCGGATGTAGTCGCTTAGCACAAAAGCCTTCGGGACTTAGCCCGGATATCATTCGAGTAACCATGTACATATATCAATAAATCATGACACATTCATATTTCATTTTCATTACCAAAACTCAAACACAAGACACTTATCACATTTACAATTTCGGCTCAATAGCCACATACAAGAGCATGATTTTGATTTACTTAAGACATAATCTAATCGAATCATAATTTAAGTCCCATTACTCGGAAACTTACCTCGGATGTTGTCGAACGATTCCGATGGCTATTCGACCACTTTTTCCTTCCCTTTATCGGATTTAGTTCCCCTTTGCTCTTGAGCTTAATTTAACAAATAAATTGATTTAATCATTTGAGCATCGAAAAGAGGAACTCAAGGTACTTGGCCCACATATATTCATTAGACATTAAAGTCACATATGTATGGAATCATGAATCAAACTCAACACATTAGTTAATACTCTCCTTAGCCGAATTTTCTAAGTCAAGATAAAGCCTTCAATATGCTTACCTATGGCCGAACAACACATCAACCTATGTACTCATTCATGTGGCCGATTATGCATGTCTATGTTGAGGCCAATTATATACTCAATACCACACACAAATGGCATACCTTTTACTAACTAATGCATTACATATTATAACTCAATACGCATCCATCATGTACTCCATAACCGAAACACCATCATATGTAAATATATACCTTGAGATATTGTATATGTCATACCAATACGTCATGTGCGAACATATATATATATGTGCAAGAGCCGAATCTCAAAGTTGATTATAACTAAACATGAACATAAATCCAAAACACAAATCTTACCTACCATGCAATAAGTATAAATCATACTTATGGATATACCATGGCCGAATACATCACAACACCATACCATTTCAATTTTGGTCATGGTTAAACAAAGAACTTAATGTCTCACTCAAAAATGCTAAAAAGAAAATCCAAGAGTCATCAATCCACCATCACATGTATCATTAACAAGCTTCATATTTAGCATGCAATGGCATTAACACAAAATCCACCTAGGCCGAATATCATCCCCATGACATAGTAAAGATTTAAACCATGGGCTAATTAGAACTCAAGCTAGCAACTAAAAACATGCATGAATCTCATGGCACAACCTCAAACATACCTTAATCTAGAAACAAGTATGGCCAAACCTCCTCCTAATCCTCTTCCAAACCAAACATGAGGCAAGAACTTCTTCCTCCTTCCTTAAAATTTTCGGCCAGAAGAAATGAAAAAGGATGAACAATTTTTTTTTCTTTTCTTCAACTCACGGCAATGGGGGGGAACACTCACACACATTCTTTCTTTTTTTCCATTTCTTTATTACCCATACTCCTTATTTTATTTTTCCTAACATTCCTCACTAACATAACATGTTTGTGACATGTTTCCACTCATAGCATGGCCGGCCACTACTAATTAGGGGGGGAAATTTGACATGCAAGTCCTCCCTTTTTATTACATGCACTATTAGATCCTTATAGATTAGCCTATCACATTTCAAAAGTGTCACACAAATCCTACTAACTGAATTCACATGCAATCGACTAAATCGAAGCTTGAAATTTTCACACATTCATAATTACATATTCTAGACAATAAATATCACATTCAAACATTTCGGTGACTCGGTTTAGCGGTCCTGAAACCACTTCCCGACTAGAGTCAATTTTGGGCTGTCACAGGGTATAGGGTGTTACATTCTTAAGATGTGTATGGCATATAAATTGGAATGGAATGAGGTAGGAATGGTAACATGATTAAAATATGGCCAAATCTTGATAGTTGTTGATTATGCGTAATGCTTATACGCCCTAGATGTACATATGTGTATATAAGTGTTTGAAATGGAAGTGAATTGGTATGTTTTAAGGATCTTTACCATAGGTAAACTTTGGTAATTGAATGACTTGGTTTGTGTTTTGATTCATGGCATAAAATGTTAAGTTTACTTGATGCATAGATAGTAATTGTCTTGAGAAGATGTTAAATATGGATGTTGAGCTTGTGTGGTATGTTCTTAGTGTATTTTGATTCAAATGAAATTGGTACTTGGTGCATAAACTGATAGATTTGGCTGGATAGTATGAAATAGGTACAAAATGGTTCCTTTTTACCAAAAAGCAGGAGCCACGTTGCGTCTTTGGATTTTGGACGTCACAACGTTACCATTATAATGAGAGACGACGTGACGAGCTAAGACTTGTCATCGCGACATGACATGTAGAGATGGCCACGTCGTGACGAGCATTAGATGAAGTTGTTACGTCAATCCCTACATTTTAAAAACTTTGTAGTTTGGTCCTATTTCATACTCGAGTTGATAAAAGAGCATTCGTAAGTTCGATTAAGGCTTGGATTTGTTTGTTTAACCTGAAATGAATGTTATTTTCAACAAATTGCATGTGTAAAATATTAATTACTGTGAATTTGTCAATAGTTGCTCCGGCAACAAATGTAATATTCCGTAGCTCGGACCTGACGATTGAGTTGGGTGAGGGTTGTTATAGTTATTGTTGATAAAATTAATTATAATTTGCATAACCAAATGATAAAATAAGAAGTATAAAGTCGAGCTTAAAATTCAAAATGACATAAAAATTAGGATTTTTTAAAAAAAAATAATGAATATATATATATCTTTTTCATAGCAATACATATTTTATCTCCATTGTAATGCAATTTTTCTTTTAACTGGTCTAGTCAAACATACATTTAAAACTGGAGATTTTTTTTGTACAGTGCTATGTCAGTTCCAAGCATTTTACACACAACTTTAACCAATTATTTTTATAGGTTGTCAAAGAATGAAGGTTGATGGAATTGGATTAGAGTGCTACATCACTTCCAAGCCTTTTACACACAATTTCAACCACTTATTTTTATAGGTTGTCAAAGAATGAAGGTTGTTGGAATTGGATTAGATTAGTAGGTCAAACTATGTAAACCTAGAATCGGCTTGTCATTAGGGCTGAGCAAAAAAATCAACCAAACTAAGAAACTGAGTTGAATCGCCAATTTGGTTCGGTTTGGGTTTTTTATAGTTCAGTTTGGTTTTGATTAGATGATGTCATTGAACCAAATCAATTCGGTTTGGTTTTGATTTATTCCATTAGACACTGAAAATTCAAAAAAAAAGTTATTTTTTTCTAAAATAAAGTCAAATATTTTTTTAACATATAAGCCCAATATATAAACTCATTTAAAACCCAAAACAAAACTTATTGCTTCTAAATTCTAAATATAGCTTTTATTATGTTTTTAAAATTTATTATTATTAAATAAATATAAACCCTAAATCTAATTTCAGTGTGAATCTCACGAATTTATTGCTTATTTATTATTATTATTATTATTATTATTATTATTATTATTATTATTATTATTATTATTAAAACTTCTAGGAATTCAAGTGTTCTATCTCTTTTTTACTTGTTACGGACTGTATTCTTTTTTCTATTATTATTGTTATTAAAACTTCTAAAATTTTGGTTATCGTTATTAAGACTTCCAAGTTGAGTGCTTTTTTGCTATCATTACATATTAAGAGTTATAAAATTCAAGTAATTTAACATTTGATTATGTTTAGTGAAGATTGGAAGTGATTAAATCATGTATAATTGAAAAAAATTTATAATTGTCAAATAGTGTCTAATAAACATAAAACAAACATAATTATCTAAGTAAAATTGAAAAATCCAAATTCAAAGACAATTTTGTTTAAATAAATTTCAAAAGCTTAAAGCTCAAAAACAATATGAAAACCCAAAACCCAAACTGAATTAGTACAATTCAATAATAATCGATTTCATATGTCATTAGCTTAGTTTTGATGCAGCTAACAAAACAGTCACTCTGATTTCAATTCAATCACTCAATTTTCGAAAAATAACAAATCAATCCTCCGTACCATTTTTTGTTACAGACGTAACAGAAAGTTAACCTGTCATTTAACTAGCCACGTTGGCATCCTAGCTGTCATTTAAAGGGCTAGCTGGGTAGTAGAAGAAGGAGAAGAAGAAGAAAAAGAGAAAAAAAAGTATACAATCTAAATAATGTTTTTTTATCCATGTCTTTCTTCCTTTCTTGTTTCAAAAATTGGACAAAAATGGTAATTATAATTGCTGCAAAAAACGGTTCAGCTCCAACAATTGCTGGGAAAAATCCTTACCGTCTGCCATTTTTGGTTCCTCTTTGAGCTTCGTTCGCTACTCTATCACTGATTCGAGAAACCCATAAAACCACGACAAATGCCTATTGGTTTTGGATTCAATTCCTTGTAAATCAAATGGCCTAAACATCGGGAAAATGTCAGAAAGGTTGGGTTCTCCCATCAATCGAACAAATTCATCTAATCGATCTTTAATTTCAAGCCCAAGCTTTGCTTCTTCTCCATTCAACGAACAACCCCATAGCATGCTGATCGTAATGCTCAGCGTTGTTAAGAATATTTGTTCGCTGAGGTTAATGGGTAACTCGATTTGAAAGTTTTCAAGAGAGAATTCAATAAAACTGTTCTTATTTTATTAAGTGAAGAACTAAATTTAAATGGAAAATAAGACATAACCTAACTAGGAAAATAATTCCCTTATTCTAGTAAACTACTAAAAGATAAAATAAAATATTCATAACAAATCTCAATTAATTATTCTAACATTTATCTATCTAAATTACTTAAAATATCCCCAAAATATAAGGGGCTTTTACGTATTTCAACACGATTTTCTCATGAATATTCTTCACCATTTGTCGGATCTTTCGTTAGTGAAATTCGTAGCGGGCATTGAGGCCTTTGTTGCTCATGATTTCACATACGACAAGCTTACGTAGCTTGTGCAATTTTGGGTTGTTGGATCTCCACGCAATGTCGAGTTCGTCAGAGGTTCTGTTTATGGCCGCCACCGGAATATCGCGATTGGCAAAGATGGCGTCGTGGTCTTTGAAGATTTTTTGGCGATTGATGGTGAGCTTATGTTGATGTTAACTTTTCTTCCTAGATAAAGCTTGATGATGGGGCCTGGCAACAACGACTTAGTTTGACGACGGGTTGTGGCAGAGGCAGCCACGGCGAGATTGCTGGGATGGAGAAGAAGAAGCATAAACATATTGAGTCATTTATGCAAAAAGTAAAAATATTGAGTCATTTATTAAAAAATGAAAAAAAATTGAATCATTTATTAAAAAATGAAAAAGGAAGTACGAAAAAAATAGTCACTCAACTTTGTCTCATCCAACGTGGCAAGTTAACTGACTACATCAGCTATCCCGTTAAGCGGTGACAGAAAATGTTAATGAGTGACTAATTTATCACTTTTCGATAACGTTAGTGATTGATTTATTATTTTTTAAAAGTTGAGTAACTGAATTAAAATCAGAGCGACTATTTTAACAACTATATCAAAATTAAGTAATTATTGGTATAATTTAACCAATGTTTTATCCCGTAAGTTTTATCCTTCTTTATTTAGAATATGTGACAGATGAAAATTATTTTAGAATTTTAACGGCAAAGAGCAGTGAGTAGGTAAGGGCCCAAGGAAGAGAGCGTGGATCTAGCAAGAAAATACAAAAAGAGTCGTTTACTTCGGCGGCCATTTCTCACTTCATCCCACCATAAAATGAAGGGTTGGAATTGTTTGAAAGAACATCTTTGTTCTTGGGTTGTTTCCTTCTGTTTTTTCTGCGATGGAAGTGAAGCTTACCCATAAAAAGCATATCTCCCCCTCAAAATCTCGTCTTTCTAACCTTACAAAAACAACCTTCCCTCCTCACACCTTGCGTTTAAAACCCTGGGCAGCTGCTGAAATCCAACATTTCCAAGGCCTGGTCAAGGTTTTTTTCTTTCTCTTCCCACCACCATTTCCCTACTTACTACTAGGATATCACTAAAAGGAATCATTTGGTTTGGTGGTGGCAGAAATGGAGATTGCAGAACAAGACCAAGGACTATTCCTGCGCTCGTGTGGTGAAAGAGTTAAATGAACCTCCTTTAACCCCTTTCTTAAATTCTTGGTTTTGGTCATTTCTTAATATTCAAAGCTTATTTGAGGTGAAAAGTTTGTAGTTAGTTTCCACTGCAGGGGTGAAACTTTGTCTTCCATTTCAAAGGTGTATGAATTGTCCGTTCATTCAATTGCAGCAGCTAATAAGAACATTGTTGATATTAACCTTGTTTTCCAAGGCCAACTCCTTAACATCCCTTCTTCATCCCTACTAGACACTCAACTTGTAAGTAAGATTTTCAGGTTACTGTAAATACGATAATCCTTGCATCAACACTTCGTAATTTTAATGCTCTATGCACATTAGGAAGGCAACATTATAGTTTCGATTTATTCTAAAACTTTCAGCCTAAATTGTGTTGAATTAAGCTTTGGATATCTATCTGATTTTTGGTGAAATTTACCTTGCTACTTTATATTTTCATTTAATCAGGACCGAGCCAAGAAAAGTAGGTTATGGCAATCCATCCGTGCACTTAAAGCTCCTTCAGGGCAAAAGTTTTTCACCATGATAACTTCACATTGTTTATCAAATGTAAGTCTATTAATAAAAACCATCACAATGTTATTTCATAAGTATGCTTGGCAAGCTCAACAGGCTTTCCCACTCTATTAGCAGGCTAAATCCACTGGTTATTTTCTAGTTCTGGTTCCTCTTATAGCGTTTTGCATTGGATGCATAATCAGTACCTTACATACAAGAGTATCCAGAAGCATAAAGCACCAAGCTGCTGATAAGTCTCAAGCACATCATCCTGGGGCAAAAGGCAGGCGATGGAAGTCAGCTCTCAGTGACTTAGTGGAAGGAGATGTTTTTGACTCTGAATTAGGCCTTGATTCTAATGTAGGTACTCTGTTCAACATGTAGTATATGTCAACCATATATGGGCAATGTTCTGCAAAATCCAATTGCTTGTCTTCTTTTTTGCTTCAGACTTATCTTCCATGATCTTTCTATACCTGTATTATAGGGTTAGCAATTATTTGATATGCTCAATGCAAGAAATGTAGCGTTCAATACCGAAGCAGCAATTCTTTCTTTGGATAAAATGCCATATTTCTCTTTTTTGATGCTCCTATTGCTTGGGTTTTATTACCATAATTGATTACCGGTACAATTTCCTATTGCTTCCTTTTTCCTGAGATTAAAACTACTTTGATGTGTTTGCTAAGATAACCATATGATCTTATGTTGACATGAGTAGCCGTGAAAAAGGATAGCAGCCATATAAAGTGGCTGAGAGTGCTCAAATCAAGAACTTGCAACGATTACCTTTTGAGTTTTGCTTGTGCTATGTAACTTTGCATTGCAAGCAGAGAGCGTAAGTAACCTGTAGGGGTGGTTCAAAAGACTATGTTCTTATCATCCTTATGCCATAACATTGGCATAATTCTAAGTAGTCCTGAATGTCACCACCTATAAATAGTAGAAATATTTTTCTTTGGTTAAGTTTATGCTGCTAGATGATTATACACTGGGCAACCTTAGTCTCACAGCCCCAGTGAAATGACCCTTTGAGATCAGAATCACCTTGCCTTCGGTGTGGCATGATTGCAAGTTAATTTATTTGGAAGTGGTATTTCCAAGCGTATGATTCTCATGTTTCTGACAACTCTGAAGAGTAGAAAACTCTCTGTTGGATAATAAGTAGCATTAAAAATCTTTGCTTCTGTGACTGTGTTGGTGGCAGAGGGCAAAATTGCATACTATATCTGTTTGAGGTGGGAGACATGATTGTGATATGATGAGACTCTGCCTGTGGGACTTAATGATGCTGCCAGATCCAGAGAATGCTCATTGCAGGCTACACGGGACTTTGCGATGTTCATTAGATAGAAGTTGAAATTATGGCTTTTGCTATGGAAGAATGCCTAACAGCTTGGCAGGTACTGCATATTTGAGTCATGCATGATGCATTTCAAGCATGGTTGCTCGCTTATGCAGTGGCTTATAGGTTGATGGTCTCCTTGTATGTATGTTATTTGGGTGGCAGTGATGGGATCCCAAGCTTTTGTATCTGATGCTGCTTTGGCTAAGGACCTTTGCACTAATACGATTCACTCATCATGCTACACTTAATGATGAAGCCATTGATGATATATGTACTCTGATTATTCTTACCTTTTTGGACAAAGAGGACAGGACACCACCATGATATGCATGGTTCACATATCGAAGAATCACTTACAGTTCTAAACTGAATTAGCAGGAAACATTCTTGCCTTGATTTTAGGGATAAGTAACACTAAAATGTACCTTGTTGATTGCCAGCAAAACTGGAAACTCCTGGTCTGCTGTATTGTTTCCTGCACTATTAAACAATGACCAGTCCTACTGAATGAGCTCACTCTAGATCTAAGAAACTGAAACAATAGACAAATAGCAGTTCACTTAAAGAACAGTAGCTATTTTATTTTGATTTGTTTGATAGCCGAATGGTGTCTATAAATTTTGAGATGCTAAGTTAATTTTGAAATGTTGTGCAGAGCACATCAGAAGATGAAGCAAACATTCAGAATGAGGAGGCCTCTGAGGATTATGGTAGACTTGAACATGATTATCAGAAATTTCTTTCGGAATGTGGCATTAGTAAATGGGGATATTGGAGGGGTGGTTCTCCTGGGGCCTGATGGGACCGCTACTATGAATTCTTGGATTCTTATGTACAGAGTTATAGTGATGTTTGCCTTGCTTTTCTCCAATACTTAGCTCAATTATTTTTCATCCGTTTCTTGAACGTGTGATTGGCTAAAATAATAATAATAATAATAATAATAAAGCTTCTGAATTTTAGCTTTTTATTTAAACAAGTCTATCTACTTTATATACCCTTAAATCTTTTAGGCTGTGTTTGAGAGAGAAATTTGTAGGAGGAATTTTATTTATATCAAGAATTTTAAAATTATAAAAATGATTTATTTGTTTAGATAAACATATCGGAGAATTTCAAATTTTATGAGAAATTTTAAAAGAATTTTAATAGCTCAAATTCTTTTATCAAATTTAATTTAAATGCGTGGTTTTTCAAAAGTAATTTTATTTGATTTTATACACATGATCTTACTATAAGATAGAAACTTAAACTTCAAACATTATTTTTATTTAATTATAATATATATTTTTAAAATTTTATTTTATTAAAACTGTTTATATTTTTTTTCAATAAATGGCATCCATATTAAATATTTTTTAATATAATTATTCTTCTTTTATAATTATTTTTTAATTTTTAGAATTCCATTAACCTAATTTTTTACAAATCAATTATTTATCTAAACAACCAGTTACAAATCCTAACATTTTGAATGGATGAAATCTAAAAGCTAACCTTTTAAAAATCTAAAAAAATTTAAAATTTTTCATCCAAATGCAGACTTTTATTCTAATAAAATCTTAACCTTGAATACTTCAAATATATATATATATAAATTTTAACTTCATAGGTTTACTTTTGTATCTAAACATTATGGGATGAATTATATCATTAGTCACTCAATTATTAATGGGTTTCTGTTTTGGTTACTAAATTATAAAAACTTTCAATTTTGTCACTAACGTTTTTTATTATTTTTGTTTTGGTCATTATCTGTTGGGATAGTGGCAAAATTTACCTCTGTACTTTAACAAATCTTTCAATGTGGTCAGTGGCGAAACCATGAGGGCTGGCAGGGGCCTCGCCCTCCTAAAATGGAAAATTTTTCATTTAGGCCATTTATAATTTTTAAAATTTTAAATTAATAATAGTAAAACTGTACTTTAGCCCCTAAAATAATAAAATTTTTATTTAATCCTTTAAAATTTATAAAAATATAGATAACGGTGAAATTACATTTTTACTATAATAAAAATATATAATTTAATTTCGGCCCTCCTAAAAATATTTTTTAACTCCGCCACTAAATGTAGTTCCTCTATTTTTAATTTGTCCAATTTGGTACCTATATTTATGTTTCGTATATCGTTATGGTAGTCTAATCTACTAGTGTTAACTTCTGACACTAGATGACAAGTGAAAAAGCAAAAAAACTTAAATAATTAGAAAAGAGGGACTTGGAGTTCAATAACCATTAGTATTTTTTTAGTCCAATGTATTGTCAATTTAGATTAACACATAAATGTCTCTACTCCACCAAGACAAGTTATCTCCCTCTTTTGGACTTAAGACGACAAAATAATCCTAACATAGCTAATTTTTCACCGTGACTCCATGAATTATATACTTTGATTTTAGATTACCAACTAACATAAATCGTTTTCTGTGATACAATTTCTTATTAGTTCAACATAGTAAGCCATGCATGACGCGCGTATAAGCATAGAAATAATGAATGAGGTTAGAATAAAATTTCAATTTGGTTTTCATAGATGAAACATGGTAGATTTGTTTGAATTTTGCAGCAATTGTAGGTGTAACAGAAACTCTTTTGAAGTCATGGGGAATAAATTTAGTTAATTGCAAATTCTTGTGCTTGTGGGTTTCCTTTTAATACTCAGAATAATGTCTGGATGATAGCAGTTCATAATGGTTCAGGACAGAGATGGAACTTGTTTCATTCCTCACATAAATTAATCACTATTTGGATGTTTCACTATATTTCCATATTTCACAAAGTATTTTTAGATAGCTCTTAAATTGAAAGACTGCTAGGATATCTCATTTTTATTTTTTTATGGAAATATTATTTTTAATTTCTTTAAAGCTTTTTGAATTTTTAGAACCATGTGTAAAGTTGAAAATTAAATTTATTGAATTTTTTTAAAATTAAAACTAAATTGATAGAATTTATAAACATTTTATTAAAATTCACTAACATAAAAAATTTCTAACTGAATAATTGAAAATGTAATTTACGTTCAATGAATAAATTTTACTTGAGGTATCTTATAAATAGTTAAGGTAAATCATAGTGTAGTATAACAAAATTATATAAATTCTAAGATATTCATATAGTATGTTATTTTTATTGCATTCCTCAACACTTCAATTTTGAAATTTGACTGAATGAAATTATCATCTGTTTCTCCCTCAATTACAATAAAATTGAAACGGGACAATGATGTCTCAACTGAAAATGATAGTTACAATTCAGCAGACATCTTTCGAATAATGATTTAATTACAAAAAGGAATAGTTTATAAACCTAATCAATTTAACTCTTGTTTTGTTTTTCATAAAGAAAACCAGCATAAGACTATTACATCAATCTATTAAAGTTGGGGGGTTCTTCAAACAGTTGTAATTTTCAATTACTAATTACAACACACTTAGTCATATAATCTGCAATCCCATTATACTCCATTGGGATGTGAATCATTCTTACTTCCCACTTCCAATGCAAAAGCCTTAACTCAACCAAGTTACTATTAGCGTCATCACCTGCTAATAGTAACTTTACTAATAAAACATTATCACATTCCACCTCAATCCTCCTAAACCCCTTTTCCCAAGCTATAAAAAGGCGTTCCACCATCGCTCTAGCCTCAATTTTGAAAACAACATCCTTACCCAAAAGCATCATGTAACCACACAACCATTCAGCATTATAGTCTTGAAATACACCTCCAATGGACGCATGAGAACCATTATGTGACACTGCCCCATCCGAATTAAGTTTTATCCAATCCCTCCCTGGACAAGACCAATTCAATAAAGATCGCGTGGAACTAGGATGTTCTAATTTCAGATTTGTCTCTACATAACTCCTCACCCATGTATAACCTATATCCAAAAGTGCTTAAGTACAACTATGATTGTTAGAAAAAACAAAAGAATTTCTGTTTTTCCAAAGGAACCAACATAAGATTGAGAACATAGTTTGCCAATCAATATCAATGTTACCACAACTCCCTTTATTCTGTAAATTCTATAAGAGCCATTCATTGAACGGCAAGGAGAAGAAAACATCATAAACTTGCCTCGAAATCACAACAAGCCATATTGTTTTAGAAAAAGCACAATCCCGAATTGCATGGACCTTCGTTTTCAAAAAACTGCTACATCTAGGACAAGCACCATCGTTAGTCATATGTCTTCGAACTCTTTCACAATTTATTAATAGTTGATTCTTCCACATAATCATTAGAAACACTAACCTTTTGAGATGCCTTCGCTTTCCATACCAAATTCCAAACAGCAGATGATTTAGTGTCTTCAACAAAGACCAAAATCCTATAAGTTTTAGCAGTAGAAAACACATCTTTCCTCATCCATTTCCAAGCTAGGCAATCCTAACCCGCTTCAGATGTTGAAGGCACTATGCCTGAAATGTGCAAAATAATGTGACCCTATACAACACACTATGACAACTCCAATCCCAACTTCCATTCTTTGATACCATGTCGCAAACTTGCAAGGTTCATCCAACTACCCAGGACCTATATAGAAGTCATTTAAAGAACCCACCTTCCTAAGACACATATCATTCCAAAAGTTCGATAGATGACCATCTTCAACGAACCAGTATACATTAGCAATAATTTCTGGCCAGCACTTCATAAAAGACCTCCATATGAAAGAACAATTACTTTTGGAAATAGAGCCTGAAAGTAAACCTTGTATGTTGTATTGACTCCAAAACACTTTAACCTACAGAATCTATATTTGAAAGAAACTGAAAACTAAGCTTTAATAAGAAAACGTTGTTTTGATCTTCTAGATTTCTTAGGCCCAAACCTCCAGAATCCAGTGGACGACAACACTCCATGATAATAAAGCAGGTTCCCTTGACCCTGAACTAGCTCCCCAAATGAGGTTATGGGCAATATTCTCAATCTCTTTACACACGGAGATAGGGATACGCATTGTACACATAAAATAATTTGGAATAGCTAAGAGAACGGACCTTGCTAAAGTTATATGACCAGCTAAAGACAATTTTATCGCAACCTATCCAGAAAATTTCCTCTATATTTTGTTCACAACAAAATCGAACGTTTTCACTGTAACTCTATTATGCAATAGCGGTAACCCTAGATAGATACCAAGATCCTCCACCTGATTAAAACCCATCTAAATACATATAGTCTTCGCAATGTTGTTAAGAGTATTAGGAGAAAAAACACTTTTGATTTACTTCTAATCACTTTTTGACTAGAAAAATGACTAAAAAGTGTCCAAAATAACATTCACAATATCTGCTTAACCCCTACTCGCTTCACAAGATGGCATTAAATCATCAGCAAAGAACAAGTGAGATAAGGTTAGACCTCTCCGTGAAAGAAACAACGGTTTCCACTAGCCTTGTTCCACCGCCTCCCCAACAAGATTCCTCAATCTCTCCATACACAACATAAAAAGATAAAGAGATAGTGGACCTCTCTACCTTATTCCTTGCGTAGACTGAAAAGACTCTGTAACAGATCCATTCCAAAGAACTTGAAGTGTCGAAAAGGAAACATAGTCTAAATCACATCAACTAAAAGCTGAGGAAACCAGGCTTCAGAAGGTGTGTCCTTTAGAAAATCCCACCTGATTCTATTGTAAGCCTTTTCCAAATCAATTTTTAGCACCATCCCATATATGTTACCTTTAAAACCCTTTAGCAAATGCACAACTTCTTGTGCCATGACTATGTTTTATGTAATATTCCTGCCTGGGATAAATCTTAATTGGTTCTGACAAATTAGCTTAACCATTAAAGGTCGTAATCTATTAACAGTGGTCTTAGTAATAAATTTATAAAGAACTATACAAAAACTTATCGGACAAAATTGATAAATTCTTTCCAGACTTTGGACCTTAAGCAGTAGTACCAACAAAGTTTTGTTCAGATTCGGATCTAACAACCTCCCAATGTTTGCCTAACTAGCGAACAGACCAAAGGCCCAACAATATCCCATTGAGATTGAAAAAACCTCGCCTGAAACCCATCCACCCCAGTGTTTTCAGTGAAGACATACAAAAGACTGCCCTACGAACCTCATCGTCAGAAACCATTAATAGTAGATCCCCTTTCTCTTCGGACTGTAGTAAAGGAAATTTACCACGACATGGAAACACGCCACTAACTGAATAATCCACTGTGTAAAGATCTCTGTAAAAATTTACAACATGATGCTTCAACTCATCATCATCAAAGCACCAATCACCACTCTAAATGATAAGCCCTTCTATCTTGTTTATTTTCTGCCTAGCCAATGTATGACTATGAAAACAACTCGTATTCCTATCCCCATTCTTTAGCCAAACTAATCTAGATTTTTGACACCACAGTAACTCCTCATGCTTTAACACTTCTTCAATTTCCCATTGAAGCTCAAGTTCATTAGAGTGGAGTCATGGAGAATTGTGCCACTCCAAGACTCTTTGCACTCTTCCCAACTCTGAAATCAACCTTCTTTTACGCACAAAAATGTTACTGTAAACACGCTTATTCCACTCCTGAAATACTTACTGAAAATGCTCCAAATTCTTATTAATTGCCTGCTTATTGTTCTAATTACCACTCACTAGTTGTTGAAAATTTGCATGAAGCATCCAACTAGCAATACAACGAAATGGCTTGACACCCCTACTCACCTTCAGTCTAAGCGTGATGAAAATCGACCGATGATCTGATTTCAATCCATGAAGGTTCCTAACAGAATAATCAGGTGCAAAAGAATCCCAATCTAAATTACAATTGTCCTATCCAGTCTTTGAGAAAAGTTCTCTCGACTCCATGTAAATTGCGTTCCACTAGCTCCTAAATTTCGCAATCCATTTCTAAATAAAAGCTCACCGGAACCATCTGTATCCAATTCTTGAAATAAGTACACCACCCACCCTTTCAGAGCTATCAATAATCGAATTAAAATCCCCAGCCAAGATCCAAGGACCAACTATTGATTTCGCCAAAGAATTCAACAACTTTCAAAGCTTCCTTCTTGTTGTTAAATGAGGGCTAGCGTAAACAGTTGAACAAATAAAACTATCAGGACCTTGCTTACTACGAATCCTCAAATGAATCATATAACAATGAATTTCCAAAATATCTACCAGAATATTCTCATTCCAACATAACCAAATTCCACTAGCAAACCGATTAGCCTCAACCTTAAGAGAATTAGGATACCCAAGTTTTGCAATAATACCATCGACCCTAGCTCTACTAACCCGCGTTTCAAACGAACAAATCAAATCCGAAAAAAAATCCTTCTTATACTCATTCATAACATTATGGAAACGGGGATGTCCGGCTCCTTGGCAATTCCAAAAGAATATTTTTCTGTCCATAAAAAAATAAATAAATACATAAGATAACCCCAGAAACGACCAACAATTTAGCAACTAACCTTATCTCCACCGTCACTCTCACCATCCATAATTTTTTCCACAAATGGGACGTTATCTTCCATAGGAGCGCCATTAGGACCTTGTTCAAGACCATGAACCAAACCCTTCATTGTTGCTTCTAAGTTCACTGTGTCGTTCGAAAACCATTCACAACAATATCCGGTGGCTTATCATGTTGTCCATTCCCAATATCTCAAATTTTTGGTATCTTAATTTGAGCAGCCCTACTTGATTCCCAAAAATTAAACACCCTATTCTCCTTCCCTTTATCCACCTTAGAAATTTTCCTCTCCACAACATGCACAACCTTATGCTTGTCATTGTCCAATTTAGAAGTAACACAGACGGGTTGGACAGATAACTCATGGTCCACACCCATTTTTGCTCCCATCTTTGGATCATCATCAAAAGCTATTTGGTCATCAATTGTCATAAAGTTCAATTTTCCATTAGTAGGCTTCAAGGCCTTAAAACCTTTCTTCGGCCCAATCCCAACCATGGGTCCCTTTCCTTTAGCCCGCTAGCCTAATTTAAGGTTCTTAGAAAACCCATTTGATTTTTTAAACCCAAAATTCTCCACCATTCTAATCGCCTTCTCCTGGTTCTTTATCTCCCCAAACTGTTCAACATTCTTTCTCCCATTACCCTCACCGAAAATCACACCCTCATTCCCTCCAAATGCACTTACATCATCTTTCCCATTAATCACACCATGAATCTTATCCTCATCTCTTCCAAATGGCTCCTCTTTCACTTGTCGTTGAATCCCAAATTTCTCTTGAATATATTTGGCCATCACATATTCTTCGTCCGACGATTAAACTTTGATCCCTATACCCAGATTCGCACCATGTCCATAGCGCTCACACTTGAAGCAGACATCCGGTAAGGACTCATACTCAACCCGTTGCAGCTGTCCATTAATCCTCACCTCCGACACCAACGACTTTCTCAAGTCAACACAAACCGCAAGCTGTGCGAAACATCCTCGACAAGCATAGTCCGTATGGATATCAAGTTTCATAACTGATACAACGGTTTGACCAATCTCCTTAAGAAGACAACTCGAATAGAAACTCTCAAGAAAACCTGGTAGTCTGATCCACATAACCTGAAAGGTGATTTCATTCTGGGTAGTTGAAAAATCCGACGACCACGGTCGAATGGACAGATAATTACCGAATATTACCCATAGCCCCCCCAACCAGCACTTTATTATAGTCTTCCTCCTCGTGGAAACGAACCAAGAAAAAATCATTCTCCGAGTACATCAACTGGATCGGGCCCCTTGGGTTCCACATATGAGAAACCGTATTCAACAATGCATTAAAACCAATATTCTTCCCTAACAATTTGACTATTATTGTTTTAGCCATCCTATGCTCAATATACTTTTGAACATGATAAAAAAACGTTATTGACGGAACTCGTTCAACCACTTCCGTGACAACGTTCCGATGATGCTCCTATAAGCGTAGACTTATGCGAAACCTTGGGTAAATCAAAACCTTGAATCTTTTGCCCATTCCTATCCGCCTTTGGATCTTCCGATTTCGGTGGCAGATCCGATCTGGTATGAACCTTCTTAGATGCCCGACCGACACCACTATTCAACCTGAAATAATTAACACCCATCGTGAACTCAACCATAGGCAATGTTTTTATCATAAATTTTTTTGGTTAACCTTATTTAATTGAACTCTATTTTTAAAAACTTACTTTAAAATATAATAAATTTTTATATATCAACGTAGAAATATACAATTTTGAAAATAGAAATGGACCTCTGATTCATCTAATTCAATTTACAATAAAGATTTGGTATGTCATCTAAAGCAATGAATGCAACTACGCTTCAATTCACATTACTGGATTCTCATATGTTAGAAGTTTTTTTTTAATTAAATCTAAGATGTTTCTATATCCAAAATTTAGGTTCGGTTTTGATTCAACTAATTGGATTTCTATTTTTTTTTCATCTACCAAACTCAAGAAATATCAAATTTGTGATATAGTAGAATAAATTTAGGGTTAATAATCTCACATTTAATGTAAGATTCTAATATAACATTTATTATATTACTTGTAGGTAATCTAACACTCCCAACAATGCTAAGACTTTGAAATATAGTGAGTAATTTCAATATTACTTAACCATAGATTTTAGGGAAAAAGTTTAATTTAGGACAAAGTTATCCTTCTTTTTATAATATTGGTCATTTACACCCTTTAGTTTAAATCAGAGTAACAGATTAAGATCCTAGCCCTGTCTAAAATAATTTCAACTTCTTTACTAATAAATATAAAATGTTAAATTTCATCCATCAAATATATTAACTAAATAAATCATTGTGAATAATGTAAAATATTATTATACTAATATTCCGTAGAGTGAAGTCTCATAGTAATATTAAAACTCCAAAATAAAATTATTAAGCTCCCCCAATACAATTATTACTCTCTGTTTTTCTTTGTTACTAAAGAAGAAAAAAAAAATAGAATACTAAAAAAACAAATAAAATTGCTATAACTTTATAAACATAGATCTCAATGATAAGGCATTAAAACTGAAAATTGTGTCGGATAAAACTGAGAATCGAAAAGGGAAAAAAATATATATATATATATATCATCACTTCCAAATCCTTGTTGGGAGGCTCGAAATTGAAAGAATCAAGGACAAAAGGGTCTTCCAGAGCGAGCCCTGTGACTGGGAATGGTGAAATGCCTTAGTAATCCTTGTTGCTCCCTCAAATACCCTTCACAAAGAAAAGCCATTGAGAACTTATCTTCAACAACTCTGTTCACATCATGCACAAACACATCAGTCTCCCCTTCTTCTCTATTCCTAGCCATCAGCCCTGCAGTGTAGATGGCATTCATTCTCCCAGGGGCTTCATCATGGAACCCAGTTGGGGCATCAACCATTATCAGATCCCATTCTATGTCATATATCTCGTTTGGGAACCCTTTGAGAGCTAAGTCACATTTGGAGAATCTAGGATCACCCACCACTTTGCACTCCTCCTTCATTCCCGTCTTTAGCAGATCATCTGCTTGGTGGACTTTGGTTACATACTCAACATGGTACGATTCCAAACTGGGAAGTTTTTGCTTGATCTGTTCGATCCATGCCTTGTCTTCTTCTAGGAAAACGGTACGACCACCATGGTTAAGACCTGCCCACATCAGACTGTCATGTCCTAACCCGAATACCAAGAAGTTGCAAGGGGCTTTCTTCTCTAAAACTCTAGCGGAAACCGAGATTTCCTTGAGGGTTTGTTGTGGGGTGATGTTGGTGGTGGCATAGTGGATGAGGGCATTGGCTAGAGAAGGTGGAGTTTTGGTGCATGTTGGGGTCAAGGGAAGGGATGGGCAATCTAGTGGGGATGGTTCACTGTCGTCGACAGGGTGTGTGGAGTTGGAGAGATGGGATTGTGAAATGGGGGATTTGGAAAAGGAAGAGGTGGTGGTAATGAGAAGGAAGACGAAGAGAACAACAGAAGCACAGATGAGGATGAGCTTGGTGTTGAAAGGGGAATGAGGTTTGGAGTAGGACCTCATTGTTGTTTGTTGCCTTCAATTTCCTTTCCAGGCCTTACCTAAATGCAAATTTTGTTTTTCTTTGCAAGGGAAAGGGAAAGGGAAAGGAGACGCACAACACAAGGAAAAGGTAATGTGAGTTTGGAGTTATTATATATGGGTGTATGTATGATGATGATGTTTTCATCTTATATTTTAGCATATACGAATGAGATTGAAGAGGTGAGTCGACACATCTACAACCTTCTTTATCTATTTTCACACTAAAATTTAATTCCAATTTTAGATTGTTTAAAAATCTAAACATTTAGCAAAATTTATATAAATCTTTAACTGAAATTATATATAAACTAGTTTTTATTTGTATTAATTATAAAATGTTAAAGTTATCTGTAAAAATTGTTTAAAAAAATGTGTACACTTTCACAAAAAATATAAAAAATATATTCTAAATATTGTGTAAAACTATGTATATTGTACGAAATTAAATATATTTTTTTAATACTGTAAAAATAATGTGTATTGTACACTATAAATAATTTAAAATGTGGGGTGTACCTTGCATTTATCAGATATATTGCAAACACCTTAGACGATAATTGACAAGCAACTGAAGGAGGGTCAAAACAAGCTTGATATCAGGACGACGTGACGAGGAGAGTTGAGACGTCACGACGATTCCTGATGTTATGCAGCCATGTTTTATACAGCTCAACAATACTTCTTTTCTTCCAAGTGGACTTTGATTACTTCAAGGTTATTTTAGTCGTTTTAGCCCTTAGCATGAGTCTATTTAAAAGATATTTGTAAACTTGATTTAGATATGCGAATCAGCAATAGCTTTTCTTTTGAGGGTGACAAGATGTAGTCACAGATAAGTTTTGGTGAGAATTTTCGTGGTAATTATGGAGAGAATTTTGTTTCTGAGTTATGGAAAAATAGTAGATTAAACCATAAATCGCCACGTGTCATCATTTAATTGGTCTATTAATTTATTTTAACGGACAACGTGGTAAATGATAAAAACTGTTAATCGAAAGACTTAATTGATTATTTTAATTAACGACAAGAATTTAATTAGGTATTTTTTAAAATATTTCTTAATGATTTTTTTTGACATATAAGCAATATTTAAAAGAATAAAACTAATTTTGAGAGGCGAAACCCTAAAGCACTCCTAATGTTGTCCCCATTGATACAGTTACCAAAACGGATATAAACAAACCAAAACTTGATATCAATTTAAAAATGATGTACCACACAATATTGATAGTCTGCCAACCAGAGTATTTTGAAAATAAAAAATAAAAATGTAATTGATTTTATTTATTAATATCAGCTCTAAAATTTTAATTAATACTAATAAGGTGATTGCTTAGTTTTGATTTAAGGATTAAGTGAAATTAATTATTCACTAAATTTTTTATAATAAAATAGTAGTAGTATTATAGGGTTTTTTATCTTTTAAAATACATATTAAAAAAATTAAGCATTCTTTAAAAAACTTTATAAATCCATTATTAAAATAAATAAAAAAACAAACTGATTACAACAAGAGATATGAGTTTAATTAAGAAAATTGAATTCTTAATCTCCCTCATTAGTGCAACTATAAGATTTGATACATTTATTATAAACGCAAAACTGACAAAAAAGTATAAATAGGATAGAAATAGATGAATTGATTTGGAGTTGGAGTAGAAGGAAAGGAGGGTGGTTATGATGGAGATGGGAAATCTACTAAGCTTGCTGTTGGTGTTGGGTGCATGGTTGGTAGGCTTGCTAACGTGGTGGGTTCAATAATTCAATTCATTTTACTATTTTATAAGGAAGTTGTGAAGTTGTTGTAGGGGTTGATGTTACAATCATGTGTAATTTTTTATACATAATTATTTGGCGAATTAGTTGTATACTTCTTTTTAGTTTCCCAAAGGAAAATTATGTTGTTAGTTGTTCATTGATATTTAAATAAATAAAGGTAGTAATCAATTATTGATAATTTTTTTCTCAAAAATAAAAATAATTTTAATAAATTTAACTTGGTATCAATAAAAATGATAATTTTTTTCTCAAAAATAAAAAGAAAAAAAAATTAGTTGATAGTTTTTTAAATTGGTATAATAGTAATTTTAACTTTTGACATTTATATATCGTGTCAATTTGGTATTTTTTCTAAAAAAATTAACTCTCAACATTTACATAATATGTAATTTGAGCTTTCCTAGTTTTGCTTTTCTCTATGATATTGAGAGTTAATTTTAAACGAATGAGAATAGATGAAAATTATCTTAGATTTTTTTGTATTTCTATTTTTGGTATATTTTCGATCAAATTTAGTTGATAAAATTATTATGTTTTAGCTTTTTAGATGGAAGGGTCATAAAGAAAAGCAAAAGTGCAAAACAAAAAAAGATCAAATTACACAATGTGTAAACATTGAGGGTTAAATTTTTAATAATAACGCTAAATTAACACAATGTACAAATATTTAGTGTTTATGCCAATTTTAAAAACTACCACATTTCTTTCCATTAGCAATTTAACGGTTGATGATAAAAAAGAAGAAAATAAAATTGAATAGTTGGATAATCATTAGCCATTAGTCGATAGTCATGGGATCCTTGTCACAATGTAACTGGATAAGAAAGACTACTTGATAGGTGACATTATGGCAAGGTGCCATGACATGCGTTGGGATGTAATAGATGTGATAAGAGGAGTCATCATTAGATATTTTGCAAGATACAAGTTATCACTTAAGTAGAAAGACCTTCAAATTAAAGGTGATCAAGAGCTAGATTTGGATTGGGCCTATATATTATATAAATATACTTTAAGTTTTCTCAAACATGGTATGACTTGAAATATGAGTTTAATTTTGTTTAAGTCAGCCTATATTTGTAAGTTATTAATTAAGCTTATTTTAAGCTCGCTTATATTTTTTAAAAAATACATTTATTTTAATTTAATATTGAATTTTTATACAACTCTTATTAAAAATTAAATCTAGATAACATATAACTTATATTTTTATTCATCAACTTCATAATAACTAAAAATCTACTAAAGCTTATCAAGATTCGTTTGTCGTCCTGACACTTTTTTTAGTGTTCTTTCAAATTTTTGAGTCTTCGTTGTTTCTTTTGGTTTTTTTAATGTCGTTTCTTTTACAGTTTTTTCACTGGTGTCTTTTCGTTGTATTTTTGGTGGACTTGTGACCAAATAATATGGAAAGGGGCATGGAAAATTTGAGAATTGATGATGGGGAAGAAGATGGATGGAATATTAATGGAGATGAAGAATTTCAAAAATCGGCTTATAAACTGTGTCTTATGGGTTGTTGTTTGACTGCTAGTGTGGTTTATTTTCCGGCTTTGAAGAATACAATGGCAAATCTTTGACATCCTTTGAGAGGGGTAAAAATCTTAGATCTAAGGGAAAAATTCTACCTATTCAAATTTTTCCACGAGATGGATATTGAGCAAGGGGAAAATGGAACCCCATGGACTTTTAACAACCATTTGTTGATCATTCATTAGTTGAAGGAAGATGAGGATTCAATGCATATTCCTTCAGTGTTTACGAATTTCTAGGTTCAAGTGCACAACCAACTGCCAGGTTTTTTTGGGAATTGGTGGCTAGGCAATTTAGAAATTTTATTAGCAAATTTATTGAATATGATATGAAGCAAGGGACAGGTGTGATGAAGAATTTCTTTAGGATACGGTACAATTAGACATTCGAAATCCCCTGAAGAGGAAGAAGAAGCTAATTATTTTCTCGATAAGGTACACGTACGTTAATTTTAAATATGTGAAATTAACATTATTTTACTTCATTTTTTGTGTATTAGGCCATGTTGATAGTTTTTGTACCGTCCGACTTAATCATGGAGGAAATGATATGTTGCTGGGATGAGATCTTTCCTTGTGGGCATTGCCAATATGGGTTTTCATCGGAAGTAGTGTTTGGCTTCAGGAGGACGACGAGGGTGGATTTTACAATGCTACAATGAAAAAGAGGAATTTGAATAGCAATCTCGGGATAGACAAGATTAGAGATAATTGCCAAAAGATTAATCCTATTTTAGGATTTAATTTTGAAGGCTTATCTCCTCAAAAAGATTTTGATTAGGACGAATAATCCAGTAGGTTGGGCTCAACCTCTATAGAACATGATTATGAAAAAAACCACTACAAATAAGGGAAGGAAAGAAAAGGCCTAGATCTGAACACATAAACTCTAAAGTTTGAGTTCTTAGAATCGACCGAGTAATCATGATGAAGGTGAAGACGTGCAAGTTTTACAGATACAGGTGGCTGTGTAACATCTCGTTTTAAGTGATGTCAAAAATAGTGGTTTCGGGACCACAATTTTGACAAATAAATTATTATTATTATTTTATTTATTTAACGTTGAAAGGATTATATTAAGGTTGTATAAAAGATTTGTTAAAAAATTTTAAGGTTTACATTGTTAATTAAGTGAAAAGGACTAAATCGTAAAAGGTAAAAAGTTGAGTTCTATTAGTTAAAGGGGTCAAATTGTTATGAAACCTTACACCAAAGGACTTTAATGGTAAATATACTAATTAATGAATTAGTGGATGTTTATGGATAGGTTTTAATGAAATTTTAATAGTTTTAAAAAGTTAATATGGTAATTTGGTAAATAAAAGGAAAAAAAAAGAGTAAGTAATTAAAACATAAAAAAAAAGATGATATCTTCTTCATTTAATCTCAAACCCTAAAAATAGTCATTGGAGAAGAGGTATTGTTCAGTCAAGCTTATTTTCTTGCATGTAAGTTATTCCAAGTCTCGTTTTTAATGATTTTTATGTTTTTGAGTTTGTTTTAGCTTAATCTAGCTAGCTCGGGGGTTAATTTGAAAAAATATTAAAGTTTGAGGGACTTGACATGGATTTTTTAAATTATTTTTTATGTTAGTTGATAGATTATGAATCTTTGTTGAAAAATAAACAAGTTTTGTTAAGTGATTTTTGGTGAAATTACATTTAGGGATTAAATTGTTAAAAGTATAAATTTATGGGTTAAATTGTGAAATTTTGATAATTATAGGTTGTTTCAAGGTCCCTTGTAACAATGGTTAACATGGATTTAGGTTAAAATGAGTTATATTCAAGTTATGAGCTTAAGGACTAAACTGTGAAAAGGTAAAATGTTAGGGGCAAATTTGTAATTTTTCATAAATATGAATTATGGACTGAATTGAATTCTAGAAGTACTTAATTTAATGAAACTATTTATTTAGATCAAGATAAAATACATTCAGACTTAAATCGAGGAAAAGCTAAAGCTTAGGACTAGATTAACTATACTACTACGCCCTAGTTGTCAACGTAAGTTTGTATGAACTGTAATCGCTTTAATGTTACCTAAATAGAATGTTTACTATGTTGTTTTAATACAAATGAAACTATATATATATGTATTCATGCTATGATGAATTAGCGAATATTGAATCCCAGTTGAACCTTAAGAATTCTTAGGATACAAATGACATGTCATTAGGGATTTCATGTTTTGGGTGCTAGTCTTGAATGTCCTATCGATGGTTAACGTACTGCATTTGTTGCGGGTTCTCTACAGCTCATGTGAGCAGCATTATGTAGCTTACATTCTGACTCACAGCTCATGTGAGCAGGCCCATTTCACAGCTTGTATGAGTATTAATGTAAAGGAAAGGTTACGATTATATGTAAAGGCACACTATGTGTGAGGTTTCCTGAGTATCTGATGTAATTTTAGATGGTTCAACGGGTAAGAAAAGGGAACATAATGGTAAGTATGTAAATGGATTGAATCATGACTTCATGAAATGATTTATGAACTAAATGATGATAGTACATATAGAAATTTACATATCTTATGGTTAATTTCATTTATATCATGGATAAGTATACTAACATATGAGTTGGTGATGTTTTTAGGCTTTTACTGAGCTTATGGCATTGGTGATGAATTATGTTTAATCGTTAAATTGTATAAATGGCATGGTAAGTTATGTTTTACTTTATACAAGCTTACTAAGCACTCATTTCTTACATAGTTTCTTTTCTTTATTTTATAGATTCTTACAACCAAGGCACATGGGCGTGTCTTGTAGCCGTGTGAGCAAGTCAGTGTATATGCCCTATTTTGACACGGTCTAGACACACGGGCGTGTTTGAAGCTGTGTGAGGCACACAACCTATTCACACGGGCATTTGGCCTGTATTACTTTGAGAAATGTTTAAGTTTTGGAAAAATTTTGTACGAGCTCGGTTTAGTTCCGACCCTTTTCTGATGTATGTTTAAGGTCTCGAGAACCTAAATAAGAGACATTAAGTTGATGTTTGATCTTTGATGCTATGATGTTTACGATATGAATGTTAAACGTTTCTATTTGTCTGGTAATGCCTTTAACCCTAGTCCGACGATGGATACGGGTTAGGGGTGTTACAAAACCGAACTGGACATGTGGGCCCACACAGGTAGTCCACATGGGCATGTGAAATTTAAGCTAGGCCGTGTGATCTACACGGGCGAAGGCCAATCTAGGTGTGTGGGCCCACACAGGCTTGTGGGCCTTTTTAGCTAAAATTTTTCCTCGGGTTTTGCTGGTTGGCCAAGACTACTGTGAACCTACTGTAGGGTCGGTAAGTACTACTTAGACCTTAAATCGTGTGATCTGAACATACAATGTATGTATTGAGCATGTTAAATTTATTGTGTTTGCTGATCTGTATGTATGACTAATAACTGAATATTAGCATGTAAGCATGTATTTAAATATATCTGTATTGAGCATGTTTAGATGCATCTGCATTGGGATGGGATGATTGATTATTAGAGGAAGTGTACTGAAAGGCTTTCATGCCTATTATCTGGCAACTCAGCTACAGTATTACTGATATGTGCCTCATTCGGTACGACTTGGTGTGTAAGGCTGGGTAGGTGTTTTAAACCCCACATGGTGTGTAGGAATGGTCAGAGATGGTGTGTAGAGGCTAGTGGGTAGGATACTGATTTCTATTGCTGTATGCATACTGTATCTGAGAGGGCTAAGACCCTAATTTATATCTGAAACTGTATCTGAATGGGCTAAGGCCTAAACTGTATCTGAATCTGAAATGGGCTTAGGCCTCAAACTGCATTTGGCTGCTAATTGTTATTTGACTATATACATGATTTCTGTAGGGATTATGCACTTAGTTTAAGTAAACTCACCCTTTTTTTTGTTTTATTTGTATAGGTAATCCCTAGACTTAGACAGATCTGCGCGGCGGAGGACGCAATGGTGATCACATGTCTATTGAGCTGCTTTAATTTTATTCATGGTTTCAATTCCCTATTTTGGATGTAATTTGGGACTTTTGGACTGTTTACCATTATTTTGGATTTAACTATTTTTATGGACTTTTAAACTGTAAAACTCAATGAAAACTCGGTTTAGTTAAAAACAACATTTTTTGTAAATACAAATGATTTTCTTTAATTATCATGATTTTAAAAGCTTTTGCTATATAATATTTTTTTTAAATCGAATCAAATTAAGGAGAAAATAATTTTGAAATAGACGAGAGATAAATAAAACCTAATAAATGAAAACAGTTTTAACTTGATAAATTCGATTTCAAATCCCATTTCATTTGACATCTCCAGATTCAGCCATAACGTCTAGGCCGATTAGGGGTGTTACATTTAGTGGTATCAGAGTCAAGTTGCCAAACTCGGCTGTGGATTTTGGGTTTTAAGACTTGGTTTTAAAGAACTGATTTTCAAATTATTTTTGAAATGATTTGACTGGGAATGTAGTACACCGAGTCTCTGGCACTAATCCTGTAAGTATTCTGATAAACTGCTATGATAATATAGAGTCTATTTTAAAACACTTAGTTAGTGTATACTGAAACTGATAGAGACTATACTTGCGTAAAACAAAATCTAAATTTATGATACTGCTTTGCATAAAACATCTATTAATAAATACTGAAACTGTAACTGATTCATAAAATTCATAATACAGACAAATCCGAATAGACATGAGAGCACGAGGTATCCATGGACGTGGTACTAGAGGCCGAGGTAGAGGCCGTAGGGGGGCTTGAGCTGAGTCTTCTTCTTTGGGAAGCATGCCGGACCTGGATACAAGTGAGACCCCGGTGTCACCTGCTATTGAGACTGGGTCTCAAGATCACATAGCTGGGGATGACGCATTGTCCCAGGCTATGTTGAGGATACTGGAGAGGGTCGCTAGGCCCAACACTGGATCTGGAGGCCGAGGGTCGGTTACGGAATGACTCAGGCCCAATAGAGTTGAACTTTTTAGAGGTGTCATTGGAGTCGCCCCTAATGTGGCTAAGTACTGGATAGAGGCTACTGAGAGGACAATGGACAATTTAGACTGTACCCCTGAGCAGAAATTGAAGGGTGTAGTCTCATTACTTCACGATGAGGCCTATTAGCAGTGGCTAATTGTTAAGGAAGGCACACAGTTCGATCGTCTGTCTTGGGAATTCTTTAAGTCTGCCTTTTAAGGGAAGTATGTGAGAGCAAGTTACATCGATGCTCGTAGGTGTGAGTTTCTGAACCTCACGCAGGGTGACCGATCAGTGGCCGAGTATGAGGCCTAATTCCTAAGACTGAGCCGCTATGCGTGAGGTATGGTGGCGTCTAAATATGAGAGATGTGCCTGTTCTGAGGACGGCCTTAGAGATAATCTGAGGGTACTGATATCTCTGTAGAGGGAGCAAGAGTTCTCCGTTCTGGTAGAGAAGGCGAAGATCGCCGAAGAGGTTAAGCGCGCTGAGCGCCAAAATAGAGACCATGAGAGGGGTAAGACCAAGAAGGATTCAGAGCCCTCTAGTTCGGTATGAAGGCCTAAGAAAAAGGCCAAGACTGATGGGCCGGCTAGAGCTGGGCCCTCTGTTACTCCTACTAGATTGCAGTCGTGTGGAGATTGTGGTAGACGCCATCAAGGTTAGTGTTGGAGGAGGACTGGGGTTGTTTGAGGTGTAGGTCTTTAGAGCACCGCATTCGGGAGTGTCCGCTAAGGGTCGATCAGGTGCAAGCTCCGGGTTCTGGTACTGCACAGCCACAGAGGGTAGTTCAGCAGGCACCGAGGGGTCGTGATCAGGCTAGGGGTACTAACGGTATGGGCCGTGGACAGAGGGCACCATGCAGAGATGCTGGACAGACTGAGGTGAGGCAGCCTACTCTGGTTTATGTACTCGTCATCGAGAGGATAGAGATGCTCCAGACGTCATTAGTGGTATGTTTTTAATTTATGATGTACCTTACTGTGCCTTGATAGACATAGGTTCTATACATTCCTATGTAACTAACATTGTGTCTAGAAAATTAGGGATTTTGGTTGAGAGTATTTCTAGTGAGGTGACTGTATTGAGTCCACTGGGGCAATCAGTTCGAGTTAGCAAACTGTATAGAGATGTTTTGCTAGAGGTTCAAGGGCTGGTATTTCTGGCTAATTGATGGAGCTTCCGTTTGGGGAGTTCGACTTGATTCTGGGGATGGACTGATTAGTCAAACACCGTGTCATTCTGGACTGTGCAACTAAGATGGTCATTTTGAGAACTAAGGGGAATAATAAGGTAGTTATAATTAAATAACGTCGGAAATATTTGGCTAATGTGATCTTTGCAATGGTGGCTGAGAAGCTAGTTTGTAAGGGACGTGAGGTGTTCTTGGCCTATATTAGCATTTCCATTTCTAGGGACTCTACTGTAAAGGACATCAAAACTGTAAGGGATTTTTCAAACAACTTTTCTGATGAGCTATCGGGTTTACCTCCAAATCAGGAAGTGGAATTTGGGATTGAGCTTCTTCCTAGTACAGCTTCGATGTCCATCGCCCTCTATCGTATGGCACCAAAGGAGCTTATAGAGCTTAAGGCTTAACTGTAGGAACTTTTGAACCGTGGTTTTATCCGTCCCAGTGTGTCTCAATGAGGAGCATTGATTCTTTTTGTTAAGAAGAATGATGGGACCATGAGGACGTGTATAAATTATCGACAGTTGAACAAGCTAACCATTAAGAACAAGTATCCACTTTTGAGGATTGATGACTTATTTGATCAGTTCCGAGAGGCTTCTATGTTTTCTAATATCTATATCCATTTAGGGTATCACCAGTTAAGGGTTAAAAAAGTGGATGTGCATAGGACTCGATATGGGCATTATGAGTTTCTAGTTATGCGTTTTGGGTTGACGAATACACCGGCCGCATTTATGGATCTGATGATTCGAGTGTTCCAACCCTATCTAGATCAGTTCATCGTAGTTTTCATTAACGACATCTTGGTATACTCTAAGACTAAAGATAAGCATGATGAGCTCGATGAACATATTAGAGTTGTGCTTCAGATTCTGCGTGAGAAGCAGCTCTATGCTAAATTCAGTAAGTGTGAATTCTGGCTTCGTGAAGTCACTTCGCTAGGGCACGTAGTTTCTACTGAGAGGATTTGAGTTAATCTTCAAAAGATCGAAGCTGTACTGGATTGGAAACAACCTAAGAATGTGTCAAAAATCCGCAGTTTTCTATGTTTGGTGGGTTATTATCGGTAGTTTGTGAAAGGTTTTTTACTGATTGCAACACCCTTAACTAAGTTGCTACGTAAGAGTGTTCTGTTTGTCTGGACTGATGTGCAGCAGGAGAGCTTCGAGAAGCTCAAGACTGTTCTAACTTAGGCTCATGTTCAGACATAGCCTGAACCTAGGAAGGAGTTTGTGGTTTACAATGACACGTCGTATGTGGGTTGGGTTGTGTTCTGATGCAGGATGGTAAGGTTGTGGCATATGTGTCTCATCATCTCAAGATGCATAAGGTAAACTATTCGACGTATGATTTGGAATTGGCCGCCGTAGTTTTTGTTTTGAAAATTTAGAGGCACTATCTGTACGGTGAGAAGTACACTATCTACACTTATCACAAAAAGCCTCAAGTACCTCCTGACTCAGAAGAAGTTGAATCTTAGGCAGCGTAGATGGATTGAGCTACTTAAGGACTATGACTATACTATTGAGTTCCATCCTGACAAGGCCAATGTGGTGGCCGATGCGTTGGGCTATAGGGCAATGACTGATTTGAGAGCAATGTTCGCTCGACTTTGTTTGTTCAATGATGGAAGTTTTTTGGCTGAGCTACAGGTTAAACCAACTTGGATAGAACAGATTCGGGATAGGTAGATAGAGGATAAATTGTTGGGTCTTTGGTTCTGTCGGGTTGAGAGTGGCAACACTATGGACTTTGGGCTAAATAGTGATAGGGTATTCTATTTCCGTGGTCGAATTTGTGTACTAAATGATACTGTTTTGAGGTAGTTTATTCTGAGAAAGGTGCATAGTAGCCCTTATGCTATGCATCCCAGTGGGAATAAGATGTACCAAGATCTTTGAGAATTGTACTGGTGGCCGGGGTTGAAACGAGAGGTTACTGAGTTTGTGGCACGATGTCTGATGTGCCAGCAGGTTAAGACTAAGCATTAGTTACCTTCGAGTTTGCTGCAGTCGGTTAAGATTCCGTTATAGAAGTGGGAGCGAGTAACGATGGACTTCGTTAGTGGGTTGCCGCTAACACCCATAAAGAAGGATTCTGTTTGGGCCATCGTGGATCGATTGACCAAGTCTGCGCATTTCATACCGGTTAGACCTGATTTTTTTCTTCAGAAGTTAGCGAAGCTCTACATTTCTGAGATAGTGAGACTGCATGGGGTACCAGTCTCAATCATTTCTGATAGAGATCCTTGCTTCACGTCTCAGTTCTAAAAAAAGTTACATAAGGCTCTGGGTTCGAGATTGGACTTCAGTACTGCATTTCATCCCCAGACCGATGGTCAATCTGAGAGGGTGATTCAGATACTGGAGGATATGTTGATGAGTTGTGTTATCGATTTTCGAGGCAGTTGGGAGGATTATCTGCCGTTAGCCGAGTTCGCCTACAATAACAGTTTCTAGTTGAGTATTCAAATGGCACCTTACGAGGCTCTATATAGTCTTAAGTGTCATACTCCTTTGTGTTGGACTGAGTTGAGCGAACGTCAAGTTTTGGGTCCTGAGTTGATTTCTGAGACTGAGGATAAGGTTCGACTGATTCGGGATCATTTGAAGGCTACTTCTGACAGACAGATATCTTATACTGATCTAAAGAGACGTGAGATTGAGTATTCTGTGGGGGACTTCGTGTTTCTTAAGGTCTTACCATGGAAGAAGATTCTGAGATTCGGTCGCAAGGGCCAGTTGAGCCCCAGGTTTATTGGCCCTTACCAAATTCTGAAGAGAGTGAGACTGGTCGCTGATTAGTTGGAGTTACCTCCAGAGCTAGACTGTATTTATGACGTATTCCACGTCTCAATGTTAAGGTATTACCGTTCTAACGCATCTCATATTGTCCCTGATAAGGAGATTGAGGTTAGGCCAAATTTGACATTCGAGGAGTAACCGGTTCATATTCTAGATCGCAAAGTAAAGGTTCTTCGGAAGAAGTCTATCCCATTAGTGAAGGTGTTATGGCGGAATCATAGCACTGAGGAGGCCAAGTGGGAGCGTGAGGATGCAATGCGTCAGTAGTATCCTCATCTATTCTGATCAGGTAAATCTCAAAACTAAAATTTTCTTTTAGGGGGTAGAGTTGTAACGCCCCAAAATTTTTATTTTTATTTTTGTTAAAATGTGACACAATTGTGTATCTGCTTCAGTGGTTAAGTGTTCTGGGTATGTGTGAGAGGTCCCAAGTTCAAGCCCTATCTTTGGCAAATTTTGGTATTTTTCTGACTTAAGCCTTATACTTGCTCAGTGGGTTTATATTAAATTATTTGCAAAACCATACCAGAATGGGCCTGCTGGTTTGGTGGTTATGTTGAGTGTTGGTTTGCTGAAGGTCTTATGTTCGTGTAACACCCTAGACTCGAGTCCTACACCGGGACGGGATACGAGGCTTTACCTCACTTATATACATGCATTCCAACATTTTCGAATCATTAAGACTTGATCAAACTTAAAATTTTAAAAACTTTGTTTAAATTCCTTAACATGGGCCTACAAGGTCTCAAACGTCCATTCGAAACCATTCGGGACCAGTTCGGGTCCTTAACCAACTTTAGAAAATTAACCCTTGAAAACAGGGCACAAGCTCATGTGGAAGGGTAACACCTGTGTGGTATTTATGACATGGACGTGCGGATGGCTCGTGTGACACATATGACCTAAGTATCTAGGGACACGCCCGTGTCCCATACCCGTGTGAATTTAATTCCAAATTCGAACCTACAGGGGTTTTCAAAAGATCTGACACACACCCGTGTCTATGGCCTGTGTCCCTCACATGGCCATGACACGCCCGTGTCGTAGCCTATGTCTAAAAACCTTGACATCCTGTTTCTAACGTCAGCATCCAATAAGGGGCATAAGGCCAAGGTAAACGCCCGTGGCCAGAGGCCGTATCCTCCACAGGGCTGAGACGCACGGCCGTGTCTCTTCCCTTGTGTTTACTACCATGTATATTGACTTGCAAATTTTACGTACAGAGGACACAAGGCTAAGCAACACGCCCTTGGGGTTGACTGCATCTCACACACGGCCTAGACACACACTCGTGTGTCTACCTGTGTGGACAATATAAGGCTATCTACCAAGCCTTTTGCCACCCTGAAACACCATCTAATGCCAACCAACATATCAAAGTCTAACTTAATATGATTTCTCAACCAAACAACCATAGCTAAGGCCTATATACATTTCTTATATTCAACCATGCCAACAATTTCACATTCATATATAAACTTTCAATATTAGCCGTTTTCCATGGCCTCATACAAAATGAATCAAATGTTAAAGTAAGCCAACACATTTGGCTATTCAACAATGACACAAAACTCAAAAGTTAAGGTCCTATACCTACTGTAATCAAAATAAGAGATCTAACTATACCAAGTGCTATGGATGATAGTGTGACTAGCTTCTCCGACGTAAGCAATGATCCTTGAGCTACTTTGGCGAAACTATATGAAAATAGAAAGGAAATGGGGCAAGCATAAAGCTTAGTAAGTTGCATAAAAATAAACATCAGCTAATTGCCATAGGATAATATGCTCATAAACTTTCATAGCTTGTTCATGAATACCATACGTAGAAATAGACACAACTTACTCATCACCATCCAATACAATTCATATGGCATATATTAAGCCCATATCTCATACATTTCAAATAGGTACCTGTACCACTCACAACATGGTTATACTTTTCTCATTTAACTTAAACTGTAACTCTCACCGTTGAACTATTTGGAATGCTACTGGATATTCACTAAGCCTCAAACATAGGGTATAATGCCGATGCCATGTCCTAGACATGGTCTTATACTGGCTCATCCATCAAGTTGATGCCATGTCCCAGACATGGTCTTACACTGACTATCAAAATTGAGGCCGATACCATGTCCCAGACATGGTCTTACACTAGCTCTCACATATCCGTGCTGATGCCATGTCCCAGACATGGTCTTCCACTGACACCTCTATACATGCAAAATGGTCCTTAGTTAGGGTTTTCATGGAAACTACTTCACAAAAGTTGTTTATTACACTACCATAAATCATTTTCTTCCATAAAATTTTAGAAAACAATATGAACACACTAATGGTAAAACCCTATGCTTTCAACCGTTTTGCAAAATAGTCCTCTCATTTGAAAGTTCATGTTACAAGGGTTCTAAAAATACAAAAATCATCAAGAAAAACCATCAAGATCACTTACTTATAGAGAGATTAAGTGATGAAATTTCAAGCTTCAATATCCTCCTATGGCTGATATTTTCGGTCAAGAAGAAGGTGGGAAAAGGGATGATATCATTCTATGTTTATTTTATTTTCTTTTTAGTCAAATAAGTCACCAACTTCACCTAACATTTGACCCTTGTCTCATGGCCATCCAAGCACTATTTTAGGGCCTAATTTCACTTTAAAGACCCCTAATTTATGGTACATGGCAATTTAACTCCCTTAGCTATCAAATTAAAACTTTTGAAGTTTATGCGATTTAGTCCTTTTTCGCGATTAATCTCACAGACGCTAAATTTAATTCACCAAAATCTTCATGCATCTTTATAAACATGCCCTCACACATAAAATAATATTAAAAATAATTTCTTTGACCTCGGGTTAGTGGTTCTGAAACCACTATTCTGGCTAAGCCCAAAATGGGGCTATTACAATTCGAATCCCTGCGCAAGCGTGAGAATTTATTTTTGTTCGTTTGACTGAGAAAGTCTTGGTCAAACAAAAATTCTGTAGAAGTTATCAAGAGTGGGGTAGTGGAGAGAATTAAGGGATTTTAAGATATCTTATTAGTTTTGTTTTCCTCTCCCTCCAGAAAAGAAATTAACGTCTTTGTTCCTATGTGCTTCTTTTCCCTTCTTTTCTTTTTTTCCCTTTCAACATTCAATCCTTTCTTTTTGCCATGGTAATTTCGTGGTGCCTCATTATGTGGTCATCGTGCATTTTGGTAAATGAGGTTTCAGTTTGATTGAGGTATATTTGAATGGTGGAATTTATTCTTAATGAGGTTTTGCGAGAGAATAGTAATTCAGTAAGATTGTTATGTGCAAGAATTAACAGGGAACCATCCATTAGAGTTCCAACAGTTTAGAATGTGTTAGCATTGGTAGTCGTTGGCAGTAATTGAATTTCGTATCGTTTCCCTTATATCGAATTCGTTAGGAAATCCGCTAAATCATTGATCGGTACTCTATTTTAGGCTTTTGGAAGGCTCGAGATTACTTTTACAGCGAATCAAAACCAAGTGTGTACCCGAATTTAGAAATTGAGCTTTAGGAAAAAGCCAAAAAAGGCCATTGTCAACACCACACGAGCATGTGGTCACCCGTGTGGTAGGCCGTATACAACAATACAGCTGTATGATCGATGAAGGCCAGACTGTGTGCAATACATGGTTGTGTGATGGCTGAGGTGTGGCCGTGTGGGCTACACGGGCTAAGCTGAACTGGGCATGTGGGCCCACATAGGTAGTCCACATGGGCATGTAAAATTTAGGCTAGGCCGTGTAATCTATACAGGCCAAGGCCAATCTGGATTTGTGGGCCACACGGGCGTGTGGGCTCACACGAGCAAACCACATGGGCATGTGGACCTCCTTAGGCTAAAATGTTTCCTGGGGTTGCACGGGTCGCCCAAGTCGACTGTGAACCTACTATAGGGTTGGTAAGTGCTACTTAGACCCTAAATCGGGTGATCTGAACATACAATGTATGTATTGAGCATGTTAAATTTATGCATGTTTACTGATCTGTATGTATGACTAATAACTGAATATTAACAAGTATGTATTTCTGTATATCTACATTGAGCATGTTTCGATCCATCTGCATTGGGGTGGGATAATTGATTATTGAGGAAGTCTACTGAAAGGCTTTCATTCCTACTATCTGGCAGCTCAACTGCAGTATTACTGATATGTGCCGCATTCAGTACGACTTGGTGTGTAGGGCTGAGTGGGTGTTTTAAACCGCACATGGTGTGTAGGGATGGTCAGAGATGGTGTATAGAGGCTGGTGGGTAGGATACTGACTTCTGTTACTGTATCCATATTGTATCTGAGATGGGCTAAGGCCTAAATTGTATCTGAATCTAGAATGGGCTTAGGCCCCAAATTGCATTTGACTGCTAATTGTTGTTTGACTGTATGCCTGATTTCTGTGGGGATTACACACTAAGTTTACTTAAACTCACCCCTTTCTGTTTTATCTGTACAGGTAATCCTCAGACTTAGACGGATTGGTGCGACGGAGGACTCAACGGTGATCACATGTCTATTGAACTGCTTTAATTTTATTCATGGTTTCAATTCCCTATTTTGGGATGTAATTTGGGACTTTTGGACTGTTTGCCATTATTTTGGATTTAACTGTTTTCATGGACTTTTAAACTGCAAAACTCAACGAAAACTCAGTTTAAATGAAAACGTTTTTCCTAAATGTGAACTGTTTTCTTTAATTATCACAGTTTAAAAAACTTCCGTTACAGAATATATATTTTTAAAACTAATCAAATTAACGAGAAAATAATTTTGAAATAGACGAGAGATAAATAGAAGCTAATAAAGGGAAACAGTTTTAACTTGATAACTTTGATTTCAAATCCCATTCCATGTGACATCGCCAGATTCGGCCATAATGTCTAGGCTAGGTTTGGGGTGTTAGAATGAAAGATTCTTGTGAGACTGAAATTAATAAACTATGGGAGAATAGCACTAGATTTTTACTTGACAGATTAAAGGTTGTCAATTCGAGTTTCAAGAACTGGGCGAAAAAGATGAAATCGAAAAAGGGTTAATTGACAAGGAAACTTAGTAAACGATTTGGGAAGCTTGATAACCAAGAGAGAAATGATAAAGTGTTGGCTAAATTGATTGATGTGAAGATGCACTTTAATTTAGAGGCGGAGAAAGAGGAATGATATTGGGAATAAAGAGCGATGGTAAACTAGTTGAAAATTGATTATCGAACCACATCCTATTTTAACAATTTTTCTTCATAGAGGGTCGAATAAATAAGATCAAGGGATTACGAAATGAAGAAGGTCGAATGGTAACTGAACCTCTTAAATTGGAAAGTGTGGCGCAGTATTACTTTACAGATCTTTCTTCAACTAAAGGTATTGGCAACATAACTCATTTATGTCAGGAGTCAATATATGAGTTATGGATAGCATGAACAAAGACTTGATAACCAAATATAAAGTTGAGGAGTTATATGAAGCTTTGAAGACAATGGGTTTGACAAAAGCCTCAGGTGAACATGGCTTTCTAGCTTTATTTTACAAAGGTATTGGCACATAATAATGAAAGATTTTAGTGATTTCTGTCTGGAAATTCTGAATGGGGGTTAGTTAATGGAGCTAATAAGTAGGACGAATATTGTTTTGATCCCAAAAGTGGACAATCCCACCAGTTTGAGAGATTTTAGACCAATTAATCTCTGTACGATTTTGTATAAGATCATTGCGAAGGTAGTAGCAAACATATTGCAAAAACTTTTGAAGTCTTGCATCGATGAAGCAGAAAGTGCTTTTATGCCAAGTAGACTTATTACATATAATGTTTTCCTAGCTTATGAAGTGTTGCATGATTTTAAAAAAATAAAGGACAGGAAGAAAATGGTACTTGGCTTTGAAACTGGACATGAGCAAGACTTACTATCAGGTAGAATAGCCTTTTATTGAGAAAATGGTGCTGCAAATGGGTTTCGCAAGACCTCGGGTGGAGTTCATAATGGAATGTGGCAATTTAGTGTCATATTTTATTATTATTAATGGTAGAACTGGTGAACACCTTAAGCTTGAAAGGGGATTGAGATAGGGGGATCCATTGAGCCCATACTTATTTTTATTTTATAGTAAAGGTCTATTTGCACTAATGAAACGTGCAAAATGAAAAGGATTGGTGAAAGAAGGGAGGATATGTCAAGGGGGCCAGAAATTACCTACTTAATATTTACAGATGATTGTATCTTATTTGGGAAAGAAACCATCACGGGAGGTAATGTCATAAAATGAATCCTAAAAGAATATGAAGAAAGTTTAGGTAGTGCGTTAATTTTGATAAATACGGTATTTTTTTCAGCATGAATGCTTCATATCATGTTAAGTAGTTGGTTTCAAAAATGTTTAATGTTAGGATGTCTACGGAGCCAGAAAAATATTTGGGACTGCTGAATATTATGAATGGGGGGAAACGACAGACTTTATGGTTTAGGGATGGAGAATAGAATGAGAAAAAAAATTAGTGGGTGGGGTACTTTGCATCTTTCTCAAGGAGGTAAGGAGATTTTCTTTAAATCTGTTCTGCAAGCTACTCCTACTTATTCCATGTTATGCTTTCCATTACCAAATACTTTATGTGTAGAACTTGAAAACATTATTGGTAATTTTTGGTGGCGTAAAATAAATGTGGTATTCATTAGTGTAATTGGAAACTATTATGTAATTTAAAATATTATGAAGGTATGGGCTTTTGTTGTTTAGCAAAGTTCAATTTGGCTCTTCTTACTAAACAAGGTTGGCGGCTGATTAATTATTTGAATTCCTTGTTAGTGAGAACTTTAAAGGCGAAATATTTTCCAAATACGAGTTTTTTAGAGTCAAGTTTAGGAAATCTACCATCATATACCTGGAAAAGTGTGTGGGCCACGAAGGGTATTCTTGAAGCTGGAATGTGTTGGAGAATTTGTACAAGGGCATTAGTTTCGATAAGGGATGATGCTTGGAGTACCTTGGAATCCGAATCACAAAATTCAACATTCTATTTTTGATAATTATATACAAATTGTAGCCGACTTGATTAATCCAGGAACGAGAACATGGAGGGAAGGAGTTATACGAGCTACTTTTAATGAGGTGGAGGTCAAGAGTATGTTAAGCATCCCTTTGAAAAAATTTCCACATGAAGACTCTTTGGATTGGAGTGGAGAAGCATTAGGGGAGTACACAATGTAGAGTGTTTATAAATTGTTGATACATGAAAATATTGATGGTTCTACTGATGGAATAACCTATTCCTATTCAGCTCTTTACAAAAAGCTATGGACCTTAGATTTGCCCTCTAAGATAAAATATACATCATGGATAATTACAAATAATTATGTGCTTACTTTTGCTAATCTGAACTACAAAAGACTAATACAAACGTTAGATTGTCCTAGGTGTGCAAATGCTTTCAAAATTGTGAAACATGTGTTCAATAAGTGCTTGAAGTCAAAGGAGATCTGGCAACAGTTAGGGATTACATGGCAAACAAAATCATCAACTATGCATATCAAAGACTGGGTGCATCAGTTTTGTTTTTAGAACAATTCAAAGTACCTTTGTCGACTCTTCTATTGTGCTTTATGGGTTATATGAAACGGGAAAAGTCAAGTATTGCATGAAGGCAAAAAATCAACTGTATTAGAGACAATAAATTTAATCAAGAATTATTTGTGGGAAATTGATGGTGTAAAGGAAAAAAAGTAGTAAAGCAAGTGTGCAAGTGCGATGGAAGACACTAAATGAACAATTTGTCAAGATAAATTTTGATGCATGTTTTTGCAAACAAAATAATAATGTTGTGTTCAGGTAGTATTATTATAGATGCTTCTGGCAGGGTGTTATTATCAAAAAGTACTATGCATAGTAATATACCATCACCATTTAAGGTTGAGGCACTAGCTTGTTTTTTGGCGGCTGAGATAGGATTGCATGTTGGTTTTTGAGGCTGAAGATTGAGGGAGTCGCCTTATCGGTGATCCAGAAGCTGCAAACGAAGGGAGTTGAAAGGTTAGTAAGTGCTTTTAATGGAATTATACATGTATTGTGGATTGCCATATTTATATATATACCGATTGCACATCCAACGATGTTACGTCGACTATTGAGTCCCATTTGAACCTTCGAAATTTGTAGGTTACAACTGACATGTCATTAGGGTTTACATGATTCGAGTTTTGGTCTTGAACGTCCTACCGATGACTGAGGTCTGGCATGTGTTACGAATACTCCACAGCTAGTGGATCAGCATCGCGTAGCTATGTTTCGACCCACAGCTCGTGTGAGCAGGCCCATTTTCACAGCTCGTGTGAGCATTCTGATTCACAGCTCATGTAAGCATACATGTACAGGAATTAACAGATTACAGTTATATGAGTTATCACAGTATGTTTGAGCTATCTCGGGTATCCAACGATATTCTGAATAGTTCAACGGGCATGATTTGAAAGAGAATGGTAAGAGTTCGATAGGAACTAAGACATGAATACATTTGATTTGCATTAAATGGATGATACATGGTCTAATGAAAGTTGAGATGGATGATATATGCATATGATATAAAATGTCCTAATTATTGTATTCTTTGTTGATTGGAACTGGTCACTTTTTTATTTTTAGTTGTATTTGGATATTCTTTATTGTTTTAGTTTGCTTTAGTTTTTGTGATCATCCATGATTAAATTGATTATTTTATGTGCTTATACGACTAACATGTCTAGTGTAACTGTTTAGGTTTTGGCCAAGTTGTGGTTGGATTATGCCAAGTTAAGCTTAATTTATAAGAGATAAAATGGTAAGTTAAGTTTTATATTATATGAACTTACTAAGCAATTATGCTTACTCTGTGTTATTTTTCATGTTTTTTAGTGAATCGGAAGCTCGTTCAGGTTGGAAGCTTGTCGGAGTTATATCAAACTATCCATCGGCTAAATTGTTTGATTTTGGTGTTTCTAAGTTTTGGTTATAATGGCATGTATAGGAGTTTTTTTTTGATGATTTAGCCATTTGTTTTTTGCTTGTGTTTATGGCATTTTGGATGGTGAAATGGTGCTAATTTTGGCATATATATATTTGGCCTTATAATGGTTGATATCATGTCTTATGATGCTTGAATGATAGAAGATGGAATGGTAGTTAAAAATATATGTTATAAATTGTCTTTTAACATATTTAAATGTGGTGAATTGGCATAATTGTTATAGATGACATGTAGGGCTATTGGTGCTAGATGTTAATTGGCATATTTGGTACTCATTGGTGTGAATTTGATAGGTAAATAAAATGGTATGATTTGGCATAAACTTAGTTATAAATTAGTTGAACTTTTGGCCAAATTGTGCATAAGATTATACATGTTTAATGGTTGTGATTGAGGTGCCTTTTGGGAATATTGGTTGTATTTATATGTACCTTATTTGAATAGCTTTTATGGCATGTTTTGGTGCACTTTGGAGTGCTTGATTATATGTGGAAAATTTGGTTGTAGGTGGATGCATGTTTGGGTGAGAAAAATGCTTGGAAATGACCTATTTTTCATCCACACGACCAGAGACACGAGCGTGTGTCTCAGCTGTGTGTGTGACAACTAAATACAATACAAATGTATTTCAATTTTGTTCATTTTAACCATAGGGTGTGACCCTGTAGATTCTTGTAACGTTAGTAGTAATACTAGAATGTTTCTAATAATACAAGCAATGAGTGGCATATAGCAATGCATCATTGCTACATAAGTTACAAGAAGACGTAATTCAACATAACCTTTTCGTGATAACCTTTTCATGTATTATATCATTTTATCCTTAATATCTAGATTGGACACAACGCATTGAATAGTCACACTTGTAGAGTCCAAATCATATTTCTTGACTTTTTGAGTAGACTACAATAAACAAACAAGTGTGATATCTCATATCAACTTATTCGAACATGGCCATGCATTTCTAGTCTCACTCCATCAAGAGGCCTAAGATATTGCTCCCATTATGTAAGAGGGATAAATCCTATATTAATCAACCGTATCCCACTATATAGATTGTGGTATATCTAACATCAATCTTTATAGTACAACCTGTTATGGTAAATGTTTGACTATATCAAAATTTACAACTCAGGATGTTGGGACAATGATGATATCAAGTTTGAGGATCATATACATTGTTATCACTATGAGTAATATTGTGACTATTACATAGTAATCCAAGAAACATACTCCTAGCGGGTCAGTCTAATATGTTGTTCTCTAACACATACTCATGTATTGATTTTGATATCCCTATGTCAATGACAACTTTTTGTCATCAACCACTCGACTAAGGACCTTTTAAAAATAATCATATTTTCTTAGGACTTTATTACAATTCATTTTATTTATATACACAGAAAAATAAACTGAAATAATAATGACAATGCCTTATATTAATAAATAAGTTAAAATAAGTATGTAATTACAATAATCTCATGATTGGTCTTTGGGCATACTATAACACTAGGTTCAACCCACTAGGATGAAAACCACACTGAAACAAATATTATTTGGAGAAGAAATTAAACAAGAAATAGATAGCAACACAATGGTTAACAAGCCTAAACTTCCCCTTTCATCACCAAGTTTGAGCCACACCTTGCCCAATTCCATTTCCTTTTATTCAACAACAAGGGTAAATTATTGAACAACCCCTAAAAGTTTGAAAACCCTAGGTATTTAGCCCTATTCCTAATAACATTAGAAGTTTTGTTCTCCTTTTCAAATCCAAGCAAAATTTTGGCTTCTTTTCCGCTATTTCTTCATTATTTTCTTTCCATCTTCTTTTTTGTATAATTTTTTCTCTCATTGCTAAAAATATTTTTGTCTCCTAAATAAAAATCTATTTATGATTCAAGTCGTTTTTCAACCAGAATCATAATCGTCATTAGAAACATTCTTTAATCATTGCCAAGAATTGGTAAATACGCATTGTTCTGATTTTTTATCTCAAATCCTTACATAATATCTATCTAATGCCAATATTGCAATCAATATGTGCCTTTGAAACCCTAGGCTAGTTCGAATCTCACACGACCAAGATCCTTCAACATGGCTTGCCACACATCCATGTCTCCCCTATAGATGAATTTTTCATGTTCCACACGACCACAATCTATTACACAGTCTTGCCACACGACTTATGCAACAGCCCGTTTTTAGTCAAATCAAAACAGTGGTTTTGAAACCACAAATTAGAGGTCAAAATATTTATTTTTATTATTATTTTAATGTTTACAGCATGAATATATAATTGCGTGAAAGTTTTATTAAGAAATTTTATCATTTGGTTTGTCAATTTGATAAAAAGGACTAAATCACGTAAATGTAAAACTATTGTTCTATTAGATAAAAGTATCTAATGTCTATGGAATTAAATAGATAAAATCTCTAAGTGGTAATTATACTATTATTAAAATAAGTGGACAACTATGGACAACCATTAAGTGATTTTTATTGTTTAATGTTAAGGTTAATTTGGTAATAGTTAAATACATTTTAATTAAATAAAACAAAACATAAAATTTAGGCATTCATCATCTTCATAGCCGAATGTTAGTGCAAAGAAAGCCATTTTCAAGCTTTCAAAATTTCGGCAACTTCACTTGGCTATTTTGGTATGTATTTTGTCCTGTTTTTAATGATTTCTACATTTTTGTGATCGTTGCAACTAGTACTAATTAGCCCAAAGACTATTTTGCAAAAATGTTAAAGATTTTGAATGATTCCATTGATGAATACAGGTGTATTTTGAAGTTTTTTGATAGATTATGAATGTTTGTTGATAGATATACAAGTTCTGTTAAGTGATTTTTAGTGAAAATGCAAAATAGGGATTAAATTGAGAAATGTTGAAAATTTGTGGTTAAAATGTGAAATAAATGGAAAATATGGGCTTCTAGGGGTATAATGGTAATTTGGATAGCATGGGTTAGTCTTGAATTTCTTGAATTTGTGATTTTGTGTAATAAGGACTAAATTGTAAAAATATGAAAGTTTAGGGGCTAATGTGTAAAATAACTCAAATGCATATTTTGGATTGAATTGAATAATTAGAAGAATAAATAACTGATTTTGACTACTTATAGATCAAAAAAAGAGGAATTTAGACTTAGATCGAGGAAAAGCAAAGTAATTGAATAGTCGGTTCGTTTCGTCATTTTCGTACACAAGGTAAGTTCGTATAATTTAACTTAAATGTGCATTTATTTAATTGATGGATGTATTGTGATTGTATTTATCTTATTGGTAAAATTTCAAAGATTTCAAATTGAATGTACGATTTAAGTAAGGCGAGTTGCCAAAAAAGACCATAGCTGGGCTATGGCAATCGGATAATAAGACCATAATCGGGTTATGGCATGTGAATGTAAGACCACGGTAGGGCCATGGAAACTTATGTGTAAGACCATAGTTGGACTATGGCATCGAAAAATTGATGTTTTCGTACCGTAAGCATTTATAAAATCGGAGTGATTTGTTAAGTGAATTGATGAGAAATAGTTACGTATCGATACAGGTATGTATGAAAACTGTTCAAGTAATGAATTAAAGGAAGCCGAGAACTTATGCTTAACGATGTGGTTAAACTTTATGTTAACTTAGTAATTGATGCTTTAATGCAATTTATGTTTTCTATTTAGAAATGTTAATGAATGATAAGATTATTTTATTTTTACATACGAACTTACTAAGCTTTATAGCTTACTTTGTTTACGTTTACATGTTTTATAGTCTTACAAAACTAGCTCAGATTTGAGGATCGTTAGAGACTTCATTACACTAACGGACATCTGTTTTGGTACTTTTGAAGTTTTTATATTTGGTATACGGCATGTATAAGCTTTGGTCATTTTGGTATGTTTAATGGAAATGTATTTTGACCTTTAGAAGTAACTTATAAATGTTATGTAGTTTGTTATAAATATTGCCATATGATATGGTGGATGTTGAATTATGGTAATCAAATGTTTATTATGGTTTGAGGTATTTATTTGGTTGAGATATATTTTTTGTGGATTGATTTTGGATGATGAATTAGATGGATTATGGTACATGATATATATAGGTGAGTTATGTTTAGTAAAGCAAGTTGAGTTCATAGGTATTTGAATAGGTAAATGGCATTGAATTGAGTATTGAAATGGTTGAAGTAGATATAATATGATTTTTATATTGGTTGATGACTTTTGGCTGCACATTTGTGTCTTGAAATGGTACCATTTGAGTTATGTAGGTACATGAAATTTTGGGTGGCAAATTGGCTTAGTAAATAGCCTATTTTTGTCCACACGGGTAGAGACACGAGCATGTGTCTCAACCGTGTGTCCCTTGGAGTTCAATTTGAAACCAAGTCAGTATGCTCCACGCGGCCTCACACACGAGTGTGTAACTTGGCCGTGTGGCATAAGTCAGTGTACCCTATAGGATTAGCATGGCCTAGCACACGGGCGTGTATAGCCATTTTTAGGGGCACGTGGGTGTGTGTGTTGGCCATGTGACCCAAGTCAGAGAGTTACACAGGGTCGGACTCGGGCTGAGACACGGCCATGTGCTCCCATTTCGAAGGTCTACACGACTTGTGACATGAGCGCGTCTGGTGGCCATGTGAGACACACGGCCTGGCCATACAGGCGTCTGTTTTGAGAAAAAAATTTAAAGTTTCGTGAAAGTTTCTTGAGTTATCGATTTAGTCTCGAACCACTCCTAATGGAAGTTTAGGGCCTCGTAGGCTCATATAAGGGATAAATTGTTTGAGATTGTATGATGATTGTATGTAATGATCAAATGTATGAGAAAAGTATGTTTAAATGTATTGTAAGTCGGTAATGCTCCGTAACCCTATTCTGGCATTGACTACGAGTGAGGGGTGTTACAGCTTAAGACATCACACATGGCCTAGCCACATGACCATGCGCCCCATGTTTTACAGATTTGTTTAGAATTTTTGTAAACTGATCAAATTAGTCCCTACATGATCCTCGATCTGTTTTTAGAATTTTATCTCTTTCAATTGAGTCTCAGATATTATGAATAATGCTAGAATCTATGACTTGATTAACTAAATTATTATACATGCATGATATGTAATTAGTATATGCCTTCTATGACCGAATTATGACAAAGAATTGAACTTGAGGCAACGACGGTGGATACAATTGTTAAAGGATTATGATTGTGCAATTGAATACCACCTCGAAAAATCCAATGTAGTAGCAAATGCTCTAAGTAGAAAACAAATGAATGAGTTAAGAGAAATGTTCTCTAGGTTAAATCTAGTGGATGATAGAGGCTTGCTAACTGAGCTACAAGTGCAACCCACCTTAGCCAATGATCAAGGTTAAACAACCCTTCGACATATCATTATTGTCATGGATTAAACAGGCGAAGGATGAAAATACTAAAGATTTCAAGTTTAATGACGAGGGTATTTTATGCTTTCGAGAAAGGTATCGTGTGCCAAATGACAAGGATTTAAGGCAATCCATTCTTCGAGAGGCGCATGCTAGCCTTTATGCCATGCATCCGAAGGAAATAATATGTATCGGGATGTAAAAGAACTGTACTAGTAGTTTGGACTAAAATGAGATGTGTCAGAATTTGTGGCTAAATACCTAACGTGTCATGAAGTGAAAGCTAAACATCAGTTCCCTTCTGGGTTCTTACAACCTATCAAAATACCAAAGTGGAAGGAGGAGTGTATAACGATGAACTTTGTTACTAGGTTACCCTTAACACCCACTAAGAAGGCTTCAATCTGGGTGATAGTAGAGCAATTAACTAAGTCAGCATATTTCTTACTTGTCCACACAGATTATTCATTACAAAAGCTGGCTAAGTTGTATATTGTGGAGATTGTAAGACTTCATGGAGTTCCAGTATCAATCATCCCAAATCAAGATCCCCGTTTCACATCTCAATTTTGGAAAAAGCTTCACGAGGCACTAGGTACTTGTTTAGATTTTAGTACTGCCTTACATCCGCAAACTACTAGACAATCTCAATAAGTCATCCAAATATTGGAAGATATGCTGAGAGGATGCCGGAAACACAAAAATATACACACCTTTTCATGCCATTTTTAACTCAAATTCATGTAGTTTCGGTAAAATTCTTGTCAAAAAATATATAATAATTATAAAATAATTAAATTTCACTCAAATTATGAACATGTTGAATTTTAATTAATTTTATATCAAATTTTGATTAATTTTGACAATTTTCGACAGATTTGCACAAAGGGTGAAAAACAGCTCGACAGACACAACTAGAAGCACTCCAAGAAGCAATTTTGAAGTATCAAGGCAAATTATATTTTCAGCCGAAGACGGTCTAAATTATGAATATTAATTTATAATATAATTAATTTTAATTTTAATCCAATTTAATTGGGTTAAATAAATTGTTGTTAATTAATTATGAAAAAGGGCCCAGTTGAGCTAAACCGAGAAACCCGATCCAACCGAGCACTAGGCAGCCCAAAACCGTCCCACATGATGACCCAATCAGCTTTCTTGGCTGATTATTTAACTTGCAAAATGGCCGTTGAAGACTCCTTCAAATTGCATTCAAACCCCTCCACTATGTATGCCTTTCTAAATTTGCCCCTACCTTAAAATAGCATGTATGAAATCTTCAAATATGCCACATGTGTGGCCGGCCATGGGGGAGTCCTTGACTTCTGATTTTGGCTAATTTTAGCAACCTTCTCAACCTATAAATACCCTATTGGCTGCTCACTTCAAAAACATCTCAACTCTTCTCATCTCTTACTTCTCTCTCATTTTTCTCTCTTCATTCCCTTCCATTGTTCTTCATTTTCCTCCCCTATTCCCTTGCCAATTTCACCTCTTGAAAAAGATTCAATAAAAAACCATTTGGAGCAGAATCTAAGTGTTCGTAGAAGCCTCGATTCGACAAGAACAAGCGGTAAGAGGAGCGGAGCAAACTAGTCAAGCCTCAGAGAAACACTGGATTTGATTCTTGTTCCTTATCCTTTTAATTTTATTGTTTTTGTTATGAACATGTCTATAAATATTTGTGATTTTGATATGTTTAATTTAATTAATATGGCTTAAATTTAATTCATGTTAGGTTGATTTCATTTCGTCTACTTGAGTTATTAAAATTGTGTTTGTGCTGTTATACGCCTCGGTAAGATGTTTGATTAAGTAAAACCATAACTAAGTTATTCTTGAGTTACAATTGTAAGGTAACTAATGAATTAGTTATTTAAACGGATTCAAAATTGTAATTAATTGACATGATACTTAATTAGTGCATGTTTAATCATCTAAGATAGCTAAGGGCTAAATTAGCGACGGTATCTAACGATACATTAGCCTTGCATAACTTGCAAGATTATCATGATTAAACTGTTTCAAGGTAGAAATACATTGTTACCTCATGTAATCTTTTATGTGCTTATGAGATTGAATTAATTATTTGAATTGGCATAGAGTTATGTACAAGAGATTATTTTCATTTCATAAGTATGTATGTGTATTAACACATTTGCTTATTAAAATTTGTTTAATTGGTTCAATTGACGTAGAGATACAGTCAAGAGATAAATGGATTTTGGTAGGTAAGTATGTTCATAAGTTAGCAAATTACCGAGTTGCCGTGAATTTATTCGTAACTACATGAACATGAGTTTAATAATTCTAAGTTAAGAAATGTAATTAATCTAACACAATTATGTCATCTTGATTAAAATCATCTTTTGAAATTGTGCATTGGAACTTTTATTTTATTTTACTTTATTAAAATCTTAGTTTTTAATTACTTCTTCAAATCAAAATATTTTTCTTCACCAAAGTGTTTTTAAAATTGCATTCATAAATAATTCTTTTCATAGTCACTGTGGGTACGATAACTCCACATTTACTTGTCACTTTATTACTTGTTACGATTGTGTACACTTGCACATTTTTGTCGTTCCAAGTAAATTATTGAATTTCGAGGTAGTTGCAAAAAACATTTGCCTCTAGCATAATTTGCCTACAATAATAGCTTCCAATTGAATAAACAAATGACACCTTATGAATCATTCTATGGTTGAAAGTATCAAACACCATGGTGTTGGACGGACTAGGAGAAATAAAAATTTTGATTCCAAAAGTGGTGCAATAATCTGAGAGGAAAAAAAATTGATTCAAGATAGACTAAAAGTGGCTTCGGATAAACAGAAGTCATATGCGAACTTAAAAAGAAAAGACATTAAGTACAGTGTCGAAGATTAAGTCATCCTGAAAGTGTCCCTATGGCGAAAAATGTTAAGGTTTGGAAGAGAAGGCAAGTTAAGTCCTAGGTTCATAGGACCTTATAAAATCCTTAAGATAGTCAATCCAGATGCATATAAATTAGAATTACTATAATGCCCCAAAAATTTAAGAGTTTAATTGTGAAACTCTGCATTAATTAATTTATGTATCTGTGGTTCTGTGCTCTGCAATTGAGTTTAAGGTTTGGAGTTCGAGTCGCATCATTAAAAGTTTTTGTTTAGTTTTGAAATCAACCCATAAGCACGCGTTACCTGCTTAAGTTTGATCCAGTGTGAAATTGTAACAAGAATAAGCCTGCTGGTTCACTGGTTAAGTAACTATCTGTATTCTTTCTGGTTAATTAAATATTTTTTGTTATATATCAAATTCTTTCTGGTTCACAGTTTTAATGATAGTTATACTTCCTTTCCTTTTATTATTTTTTTTATTTTTGTTCTTCTTCTTTTTTTACATATATATTTTTGTTGTTAACTGGAAGTAGTGAAAGGATTTGGGATTAACGGAAGTTTTATTGTTGGTCACTAGTCAGAAGGCTATCGGTAAGTAATTGACAATGCGAGCGTCTTAACGAATTTTCCTTCATCTTGTAAATTACATGGAATGGATGATTTTTGTGAGTTTTGAGAATATTTTCTAAACGTATGTGTATTTACTTAGGAGGAAGGTCTGTTAAGGACAAAGAATAGCAAGAAGCCAATCTTTGTGATAGTTGCTGAAGTTTCGGTAAGTTTGAGATATCTAAAGGTTTTGTGTCGAAATTTTTTATGTAGGTATTAAGTGAGTAATCAAGAAGTTTTGTTGGTTAATTGGATAAATTTGTTCCTGGATGCTTGTTTTAGGCTTCGAGGATCTTTAGGGTTGTTGTCACTTCGAAATCATTTCAGGTATGTATCGAAAACCTCAGTTTTTACAAGCTTTGGTCCCCGAAAAATGGTGGTTGTCGATGACACATGGCCAGGCACACGAGCGTGTGACTAGGCTGTGTAAGCCACACCGGCGTAGAAATCTGATCTGCGATATATATATATATATATATATGAAATTGCATATATATAAATATCTATCTGTGTATAGCTGATCTATTCTGAATCTGCATTGTAAATACTCCTATACCGAACCAAATCTATGAATATAACTACTTTATAAATGAATACGAACAGAATAACTTAACTTCAGTTACGCACTGAGTTCACAACACATTATGTTTTGGTTGGATTTCAAGTGATCCCCAGTCTTGGTCGGGTCGGTGTCGCGGGAGCTCAGTCAAACTTATATCTTTTCTTTAAAGCATTACTACTAGGGGTTTATGTTTTATGTAATTTATGAAGATTATATGTTTTAAATTATTTTACGAATGCCACGTATGAATGGTTTTCGTTCGACTGTGTTATTATAGTATGAATTTTAGTACAGGTGATGTAACTCTCCTAATTTGGTCTGGACGTCTAGACCAAGTTTAGAGTATTAGATTTAGTGGTACCAGAGCCAGATTTTTCAACACTCAGACTGTGTTTGGGCTCATAAAGTGTGAGAAAAGTAACTTAGTGATAATTAGTATCTGACTTAATAAGAGAAACACCGAAACTTTAGTAAATGATCAAGCCTCTGATGTTAACCCTATAAGTAATTCTGTTATGTTATAAATATCATAACTATTGAACTATTATGGGTAAATTGTTTGATGCGAACTGGTGAAATCATCCTATTAGATGTCTGAACTGATTTGTGTACTCTGATATTGTAGCTAGAATTGCTAGAATGAGTTCGCGCGGTAGTCGTGAACGTGGTATGCAGGGGCGTTGAGGACGCCGAAGAAGAGCTCGAGCTGAGTCATCCTCTATGGGTAGCATGCCTGACCTGGAGACCAGCGAGACTGTTGGTACTCTCACTACTAAGACGAAGTCCCATACTCTAACTGCTGGGGACGATGCAGGACAGTGATTTGAGCACTGGAGAGGGTCGCTAGGATCCATTTGGAATCTAGAGGTCAAGGGTCGGTTATTTAATGACTCTGGTTGAAGGGTGCAGAACTGATCAGGGGCGTTATAGGAGTCACTCCTACTGTGGCTGAATATTGGCTCGAGGCTACCAAGTGTATTATGACAAACCTTGACTGTACTCCTACTCAAAAATTGAGGAGTGCTGTGTCCTTACACCGGGACGAAGCTTATCAGTGGTGGCTAACCGTTGAGCAAGGTTCTCAGCCTAACCAAGTAAACTGGGACTTTTTCAACAACGCCTTCCAGGGTAAATATATGGGGGCGAGTTATGTCGAGGCTCGCTGATGTGAGTTTATGAGCCTAGTTCAGGGCGATCGGTCCGTAGCTGAGTACAAAGCTGAGTTCTTACGACTAAGTAGGTATGCACGGGTACTGGTAGCATCTGATTATGACAATTTTGTGAGGTTTGAGGAAGTACTGAGATATGATCTGCGGGTTCTGATAGCTCCTCAGAGGAAGTGGGTCTTTGCGATTCTTATTGACAAGGCAAAAATAATGGAAGAGGTAAAGCGCACTGAGCGCGAGCAGCTTGGCCGTAAGAAGGATCAAAATAAGGTTAAGAGGAATTCGGGTCCCTTTGGTTCTAGTCAATGCCCTAAGAAGCGGGAGAGGTTTGATAGGCCCTCGAGGGCCAAGGCATCATCTGTAGTGGTCAACGTTCAGTACTATGGGGAGTGTGGGAAAGGCCATCCGAGCGAGTGTTGGAGAAAGCTAGGAGTGTGTCTCCGATGCGGGTTGATGGAGCATCGAGTTAGAGATTGCCCTCGTCGATCTGTCAGTGCCAACTGCGATAGAGACTCTGGCTCTGAATTCTGTTTGGCCTCTGAGAGAGGTTCAATAACCATTCAGAGGTCGTAATACTGGTAGGGGTGGTAATGGATCTGGGAGAGGACAGAGAGCATTGGGTAGAGGTACAGGTCAGACTGAGACTTGTCAGTCGGCATTGGTTTATATAGCGAGACGCTGTGATGAGAGCTATGATGCTAATGCCATTGCAGGTACCTTTTTATTCATTCTGTTCTATATTATGCTCTCATTGATATTGGCTCGACTCACTCTATATAGCTAGTGTTATTTCTGTAAATCTGGGTTTAATTGTTGAGAATACTGTTAGAGAGTTTCTGTGATCAGTCTGTTGGGACAGTCAATGCAAGTCGATAGAATATATCGACTGGTACCCCTAGAACTTCAGGGCACGGTATTTCCAACTGATTTAATGGACTTTCCCTTTAGTGAGTTTGACTTGATTTTGGGAATGGATTGGCTTGTTGAGTATTAAGTCAGTATAGACAGAATAACCAAGCGAGTTACTCTGAGACCAACTGAAAATGACGAGGTGGTTATAGTTGGTGAGAGTCAAGATTACCTCTTTAATGTAATCTCTGCTCTAGTAACAAATAAATTAGTCCAAAAAGGGTGCGAGACATACCTTGCTTACGTATCCAATTCTACTCCCAAAAAGCTTTCAGTGAAAGATATTCGCACTGTGAGGGAATTCCCAAACGTCTTTCCCGAGGAATTTCTTGGAATACCACCAGAGGTCGAATTTGAAATTGACTTGCTACCAGGTACCGCTCTAGTGTCCATTGTGCCCTATCGCATGGCACCGAAGGAACTGACTGAATTAAAAGCGCAACTTTAAGAACTCCTTAATAGAGGATTTATTCGGTCGACTGTGTCTCTGTGGGGGGCACCATATTTTGTTAAGAAGAAAGACGGGTCGATGGGAATGTGCATTGATTATAGACAATTGAACAAGTTGACAATCAAGAACAAGTACCTATTACCAAGAATTGACGACTTGGTCGACCAATTTTGAGGAGCGTCCGTCTTTTCCAAGACTAACCTACGCTCTGATTACCATCAGCTCAAAGTCGAATAGACTGATGTGTAAAAGACTACTTTTAGGGCTCGTTATGGACATTACGAGTTATTAGTAATACCTTTTGGGTTAACGAATGCCGCGGCGGCATTTATGGACTTAATGAATCAGTGTTTCAACCGTATTTGGATCAATTTGTAGTGGTTTTCATCGATGGTATCTTGATTTACTCTAAAACTGAAACTGACAATGGTCATCTCCGTATTGTACTTCAGATACTGTGAGAAAAATAATTGTGTGCCAAGTTCAGTAAGTGTGAGTTTGGGTTGTAGGAAGTAGCCTTTTTGGGTCATGTGGTGACTGCGGAGGGGATCCGAGTTGATCCCAAGAAAATCAAAGCAGTTGTTAAGTGAAACAGCTGAAAAATGTATCCGAGCTTCATAGCTTTCGAGGTTTAGTCGGATACTACCGAAGGTTTGTCGAAGGGTTTTCCCTGATTTTGTCACCTTTGACAAAGCTGTTACGTAAAAATACTTTATTCGTGTGGTCCAAGGCATAATAGTCTAGTTTCGATAAGCTCAAGTCAGTCCTAACACAGGCTTCTATTTTATTCCGACCAGAATCGGGCTGGGAGTTTGTTGTTTACAGTGATGCTTCACATGTTAGGTTAGGATGTGTACTTATGCAGGATGATAAGGTGGTCGCTTACGCATCACGGCAGCTTAAGACACACGAGGGTAACTACCCTATGAACTATCTTGAACTAGCTGCGGTAGTGTTTGCTCTGAAAATCTGAAGACATTATCTGTATGGTGAAAGGTGTATTATTCACACCAATCACAAGAGTCTCAAATATTTGTTAAACCAAAAAGAGTTAAATCTTCGGTAGTGTCGATGGGTTGAGTTGCTAAAATATTATGATTGATCTATAGAGTACCATCCGGGTAAGGCTAATGTGGTGGTTGATGCTCTTAGTCGTAGAGCGATGACTGACATGAGAGTAATGTTCGCTCATTTAAGTTTGGCTGGGGATGGAGGACTGTTGGTAGAATTACAGGTTAAACCGAGTTGGGTAAAGCAGATTCGAGCTAAACAACTGAACAATGAGTCTTTACTGCAGCGATTGTGACAAGTGGGTTCAAACAAGAATTCCGATTTTAGCTTGAACGACGATAATGTGTTATGCCTTAAAAGCGGATTTGTGTACCCAATGTTAAGGAGTTAAGGCATTCGATCCTACAAGAGGCACATAACAGTCCCTATACTATGCATCCTGGTGGGAATAAAATGTACCGGGATCTCCGAGAACTCTACTAGTGGCCTAGGATGAAGCGGGTGGTAGTAGCTTTTGTGTCCCATTGTCTGACGTGTCAAAAGATTAATGTAGAACATTAGTTGCCATCCGGATTGCTTCAACCAATTAAAATTCCTCAGCGGAAGTAGGAGCAGATAACAATGGATTTTGTTACGGGGTTTCCTTTAACCCCCACTAAAAAAGATTCAATTTGGGTCATCGTTGATCAATTGACCAAATCAGCTAACTTCCTTCCTATCCGAACAGATTCTCCTGAGGCCTTAGGCACCCTACTTAATTTCAACACTATGTATCACCCCCAGACTGATGGATAGTCGGAGCGAGTTATTCAAATCTTAGAGGATATGCTCCGAAGTTGTGTGATAGACTTCAAGGGTAGTTGGGACGAGTACCTGCCATTGGCTGAGTTCGCATACAATAACAGCTTCTAATCTAGTATTCAATTGGCACCCTACGAGGCCTTATATGGTTGTAGCTGTCGTACTCTGTTATGTTGGATTGAATTAAGTGAAAGTTGAGTATTGGGTCCTAAACTGGTTTCTGAGACTGAGAACACAATGAAAGTGATTCGTGATCGTCTGAAAGCAACCTCCGATAAACAAAAGTCTTATGCAGACTTGAAAAGAAAGAATATTGAATTTTCAGTAGGTGACAAGGTGTTTCTGAAAGTATCGCCTTGGAAGAAGGTTATTCGATTTAGGTGCTAGGGTAAGCTGAGCCCGGGTTCATTAGACCATACCGTATTTTGAAGCGTGTTGGACCTATTGCATATCAGTTGGAGTTACCATTGGAACTAAAACGAATTCATGATGTATTTCATGCCTCGATTCTGAGACAGTATAGGTTGGATCCGTCACATGTTGTTATTGTCGACGAGATTGAATTGCGACCAAACCTAACCTTTAAGGAAGAGCCTGTCCAGATTTTGAACGGGACATTAAGGTACTAAGAAAGAAATCTATTCTTTTAGTGAAAGTTCTTTAGCGGAACCACGGTATTGAGGAAGCCACGTGGGAACCGAAAGAATCAATTCGACGTCTATATCCGTATCTGTTCAATCATGTAAAATTTCGAGGCTAAAATTTCTTTTAAGGATAGAGAGTTGTAATGCCCCAAAAATTTAAGAGTTTAATTATGAAATTCTGCAGTAATTAATTTCTGTATCTGTGGTTCTGTGTTCTGCAATTGAGTTTAAGGTCTGGAATTTGAGTCACATGATTAAACATTTTTGGTTAGTATTGAAATCAACCCATAAGCACGCGTTACCCTCTTAAGTTCGATCCAGTGTGAAATTGTGACAAGAATGAGCCTGCTGGTTCACGGGTTAAGCATATATCTGTAATAACACCTTAACAACCTAGGTACATGCCATTTTACCAAAAGAAAAGTATTCACCACTTTGAGTCCGGGATTGGCTTGGATGCTGAGTCCTTAACTTTCTTTTGTACCTAGACCTGCGCATAGAAACATACCGTACGCTGAGTATACACTCAGTGGTATTTCTATAAACTAATACTTAAAACAATAATAAGCTATGTATATACATTGTAACATAACTTTTTATTTCATAATCTTATTAGCTTCATCACTTATCTTTAACTTATAGCTCTTAAATGTATTTAAACAAATCTTTTTATACTTTTCATATCATTTAATATCTTTCAATACTTGTATAACAGTCACATAATCAATAGCAGTTAGTCTTTGTCTTTAGTACTTTCAATTACCCCTATTAACATAACTCGGACCTGAACGGATACACAGATCCAACCTACACACCAGGGATAATGTACAGTGTTTCATCGGCCGAAACCAAAATACACCGTAGGGTAAGAGTAATAGTAGCAGTAACAGTCATAGTCAGGTACAGAGTACCTCTTCAGAACGAATCTGGAACAGTCACAATAGTCGACATATATAGTGTCTCATTGACACACAGTCGGAATATCCCTGAACACTTTCAATCCTATGGCATGCCAATTATATCCGACTAGTCCGACACTTGTTAATAGGATGTACAAATCATTACATTTCAATACAAAAGCAGTAATAATTTCTATCATATCATTCATTATACATTCTAACTACTAAGAATAGCAATTACATTGTATTAAATCATTAAGCATAGTTTATAGAAATACAAACCGAATTTCTCGAGTTTACTCGATATCCTCGTTCACTTTCTCCTTTCCCTTTTTCGATGATGTTTCCAGTGCTACGTTGGCTACATAAAATTTAACATTTAAAATTATCAATATATATTATTTAATAACACATTTAAAATTATCAATATATATTATTTAATAACATACTCATGTAGTTCCATGTTTCTTTTACTTCAATTCCAATTTAGTCTTTCCACCATAACTATTCTTTTTCTTCAAAATAAATCCTATATTTTCATTCAATTATCATTTTAAACTATTCCAACTCTTAAATTTTCAGCATAAAACACTAATTATAACATCTTCTCAATTCAATCCCTATTATTGCAAGACCTATATTTTTTTTCACAATTTAATCCTTCTCCCACTTCTAACTTGAATTTCTATCAAATTAACACTTAATTCTTCCATTTATTCAACTTAATCAACATCTAAAAATTCAATATCTTTCTAAATTTCAACATAACTCAAGTAGTATTCTTTCCTAGGATTCCATAGACATCAAAATTACAAGAAAATGGATCAAATTGACTTACCAATCAAACTTGGAATTCTAAAACCCTAAATTTTCCTCTCTTTTTTTTTCCTTTTTCTTTCTTTCTTTCCCTGCTCTATTTCATTTTCATTCATTCATTCTTTTATTTTATTTTATTTTTTTATTTAATTACTTTATTATATTATATTATTATAATATACTTTAATCATTTTTATTATTTCTTATTTGATAAGTAAATACTTATTTATACATACATTTGTACCAATTAAAATAATACAAATGTATTCATACATACCACACATTTGTCTCCTAAGGCTTATTTTCTAATTTAGTCCCTTGAAATTTATAAAGTTTATAATTAAACTTTTACACTATATTTAGTCTAGTCCTTTCACTAAATTAGCCTTGATTAAGCTAAATTTACTTAATTAAAATCTAATTAACCTCTCACTTAACTTCGTAAATATTTCTAATAAATATTTACGAATCTAATTTCTAAAATCGAAGACCCAAAAACTCACTTCTTCGATGACCTAAAAATTTGGGTCATTACACAAGGCTATTAAGGACAATGAATAGCAAGAAGACAATCTCTGTAATTGTTGCTGAAGTTTCAGTAAGTTTGGGATATCTGAAGGTTTTGTGCCAAAATGTTCAACGAGAGTATTAAGTGAGTAATCGGGAAGTTTTGTTGGTTAATTGGCTAAATTGTGTTCTTGGATGCTTGTTTTAGGCTTCGAGGGTTTTTAGGGTTGTTGTCACTTCGAAATCTTTTCAGGTGGGTATCAGAACCCTCAATTTTTGTAGGCTTTGGTCGCCAAAAAATGGTGGTTGTCGGCGTCACATGGCTACGCACACGGACGTGTGACTAGGCTGTGTGATCCACACGAGCGTGTGGCAGGCTATGTGATCGCCCTTGTAACTCACTGTTCATCGAATTAGGGCCACATGGGTGTCTGTCCAGGCCGTGTGTGGCTAAAATAGTGCAGGGTTCACATGAGTATGAGACACGAGCGTGTATCTAGGCCGTGTAACTCACTATTTGTGACTTAGGACCAAACGAGTAAGCACACGGGCGTATGCCCAGGCCGTATGAGTCACATGGGCAAGGACAAGGCCGTGTGTCCAAGCCGTACAACTCTCTGTTTATAGGTTAAAACCACACGGGTAAAGGGCATGGGCATGTGCCCAGGCCATGTGAGCCACACAAGCAAGGATATAGCCATGTGTCTAGGCCGTGTGGCAGCAAAAAGGAGGCCCGAAACCCCTTTTAAAGCCGTAAGTGTGGCCTATGATTGATAATATTTTCCCGTTGTATAAATGATCTAAACTTGATTGAGTGAGAACTCTTTAATGCTTTGTAACTGACACATGAATGTTATAATTGTAAGTGTATTGTGAATATTTGTACTCTGTATATGCTTTGCTTGGGATGTTGTGAAGAAGGAAGTAACCTACTCTAAATCAGTGGTTAAGCCGCTATGTGAATTGTTATGATTTTGGTGTTTTGACACATTATGGTCCAGCAGCTAAGCTGTGTTACTGTAAACGTGTCAAATAGACACTTTGCAGTGTGTAAGGATGGATGGGCATCGAATGCCCTTAATGGTGTGTTGGGATAGTTGAAGATGGTGTGTAGCAGATGGGGTTTAGGAATAACTGCATCTGAATCTGATCTGCGATATATATATATGAAATTGCATATATATAAATATCTATCTGTGTACAATTGATCTATTCTAAATTTGCATTGTAAATAGTCCTGTACCGAACCGAATCTCTAAATATAACTACTTTATAAATGAATACGAACCAAATAACTTAACTTCGGTTATGCACTGAATTCACAACTCATTCTGTTTTGGTTGGATTTCAAGTGACCCCTAGTCTTGACCGGATCGGTGTCGTGGGAACTCAGTCAAACTTATATATTTTCTTTAAAGCATTACTATTAGGGATTTATGTTTTATGGAATTTATGAAGATTATATGTTTTAAATTATTGTTATTACGAATTTCACTTATGAATGGTTTCGTTCAACTGTGTTATGACAATATGAATTTTAGTATGGGTGATGTAACTTTCCAAACTTGGTCTGGATGTCTAGACCGGGTCTAGGGTGTTACAATTACCTCTAGAACAGGACTGTATACCTGATGTATTCCATGTCTCCATGTTGAGACGATACCAATCCGACCCTTTCCACATCATACCAATTGAAGAGATCGAGGTGAAACCAGATTTTTCTGTTGATGAGGAACTTCTACAAATTCTAGATCATGATGTAAAGGTCTGAGAAGAAGATGAATCCTTCTTTCCAAAGTTCTATTGCAAAACCATGGTACTAAGGAGGCCACATGGGAACAAGAAAAGACATTTAGCCAACAATATCCTCATCTATTTGAACCAGGAAAATTTTGATGACAAAATTTTTTTAAGGAGGGGAGAGTTGTCACACCCTAAAATATAAGGGGTTAATTGAAATAACTAACCGAGTAATGACCTAGTCTAAATGGTTAAGTAGCTAGTGCACTCCCTAGAGGTCCTAGGTTCAAGTCACTCATCTCTCATTACTTTTTTTCTTTATTTTCAGCAAACTATGATAAAAACCACACTAAAACAAATATTATTTGGAGTTTGAATTAAACAAGAAATAGGCAACAGCCTAATGGTTAACACACCCAAACTTCCCTTTGCTTATCCAAGTTCGAGCCACCTTTTACGCAATGACATTTCCATTTATTCGGTAGTAAGGGTAAATTATTGAGCCGCCCTTCAAATTTTGAAAACCCTAGTTATTTAACCCTAATCCTAATAACATTAGAAGTTTTGCTTTCCTTTTCAAATCCAAGAAAAATTTTGGCTTCCTTTTCCCTATTTCTTCTTCATTTTCTTTTCATATTCTTCTTTTCATAATATTTTTCCCCTTTACTGAAATTATTTTTTGTCTCGCGAATTAAAATATATTCCCGGTTCAAGTCATTTTTCAACCGGAATCGTAATTGCCATTAGAAACATTCTTTAATTGTTGCCAAGAATTGGTAAGTACATCTCAATTAGGATGTTTGATCTCAAATCCTTATAAAATTTCTATCTAATGACAATCTCGCAATCGATTAAACATTCTTTAACGATTTTTACCAAAATAATTCAAACATATAGTTGAATCTTGATACCTAATGTTAAGACATGTGAAATTCGGCGTTGAATGACTTGGTTTAGGTGAATTAAACCATTCTTGATGGTGATGAACATTTTTCAGGCTCTCAGTGAATGGTGTGCGTTCTTTTACAAGCGAATCAAGACAAGTTATGCCTCAGATTCAGGCCACGTGGTTGCATTTCCCTTGTAGCTTAATTTTGCATGTTCCATATAACCACAGTCTGTTACACAGCTAAGTAACCCCTCTACACGATTTAAGACATTGCACATGGCCTGGCTACACAACCATGTGCCCCCTGTTTTATAGATTTGCCCAAAATTTTTGTAAACTAATCAATTTAGTCCTTGTATGATCCTCGAACTGCTTTTAGAATTTTATTTCTTTCAATTAAATCCCTGATATTATGAATAATGTTGGAATCCATGATTTGATCGACTAAATTATTACTATATATGAATTATATGTAATTAGTACATGCATTTGTGACCAAATTACTGATAAATTGTTATTGATACTCAAATAATTATATTACTGGTTACATGAACATCATGCCTATTATTACTTATAAACTGAAAACATGACATACATGTCTACTACTACTGTTTCTCTGATTATATGCTGAGCATGTCTACTGTTTCTGTATTATACTATTAATAACATGTCATTCTGAATTACATGGGGTAGAATGCTTTGAAAAGAGGAAGTACTGAAAGATTATCTGCAAACATTGGTGGTTTATCCACAAACTTATTGCAACTTTTATCTGCAAACCTGTTGTGCATTCACAATCTACTGGCAGCGTATTAACCTACAAACACTGGTGGTATATCCACAACTTCTACTGGCATCTTTTATTTGCAAACCTGTTGTGTATTCACAACTACTGGCAGCGTATTAACTTGCAACACTTGTGGTTCATCCACAAACTGGATTGTCTGGGATATAAGAGTTCTTGGGAACTCTGCTTGTGGAGTGTAGCAGTGGGGTAAGACATTTCTTTATTGTTAAACTAAAATTCCATTACATCGGCACTCATAAGCATGCCCGAATGAACTGTCAATTTCTACTATGCTATATAATTGTTACTGTACTGAACACTGATATTAGATGTGTAACACCTTTCACCCGTATTTGACGTCGGGATAGGGTTCGAGGCATTACCGAAACTTTTCATTTAAAACATGCTGACTCGACTCACTAGGTTTAGCTCCAAACTGGAACTTACAAGCATTCACATCTCATCCTTTAAATAGGCCTCCGAGGCCTTAAATATACATAGAGATTATTCGGGTTAGGATTGGGAATGTTCCATAACTTTAGAAAATTTTACTTATTTAGAAGTGTCACACGCCCGTGCATGAGGGGCCGTGTGATCACCCACGACCGTATGGTCTAAGGCACGTCCATGCCTTTAACTCTTGGGCAATACTAACTTTTAGACACGGCCAAGGAACACGCCCGTGGGCTCACCCTGTGTCTAAAACTTGAGCATTCTCTTAAATTAACGCAGCCCAGACACACGCTCATGTGTCCTACCCGTGTACTAATTTGACTTGAAGTTTTAGATGCAGAGGACACACAGCAATACCACACACCCATGGGGATAGGCCGTATGTCACACACGGCATAGACACACGCCCGTGTGTCTAACCATGTGGACTTTAATAGGCTATTTACCAAGCCTTTAATCACCCCTTTCTACTTCTTTTTCTTAAAAGATACCAAATTCAAAGTAAAACATGATTATACACTTGTAAATGATCTTGATGAAATTAGTTGTATGAAAACCTCATATCATTGGTTTCATTCAAAAAGGTTATTTCCCATCTAGCATTTATGGGTTCTTATGTTATTGTAACACATTCAAAACTTGGCTTGTTTTTGAACTCAATGCCACTTGAAACAACCCATCATAATGGAGCATAAACATGCATATAAAGGCAGGTCATAGCCTACTTTCAAATATGCCAATTCCCATGGCCTTGTACAAAAAGATGAATGCATCTTTACATGCCTTCATTTGGAAATTCAAATGACTCATATGACAAAAGACTCAAAGCCCTATACATGCCATTAACAAAATAGAAGTGTCTTTATACCAAAGCTTGACTAGTTGATAGTGTGTTGACTCTCCAATTGTCTTCTAATCTTTATGAGTCATCGAGCTCTGTAAAACAGGGAAAAGAGAGGGGGTAAGCATTTTCATGCTTAGTAAGCTCAAATAACCAGAAAGTAAACTTACCGAGTAATTAGCATACATCCATACTTAATTCATGAAATCATCCATTATGAAATGATTTCCTATCACATGCACTCAATCAATGAGTTATTCACATAATCATGTATCATACAATCAAACTAGACGAGCTCATCATTCAACATTTCATTCATATATGTATATCCCATGTTAATCCATATCCCATGTTAATCCCGTTGAGTTTCTAGGAAATCGCGATGGAATACCAATTATCTGTCAATTCATAGGAATGATCATTCCATATATGCACTCCCACAAACCTCACATCATATAGCAGGATTACCAGTCCAGGCTAAGTCCCACATATCATGAACTCGTACGGTGATGTCGAGATTACCAGTCCAGGCTAAAGCTCTTATAACGACAACACCCTTAATGAGCTCGGATCTGAATTACCAGTCCAGGCTAAATTTAGACCCTAATCAGATTAGCCGTTCGGGCTAAATCTGTAATGCATATATATTCTTCGGGAGGCTTGATCATTCAACGAACATCCGTCTTGGCTAAATCCTTTTCCTAATTGAGATCAACAGATTACCCGTATAGGCTAAATCCTTACTGCAACACATGCAGGATCTCGTTACACATATCAATCAGGGTTTATCCATCGAATCCCCTTTATCAACCTCAACCGAGATGATTATCAACAAGTCATTACCAAAGATGCATTTCATGCATCTTTATACTATCAATAAATGAAAATTTCAAGCATTCATAAATCATAAAACTATACATATTAGGGGTTTACTTTAAGTTATCCGAACTTACCTGGTATTCTTTTCGGGATTGTGTTTCGGTTATTCCGAAACCTTGCGTTTACCACGATCGACCTCCGGAACTTGTTCCTCAGGGTCTATAACAGAGAAATTAACTCATTAATAACCCACATAATACATTTCAAGTTTAATATCCACCCCCGGTCCAATTGACTGTTTCGCCCCTAACCTTTGACATTTTTACGATTTAGTCCCTAAGCTCGTATAATGAAACACATGCAATTTCTATATTACCCAAGCCTAATCGAACATTTGTCTCTCTTATGGAAACCCAAATTTTTCATTGTCTTCCCCATTTCTACCATACATTTACATCATTTGCAAAATAGTCCCTATAAGGGTTTTTCATGAAAACCAACTTGGAAAAGATGTTTCACACACATTAATATTTCATATTCCTCCATAATCCATCAAAATACCAATAACTAATGCATGGCTAAATTTTTTAACATAAACTCTAAGATGAAATATGAGTAGGAATAGGAAGAGCAAGCTACCAGGATTTCAAAAATACAAAGAACATGAAAAACGGAATTTGAAAGCACTTACTATTTAGCTTGGAAAGCTTAAAAACCCTAGCTATGGTGACCTTTGAAATTCGGCTGGATGAAGGAGAAAATGAGCTGATTTTGGTTCATTTTTCCCATTTTATTTCATTAAAAAGCCTAATGACCAAAATGCCCTTATGCCCTTTCCTTAAAATTTCATCCATGCAAGCCCATTTTTGTCCAAAAATTTAGAATTTGGGAAAATTACTATCCAAGACCTACTAATTCATAATCTAAAGCAATTTCATACAAATTGCTTCTAGAATCCAAGTTTTGCAATTTATTCAATTTAGTCCCTAATTTCCAATTGGACACCTTATGCTTAGAATTTCTTCATGAAACTTTAACACATGCATATACTCATATTCTAGGCCTCATAATAATCATAAAATAAATATTTTGGTGTCAGATTTGTGGTCCCAAAACCACTATTCTGACTAGGCCCTATTTCGGGATGTTACATTTCTCCCCCTTTAGGGACTTTCGTCCTCGAAAGTCTTACCAGAAAACAGATTCAGATATTTACTTCTCATAGTTTCTTCTGGCTTTCATGTAGCCTCTCCTACACCATGTCGACGCCATAGAACTTTTACAAGAGCCACATCTTTATTTCTCAAATTTTTAACTTCGCGAGTCAATATCATAACCGGTTCCTCTCCATAGGTCATGTCCGATCGAATTTCAATCTCAGTCGGTGAAATTACATGAGAGATGTCTGATCGATATCTTCTTAACATGGATACATGGAACACATCGTGAACCTTTTCCAATTCGGGTGGCAATGCTAAATGATAGGCTAACGGTCCAACCCTTTCAATGATCTCGTATGGTCCGATAAATCGTGGGTTCAGTTTACCTTTTTGACCAAATCTCAATACCTTTTTCCATGGAGAAACTTTAAAAAATACTCTATCCCCAACTTGAAACTCAATTTCCTTTCTTTTCAGATCAGCATAAGACTTTTGCCTATCTGTTGCCGCTTTTAAATAATCCCGTATCACTTTAACTTTTTCTTCAGTTTCTTTAATTAGATCAACTCCCTGAATCTGATTTTCCTTGAGTTCTATCCAATACAATAAAGTTCGGCATTTCCTACCATACAAGGCCTCATAAGGTGCCATCTTCAAACTTGTTTGGAAACTATTGTTGTAGGCAAATTCTACCAATGGCAAGTATTTTTCCCAAGTACCCTGAAATTCAAGGATGCAACAACGTAACATGTCCTCGAGAATCTGAATCATCCGCTCAGACTGACCATCGGTCTGAGGGTGAAAAGCTATGCTAAAACTCAACTTTGTACCCAAGGCTTCTTGTAACTTCTTCCAGAATCTCGAAGTGAACCTCGGGTCTTTGTCCGAAATAATTGACAATGGTACTTCGTGCAATCTTACAATCTCAGAGATGTACAAATTGGCTAATCTATCAAGGGAATAATCTATCTTTACAGGGATAAAATGAGCCGACTTTGACAATTTGTCCACTATAACCCATATGGCATCTTTCTTTTTCGGAGTCAAGGGTAATCCTATCACAAAGTCCATGGTAACTCTGTCCCACTTCCGTTCGGGGACCATTACAGGCTGTAACAAACCTGAAGGTACTTGATGTTCAGCTTTAACTTGCTGACATACTAGGCATTTCGATACAAATTCAGAAACATCTCTTTTCATGCTGTTCCACTAGTACATCTTCTTTAAATCGTTGTACATCTTGGTACTTCCCGGGTGAACTGACAAACGACTGTTATGTGCTTCTTGCAAAATCTTCTGAATAAGTTCATTGTCTTTAGGTACACAAACCCTATCTCTAAACATTAAACATCCATCAGGACTAATTCAGAAATCTGACTCAATACCAGATTCACATTGAGCCCTTTTTGCTTGTAAGTCATCATCATTTAACTGTGCATCATGAATTTCCTGCAGAAATGTTGGTCTAGCCTCCAGCTCGGTCAGAATTGAACCATCATCAAGCAATGTCAAACGGGTATTCATTACTCTAAAGGGAAACAGAGATTTTCTACTCAGTGCATCGGTGACCACATTCGTCCTTCCCGGGTGATAGTCGATAATCAGATCATAATCCTTAATTAGTTCTAACCATCTCCGCTGTCTCAAATTTAATTCTTTCTGAGTCATCAAGTATTTTAAACTCTTGTGGTCCGTGAATATACAGCAAGTCTCTCCATACAAATAATGCCACCAAATTTTCAAGGCAAAAATAATAGCAGCAAGCTCTAGGTCGTGGGTTGGATAATTCTTCTCATGAGGCTTCAATTGCTGTGAAGCATAGGATATCACCTTGCCATCTTGCATAAGCACACACCCCAACCAATTTAAGGATGCATTACTGTATACCACAAATTCTTTTCTCGATTCAGGTAGCACTCAAATAGGAGCTTCAATCAGCAATGTCTTTAACTTCTCAAACCTTTGCTGATATTTCTCCGTCCAATCAAACTTAATGTCTTTCCGAAGCAACTTCGTCATTGGAGTCGCTATCATGGAAAATCCTTTTACAAATCTTTGATAGTAACCGGCTAAGCCCAAAAAGCTTCTAACCTCAGTTACATTCTTAGGCAGTTTCCATTCAACAATTGCAGAAATCTTATTTGGATCAACTCGGATGCCTTCACCCAAAACTATATGACCCAAAAACCCAACTTCCTGGAGCCAAAACTCACTCTTGCTAAACTTAGCATACAGTTGCTTTTCCCACAAGGTCTGCAACACAATTCCCAGGTGCTTCGCATGCTCTGTCTCATCTTTAGAGTAGATCAAAATATCATCAATAAACACAACGACAAACTTATCCAAATATGGCCGAAAGATCCTGTTCATTAGATCCATAAACACAGCCAGTACATTCGTCAACCCAAACGGCATGACAAGAAATTCATAATGGCCATACCTCGTTCTGAAAGCTGTCTTGGATACATCCGAGTCTTTAACTCGCAATTAATAATAGTCAGACCTCAAGTCTATCTTGGAGAATACGGTGGCTCCTCTCAACTGGTCAAACAAATCATTTATCCTCGGCAAAGGATATTTATTCTTGATAGTCACCTTATTCAGTTATCGATAATCGATACATAACCTCATCGAACCATCTTTTTTCTTTACGAACAACACAGGGGCACCCTAAGGTGAAAAACTTGGCCTTACGAATCCTTTATCCATCAACTCTTGCAACTGTGCTTTTAACTCCTTCAACTCAGTAGGTTTCATTCTGTATTGAGCAATAGAAATGGGAGTCGACCCTGGCACCAACTCAATACCAAACTCTATCTCCCTTTCAGGAGGTAATCCGGGAAATTCCTCTGGAAATACATCTGGGTACTCACATACTATTGGCACAGACTCAATCTTCAATGCACTTTCTTTAGTGTTCATCACAAATGCAAGGTAGGCTTCGTATCTTTTCCTCATATATCTCTGGGCAACCATTGCTGTGATTACAACCGGTGGCGAACCTAATTCTCTTGATTCGACTCGTAGAATCTTACCATCCAGGCATTTCAATTTAATATACTTACTACCACAATTCACTGTTACATCATGAAGGGCTAACCAATCCATACCAAGTATTACATCAAATTCGTCAAATGGTAACAACATAAGGTTAGCCGAGAAACAACGACCTTGAATCGTCAAAGGACAATTCTTACATACTTTATCGACTAGGACTGATCTGTCTAGTGGGTTCGACACTCTAATAATGAATTCCATAGGTTCCATAGGTATGTTCATACTAAACACCAATCTCATGCAGATATATGAATGCGTTGACCCCGGGTCAATTAAAGCAACAACACTCGTATTAAAAAAAGAGAAACTACCAATAATAACATCAGGAGCAGAGGCTTCCTCTCGAGCACGTATCGCATACTTTCTTGCCAAGGCTCGAACCTCTGGTTTTACAGCGTTTTTAGTCACGACTCGACTGTCGCTATCACTCCCTGGGTATCTCGGAGGTCTACCTCGTGGAATAGGAGTACTCGATTTTGGGGTTACATCCACTTCTTTTTCAACTCGCTCTGGGCAGTCTCTGAGGAAGTGATCAAGAGAACCACATCTGAAACATGCGCCGCTCTTCATTTGGCACTCCTCGAAATGAAATTTGTTGCAGCTCTTACACTTCGATTTTTGATCATCTACACTCCCCACACTAGTCACCATCGGGGAGGAAGACTTTTGACCTTGTCACTTAGAGTTTCTTGATCTACCCAAATATCCCACTGATGAAGTGGAGCGTTCATGCAGGCTCCTGGCTTTCTTCATGGAGAACGAGAGTGTTTTACCGCCAGACCTCTTGCTTGCAACTCGAGCCTCTCTCTTATCTTGTTTTCTTTCGTTATTAAGTTCCTCGGCCTTCTTGGCTCGATCGGCCAATGCGGCAAACTCCCGTATTTCTAAGATCCCAATTAACAACTTGATGTCCTCATTCAGGCCTTCCTCGAAGCGCTTACACATCTCCGATTCAGTTTTGACCCATTCAGTTGCGTACTGACTTAGTCATACGAACTCTCTCTCGTATTCCGCTACAGTCTTGTTACCTTGTTTGTGTTCCAGGAACTCCTTTCGCTTCGAGTCCAAAAATCGTTGGCTAGTATATTTCTTCCTAAACTCTGCTTGGAAGAAATCCCAAGTAATATTTTCCTTTGGCACTACCGAGGATACGGTCTTTCACCAATTGTATGCAGTGTCCTTCAAAAGGGACACAGCAGACTTCAAACATTCCTCAGGTGTGCATGACAAATCATCTAGCACCCTCATAGTGTTCTCAAGCTAGAACTCAGCTCTTTCAGCGTCATCATCAACTTTCGCTCTAAATTCCTCAGCCCCATACTTCCTAAACTTATCTACAGAGGCTTTACCGATTCTCACCGGTGCCATTCTTCGTGGCACATCCTTGTCAGGTTGGTTAGGGGGCGGGGGAGGTCTTGGTATATTGGGGCGATTTCTTAGATAATCCCTAAACTATTCATCCATCATATCAAAGAAGGCAGCTTGGGCCTCTTCTCCACCTTCTGACATCAGCCTTCTACTACAACTAGATACAGCTCGTTGTACGGAAGCTGGAGCTGGCTCTCGATTCCCTCGAACTCATCTTGTGCTTGATTGGAAGACATTTACTATATTCAAAAAAATTTAAACAATTAGGAGACGTCACACTATCAACATTCAAATAATGGCATGTATAGCGAACCTTTAACATCCACTACGATAGTCTTAGAACCGACTAACCCGTAGCTCTGGTACCAATAAATGTAACACCCCTCACCCGTATTCGATGCCGGGATAGGGTTTGAGGCTTTATCGAAACTTTTCATTTAAAACATGCTAACTCGACTCACTAGGTTTAGCTCCGAACTGGAACTTACAAGCATTCACATCTCATCCTTTAAATGGGCCTCCGAGGCCTTAAATATACATAGAGATGATTAGGGTTAGGACCGGGAACGTTCCATAACTTTAGAAAATTTCCTTATTTAGAAGTGTCACACGCCCGTGCATGAGGGGCCGTGTGATCACCCACGCCCGTTTGGTCTAAAGCACGTCCATGCCTTTAACTCTTGGGCAACACTGACTTTTAGACACGGCCAAGGCATACGCCCGTGGGCTCACCCCGTGTCTAAAACTTAAGCATTCTGTTAAATTAAAACATCCCAGACACACGCCCGTGTGTCCTACCCGTGCACTAATTTGACTTAAAGTTTTAGGTGCAGGGGACACACGGCCATACGACACGCCCCTGGGATAGGCCGTGTGTCACACACGGCATAGACACACGCCCGTGTGTCTAACCATGTGGACTTTAATAGGCTATTTACCAAGCCTTTAATCACCCCTTTCTACTTCTTTTTCTTAAAAGATACCAAATTCAAAGTACATGATTATACACTTGTAAATGATCTTGATGAAATTAGTTGTATGAAAACCTCATATCATTGGTTTCATTCAAAAAGGTTATTTCCCATCTAGCATTTATGGGTTCTTATGTTATTGTAACATAATCAAAACTTGGCTCGTTTTTTGAACTCATTGCCACTTGAAGCAACCCATCATAATGGAGTATAAACATGCATATAAAGGCAGGTCATAGCCTACTTTCAAATATGCCAATTTCTATGGCCTTGTACAAAAAGATGAATGCATCTTTACATGCCTTCATTTGGCAATTCAAATGACTCATATTACAAAATACTCAAAGCCCTATACATGCCATTAACAAAATAGAAGTGTCTTTATACCAAAGCTTAACTAGTTGATAGTGTGTTGACTCTCCAATCGTCTTCCAATCTTTATGAGTCATCGAGCTCTGTAAAACAGGGAAAAGAGAGGGGGTAAGCATTTTCATGCTTAGTAAGCTCAAATAACCAGAAAGTAAACTTGCCGAGTAATTAGCATACATCCACACTTAATTCATGAAATCATCCATTATGAAATGATTTCCTATCACATGCACTCAATCAATGAGTTAGTCACATAATCATGTATCATATAATCAAACTAGACAAGCTCATCATTCAACATTTCATTCATATATGTATATCCCATGTTAATCTCGTTGAGTTTCTAGGAAATCTCGATGAAATACCCATTATCCGTCAATTCATAGGAATGACCATTCCATATATGCACTTCCGTGAACCTTACATCATATAGCAGGATTACCAGTCCAGGCTAAATCCCACATATCATGAACTCGTAAGGTGATGTCGAGATTACCAGTCCAGGCTAAAGCTCTTATAGCGACAACACCCTTAATGAGCTCGGATCTGAATTACCAGTCCAGGCTAAATTCAGACCCTAATCAGATTAGCCGTTCAGGCTAAATCTGTAATGCATATATATTCTTCGAGAGGCTCGATCATTCAAGGAACACCCATCCAGGCTAGATCCTTTTCTTAATTGAGATCAACGGATTACCCATCCAGGCTAAATCCTTACTGCAACACATGCAGGATCTCGTTACACATATCAATCAGGGTTTATCCATCGACTCCCCTTTATCAACCTCAACCGAGATGATTATGAACAAGTCATTACCAAAGATGCATTTCATGCATCTTCATACTATCAATAAATGAAAATTTCATGCATTCATAAATCATACAATTATACATATTAGGGGTTTACTTTAAGTTATCCGAACTTACCTGGTATTCTTTTCGGGACTGTGTTTCGATTATTCCGAAACCTTGGGTTTACACGATCGACCTCCGGAACTTGTTCCTCGGGGTCTATAATAGAAAAATTAACTCAGTAATACCCCACATAATACATTTCAAGTTTAATATCACCCCCGGTCTAATTGACCGTTTTGCCCCTAACCTTTAACATTTTTACGATTTAGTCTCTAAGCTCGTATAATGAAACACATGCAATTTCTATCTTATCCAAGCCTAACCGGACATTTTTCTCTCTTATGGAAACCCACATTTTTCATTATCTTCCCCATTTCTACCACACATTTACATTTTTTGCAAAATAGTCCCTATAAGGGTTTCTCATGAAAACTAACTTGGAAAAGATGTTTAACACACATTAATCTTTCATATTCCTCCATAATCCATCAAAATACCAATAAATCATGAATTGCTAAATTTTTGAACATAAACTCTAGCATGAAATATGGGTAGAAATAGGAAGAGCAAGCTACCAGGATTTCAAAAATACAAAGAACATGAAAAACGGGGATTGGGAGCACTTACTATTTATCTTGGAAAGCTTGAAAACCCTAGCTATGGTGACCCCTGAAATTCGTCTGGATGAAGGAGAAAATGAGCTGATTTTGGTTCATTTTTCCCATTTTATTTCATTAAAAAGCCTAATGACCAAAATGCCCTTATGCCCTTTCCTTAAAATTTCATCCATGCAAGCCCATATTTGTCCAAAAATTTAGAATTTGGGAAAATTACTATCCAAGACCTATTAATTCATCATCTAAAGCAATTTCATACAAATTTATTCTAGAATCCAAGTTTTGCAATTTATTCAATTTAGTCCCTAATTTCCAATTGGACAACTTATGCTTAGAATTTCTTCATGAAACTTTAACACATGCATATACTCATATTCTAGGCCTCATAATAATCATAAAATAAATATTTTGGTGTCAGATTTGTGGTCCCAAAACCACTATTCCGACTAGGCTCTATTTCGAGATGTTACAAGATGCTTGGTTTATTACTTTGAACTAATTTTCTTGTGATGGAACTCACATTAAGCTTCATAGCTCACCCTCCTTTTAATTTTCATCCTTACAAATAACCCACTAGGTTAGGACTCGAATGTGACATCCAGAGGGTCTCAACTCATTTTAATTAGTAATATATTTTAGATTTAATATTTGGTATTTTAATTATTCAGAGACTATATTTTTTATTTTAAACTTTGGCATGGGATATAGAATTTGATTTTAAATTTATAGCCTGCATGACATTTAATTTGATTTCAGAACATCAAATTATAAATATTAATTAGTTATGCATGAACCTCGCTTTTTATTAAAACGTAAATAGATATCACTTTTTCGCTGCTAAGATACAGTTAAAACTTTGAGTAATACATAAAATGGTAGTTAATCAAGTTTTCATAAAGGGGTCACCATTACATAGGTTAGATAATCTAAACCAGTTTTGATAACTCGTAAGCTTTTTCTAAGAGACTAAGTTTTCTTCTAAAACAAATAAATGTTTTAATATGACTGTTTTAGAAACTCCGATAACTTACTGGGTCATTTTGGTAACTAATGTGATCTTCCAAATTCGAGTCTAACATCTACACCGGATTGAGGAGGTTACAATAATCATCTAAGAATGATAGGAAAATCCTCCCTCATAGTTTCTTAGATGGACAAATATTTTCACTAAAATATCTCTCTAAGACCTTCAATGATCGTGCATCATATAACGAACAGTAGTTTTTATCATCAATTAAAAATATTCAGCCATTTTTTCTAATTCAAGCATGCCATCTTATCATAAGATAATGGATAAATCTTCAAGGTCGGAAAGAGTATTCTTTAAACCTTTATCCTTTAGGCATGATCTCTTCCCTCGTTGTAGTCACTTGAAATGATTTCATGAGATCTTGCTTATGGACTTAATTACAGAACATTTTGCTGCTAAATTACAAGAATGTAAAATAATTACGAAAAAAATTAAAAAGTTACCAACTAAACAAATCAAGTTGCGGTAGCAAGTTGTGTTTCTTAAAGTATCCACAATGATTGTCACAATTGCCTCCCCAATTTGTTCCTAACAATATAATATATCTAACTATAACTAGTATATAATTTGAAGTCTATCTTCATACCCAACCTAAAGATATGATATGATTATATTATTTTTAAGGAGATTTTTTTATCTTAATATAAAATTAATTTACACATTTTAATAATTTTTTTTTATAAATAATATTTTAGCAATTCAGATTTTATATTTTTTTGACATTACATGTTCTACTTGGGAACATCATGCTTGTTGAGTTCTGAAGGAAATTAAAACATGTTTCTTGAGTTTTGAAGGAAATTAAAATATGTAACTACTTGTTTGATATAACATAACTTTCATTGGTTAAATATATATTGATAAAGAAAATATTTTCAACAAACATGATAAAAATATTAGATTGACCATGTGCATAATAAGAATAATTGTATTGAAAAATTAAATTGATATAATGTTAAAATATTATTCATGAGAAAAAAATATTAAAGTGTGTAAAATTATTTCGTTTTATTAGTCGAGTTTATTTTTCATTAGGCCAATCTAATAAGGTCAATTCGAGTTTTCAAATTTTCATCTCATTTCGAGTTAGGATCAATTATGTGTTCAAATTATTTCAAGTTCGAAGAATTGAGTTTGACTTTAGGTTTTTCAATTCAGATCATTTTAAGTCCGATTCATTTCAAGTTCTATCATTTCAAGCTCGAAGAATTGAGTATGATCAATTTTCACATGTCAAATTGAAAATTTGCACACTCCACTAAAAAATATTAAATATTTTATAAGTATTATTTTTATCAATTATTATTTTTCAAAAGTTCAATTTTAGGTTTGGATATTTTTGGTTGGGTTCATTTGAAGTTTGGAACATTACGAGTTTCAAGTATTTCGTGTAAAACTTGGATTGAAATTCATTTGTTTTCATTTTATGATCAAATTAGATTAAGATGGATAAAACTATCATAATGGTCATTATATTAGGAGTAAGATAGCATTTTACCCTCTCTACTAAAAAATAGGTAAATTAGTCATTGTATGTTAAATCAAATAGCAAATTGATCGTTTCTATTAAAAATTTTATCCATTTATATTGTTAAAAACTAATGTGATTAACAGAATAATAAACCAGTAGCACTTTAAGAATAGATAGTTGACGCATTTGTTTTTGAAAGTTAGAAAAGTAAGAGAAGTGACAGTAGCATTTGTTGCTCGATGTTGAAACGAATACGAAATTGGTAGGCATTGGCTCAAATGAAAATCATTGACATATAACAACATCTCACATCTATGTAATAAACTGGAAAAAGGAATATTATTTTTTAAAAGATGAAAGTTCAACTTTAACCTTTTACACATGTATTAAAAATAATATCATTTAAATCAAATTCATATTTTAATTAATTAATTATTGTATTTAATATTGATTTAATATCAAAAATTATTTATCTAGTATATTGAGAATGAATTTTTTTGTGAATTAAAAGAAAAGGCTATGAGATTAATTAAAAAGAGAGTGAATATAGTTGGTGATAAGATTTTAAGGTAAACTATACTATTAGTTATTTAATTATAGTTAAGTTTTTATTTTGGTCACTTAACTAAAAAATGTTACAATTTGTATTTGAAATTGTTTATTTTAGTCACCCGATTGTTAAGTGGCTAACGTTGTTACTTATTTAGTTGGTATAATAACAATTTTACTCAATTTTTATATTTTATGTCAAGTTAACCCTAATTCTATAAAAAAATTATTTAAAAACACTCAATTATTTTAATAAATAAAAAATTCTACATAAAAATTCAAGTTATTGCCAAATTATTGCAACAACAAGTCTTCAACATTGTCATAAAATCATGAAAATGGATTTAAAAAATAAATTTTAACATAATATTCATTTGGTATAAAATATGATTAAAAACTAATGTTCATACAAGAAAACTCAAGATTCTATTGCAATAACGTTTATGATTATTCAATATTGAGACATAAGAACGATAACGATTAAATAGAATCCAATAACAAATTAAAAATAGAACATAACCAAATTAGTAATATCTTCAAATTGAGTTTCGTGTTCTCGAAGAACTTCCAAAACTGTTAATACAAAAACTTGTGAAAATTAAGTTTGAATCCATTTTTTAGTGAAAAATACAAAATATACTACAAAATTTTCTTTTACAAACTTAATTCAAAATTTCAATTTATTTAAATTATTTTTCAAAACCCAAATTGTAAAGTTATATTGTGAATCTTTTTCTTTTTCTTTTCTTATACTGAAAAACATTTTCCTTAATTTTCTCTATGTTATCTAATTTTTAAATTTATATCTTTTTTTATTAAATTTTTTTATTTTCAATATATTTAGGATTCTAAATTTTTAAAGTGTTTCGTTTTTTATCATTCTATATAAAATCAAGGTTAAATTGACGAAAGTATAAAAGTTGAGAACCGTAATTGTTATTATACCAACTAAAAAAATGCTATCATTAGCCACTTAAGAGTTGGGGCGACCAAAAAAATCCAATTTTGAAAATATTTGTAACCAAATTGTAACTCCTCTTTGTAAAGTGATGAAAACGAAAACATACCCATAATTGAGTAGCTAATGATGTAATTTACCGGCCTTTTTACATATATAATATAAAAAATTTTAAATTTTTGAAAATTATATCCCACCCTGATTAATTACCCCAATGGTATGGAATGGGTGGTGGAGGGTGGTGCATAGGCAGTACCACCCCTATTTTTTTGGCACTGTCACAGACAGTTTAAAAAAATAAATTTTTAATAGGTGAAACATTGTTAATAGGTGGCACCAAAATGGTTCTTTCTACCATTTAAATACAGATCTAGTCTAGGTTTAAATACGGGTCTGGGTGGTGATGCCCATGGCATAGGCGGCACCAGTGGTGCCAAAATCATAGGTGACATCGATCAAGCATTCCATCATTTAAGTAGTGTTTGTGCAAAAAAATTTAGAAAATTCATGAATAACAAAAAAAGAAAAAATTGTAGAAGAAGAGTAAACAAATAGAGGAGAATTCACAAGGTTAGTAGATATGATTTTTTTTTTACATTACAATAATTATTTTGTTTGAAATTTTATTGAGAATTTTTATTTCTTTTTTAACAGATTTAGTATTGAAGATGGATAATCAATTTTTCATATGTGTTTATTTCGGTAGAGTAATTTTGACAATAATAGTTGGATGTATATTTGAATGTCACCAACAAATAGTAATAAGATTTAATAGAAATGTCTCGATTGATGATATGAAGGAAAAGATTAGTGTAAAAATTATTAGGCGTTGTGGGAGAAGGATCTCGAAACTTTTCTACAAGTTTCCAGTTTCGAAAAATCTCGTAAAATTCACCGAGATAGAATTTGTAGACGATGAAGAAATAGAGACAATGGTCGCTCTTTATTGTGGGAATCGGAGCAACTAAAATGCACCGATTCAGTTATTTGGGGAGTTAGTTGATGCGGAGCCAGTTGAAGATCCCACTTCATTAGGTGAAGAAAATGGAGTTTAAGATCCATGTATAGTGGTTCTGATATCATACATTAATAGCCAATCAACTGTACACGAGATCGACATCGATCTTAATGTTGCACTTGTGTTTGAGAACTAGAACTTGGGCCCATGTTTACAAATACATTAGGTGGTGTTTGAGACAGATGCGGATGGTGATGATGGATATGATAGTAGTGATCCTTCTAATCACAAGGTCGATAGTGATCCCAATGTAGAGGAGGTTTCGGATGATATCGATAAAAAATGAGCAAATGATGATGAAAATGTTAACGCGTCTTCAGTCGAAAACTCGATTTGACGTATTGTGATACACAATAATCCTGGGGCACACATGTTGCTTATAGACCCCGATGCAGCGCGTGCAATCGAGTTCCCGAAGTACCCTATATACTACCTCCTCACCGGCTGGCAGTAGATTCTGAACCTGAGGAGTTATTCGTGGGTCAGAAATTTGAAACCAAGAAAGAGTGTGTATTTTCCATTAAGCGATATAGCATGAATGTGTTAGTGACTACAAAGTCATCATGTCTAAACCGGCATTGTATATTAGGAAGTGTTGGAGGTCGACGGAAGGCTGCAATTGGCGAGTATAAGCTACATTTATCCAAAAGTCGTAGATGTGAGAGATACAAAAATTTGTTAGGCCTCACACATGCACTTCAATAAGTATGACAGAAGATCACTGGAAAGTTGATTCCAAAACCATCTGCACATGTATGATGTCAATGTTAAAGGACATGTGGACCATTAAAGTTTTGGTACTAATTGTCGAAATGCAAGCACAATTCCAGTATCAAGTATCGTACCAAAAAGTATGGATAACTAAACAGATGGCAATGGAGTAGTTGTACAAAGATTAGGATGCACCGTACAATGAGCTACAGGGGTGGATAACCACTATGTGGGAGTACATGACAGGGACTATCATTGAGTTGGAGGCATGACCTTATTATGGCCCAGATGACCAACTACAACCGAGAAGAAGAATTTTCCATCGGATGTTTTAGATATTTGATCCATGCGTGCAGGCATTTCCCCATTACAAGCCACTTATGCAGGTAGATGGGACATGGCTATATAGGAAATATACGTAGATCCTACTTATTGTGGTTACTCAAGATGGGAACAACAATGTGCTCCCGATAATGTTTATCATTATGGACAAAGAAAACATGGAATCATAGGAATTCTTTCTCATGAACCTACGGAGGTATGTTGTTAGTGACGATAAAATTTGCATCATAACCAATAGAGGGAAAGGAATAATTACCTCCATTAGGCATTTCGGTGTACGTTGGATATCCGTTTACTACATCCGTCACATCGTGGCTAATTTCCACTGAGAGTATAAGAATGCAAATTGGCAGAGGCAAGTTGTGAAAATGGGTAAAATTTAATTTCAATATATGTTTTAATATTTAAATTCGAGACTGTAACGTATCTTTCTTAATACATACACAACGTACGAGCTAGAGCCACACTTTTTCTGGTAAAGGATAACCAAACTTGAGCGTGACATACAAGGTGAAACGAACACTCTTTTCCAATAGTGATTGGGTACCATGAAGCTGTGGAAATGGCTTAAAGTTTTGATGACGGGTTTCGATATGGTCATATGACCACTAATCTAGCATAGGCGATTAACTTCATGTTGAGGAAAATACAAAATATTCTAATTTCATCTATGTTCTCGACTACATTCTACAGGTTGGCTAGCTTGATGCCAAGAATGTGACTGAAACAAGTCAACCAAATAGAGGCGGGACACATGTTTGTTGAAGATGTCAGGGATGTAATGGATGCAAACTTTCAAAGAGCGAGGTCAATGAATATGGAAATATATTCACGACAGTTTGAAATGTTTCAAGCTATAGAGACCATCGGTCGTCGACCCGATATCCTACCTAGGTCTTACAGAGTTGATCTCTAAAACAGACAGTGTGATTGCGGAGGTTCTAAACATTTCATTATCCCTGTGCACATGTTGTGGAAGCCTGTGCTCGCACCTCAATCAATTTTGAATAGTTTATCACTGAGGTGTACACTCTCTAGTGCACGTTGCTTGTCTAGGAAAATAAGTTCATTGTCTTGCGTGATCTGTCTACATGGAATGTGCCTTAAACGACTTTCAAGCTTGTCCCTCACAAAGTTTTACGTAGGAATCTAAAAATTCGTCTGCAAGTGACCAGAACCCATAATGAAATGGACATTAAGGAGAAAATTGATGGGTAGCTTTATGGCATTTGTAAAGTAGCTAGGCATAATCGGAGTAAATGTCCACAACGAACTTATCATATTGGAGAATTGTCATGATTGGGTAGGAATTGAGCTAATGTACTCCATGATGGAATTTGGATATATATATTACATAGTTTGTTCCAAGTTTGTTCCAACACATCTCATTTAAAATTACAAAGTTTGTTCTAAGTTTGTTCCAATACATCTCATTTAAATTTCAAATTTTGTTATTTTTGCATTTATATTTTTGCATGTATATAAGTTGATAATATATATCTTAGACACCATCTCATTTAAATTTAGTACCAAAAAGCCCAAAGTTTATTGCAAAAGAATTAAGTCAGATATAAACTTGAAAGCTAAGTAAAAAAAAAAGAGTTTAAAAGCTCAAATTTTACTATAATTAAATAAATACAAACTTGATCATTGAAATTACAAAAACCTTTAAATTTGATGGTTCGATGGTGTGGTCCTAGGGTTAAATCATTGTGGTAGTCGGCGTTCAAGTTGCGGGTGCTCGTGGCGATCAACGTTATCCTCACCTGAACCTAGGGGTGTACTAAACATAGTAGAAAATTGTATGCCCCAAATGTTTTCCCAAGAAGAGTGGAGTACTACAATGGTAATGGGCTAAAGATATCAAACGTCATTGATAATCTCAGATCAGGTAGATTAGAACTGGATCCGGGAAACTTTGAATGATATCCGTGGCCTGACGAGCCCGAAAAATAGTCATCGGCCCCCAAGTTCAGATGATAAGAACTATCCTTGGACTGTGTATAGACTGCTTGAGGTCGAGCGTCAACTCGGGTGTAGGAGGCAGATGTGGAAGGGGATTGGAGGGTTGCCCAGGTCATAGCATGTGCAAGAGGACTACCATCGATTGCCCACCAAATAAATACAATTTCCCTATCTCGGAATACCACCGCATGTACTCTAATGAGGGTTATAAATTGAAAGAAAGATTCATGTGAGGTTTCTGCCCCATCCGATTGTTCCACACCGCAATATATTGTTAATGCACTACCGCCCAATTATTTCCCTATTTTCCCCTCTTGTTAATCCCATAGATATTCCTCAATTGCACTGGCGATGCCAGGATATACTGTATGCATATGAACTGCCAGAGTACTCGATCCCTGTTATACCACTCCACTATCTGGAAATTGATAATGAGTGCGTTAATACACTACAGGTGTGAGTGGATGTGGGCAAAACGAGGGAATAGTAGCCACAATTTTCGGGAAGGAATAGGGCATCCAAATGAACTGCACAATATTTACCCCCTCTTCGGCATGTGTCTCGATCATCAGACGATATATAGGAACCGTGTATAACCTCCCGATACCCAGATTAGTACTCCATCTACGAAAACAAAAATACTTGTTAGAATAATATCATTAGAAAAAAATGTCAAATAATTGCTATAATGGGTAAAATTTTATCACCTATTCATGAATGGAAATACATATGCTTGGTAACTAACCGATGGCAAGAATGACATCCGGTAAAGCGCCTAAGACTATAGAAATATGAGGCATCCATCTATGTCCACAATATAAGGCTTTATTGTTCGAAAAAGCTTGCGATACAACATAGCTAGTACTGTGGAATCCCAACTATATGAACGAACGCTATGCAAATTAGTTAACAGGGGCAAATACATCAAATGGACATTGTTGTTGTTTGTATCTGGCATGAGTACACCCCCTATAATGTGCATAATGTATGTTCAAGCAACGCACATCACCTCCTGCTTAATGGCAGTAATCGATAAATGCTTGAAATTGGCCTTCAGCCATGAAAACCTCAAACCCTTAAATTTCGAATCAGCATCACCGGGTAAGACTCCTAGTAGGTTATAGCAAAAGGCGGCCAACTTAGAGATTGTACTTATGCCCATTACCACACTCCCATTGATTAGGAGTCCGAGTTATAGTGAAACATCCTCTAGAGTGACAGTGCACTCCCTACATGACAAATGAAAAGTGTGGGTCTCAAAGCGCCACCGCTCGCCCAAAGAGGACATTAAGTCGCACCGCAAATCAAACATCTAGATCAATGCCGTTGATTCAAATCTGGTTGACTCCAAGTATGACATTAGTCATTCATCCAGTAGATATCCTAAACCATTCACACGATCCCTCAATGCGCAATATGGGCCTTGCCACTATTGTATTATAGAAATAGTTAATATAACCTAATTTAATTTTGTAAATGACGTGGAACTTTTTACAAGAGGACCCATGAGTAAAAAATTATAATTTTATTACCATCTCGTTAACCGTTTTTGATATGTGATCATCATCGTTAATCAAAGAACCATTTAGATATCTGCAATTTAAAAAAAAATGAGTTCAATTAGTTTGTTGCAAAAAACACATTTCAGTAATTAATTTGTATTTGGGTCTTTTTATCCCACTAATAGGAAAAATATCATTAAATATGACACCCTAACACGAAGTTGCGGATAAAACATTTCGATAATTAATTTCTAAAGTGGTCCATTTTAAATAATTATCAAAACACCTAAATGTAATACAATAAATATAGTACAATAATATCATTACAAAACTACTAAATAGTTTTATCCACATCACTTTTTTGCTATAATATTGTTGTATATAATAAACTTATTTATATTGGCTCAGTAATTAACAAAATGAAAATATCCCATCTTTTACCTGCATAAAAAAATAAAAAAAATTATGTTAAAAAAACAGAAACCATCAAAACAAAATAAACTTGATTGGACTATAAATTGTTATATGCATCTAATAATAAATCAAAAAAAAAGTGCCCATCAAAAAATATAATAAAACATACTTGCACACTTTCTTTCAAACAACCTTTCTTTCTTACAAAAATAATTTAAAAAATCAAAATCTCAAAAAGTCAAAAATATTTGTCAAATAATTCAAAAACAACATTTATAACCTATAAATCACAATAAACACTAAACTAAACAAATAATTTATAAATACTAAAAAGTTACCTCCTTTTTATCTTTTCTATTAAAACCTTAAACAAAATTCTCTTTTGATCTTTTAACCCTTTTTTTAAACCCTAAACAAATCCCTCTAATACTTTTTTAATCCTAAATAAAACCCCATTAATACCTTATTTTTCAAACCCTAATCAAAACCCTTTAATCCCTCTTTTTATTCAAACACTAAATTCTAAAAAAATCATTTTCTTCAAACCCCAAATCCTTAATAAAATCTTTTTCTTTCAGTTCTTATTTCCTTCCCCTTTCTTTCTCTTCTATCTTCTCTTTCTTCTCTTATATATTCTGCTATTATTCTCTCTTTTTTTCATTTTTTCCTTCTCATTCTATTCTCTTCTGAATTTGTTTTCTTTTTCTTTTTTCACTTTGGGGGACCATGGCTATAAGGTCCCCCCAAACCCCGAACTCACAAGACCCTTAAGGGTCTCGTCCCATCACCACGCAGCAACAATCGTAGGAAAGTCAAGGTTGACACCGATCTGCCTATCAGGACGACTTCACCAATGCCGCCTGACATGCAACCTTCACCATATTTTTTTTCTGGTTTTCCATTTGTATTTGTTTTGTATTTGTATTTGGGTTCTATATTCGAGTATTTTGGTGCCGCCAATGAAGAAGGCTTGACCAAAAAAATTATTTTTTTTAACTAATTACTAACGGTTGTCAGAAAATAGGGGTGTTGCAGAGGCAAACACCCCATTCCTATAATTAATGTGGGTGGAATACCATTTTCAAAATTTTTAAATTTTTTTATATTATATACGTAAAAAAAGCCTAATTTACCTTTAATTTTATTTTCTGGTGCAAAAGTAAAGTTGTCTGTTGGGCTTAAATATATCCAGAAATCCAGACTGGTTGCAAAAGTAACAAAAAGTGTAAAATTAATATCAAATTTTATTTATTACATATATATTATAATAGTTAGACATAAAATAAAGAATAGCTAATACGAATTTAAAATTGAAATTAGAAATACGAGTAAAGAATTTTGTAAAAAATAAGGCCTTTTCAAAATAAGTGTAAAATTTTTATTTTCTTTGCTAAAAAAAGTCATGGGAGTAGTAAATATTATCAATTGAATTAGTTTGTACCTAACTCATATACTAAAAATATGTAAAAAGAATAATATTCTTACCAAACATAACATAAGTGTAAGTGGGTTGTTATTTGAATTCATTTATATCCGGTATAATTATAAATTTAGCTCTTAATGTTTCTTATTTGGCTATTCTAGTTTTTATTCATTTTTTAATCACTTTTGGTCTCAACCTCTACATTCTAGTCAAATTGCTTTATTTTTTATGGATAATTTTAATGGAATTGAAATGAAAACTCGTGTAGCTAGTTATGTATACTTTACTGCTAATATTAATAATTTTTCTAAAAAAAAATTACAAACTTATAGAAATTTGTTGAATTTTAAAATATTTTTTTACTATTTTTTGAAATTTTATGAATTATAAGTGGACAATCACCCGAATGGCCAAATCAATGTCATTAAAATTTTAATAGTTCAGTTAGTTTTTTTCCATAAAAAAGAAGCAATTTGATTAAAATTTAAAAGTTAAGGTTCAAAGTGATAAATAAAAGACAAAATAAGTAAACATTTAGAATTAAATTTATCATTATACTTTTATATTTTTGGCGTAGTGGGTTATTCTAGGCTCTTAATTACACATGTTAGATAAGTTTGGTGGATATGAATCGAATGAATTTAAATTTTAAAAATTTTGAATTATTTCGAACTTATATTCATTTCTTATTTGAGTTTTTTCGAATTCAATCATGTGTTTTTGAGTGTCAAATTATTTATATTCAGACCTTTAAAACTCAAGTTATTCATGATCCTTACTCAAATTATTTTAGTTTGATTATTTAAATTATTATGGTCCAATTTCTTAATTTTAAAATGAAATTAGATAAAAGTTAAATAAATTATTTAATCAAGTTAGATTTATCATAAATTTAATAATAATTAAATGTAATTTTTAAATAAAATATAATAAAAATATTAAAATTTATATTAATTTGTAATCATATCACACACAAATATAATATAAAAGAATATGAACACTTATATTTTTGGTAAATTTCAATTTCTGAAGAGTTATTATAATGTGATGTGTTATCACTACCTCGTCAATTTGATTTGGTGGAGGCATTTAAGTAATGCTAAAGGGGAATTTCGGTGACAAAAATCAATTAAATCCTTTCCTAAAATATATTTTTAAATAAGTTGTTAATTTTTTTAATTGCATCAATTAATTTTTTGGCTAATATTTTTTATTTTTAATTATTACAATACTGATATGGCGCTCTATGACATAAGCAAAAATTTTAAATTTTCAAATTTTTATAAAATAAAATAATATTTAAATTTTTTACTAGAATGAATTTGGACAAACAGTTTATTCAAGTTCATTTATTTTAAATGATAAAAAATTTAATAAAATTTTGAAACTTTATTAAAATTTATAAAAATATTAATTAAAATTCAAAAAGTTAAAAAATTAAAAATTCAGGACAATTTTTTTAAATTATATAAATTTTTAAAAAATTCTTCAAAATATGATATGTATATCAATATTTTAATTTTGTTGTACTTTTAGACTATAAAATTTTTAAAAATTTATTAAAATTTATAAAAAATATTAATAAAATATAATAATGTTTTAAAAATTAAGCTCCTCCTTAGAAAATGTACTCAATGAAACCCTCAAATGCTCAAATTGTATTAATTAAGCCCTTTAACCAACGTTTTCCATCTTTCACTGTTATAGCACTAACGTGGCACTCCATATCAACAATAGCTGTTGGCGTCAACAAAAATTAAAAAAAAATTATAATTTGGTAACATCCTCTTTAAATTAATCTAGACTTAACTTTTAAATGGTTTTTTATTAATTTTAATTTTTTTTTAATTTTGAATTTTACTTAATATTTATATAAATTTAATAATACTTTAAAAATTTATTAAAAATATATTTAAAAATTATTTTTTATGATTTAAAAATTTTAAGTTTGAAATAAATGAACTTGGACAACTATTTGTCCAGGTTCATTCAAGTAAAAATTTAAAATATATTTTTAAAATTTATATAATTTAGAAAATCAGTCTACAAATGAATTTAGACTTAACTTTTAAATGGTTTTTATTAATTTTAATTTTTTTGAAATTTATTTAATTTTTTTTTTTAGTTTTGCTGACGTCAACAACTATCGCTGACATGGAGCACTACATTAGCACTATCACCGTAAAAGACGAAAAAGGTTAGTAAAATAACTTAATTAATGCAATTTAAGAATGTTTTTTTCATAAAGGGACTTAATTAAAAAATTTTAGCTCCATTTAAAAAAAAATGGAAACATTCTGTAGTAACATATATTCTCATAAACAAATTTGTGTAAAACAATAGATTTCCATTATTAAATGAGTTGAGAAAATTTTATTTATTGCATAAAATTTACAAGTTTTACTAATTACCAGGATGGAAAAAAGAAATTGTGTCATAGTAACAACATTTTCTAGATTCTAACGTGTACGTATTAATACTAACAAAACAATCAAGACCCTTTGCTATTTGTTTCCTTATAGATACAAATCTAATATTATGAAGTTTTGCAACCAGCAGAGGCCCATCTTCCCTTTGCTCACCTTGTATCATCACCGTCTGTGAAAACATGAGCATCCTGTGGGAGCTGGGGATCTCCATTGATGTAGTAGTAGTAGTAGTAGTAGTAGTAGTAGTAGTAGTAGTAGTAGTAGTAGTAGAGGCAACGTCACAGTGGCCTATGAAGGTAATCTCGTCACGTTGATCATCAAGAGAAACCCCATAACCACGTGCATCCAACAATCAGAAGCTTTAAAAAACAATAGAGTGCTCATCTTCCGTTTCCGGACCGACGTCTCTTGTGCTTTCTTCCACGATAATGGCAAGCATTGAGAGAATACGGTCATCTGGAACTGGAAGTCGACAACTCTCCGTGGATTTAGTGTTTGTAACCAAAGTGTAGACATTGATTGATGCAGCTGATGGTTGAAGGGAGTAGGCATCCAAGGATGGCTTGTTTTTTCCCATTATAATGAAAATCTCGATACCCAACCTAATAACAATGGTTTTTACCCACGAGGAGTGAATATAGTTGCAATCTTGGTAAAAAAAAAACATATAAATCTACTGATTTACTTGATCCTTCGAAAAGGACCAAGTCCGATGCCTGAAAAAGAGCCTTCCTGGGATCATAAAACTCAGGCCGCAACTGAGAAACAATGGTAGATCCCTGATGCATTTGGTGTGCAAATCAAAATCCTGTTTTCAACACATAATTAGCCCCTTCGTATAATCACAATCGATAGAAATTAAAAGAGATAACAGGAACCCTAAATCACCAAACAGGAAATGAATCCAAGTATGAAACCCTAAAAAGCAGAGTTTGAACTTTTAGAATGAAATTGAGGGTTAAAATAAATAAAAAAAATCTCTACATACAATCACCATCGATAGAAAACTAGAAAGAAAAACAAATCAAAACAGGGAACCCAAAATTACCAAACCAAAATAGAATCGAAGCAAGAAACCCAAAAAAGTAGAGTTGAATTAACAGAATGGAACTGTAGATCAAAATCAGATAAAAGAAATCGAAACAAAGCTGCCTGAGTGCTAAAACGTTCCAGAAACCGGGAAAAAACCAGAAAAAAAAATCAATCAGAGACTCAGATGAAAACAGGAAAAAAATGGAGTGAATGGGAGAGGCAGCAGAAAATTCAATCAGAGAGGGAAGTGAAAATAAGTGAGGGAGAGGGAAGCCGCCTCCCTTATGGGAACTAGCCGTTGTACTCCTACGCGTTTTTCTTGCTCTTTTTTAACCAGTCCCTATTCTCTTTCAACTTTTAAAATTTAGTCCCTCTATTTTTGTATCCTAAAATTTAGTTTCTCTACTTCTTATTTGAAAAAATTAAACCCCAATCAAATGCACCATTACTGGACCCCATTAAATTTGAATATATCACATTCTAATATTATTTTTATTAAAAATTAAAAACATAATATTTACATTTAATAAAAGTTAATTAATAATATTATCAATGAGATTTTAATTTTTAAATCATATAATCAAAAGGATTAAATTTCAAATTTTTAAAGAGTATAAGGACTAGGATCATCATTAGACTTTCTTCTTTTAATTTAATAACATTATTGGGTATTTTTTTCTATAACAAAATGTGATTTTTTAAATAGGAAAATAGAAATGAGATTTGTTACCAGTGTAAAATAAATAAATAAAACCAGTATATGTTATAAAATAAAGAAAGATGGAGAGAATAAAGAACAAATAAAATATTAAAGTAATAGAGAATGTACTTTATTAATGAAAATGGTTGATTATAATGCTTCATTAAAGTCTCTATTTATAGGCATAAGAAGTATAAATGAAGTAGATATATAATTCTAATAACTATTAGAATTTAAAGTACATCAAAACTTTATCTTGATCATGATGGACATCTACTTAATAAGATATTAATAACACTTCCTCTTGGATGGCCATTAGTAGATAATGTGTCTCATTAAGACCTTATTAAGAAAAACTCTACGGGATAAAGACCTAATTAAGGAAAAAGAGTACACAATCTTCTATTGCAAGCTACCTCGTTAAAAACCTTTACCAGGAAAACCCAATAGGACAAAACATTGGTTAAAGGAAAAGAGTACAACTTGTTTTCAGACTCCCCCTAATGGCAACATTACATTACATATTTGAGTCAACGCATTCCAATCTTGTCTAATAGTCTTTCAAATATTGAAGTTGGCAATACCTTAGTAAAAAGATCTGCTAAATTCTCGCTAGAACGAATTTGTTGAACATTTATATCACCTCTTTTCTCAAGATCATGTGTGATGAATAATTTTGATGAAATATGTTTCGTTCTATCACTTTTGATATAGCCACCCTTCAATTGAGCTATACATGCTGCATTATCTTTGTATAAGATAGTTGACATATTTTCCTGTAAAGGAAAATTACATATCTTCTGGATATGTTGGGTCAATAACCTTAGTCAAATGCACTCTCGAATTGCCTCTTGCATTGCAGACCTTTCTTTTTTAATTGCATGATTTGAAGAAGCAGTAGCTAATGTTTGCTTTGTTGAATGCCATGATATGACAGTACCCCCACATGTAAATAAATATCATGTTGGAGATCGACCTTTATGTGGATCCGATAAGTATCCAGCATTAGCATAGCCGATTAATAGGGATTTTGAATCATTTGAATAAAATAACCCCATATCAATAGTCCCTCTATGATATCTAAATACATGTTTAATTCCATTCCAATGTCCACGTGTTGGATAAGAACTAAATCTTGCTAACAAATTTACAGCGAAACCTATATTAGGTCTTATGTTGTTTGCAAGATACATCAATGCCCCTTTGGCACTTAAATATGGCACTTCAGGACCAAGAAACTCTTCACCATCCTTGCAAGAACAAAATTGATCTTTATTCACATCTAACGATCGTACAACCATCGGAGTACTTAATGGGTGTACTTTATCCATGTAAAATTTCTTTAATATCTTTTCCGTATAAGTTGATTGATGAACATGAATTCCATCTTTTAAATGCTCGATCTATAAGCCAAGACAAAACTTTGTTTTTTCAATATCTTTCATCCCAAATTCATTCTTTAAACAATTTGTTGTATTTTGGAGTCTTCAAGAGTTTCAATAATATTTAAATCATCAACATAAATAGAAATTATCATAAAATTTTATCCAAACCTTTTTATAAAGACACATGGACAAATTGGATTGTTTTTATAACCTTCTTTTAACAAGTATTCATTAAGACGATTATACCACATACGTCCAGATTGTTTTAATCCATATAAACTTTTCTTTAATCTGATCGAGCAATTTTCCCGAGAAATTCTATATCCTTCTAGGATTTTAAATCCTTTTGGGATTTTCATATAAATTTCACAATTAAATGTGCCATACAAATAGGCTGTAACAAAATCCATTAGATGCATGTCAAGTTTTTCATGTACTGCCAGACTAATAAGATATCTAAACGTGATTGCATCCACCACAGGAGAATATGTCTCTTCATAATCAATGCTAGGCCTTTGCGAAAATCCTTGTGCTACAAGTCGTGCTTTATATCTTACGACTTTATTTTTTCCATTTTGTTTTTTCACAAATACCTATTTATATCCTACCAGCTTTACACCTTTAGGTGTTTGGACTACATGTCCAAAAACCTCACATTTAGAAAGTGAATTTAATTCTACTTGAATTGTATCTTTCCATTTTGGCCAATCATTTCCATTTCTACATTCTTCAATAAATTTAGGATCAGGATCATCATTTCTTTTTCTACTTCAATAGCAACATTATATGCAAATTTATTGTCGACAACTATATTTTTACGGTTCCATCTTTTCCCCGAAGTAACATAACTTATCGAAATCTCTTTGTTATCATCATTATCAGGTACTTGAATCCCTCCTGGGGTTTTATGATTATGATTAATTATATCTTTGGCCTCTTCTTAGAAACTTTTCTCCAGAAAATCACTTTGAGTATTTTCTCCTTTCCTTTTACGAGGATTTTTATCTTTGGAACAAACTAGTCTTCCACGCTTCAAGCATGGATTACTTTCTTTTGCACTAACAGTTTTCCCTCTTGGGATATCAATTTGTATTGGAGAATTTTCAGCTGGAATGTGAGATTTTGTAATTCTCTTTAGGTCAGTAAATGAATCCGGTAGTTGATTGGCAATGTTCTGCAAATGTATGATTCTTTGAACTTATTGCTCACATTAACTTTTACGAGGATCTAATTGAGATAATGATGATCCATTCCATGTAATTTCTTTTACTAGCTGTATTTTCTCTCCCCGTAATGTTAGGAATATTGTTTCATTAAAGTGACAATCAACAAATCGTGCAGTAAATAAATCTTCAGTTAATGGTTCAACATACTTAATTATAGAAAGAGATTCATAACCAACATATATTACCAACCTCCTTTAAGGACCCATCTTTGTTCGTTGTGGTGGAGCAATTGGAACATATATTGCACATCCAAAAATTCTAAGATGGGAAATATTTGTCTCCTGACCAAAAGCCAATTGCAATGGGGAGTATTTATTATAATTTATTGGCCTGATGCGCATAAGTGATGTTGCATGCAAAATAGCATATCCCAATGTTGTAATAGGGAGTTTTGTTCTCATAAGCAATGGCCTAGCTATTAGTTGGATGTGTTTGATAAACGATTCATCTAAACTGTTTTCTGTGTGAACATGAGCTACAGGATGTTCAACTTTTATCCCAATTGACATGTAATAATCATTGAAAGCTTGAGATGTAAACTCACCAGCATTATCAAGATGGGTAGTTTTTATTGCATAATTTGGAAATTGTGCTCTTAATCGAATTATTTGAGCAAGTAGTCTCGCAAAAGCTAGGTTGTGAGTGGATAATAAACATACATGTGACCATCTACTAGATGCATTTATCAATACCATAAAATATCTAAATGGTCCACATGGTGGATGAATAGGCCCACATATATCACCTTGAATACGTTCCAGAAATACGGGAGACTCAATCCTAATTTTAGCTGGTGATGGTCTAATAATCAGTTTACCTTAAGAATAAGCATCACAAGAGAAATCTTTTAATTTAAAGATCTTTTGGTTCTTTAATGGGTGCCCAATTGAATTTTCAATTATTTTTCGCATCATAATAGATCCGAGATGGCCTAACTAGTCATGTCAAATAGTAAAAGTATGTGGTTTTATAAACTTCTGGTTTGTAGTAACATGTGCCTCAATTGCACTAATATGTGTATAATATAAACATGATGAAAAAGCAGGTAGTCTTTCCAAAACATATTTCTTTCCACATTCAACATTTATAATATATAGATATTTGATATTTTTCTCATTCATAGTCTCAATATGATATCCATTAATACGAATATCTTTAAAACTCAATAAATTTCTTTGAGACTTAGTGGATAATAAAGCATTATCAATGACAAATTTTGTACCTTTAGGTAATAATATAATTGCTCTTCCGGAGCCTTCAATAAGTTTCGAACTATCCGAGATTGTATTAATATGAGCGTCACTTATTGTTAAATGAGAAAAATATTTTTTCTCTTTGAGTATCATATGTGTTGTAGCATTATCAGCAAGACATATGTCTCCATTGATTTTGGATCCAACAAAATTTTGTTGATCATTCATATTCTTCATAAAAATAAATAAAATAAACATTAGAAATGTTGCAAATATTTATTGAATATGTATAACTTGCAAAATAAATAAATAAATAAATAATTTTTTTATTTTTTTGAATTAAGAAAATAAACATATTTAAAATAACATAAATATGTCAAAATAACACCAACTTATTCTTTATGCAAGAAAACGAAACATACTTAAAAACAACATAAAATGCTAAAATAACACCAACTTTTCTAATGATTCTCAAAGAAATCTGTCACATCAAGGCGAGTTATATCATTAAGGCCATGAATTACATCACCCTCTTCTTTTGCCTCCTCTTCATCATTTTTTGATATTAAATTTGTCTCAATATCATTTTTCTTCCCTTTAATAGATGTTTGATAAAGTTTCACTAAAGTTTCAGGCGTACGACAGGTACGTGCCCAATGCCCCATCTAACCACATCGGTAGCATAAATTCTCCATAATTTGAAGGATTATTTTAGCCACCTCTTTCTTATCCTTCATTGCTATTCTTTTTCTGGTGATTAGAAATGTCACTATTATGAACACCATGATAGTGGTTACTTTTATTGATAAAAAGGAACGATTACAATGCTTTATCAGAATATCTATTTATAGGCATAAGAAGTATAAAATAAGTAGAGATCTAATTCTAATAACTATTAGAATTTAAAGTATATTAAAATTTTAACTTGATCATGATGGACATCCACTTAATAAGATATTCATAACAGTATACTATTTTTTTTTACTTTTTTACATACATACATATCCTTTTCACTTTCAAATATATTTTTCATTTTTTTCAATTATAAATTTTATAGATACAAATACAATAGTAATATTTTTATTAGACTATTATCAATTATGATTTTAGTAAAAAAGTGGGCCGATGTCAAAATCATATGCATTATAGTTTTTTTCATAAAGTTTTAATTTATACTATTTTAAATGTTGCTAATTATTTGTTTCTCAAAGCTAAATAAATCATTGTTTGAAATTTATTTATTAAAAGAATATAATGTATGCTTAATCATTTTTAATACAGATAGACATAAAAATAAAACATAATTAGTATAAATTTAAACATGTAATTATAAAGACGAGTAAAAATTGTTGTAAAAATAAAATCTCTTCAAAATAAATAAAAAGTTTTTCTTCTCTTTTCTATAAATAAATCATATGAGTGACTAAAAATTACCAATTGTGATTAGTTTCGAGCTAACCAATGATTAAAACATGTGAAAAAATTTATACTCCAACCAAACGTAGTAGTATGAATGTTATTACCCGGCTAGGCCAAGGCTAAAAAATAATTATATTTAATAATCATTATTAAAGTATTTATATGTTATGTAAATAAGTTTAAAATTGCATTTTAATAATTAATTGAAATACAATCAAAATAAAACATTAAAAAAATTAAAACACAAGACGGTAAAAAAGGAAACAATAAAACAAAATAAAGATATGATTGGTATGATCTAATGTTGATGAATAAATAATTTAAATTATGGACCATTTAAAGATAATTACATATAAATCCTAAATAATTATTTACTTTTTATTTCTCAAGTGAACATTTAGATATACTCTTTAATTAAAAGTAAAATAAAATAATTATTTCCTAACTGGTGGCATGTAAATCTTAAATTAATATTTGAAATAACTCTTGTAGGTACACAATTAAAAATAAAAATATTTTTCTGTAAATTGAGTAATTATAACAAATTATTTAAAATCATACGACTATAGTCCACAAACATGAATATAACTTCTTCTTCTTTTCCTAAATTGAATCAAAATTATTAAATGATATAACAGACACAATATTTAATAAAATATAAAAAGTTGAAAACGATAAGTCCTAACTTGCTTCCTTCCAGCTATATAAGATTCTCTTTTTTGAAAGTTTCGTGGAGGCTCTTATATTAAAAGTTAAATTATATTTTATTCTCTTTAATAAAAAAATGAATAAATTAATATCTGTATGTTTATATGTTAGATGAAAGAGTAAATTGATCTTTCCTGTTAAAAATTGACATAGCAGACAAAATAACCAAACAACCACGTGTAGCTTATATTGATGTATATGGACTAGGTTTTAATAGTAAAAATGGATATAATTTTTAACAAAAGGATCAATTTGCTCTTTAATTTAACATATATGGACTAATTTACATATTTTTTTAATAAGGGATTTAAAATATAATTCAATTCTTAATATAAAGGCCTTCATGATACTTTTACGGATTCCTTTTTTATATTGCATGCCTTTGAAATCTTTTCTGAGCAACCTCTTGCTATCCACAATTTGATTCCAAGACATCTTCACCTCCCTTTGGATAATCAATCCAAAAGGCTAAAGGGGTGTAAACATTTTTTATTCGAACGTAGCCAAGGTTGGAAGATATCTGGGGATAAGATTTCCATTATAGAATTAGGAGATCATCGCTCTCTCAAATTTCTTGTAGAGGTTCTTGGAAGATAGAGCATTGCAATCTTTTTTCTTGTTTTCGAATATATACTTCATCAACCCATCATTAAAAACTTATATTCAATCCATGGTGAAATCAAATTAAATTTAATTTCAAAATTGTTGTAGGTCATTCTTTCATTCAACTCTTTGGATGCCTAGTATGGCATGTTTAGGCCACTACAACAATCCCTTCATAGAAGTGTACTTTGAAGTTGGAACTTAGGGTGGCGTTTTTGCCCACTAGGTTCTTCTTTCACAAATATAACCTTGATTTTCGATTTTTATCTTAAAATAATTGAATTACTTTTCAAGTTTAAGAACCTAGCCGCTGATCTCAATATTCATTTCTCTCTCCTTATATATCGGGTTAAAATAGCTACCATGCAAGTTTACGTGTAATGTAAGATTTAATTAGAATTATTTAGTTATTCTTAATTAGCTACCATTGTGATTACATGCTTTTTTATTATTTTTATGTGATTTAATCTAGTCCTTTCTAAGAGTATGCTTGTCTTCCTTGTTGCAATAGGCCACTAACATGGAGCAGTATAGTTTTGAAAACCTTGGATCTTTTGCATGTTTTTTTTTTCAAATTATTGCATTGGTTCGTGAATGTCAACATTTGTGCACATGTTTAAGGTAAAACAAAAGATCCTTGTATCTTTAGAATAAGCTTTGGTTGATTTCCTAGGTCTTCTCAACTTGGTAAATTCATTATTTTCTATGATTTTGAGTTTAGATGTATGGCCTTTTCTCAAGTTGTGTCTTTGTGTGTTGTTAGTTGCATCAATCATTTAAAGCTTTTGAAGTGTTGTGTGCTTTCATGCGTTTAGAGTATTGGTACTAATGTTGGTGAGATTTGGGCAGAAAGTACTATGTGACATGGAATTATTAGAGGTTCACTCAATCTTCTTCCTTTTCCTTTTGTTTTATTTTGATTCCGAGATTTGAAAATGAAATAATAAATGATGAAGACTAGAGTCGAAGATGATATTATCTTAGCATTAAAAGTTAGTGAGCTCACAATGGCAGTTTGTAACTTTGTATAAGCTAAAACGTTAATGAATCGACAACTCATCTAAATTTAGAAGGGTTAGAAAATGTTGTTCTTTTTAAAATAAAAGCACGAAGAAATTGGGAGAAACTTCAATTGAAAAATAATTGAGATACATTAAAAAAAATGAAGCTTATGGAATGAGTTGCTTAATAAGTTTATAGGTTTAGGATGGTATTTATTTAAAAAGATTGTTGCTGGTATTGACATGTATCAATATTTTAATATGTCAAGTTCATTGAAATTAATAGTTTACATTATTATGAAATCTTCATTACAATGTTTAGTATTTCACATATTATGTAGAAAAATCTTGATTTTAAAAAATTTAAAAAGAAAGAAATTGAACCACATTTGAATTAGTTAATGTGACAAATATTTTGTGGCATTGTGGCTATGCATAGGCACCTTCATTTGGTGCTCTTCTAAATGAAGTTTGTATGAAAGATTTACACATGTTGTGGAATCCATGATTCAGATAAACATGGATTGAGAATTATGATATTCTTAATTTTGAGATAGCTTTAAACCCTTCTCTCCAAACTTTTAATAAGGATAAAGCAATGCTTGAGATTGTATAAAATAAAGGTTAAAGTATTAATTCCAAATAAAAGATCAATAAAAAAGATATTGACTATGAAAAATTATGTAAGAATATGACTAATCAAAGGAAATTGGTGAATGAAATTGATTTTTTCTCATTCTCAATACATTATTTTAGATGCAATGGATGTAAAGTGTGCTTTGAAAAATTCAAATTCCAAAAAGTCATTTTTGTACCATTTTACCACCAAAATATTTCAAGTCCTGCAATGGACGCATTGTCTACTTTGAAAAATGGAATTCAAATGTCATTTTTGTACTTTTCTATCACAAAAATATTCCAATTCTTAGTAAAATGAGAGATATTCTTGAATGTAGATCGAGTTATCAAGATTTGGTGGCTTCAACGTGAGTACAATGAACAAAATGCTAATGCATGTTTTTCATCTTTGCTAGCAACATCTTTACCTGAGTTTCAACCATTCCAACCACCACTTTCACCACAAGGTCCTTAAGATGACTGATGCAATATGATTATAGTATTATTTTATCTTTAATAGTATTTTGGATTACACTAGCAAAATTTAGTAAAAATTTAATGGGTAAAACTAGTGTATGATATTTTTTTTATGATGATTATCTAACGTCTTTTTTTTTGTACAAAAAAAAAATTAAACCATAACTAAACTATGCGAGACCAAGACATTTCAGAATAATCATAATGTAATAACAAAAGGACTTCATTCTGTAGTTACATAAAAAAATACCTACCCAACGGTCTTGAGAACGCCATTAAAGTTAATCCATTAGCTATCTTGTTGCCCTCTCTCAAAGAATGAGTAACTTTAACCATCCAAGAAAATTGTAATAGCTTCTTAATTGCACATGCCACGGTTGAGCAATGCTGATTAGCTACATTTTCTTGAATCACTTGGATAGCTCCAGTATTATCCTATATAAAAATCACTCGTTTGAGCCCGAGATTCCAAGTTACTTGGACACCTTCCAGTGCACTCCAAAATTCAGCATCAATAACTGAATAGCAGCCAATATCCCTTAAGAAACCAGCAATCTACATCCTATGCTGGTCACAGATTAGTCCACCTGTAGAAGCATTGCCAAATCTTATGTCATAAATATGAATGTCATTTATTTGAATTAAATAGTTGTGGTTGGATAGTTCATTATGCTGTAAATAGACTTTTCATACTGCAACAATGAGTATTGCTGTTACTACTTTTTGGGAGAAGGTGATTATTGATTGCTCTGCTTGCATCTTAATTGACGAAATTATGTTCTAAATTAATTATTGATTGTCTTTAAAAATAGAATTGGCGATGCATTTTATTTATTTATTTATTCCACTTTAGCAACGTGTTTAAAAACTTTGATATTAATTATGATGATCTTGAATTAAAAAAGAAATTAATGAAAAATAGTAGTCACTATTTAGTAGAATAAGTATCATGAAATGGAAGAGACTGCACCGATCATGAAATTAATTTCACTAAATAGATTCAAATTATAGCAGCAACCAAATTGGTGTCCACGCATTTCTTTGTAAAAGCGTGTTCAAATTCAACATCACTGACCTATATGATTCCACACGTAATGAATAAATTGACCAACAACCTCAAAGTTTCTATTTATGATCTATCATGTAAACATAGGAGAAGACTTAACAAGAAAAGTTTGTCAAGTTGCCAGAAAAGGAAAAGAATTGAAATGGCGGAGATAGCTGTGGGTATAGTTATTGATAGATTAATTTCATTCCTTGGTGCGGAGGTGAAACTGTTTGGACGGCTTAAGAAAGAAGTTGAAGACATCCGGATCGAGCTCGACTACATTGCTTGTTTCCTTAGCCAAACTGATCCAATGGTTGATAAAGAGGATTCCAATGGTGGCTTCAAACTATGGGCGCAACATGTAAGGGAGGTGGCTTTTCAGATAGAAGATGTTATGGATGAATACAAGCTTTATCATGTTCCACTTGCACAAGATCAGCAGCAGCAAGGTTTAATGGCTTCCCTGAGCAGAATAGCTCATATGGTCCGTACTGTGAAAAGGCAACTCCGGGCAGCATCAAAGATCAGAGATATCAAAACATCTGTTAATGAAATCAAGGAAAGAAGTGAAAGATACAGGTTCAACACCCTGCAACGTGTTCCAGGTGAGAACTATAACAAGCCGATTGACCCTCGAATGGGACTTCATTTTGTCGACAGTGAAGCACTCGTGAGCATTGATTCTTCTCGACAAGAATTGGCCCATAGATTGGCAGATGCAGAGCTGAAACGCACAATTGTTTCAGTAGTAGGGATGGGAGGGGTCGGGAAGACGACCCTTGTTAAGAAAGCTTTTGATGATGAAATCATGGTGGGACAGTTCGACTGCCATGCTTGGATCACCGTCTCTCAATCATACAGAGTGGAGGTGTTGCTAAGGACCATGATGAAGCAGATGTATGAGTCTCGAAAGCAGTCCCCACCTGTTAGGGTCGACACAATGGATGGTGTAGAATTGATAAGCATATGCAGAGACTATCTATATGATAAAAGGTACATCGTGGTGTTTGATGATGTATGGAAGGACGACATAAAGAACATGCTTTATTGGATAACAACAAAGGAAGCAAAATTTTAATGACAACAAGAAGTATGAACACTGCTGAGTTTTGCAAGAAATCTTCACTAGTTCATGTCCATAATTTGGAACCTCTTCCACTAGAACAGGCACAGGAGCTCTTAAGCAGAACTGCTTTTCAGTATGATGAAGATAAACTATGCCCTGAAGAGTTGAATGGTTTAACTTTTGAATTAGTCAAAATATGTGAAGGACTTCCCCTTGCAGTTGTGGCCATTGGTGGACTTTTGGCAACCAAAGGCAAGGATGTTGGTCAATGGAAACGCTTACCTGATAGCCTTAGTGCTGAGCTAGACAGTAGTTCACATCTTTCATATGTGAAACAGATACTTTCTTTTAGTTATTATGATCTGCCTTACCATCTCAAGGGTTGTTTCTTGTTCATGGGCATGTTTCCTGAAGATTATCCCATAAGTTGCAAGAGACTGATTCGGATGTGCATCGCAGAGGGGTTCGTAAAAGGTAAACACGGTATGACCTTAGAAGAAGTTGCGATGACGTACCTATCCGAATCGATTAACAGAAGCTTGGTTCAAGTATCAGTGATCGATTCTATTGGCGATGTCAGAAACTGCCAGCTCCATGATTTGATGCGCGAAGTTGTTGTTTCCGAGTCCAAAGAACTGAGTTTCATTCAAACATGTCCAGAAAATTTGTCCAACCATGATCGTGTAGCTCGACACATTTCCATCTGCAACAAATCAAACAATTTCCCAATGGTTGTTGGTAATTATCAAACTCATTCAGCAATTTTCTTTCACATAGAAGAATTACCTAAATCTTTCTGCTTCTTACTGTTCACAAAGTTCAAATTGTTGAAAGAACTGGACTTTGAAGGAGTCCCATTGACTTATATTCCAGAGGAACTGGGAAATCTGTTCAATTTGAAATACTTGAGCATAAGGGACACAAAGGTGAAAAAGCTCCTAAGATCTATAGGTAAATTGCATAAGCTTCAAACTTTGGATCTAAAACGTTCATTTGTAAGCAAGTTACCAGTTGAAATCAACATGCTCTTCAATCTTCAATATCTTGTAGCTTACTACAAAGATAAACAAAGCATCAACAGTATCAATAGTCGAAGAGGGATGAAGTTATATTCCAACTTTGGGAGCTTAGAGTCCTTAGAAAAGCTGTATGAGGTGGACTTGGAGGCCTACAGTGGTGGTAATTTCTTTCGCGAGTTAGCAAGATTGAAGCAGTTGAGAAAACTATGCATCACTAAACTAAAATCAGAAAATGGGAAATGATTTATGTGATGCAATACAGCAGATGATCCACCTTCAGTCATTGAGAATTTCTTCTATAAAAGAGGAAGAGCTTCTTCACCTACATACAATGTCATCCCCTCCGGTTTTTCTCCGTTGCCTCAGGCTACGAGGAATATTAATGAAGTTACCTGGTTGGATTTATGAACTGAGGAACCTCACAAAACTTACCTTAGAATAGAATATCAGATGATTCACTTCAAATCCTTGGTGTTCTACCAAATTTACTCTTCTTGTGGATTTTCGAGAGATACAGTGGAGCTCAACTGCATTTTAACAAGAATCACTTTAAGAAACTCAAGGACTTGAGGCTTTGCTGGTTAAATGATTTAAAGAGACTGATAATAGATGAAGATCATTAACACTTGTAGAACATCTAGAACTTGGACCTAGCCCCCAATAGGAGGAGTTGCCTACTACCATTTCTCATCTAAAATGTCTGAAGACTCTATCATTTAACAATATGCCCATGGAGTCGGTTCAAAAATTGTTGCCTAATGGAGGCTCTGATCATTGGAAAGTCAGGCATATTCCAAATATCTATTTCCTTTACTTCACAGTTAAAGGAGCACAGCATGAAACCTACAAGCTTGGTGATTCACGCTTGTTAGAATTCCTTAGTTGAAGCACTTGGATGGATCTCCTTCCATGTCTTAAAATTCCGATGTTGATATTGCGTCAGACACAGTTGAGTGGCCAATACAGAGGTATGTTCAATCTTTTTCTAAGTCTTAACATGCATTTGACTGGTCCTTAGAGGATCATATCTCCATAACCATATTATTTCAAGAAAAATGAGTGAGAGCAACATAGGTTTTACATTGTTCTGATTTGCTATTTCTTTTATTTTATGTTTTAATTTGGATGATTTTACTTGTAGGACAGGGCAGACACTCAATGGTTTTCAGATGGATCAATTCAACTGAATGTAGAATAACCATATAGGAAGAGACTAAATTTGAATCTACCAGTCTAACTGGTTATAATTACTTACCAGATCAATGTGGGTGATTGATGTATGTTGCCTTCCCGGCCCCCAATCTCATAAATAGCTCCTTGTACCTTTGTCGTTTTTGCTTGTTATATTATACTCATTTTTTCACTTCATGTCAATAGCTTCCACCTCAAAACCTAGAAAATATCAACTTACATGCAATGGTAAATTACAGGTTGCGTACATGGAAGACAGTTTTCCAAATAAAAAGGTAATAAGGTAAGCAACAAAGTATATAAAAAAGGACTAAATGAGAGGAAATAAATAAATGAACTAAAGAGGGTTAAGCCTTTAAAATACAATGAACTACAAGAAGTACATTCAGAAGTTGCAATCAACAAAGCTATGTTACCTGGACTCTTTAATTTCCTAAAGTACCTATTTGGACATAGGAACGTGGTATGATCCTCCAAACATATTAAAGACTTCAAAAAAAATAAAAAGTATACTCATATCACACACATACAATACTCAAGCCAAATTTAGGTAACAGAGCTCCATAGGAAGAATGTGTGGAGTTTCTTAATCTATCATACAAACAGGGGCAACTGAAGCAACTTGAAATTCCAATAAACCAAATACATAGAGCAACTAAAACATCAAGTTCCAATGAAGCAAACATCCATATACGCAAGAAAAAGCATAGCCAACAAAAGAGGGAGGATCCATATAAAACTTCATGCAAACTGAAAAAACAAAAGATAAAATTTACAATGAAAGCGCATAAAGAGAGGACTGTGAAAGAGTTAATAGCCAAAAAGTTAAGAGAAAGTGATTCAAGGCAGAAAAATTGAAACTCGAAGCTACTGCCTCAGTCAGTATCATACATCTACAGCTTAATTGAAATTGATTTCAGCTTCCATTATTACCCATCTTATTCTTGCCATAAGGGATTGAAGCAGAAAAACGCTTAAACCAGAGTCAGCAAATTTCAACATCTCTCCTTTGATTTTATTAAACTATTGAGCCCGAAAAGAAACATTGTTCAGGAACTGATAACAAAAAGCATTGAAGTTTGTCGCAATGCATTCATAACTGCAATAAATAGAAGAGTTACAATATTAAAACTAACAAAAAGGAAGAGTAGGCTATAGTTTAACCGGTGATCATTGTGCCAGCGCCCTCATCGGTCATAATCTCATGAAGCAACGAGTGCTCAACACGACCGTCAATAATGCTAGCAGTGGTGACGCCTTGATCAAGCGATCGAATACAACAATTCACTTTGGGAATCATCCCACCACCTACCTTCCCTTCCTCAATCATTTTCTTCACTCCCTTTATATCAATCTCTTTCACCAAGCTTCCAGGGTCCTCTCGGTTTCTCAGAATCCCTGCGACGTCGGTCAACAGAATCAGTTTCTCTGCCCCCAATGCCGCCGCCACCTCACCGGCTACCGTGTCTGCATTGATGTTGTAAGGCTGACCATACTCATCCGCCGCCACTGAAGCAATCACCGGGATGCTTCCGTTGTCCACGATCGTTTGGAGGACTGTGGGGTCCACTCTCGCAACTTCTCCCACAAACCCCAACTGTGCAGCGTTTGGGCTGGGCCGGGCAACTAAAAGGCGGCCGTCCATGCCAGAAAGGCCCACAGCGGTGGCTCCAGCGTAATTGATACGAGAAACCAGGTCTTTGTTAACTTTTCCAACAAGGACCATAGAAACAACTTCCATGGTCCTGGCGTCGGTTACACGGAGCCCATCGCGGAACTGAGCGGGGATATTGAGCTGATTGAGAAGGACGTTGATTTCAGGACCACCGCCATGGACGAGGACGGGACGGAGGCCAACGCAGGAGAGGAGGACGAGGTCCCTGACAACAGAGGCCTTGAGCTCCGCAGATTTCATGGCGGCGCCTCCGTATTTGACGACAATGGTTTTTCCCCTAAATTTCTGAATGTAGGGGAGTGATTCAGAGAGGATTCGGACTCGAAGTTGAAGATCGGAATTGGTGAGAGAGGGAAGAGGAGGATCATTGAGGGCGGTGGAGGAGGGTGAAGAAGCTCTAATGGAAAGACGAAGGCGACGAGAATTGGGGGTTAATGGGGGTTTGGAGAATCTGAAGTTGAGGTTTAGGGTTTCTGCTTTTGATTTTGTCATTGTTAGGGAGAGAAATGAAAGGGGGTCCTGTGAAGAGCAAAAATGGAGAGATTTGCCGGTGGCTGTTGCGCCCATTTTTCTATCTTCCTTTCCTCTTCGCTTTGGCTCTGGCTTAGGAGGAGCTAATGGTGCACCCACTCAGGAGTGTAAGCAAATCATTACATTCTATTGTCAAAAGAATTTATAATAATTAAAAAGATAAAATAAGAAACTAAAATGAAATTTTATTAAAATCCAACAATTAAAATTAGTATATATAACGATAAATTAGCAAAATCAAACAGTGTGACATTATCCTTCATCCTTATTATTATATAAAAAAAATGATAAAATGTATGTAAAAACAGGATAATATCATTTTTTGGACGAAAGACTTCAATGATAACCTTATTTTCGATCTCAACCATATTGACACAATTATCATACTTAACCATTTTGTCCTTTTCTTTCTTATCAAACAATTAAAAACGTCACATTAATTATACAAGTAATATTTAAATTATTATCAGAAAATATTGTTAAAGAATCTGAAAAACAGATTTAATATAAAATTTAATAAATGTCAAATAATCAAGAACAAGATTATATATAGAAGTGTACTTGAATCTATTATTGAAAATTACCCATAAAATTTTGATCTTTCAAGAAAATAATTTTTTTTTCTTATAGTATATCTCTTGGATGGGGATGAATAAGATATGTGAGATAACTCTATTTCTTGGAAACCACTATCTCTTTAAATAATTGATTATTAAATTAGTTTTGAGTATTTATAATTTGACCCCTCATCAAGTTAAATACAATTTTCAACTTATGATATCTACACATTATTTTCATGACACTTTGATACCTATGACACTTATAACATAATTGGTTACTTAATTTTGATCATATTTTATAATAGCATTATACATTATACATATGTGCCCATAATTGGGGATTTTAATCCAACAATCTCCCACTTGAGCAACATATGTTTCCTGATAAATGTACAACTTTATGGGCTCAAAATTTGCTATAATATAACAGGTATTCTATAATAGTCTTGTCCATCAACTATATCCATATAGAATTGAATCAGTCTTTGTCATATTAATCATGACTAAACTCATCAATAGTCATATATACAAATATAGTCAAATGACATGGATCAATCATAGATGTGTAGCATGGAATTTACATGCAATATAAACCAAAACATGCCTATTTCCATCTGGTCCTCCTTAAACTTAAGCGTGGTCAGTATTAAACAGAGTGAATAAACTAAATACTTTATTTCTGATTAGAAAATAACCAAATACATAAATGTCTGAAAACAAACATAAAGCAAATAAAACACAAACTCTCACTAAACCATGATGCCCTCAAATAATATAACATGTTAGGGAATGTGCCTGTCTTGTAGTAAACATGTAACTGTTTTCTATTTATTTGAACGATGAATAAATAAATAAAGTTAATTTTACATTCCACTATTATGTCTTTTGTATTTTCCGTCTTTTATACTTTGCATTCATTGCGAAATTGTGACAAGTAAATATTAGCTCATTGATTGTTTAAAGTTCAAATTGAAGATAAGTGACACTGTAAATAACGTTTACATTGCGAGAAAGACAACTTACTTCAGTAGATAATCTAAATGAGTCTGTAATCCCGTAAAAGAATCAAAGTGAGTATTTGATTCAAACACTGAGAAGGATTATTATATCGTCTACAATTCCAATTGGGGAGATGACTAGTCTTGGCTATCGGAACTGTTGACTCCACGAGTAGAGACATAGATGTATTCATTGGTAGAATTGTACATTGGATTGGACTCAAGATGAATTAATTCTGAATCCGTTTGTGAATTAACTCACTTGTGACATTCATGGTGTGATTTACCTAAATCCTGAGTTAGTCACTGACTATGCATATGCAACTCATGTGCTTTAATATAAATAGAGGCTTATGCTCTAAAGATGATCGAGCCCATAGTCAGTATGTTGGGTACATGATTTGTGTATGGCATGGCTTTACTAGAAACAGTGGAATTTATAACTCAATTAAAGAGTTAATGATATCTTCTTATTGACATTGTTTGGATTGATAAATATGGAATATGGCCACGGGTCACTAGTTCTCGAACGAGCAATTTATCATAGTCATTTGTTAACAGTGATTATATTAATCATTAAGAAGACACAATGGTGACAGTGAGATAAAATAGGATTGTATTGAGTGAACGGATTTAACTCAAAGGAATCAAGGATATCATATGAGGGTAACACACATATGACGAGGTCATTGGATAAAGCAGTTGGATAAACTGCTTTCACAAACAGTATACAATAAGGAGTTTTCAACCATGGTACTTCTTGTGGACTAACTCCATGATTAATTAATTGCGAATTATCGGAACGATGCTTCTGGACATAATTTCAATCACTAGAGCATAATTGTATATGTCTGATTGGTCCCTCCGCTAGCTCAACAAAGCCTCGATCGAACTGCATTTGAATCAGAAGTAAATTCTACGACTTTGGGAATAATTTAATTGAGTTAATTTATTCGATATGAAAATAAATTAGGTGGTCGTAAGAATTGTTCAACTAGAGAATTTGATTAAAAAATTATCTTAAAAAATTAATTTGGAAAATCTAAGTGATTTTTGAATAAATTAAATTAAAATTAATTTGATATTTTTAAAAATTAATTTTCAAGTCAAACAATTGGACCAATGGGTTATTGAACTTGAAAATTAGACCTAAGATCGTAAATCCCGGGAGCCCAAAATCGAGACCAAGACTGTAACATCCTAATTTTGGGCCTAGTTGAAATAGTGGTTTCGAGACCACAAATCTGAAGTAGAAATAATCATTTTATGAATTTTTTGAGGTCTATGATATGTTTGGATGATTGTACGAAAGTTTCGTTAAGAAATTTTGTGGATAAAGTGTCCAATTTAATTTTTAGGACTAAATTGCAAAAGTTGCAAAATATGTGATTCTAGAAGCTTTAAGCATGAAATGGCTATAGGTTATTAATTAGAGGTTCTTAAATAGAAATTTGACCAATTTCTATTTTTATGGACAAAAATAAGCATGAATAAGTAAAATTTGAAAGTTTAGTAAAAAGGGCATTTTGGTCATTTGGTTCATAAAAGAATAAAAAGGGAAAATTAAGTCAAAATTTGCTCATCTTCTACATGCCATAGCTGAAATTCCCAAGGTCACCATAGCTAGGGTTTCTTCAACTTTCAAACTTGATTGTAAGTGTAATCTAGCCCCGTTTTTAATTTGTTTTACATTTTTTGAGTTGTTATCAACCGATTTAGCCATTTCTACCATTTATTTGAGCTAGGGTTGATGTCTAGGGTTTGATCCATGTGTAACATGCATGTATTTTGATGTTTCATGGTAGATTATGAAAGTTTGATGTGTGATAAACAACTTTTACTAAGTCATTTTTCAAGAAAACACCTAAAAAGGACCTATTTGTAAAAGTTGTAAAATGTGTAGTAAAAATCTAATTTGATGAAAAATGTGGGCTGATATGAGCATGTGTGTGGATTGACTAAGCTTGAGTAATAAAGAAATTGAATGCATTTCATTTTACGAGCCTAAGGACTAATTTGTAAGTATGTAAAAGTTTTGGGGCAAAACTATAATTTTTTTGAAGTACGATTTTTGGACTGCTTTGCACATTGTGATAATTAAATGAGCTAAATTTTCTATTATAGATCGAGAAAAACGGAGTCCGGACCTAGACTGGGGAAAGAACAAAGTTGTGGACTAAATCGAATTAGTTAGCCATATATTGTACCGAGGTAAGTTCGTGTGTAAGTAATGCAACTTATATTATGTATTTAATATTTTGTTATTTCATAACTTGTATAATTATCATTATGGATTCGTTCGACAAAGATTCGATACGGCGAAATTCCCAGTTGAACCTTAGGAATAGTTAGAATACAAATGTCATGACATTAGGGTTATGAGTTTACATGTAAGACCATATCTGGGATATGGCATCGTTATGAGATTTTGTGTAAGACCATGTTTGGGACATGGCATAGATATGAGAATCGAGTAAGACCATAGTTGGGCTATTGGCATCGATGTAAGGTCCCATATAAGACCATATTTGGGATATGGCATTGGTACGATTCTCTGTGTATGTAATTCCCGAGTATCCTTTAGTATTCCAAGTGGTTCAACATGTGATTTAAAGATTATTTCAAAGATGTGATAGGTTATGATTATGTGATGAAGTAGTACAGGTACATACATAAAACTCATGAGAAATGATTTCGGTTTAAGATGCATTATTGGTAAGGATGCAAATGAGTAAGATAAGTCTATGATCACTTAATGATTCTGTGCTAATTTACATTATGTTATGTGTATGTTTAAAGTTGATTATTATTTACATATTAACTTACTAAGCTTAAAGCTTACCCCCTTCCTTTTCATTTCTTATAGTGTCACCAAGCTAGCTCGGGGATCGGAAGTAGTCGGAGCATCGATCACACTATCAATTTGATCATTTGGGTATAATTGGTTTAGATATTTTGAATATGGCATGTATAGAGACTTCGTCTTTTAGTGATATGTGTCATTATTGATTTGGCCAAGTGTGTTGGCTTGTAATGGTAATTGATTCATTTGTAAGTGGCCATTTGGTATTTGCTAATATTATACATATGATGATGTCTTTAATGGATGAGGTTATTGCATGATTTGTGATGATAAGCATGAGATGTTGTATGTGATAGAAATTAGCATGAAATTGAGGTGTGGATATCTTGATTGTGGCTGAATTGGTAGTTTGTATATGCTTGGATTGATGTTGTTTGATGTTGTGTAGGTTGGTGCAAGTAAGGGTGGCAAAAAAGCTTGGCAAATAGCCTTATTTTTGTCCACACGGGTAGACACACGGGCGTGTGTCTAGGCCGTGTATAACACATGGCTTGCCCTATGGGTGTGTGATCTGGCCTTGTGTCCCTTGTATTGTAAAATTTAGCTTCGAATTGGCCACATGGGCAGAGACACGGCCGTGTGTCTCAGCCATGTAAAAGACACGGTCTAGGGACATGGGCGTGCGCCTAGGACGTGTGAAGTCTACACCAATTTTAGGAAAAATTATGAAAATTAAATTGCCCACACAGCCTAGCACACGGGCGTGTGCCTTGGCCGTGTGACCCTAATTTGTTGATGACGTCATAAACAGAGAGTTACATGGGCTATAGACACGGGTGTGTGTGACAATACGGCATACCCACTCGGGCGTGTGACCCTCCAAAACATGAAAATTTTCTAAGTGTTGTAAAAATTTCGAAGGTTCTCGATTTAGTCCTAAAACGCTTCCAAAGCACGTTTTAGGCCTCGTAAGCTCGTTTAAGGGACGATATGAATGTTTATGAAAAGTTTTAAATTTGAGTGTAAATTCATGTCTCAGTTTTGAATGTTCGTTTGAGTTTAAGTTCGGTAATGCCTCGTACCCTGTTCCAGCGTCGAATACGGGTAAAGGGTGTTACATTTAGACCCAAAAACTGGTCAAACTGAACCCGGTATGTTAAATCGATCCGAAGATCCAACCAGTGGCTAGATCAGATCAGCGGGTCATCATTGACATGGACAGAACCGACAGTAGCCAAACCAGCTCAGGGTGCTTTAAGGATGTCGCACCTGTATCACCGAACACGACGGTGCCAGTGGCTGGGACGACAGTGCCTCGGTGGCCAATGGTAATTGGTTGTCAGTGGTTGAGTAGTGGAAGAGTTACACTCCTATTAGAACTCTACCAGAGAATTTGATTTCAGATTAACTATTCCAAAAATAATATTATTTTAATAGTTTAATAGTAAATTAAATTTAATACTTATCTTAATAATATTTTTTAATTTAATATTAAAGTAAACAGAACCGACAGTAGCCAAACCAGCTCAGGGTGCTTTAAGGATGTCGCACCTGCATCACCGAACACGACGGTGCCAGTGGCTGGGACGACGGTGCCTCGGTGGCCAATGGCAATTGGTTGTCAATGGTTGAGTAGTGGAAGAGTTACACTCCTATTAGAACTCTACCAGAGAATTTGATTTCAGATTAACTATTCCAAAAATAATATTATTTTAATAATTTAATAGTAAATTAAATTTAATACTTATCTTAATAATATTTTTTAATTTAATATTAAAGTAATTATCTTAATATTAAATTTAATTTAATATTTATCTTGTAGATAAATATTCTATTATTTTAATAAGATTTAATATTAAAGTGATTAAGTTTAATCATAGTTGAATTCTCTAAACTCTTCCCATATAAAGAGAGCTATAGGTCATTATTTTTACACACTTGAGTTTAAGAGAAAGTTGTAGAGAGAAAATTCTCTGAAGAGATTATACCAAAAAATTTCTAGAGATATTTTTCTGATTTACAACTTGACCCAAAAGTTTAGAGAAATTACAAAATTAACCCTGTTAATTTTTGTGAAAAATTTTCTGATTCGAAGCAAACCCACACTCAGTAGACGTGAGCTTCAGGATAGCGGAGAAGTCTACTAGGTCTGTAACACCTCTTAACCCTAAACTGTCGCTAGAATAAGGTTACGAGGTATTACCGAACAATCGGACAATTTACGATTAATATTTAAATAATTATTGAACATATTATAATATAATCATAAATTCATATAAAACTTTTGCTAATTGACTTTAAAAAAAAACTCAATAAAACCCCTTTTATAAATATCTAACATTCCCTACAATTTCAAACCGGAACCAATCCAAAATCAATATTTCAACCAATGCAATTTCATGTTTAATCGTATTAAAATCATTCCTATAACAATAATTTGATAATTTACTCTATGAACATTTATGTTACCATTAAAAATTAAATTAGAATTTCATTCATCCATTCTAAATTTAGCACCAATTCTACCATGCATATCATATAAATTTTCATACCATTTCATTAGTTTAAACACCAAAATACCAAATACCATTCTTTACAACAAAAATTATATAGCATTTTAAAGTGACCAAATTAACACCTATGTACATGCCACTTTTGCCAAAAGAAGAATACATCACCGAGTTTTGCGCTGGAGTCGGGATCGCCTGGATGCTGAACCGAGACTCTGAATACCTATTAACCTGCGCACAGAAACAACCGTACGCTGAGTATTTTATACTCAGTGTTATTACTATAATTCAAATTATAAACATAATAATCATATAAATTAAATCATATAAATCTAATATTTACTAAACCATTTCAAACATAAATTTGTCCTTTTCAATATATTCATACAATTTAATTTAGCTATTCGTCAATTGAAATCATATACATTCATGTTGAGCCATTATCTAATTCATGAACCATTGGTTCATGCTTTCCATTCTCATACTCACATTCAAATCACATTATCAATTCATGTTCCATTTTCACATTTCTTTCAATGGTTCAATCAATTCCTTTTATTCAACTTAACTTTTCTTTTAATTACCCCTATTAACAGACTCGGACTTTGGCGGATACACGGATCTAACCAAATACACCAGTTTGGCACCCAGTGCCTCATCGGATAGTTCGAAGCAAAGTTGACACCCAGTGCCTTATCAGCCTAGCCGAAGTAAAGTGGTACCCAGTACCTCATCGAATCTATCTGAAGTAAAATAATGACACCCAGTGTCTCATCGACTCGAGGTCGAAGCATCCCTGAACACTTCCAATCCTATGGCATGCCAATTATATCTTGACTCAGCCCAACTAGTTAATAGGGTTTCCGAATCACATATAAATCTCAATTCAATTCAGTGGAAATTTCTCACATTTTTAATTCAATCATTTTCCACTTTTCAATCAATTTTCAATTCACATAATCATAATTCAATACATTTTCTCAACTCAATAAGCATTTCAATTATTCACATATAATCACAATTCAATTTAATTTCATACAATTCAATACTAATACTTACCATGCATATTAACTTAAAATTTAACAATTAATAATAATTAAATTCGAATTATAGTAATACTAACACGTATTTCTCATTCAATTCAATTTTCTAAATTCAATTCAATAAAATTACTTACCTCAATATTTACTTACTATAAAATAAATAAATTTAAAATTAATACTTAATAATAAATAACTTGAATTATAGTAATACAAACCCGGATTTTGCGATTACTCCTCGATAACTTTCACTTTTCCTTTTTGTGCCAATGCCTCGGGTTTTTTGTTAGCTACGAAAAAAATAATTTACACTATTAATTACATCACTAATTAATAATAATAACTGAATTTCTATCCAATTTATACCCTAATTCCAATTTATTCCTAATTAACTCATTTACTTTTCTAACTCAATTCATACTTTATTTCTATTCAATTTCCTTCCATATTCTATTTAACTATCTAATGTTCATAATAAAACCCTAATTTAAAACTTCTTTCAATTTAATCCTACAACACAAAACTTATAGCCTAATTTACAGTTTAATCCTTTAATCAATTCTAACTTAAAATTCATTCAATTAAATCCCTAATTCATCTTTTTGTCCAACATAAATTATTTTTAAAAACCTATAAACTTCTAAACTATCAACTTAATTTTATCAAAACCTTGTTTTAAGACTTCTAAAAAATCAAAATTAAGAGAAAAGGACTTAATTAAGCTTACCAAAACTCCAAGCTTCAAATTCCCTATTTCCCCTATTTCTTTCTTTTTCTTCTTTCTTTCTTCTTTCCCTACTCTATTTCAAAAGCTTCTCTGTTCTTTTACACCCTTTTTTTTCTCTTTCGTCTTTCGTTTTATTCTTTTATTATTTCATTTGTTTTATTTATTTTATTAACTTAATATATTATAATTTAATTATTATAAATATCTATCATATAATTAATACTATAATACAAATGTATACATTTACTTTTCTACATTTGTACATGATCAACACCATACATTTGTCATGATTTTATCTAATTATTTCATAAAAATCTTATAAATAATTATTTAACTAATAACTATCTTTTTAATTTAATAAAAATAATAAATATCTATTTACTTTAATAAAAGTAAATACATAAATATGTTACAATTGTATATTTTTATCACCATCCATTTGTCAAAATCATATTTTATTTATCATATAAAAATTTTATAATATAATTGTTTTAAATTAATTTAACATAATTTATATCTAAATAATTAATTATATAATTAAAATATAACATAAAAATCTTAGATTTTTATTACATATATGCCGCCTCATTTCTTGTTAATGGCTTAATTGCCATGTTAATCTTTTTTACTTTCTATTAATCTATAATTCAACTTTTACCCCTTATTCAATTTAGTTCTTTTTACTATTTTCTCTAAATTGAGCTAATTTCACTTAATTAGAGCCTAATTAAACACACTACTAGACTCACAATTATTCCTAATAATTATTTACGAACTCAGTTTACTAAGACGAAGGCCCGATATTGTACTTTTTCGATGCCCGTGAATTTTAGGTCATTACACGGTCGAAGCGCTCATTCTAGACGAATCGAAAATGTACAATTTTGATTAAGGTATTTATTACTTTAGATATCACAACTAAGATCTTATTTTGGAAAAATTTTAAAAATCTGCTTTTTCCCTAAATTTATTTTCCACTACGTTTTCTAAACTCATTTTTCCAACATAACACTCATATAAGCAGTGTACTCATGAAAGAACTTGGGTGGAAAACCTTTTGTGAGCGGATCCTCTATCATAGAGTTTGTCCCAATGCGCTCTATGGATATTTGTCCACTTTGCACTCTTTCTTTCACAACTCAGAACTTTATGTCAATATGTTTTGACTTAGTTAAGCTTCTTTTGTTGTTGGGATATAGTGCCGCTGACTTATTGTCACAAAATAATTTGAGTGGACTTTCTACATTCTCCAAAATGCACAGCGTAATGACAAAGTTTTGCAACCATATTCCATGGTTTGATACCTCATAATATTCTACAATCTGCTGCCATAATGGAAGAAGCTACAAGTGTCTACTTGACACTTTTCCAATATATAGCTCCTCTAGCTAACAAGTAAATATAGTCTGATGTAAATTTCTTGCCATCTTGGCACCTAGCAAAATTAGAACTAAAATACCCTACGACCTCTAAATGATTTGATCTATTGTAAGTGAGCATGTAATCTTTTGTTCTCTGAAGATACCTCATAATCCTCTTTGATGCTATTTGATGGTCTATACCAATGTTGCTTAAATGTCTACCTAACATCCCAACAATGTACGCAATATCTAGACGCTTACATACTTGAGCATACATTAGACTCCCAACAATTAATGCATAGTTCATCTTTTGCATTTCCTTAATTTCAATGTTACTTTATCTCTTTTAGCAACATTGGTGTCATCTAGTCTACAACTGTGCATGCCAAACCTTTTGAGTACTTTATCGATATAGCTCTTTTGTGACAATCCAAAAATACCACAAGATCAGTTTCAATGTATCTAAATTCTTAAAACAAAAGAGGCGTCCCAAGATATTTCATCTCAAAATACTTAGATAAAAAACCTCTTAGTTCTATGCAATAACCCTATATCATTAGTGGCAAGCAAAATTTCATCGACATACAGAACCAGGAATATATGAATATATACTTACTCCCACTGAATTTGTTATACACATAATCATCAACAATATTCATTTCAGAACCGAACAAGACAATTACTTGATTAAACTTGTGGTATCATTGACAAGAAGCTTGTTTGAGTCCATAGACGGATTTTGTTAATTTGCAAATCATATTCTTTGGGTCTCTCGACTCAAAGTTTTCTAGTTGCACTGTATAAATTGTTTCTTCAATGTCGTCATTGAGAAACGTAGTCTTAATATACATATGATGTAATTATTTATACTTCCGAAATCTTTCCCCTACCATTGTTAAGCATTCAAGTTTATTTATTACCTTTACTACCCTTTTTTATTTCCCTTTCTATACTTCCGAGATACCTATCACCCATTCTGCATTTATCCGCCAACTTGAACTTATCCACAATACATAAACTAATTATAATATAAGGGACAAAGCTAGACAAAAGTATCATGCATATGGGGGCTATTTCTCAATTTCCAATGTCTATAGGACCGACTAAACTATACTCTGATACCACTAAATTGAAACCCCCTTACCCAATCCGTTCGTCAGGTCTAATACTAGATGTCACAATTAAACCTATCCAGTATACAGTACAATAAACTTAACTAGCCATGTTTTATTTGATAGATAAATAAAATATTTTTACTATTTAAACACATCAACTAAAGAAACATTTACAAATACTTCAATGTAATTATCTATTAAAAATAATCTAATAGTCACCATATGAGTTGTTACTTAATTGTTCACTATAGAGATTTACTTCAACTTTACTATAAACAATTTAATTATACATGACGTATATCAACTCAAGTTCTATTAATATTTCAAACCTTCAAGCAGAGCCTCTAAAGATGTGCCTTATATGCACAATACCACAACCTGCATGTCCTCTTGGACTCCGCAAGGTCCGACTTGGTCCTTTCCATGCTTTCTATACATTTTTTGGTCTTGCACCAAGGCAAACCACTCATAAGTTCATGTGAATTTAATGAGGTTCCATATGTTCATCACTACATAAAAGAATCAATAAAAAGAGTTCATGTATGTAATTAAAACTCTCTATTTTTCATTTAGACTTTAGCATCTGCTGTTGTGTTCGATGTTTATACGTTTTCCCTCTACAACTTCTAATAAACACTTTATAACAATACAACTTCTTAATGGATACTCCTTGGCGATTCATACCATAGTCTCAAGCTTCATATCAGATTTTTCGTTCTTCTTGCTTGATATTCTATCGAGCATTTCATCTTTTGGATAGATGTTTATATATATACCCACCTAGATAACTTGACGAATTACTATATATTACATTGAGAGGGTAGTTTCTTTTCATTATCTTTACCCTCATGAAGATCTTGATGTAGGTATACGATCTTGTTATCTCTTCATTTGTTTACCGCCACTTCGGCAGATATTAGTGTAGTTAAAAAATTCCATGAATACTTGACCTCATCAATAGGTAGTTTAAGCTTAAAATCTGGTAGACCATAGGTAATAAACCCCTTCTATAGATAGCCATATGAGATAGTCCTTACAGCATTATAATTCTAAGATAATCCTAGCAGACTTCCCTTTACTTCAATAATACACGACAGACTTCTAAAACAGATAGTATGGGCATCCCACAAGATAGTCCATGGTGGACTTCCCTTTACTTCGATAATACATGGTAGACTTCTAGAACAAATAGTCCCTATGGATGTCCCACAAAATAGTCCATGGCGGACTTTCCAGATATGATGATCCTGACAAATATTCCAAACTACCAGATCCTTTCCACCTAAATTAGGTTCTAATAGTACTTCAATTCATTTGGTAGTCCTCGTGGACAGCCTTATCTTTCGACAAATCTTTGACGGACTTTACCAAATAAGATAGTCCCCAACTGACCTTCCATTTAAAATAGTCCTTTCTAGTGAACCCTAAATGGTGGATACCTAGTTACAAATACTCTATAAGGAAAAACCTTCCTCCATACATATCCACGTATGCAACACTTTCATATATCCTTCTTACCTTCATAACTTGGTGGAGCCTTATCTCAGTAATTTCGCTAATGCTTCTATATTCGACATAATTATCCTAACGGATTTCCTTGTTCGCTGTCCTGGCAGACTTTATAATCACATGAATCATTTCACGATTCTCCCAAATATGTCATGTTTACTATCCTAGCGGACTTCATATGTTTTCATAACCCAACTATGGTCTTACACTATATGATGCCATAATCCAGCTATGGTCTTACACTCTTATAGGCTTAAAGTCTCTAATCGATGCCATGGCCTTACACATCATTATTGTTGTCATCTATTTACTCCTTCTCAAATCCTCTTTATTAATTAGAACACCTAAATGTTCGCCCGCAAGTCCAGGCAATCGCCTATCTCAGTTGCAACACATACCAAAACGAATTATGAAAAAACTAAAGGAAATTCTATTTCATAATCCATTCGTTCTCCACAACGCCAATTCCTACACCGATTAACCCAGCAATCAATTTCCTCTGTACTCTATAATTCATGAACACGCATAACATACAACAATACGTTCAAAATATAACATGGAATACGCCACACCCATTTCACAAATACAACACATAACATATTCTTAGAAAACATATTTTCATCCTTCATGTAGTCAAACAACCAGCGCATACATAACATATCCAATCAACAAAAATCCTATATCATCACTGAATCTCACTGAACTCAACATAGAATCACATCAGTCATACAACATCCAGATCGACACCCAGATATGGAGTATGGAAACTCATCTGGTTTCTTTCTACTTTCCAACTTAGCTTTTCCAAACGCCAAAACCTCATTTCTCTTGGTAGCTACATATGAAAACCAAAAACACAGATTAAATCAAAGCATTTATGCTTCCAAAACCCAAAAACCAAAACTCTTAGAATTCTTTCAAAAGTTATAGAAATCTATATCTTCTCTTTTTTTCAAATCCACAAGTATAGGAAGATTAAGAGGCTTACCAATATACTGAATTCTCTATTTTCCTAACTCAAACCCTTGACTATCACTGCATGCAAATTTTTCTTTAGCTTTATCTTCTTCGGTGTAACCGAAGAAGTTGAAGAAAAAAAGAACATGGAACGAAGGAACAAGAAGTAGAATAGAGAAAATCCCCTTTCTACAGAACAACCCTTCTTACTATATATATAACCACTACATGCTCGGTCACCAACTCCTATAAACACTATATATTAGCAATCATTTTGTCTCCCACTAAGTAACCAATTGATTTCGTTGCAACCAAACCAGAACCAGAACCAACTGATTGCTAACCAACCACTGGAATTTCTAAATTCTCACAATTGAGTCCGCTGAACTAGTAGTTTCTTACAATTAACTCCCACATTTTCCTAACTCAGACCTTAATAAAGATCGAGTGTGACACGTTAGAGAGAGCTTAGTCATGATACTACAATGGAATGACATCGTGACTAAATGAGTTTATAATTTATAGGCGAAAAGCTGGAACTTAATTATAAATCATTTAATCCTTAATCGCATATGTCCAATCGATCCATCTTTTAGCTCGTTGAAACCAGAAATGAATTGTATGTTGAATCAAATTAAAGAGAGGAATAAAAATGGTGAAAATGGAGAAATGAGAAATCATTCGAAAATGAAAATAGAGAAATGGAAACATTTGGAAATGATTATGGTTTTCTCCAAAATGAAAATGAAAATGGAGAAATGAAATCATTTAGAAATGAATGTGGTTTTCTCCAAAATAAAAAATTAAAATGACCTGAAAAATGAATTTATGTTTTTTAATTAAATAAAGTTTGAAAATAAAAAAATAAATCATTTGGTCATAATGAACTATTGAATATAAAAAATTAAATATATTTTCTCATAAATTCTTTTACGGTAAAGTCGTCATATTTTAATGGAATTAAAATTGGGTTGAGAATATTATTTAATTGGAAATATATTGAGAATTTTATTTTGGGAAATAAAAAAAATATCAAGTTGGATCAAAAAGTATTGGGTTAAAAGACCGGAAAGTACATGTAATTGGATCCGATATGGGGTAGGTTTAAAATCCTCTCATGTTAAAAGGGTGGACAGTAACTAGGGTTGTCACCACCTATACTTCTAGTTATACTAGGAGCTCATTTTTCTAGTTGAAATAAACTTTTATAATTAAACAAGGGTTCTATATTCTCTTTCTATAAATAGATGGCACCGGTAGGACTATTTACACAACATAAAAATATTATTACTCTGTGCGAAAATAGAGAGAATTTATTCTCAACTATTAAATCTATTTTTCGGATGAACAATTTTGTCGGTCTCTATTTGAGAAGAGATTTTTTTTGTTTTCACGCTAAAGAAAAGAAAATTGTTTCTGGTTTTGTGTTTGATTTGATTCGTTCGAGCCCACATTCGAAGCAGTTCATGGTACGAAAGTAGCGGAAAATATCGTTTGGTTGAAAGTCGAGAACAAAAAGAATTCGTCTATCCGAAAACACAAATGCAAATTCAATCTAGGGTTTATTGTTACAAATATCACAAACCTAGTTAGTTTTTAAAATTTTTATTTTTCGCCATGCAAGAAAACCGTTTTTGAACTGGATATTTTCCAACACAGACTATGATGGAAAACGATGGGTTGAACGCTGCCACCTTTCATCTGATCATGAACGTGTTAAAGAAGAAGAAGATGGAGGAGGCATGTCAGCTGGCAGATTTCATGAAAGTCGTCAGAGTTTTGCCTGATGTGATGGCATATAATTTTTTTACTGACAGCATATTGTTACAAGTGTAAGTTGATGGAGGCGAGCACGGTGGAGAAATAAAGGTTTGGGGGTTGGATTTTTGTTTTAAATTTACACAAATTTTAAAATTTAAATATTTTTATTTTGTAAATGTTGAGGGTTAAATTTATTGATTTTTTTTAGAATTTGAACTAAAATGACAAATTTTGTAAACATTGATGGTTAAATTTATTAATTTTTTATATTTAGGCTCAAATTAATAGAATGTGTAAGCATTATAGGGCTAAATTTGTTATTAGACCAATAAAAAAAACCCACTTTAGCACTTCTGTCAATTTCAAACAAATGCTAACGTTCAGTGACAAAAAAAATGATTTCAAATAGTTTAGTGATTAAATTGAAAAAATTAAAAGCTTAGTAACCAAAATAAAACACGAGCAATAGGTGAGCGACCATCTCTATACTTTACCTATTTAATTAATTGTAAGGATTTTCTCTACTTTTAGCTTAGCATGGAAGATTCTAAGTTCGTATAATAAAAAAATTGTGTTTCATAGATAATTAATAAAGGCGAGTTATTTGAGTTGATTATACTTTGGAAATTTAAAATAAAATTTAAAATTTTAGAAGAAAATTAAATTAATTATTTTTAATATTATAGTAACAAATTGGCTAACACTACCAAGGGATGAATTTTTTTCAATAATTTTATTAAATTGATTCTGATGTTTTGAAATTTAAAATTTCAATAAAAAAAGTTAGAACTTTTAACAATGGGGTAAACATGTACAATTTGACAATTTTTAATGTATTATTTCAGTTTCTACCATATTTTTCCCTGATCAATACTTAAGAATGATATCTTTTTGGGTTACTAAAATGAAAGCGGCTTAGAAGTTGGGTGATCAAAATGAAAGTGTATAGATAATGTGACATGTACAATTAATCGCCATTAGAGATTTAATACTTAGATGACTAAAATGAAAGCGATTTAAAAGTTGGTTGATAAAATTGCAAAAAGTTCATTTTTTGTGACCAAAATGAAAACACTCTAAAAGTTGGGTGACTAACTAGGTAGCTTACCAACTCAAGGCATTATTCTTATTAAATTTTCTACATATCTATGCTATTATTTAAGTTCATGACTGAGTTGGTGACAAGGTTGGTGTCACCCTCAACCGGGTCACCAACTCGGTTAGAAAAATTACGGACATGCCTTTTTGTAATTAAAATAAATTATACTACTCGGATATTCTAATATTTTTAATTAAAATAATAATAAAAATATGCATATTAAGGGATATGAACCCAAACCAATTGTGTTAGTAAAACTTTAATTTACCATGCAACTAGAACTTTATGTTAATATTTTTATACATTTTAATTTTATTATGCACACTTCATTACTTCCATCATTTGTATATATTAATAATGTATTTAATTGAGTTAGTGGCACAAGTTAACTCGACACTGACTCAAGATTAAAAACAACACAATGATAAATAATTTAATTAAAATTTTTAAATTTAATACTGTACATATTTCATGTATTATTATTACTTAGTTAAAAGTCATGCATTGCATTATTTATTATATATTATTTTTAAACATACATTTATAGTTTCCACACATAACTGCTTATGATAAATTTATAAGAAAACATAATGTTTCTCTATTTAAACAAACTCACTAAGTCATTACTTAAAAAATATGATATTATTATCATTTTTTTAATAACTAATACCAAGTTAGGTTTACGTAAAAGAAACTCTTTTAAAATTCAAGTAGTAATACCATCTTTAAACACCTCTAATCTTAGTGGCCTTTTTCCCTTTCTTTGCCTTGCCCTTGTATAATTTTTTTATACAAAAGAGAGATTAACCCTAATTAATATAAAATGAGATCACATTACATCAGGTCAATCATCATGTAAAGACTAAAGGATTTCATCTGAGGGTTGCATAAATGTAACATTGCCCAAAAGTCTTGAGAAAGACATTTTTGTCAAACCATCCACTACCTTGTTGCCTTCTCTGAGAACATGTATTAAGTGAATTGTCGAATCACGTTGGAGAAGCTTTTTGGTGTTATGTATTACAAAAGAATCATACTGCTCTTTTCCATATTCTTAAATTGCTTGAATAGCTTCCTTACTGTCTGTCTCAAGCACCATTTTCTTCAGCCCGAAACTCCACGCTATTTGGAGCCCATCAAGTATACCCCAGAGTTCAGCCATGAGCACCAAGCAACTCTGGAGATTTCTTGTGAAGCTTGCAATCCATACTCCAACCTGGTCACAGATTAATCCACCCACAATAGCAATCCCTGAAAGTTGACACATAACACCATAAGTATTCACGTTCTTCCATCCATCATCTAGTGGTTTACATCTTATGGCTCTACGAGAATCAGCATTTATGTGCCTCAATGTCTGGTTCGACCCATGGTTTGCCTTAAGAAAAATGTCTTTCATCCAACAACTTTTTCCCAAAAATACTATCGGTTTCCATAAACTCAGCATGAAATACATAATTATTTCTCCTAATCCAAAATTGCCAAAAGAGACTACCAAACAATGTTACCCAAGCGCTAGGAATACAGGCAAAATATTTAGGATCAGATAGCTTTTTAACAAACCATTCTTCCAAGCTGAGACTCATGTCTCGTTTCCACCTTAGTAACAGAAAGCCAAGTTTCCACAGCTGGGGTACAAAATCGCAGTACATGGTCAGTATTTTCCAACGCGCTTCCACAAACCATACAACTTCCATCAAGAGTCATTTTTCTTCTCACTCTGTTCTCAGTGGTTAGAATTCTATCTAAAAAGGCTAGTCCAATGAAAACACACACCTTTTGAGGAACTCGAATGTACCAAATCCGATGCCAAATCCCATTGTATCTACTCCTTTCCACCCCCACAATTAGTAGCGTAGACAGATCACACTGAAAACAAATTCTTTTTTATCGTGAACCCAACTTGCAGAGTCATCAACGTCATCATCTAATGGAGGCTTATAGGATGACTGGATGTGGCAGAACCAAGTTAAGAATAGACCAATTCCAATCTCCACTCGGCGTAACAAGCTCCTTCATAGAGACATGCTTCTTAGGAATGCCTTCAGGTTGTGTACAATTGTTTACTAGGAACCTTGTATAACTTTAATTAACTTTTAGATAAATACAATTCTTTTAACATCTATAGTAAAAATTAAAATTCCAGCTAATATCATATAGTTTGGTAAATACATCCAACAAATAAAAAATTAATATGGTTGATGGGAATAATATTACAGTAAGAGGATTTTGAGAGACATTTAAAATTATATAAAGAAAAATAAGACTAAACTTAGATGAAGCTGAATATACCCTAAACGCTAAGCAAATTATATAAAAACCAAGCCATACGTTGTGTAAGTGAACATGTCCTTGATGCTCTTGTTCTCTGGGTTGTCCATGAAGTGCAATTGGCCACCTTTTGTCACTTTCAATAAATTTTATTTGTATCGACCCACTCTATGTGAAGCAATGTAGAATAATCTTGGATAAGGATATGATGGATCCATAATTTTACTTTGTTTAACAAATATTCTTATTCTTGTTTCTTCCTTATTTATTTATCCTATAATATAACCCATTCCATGGATTTAAAATTGTTGTCACAATCCATTTTAAGTCTTCTTCCATTTTCTTTCTATTAACAATGTATTTTGATTTATGAATAAATTCATAATATAAAAATATAATTAATAATTTTAACAACTTTATTCTATTAACATAAATGATGCTTTTAACTAAATTACAAATATTTAATATATATTAAAAATATTTGTCGAGAAATACTTTGATTTGAAACTTTAAGGAGTACAAATATATGCTAGTGTGAGTAAAGGCATCGAGCAAGTCAAAAATTAGTATCATTGATGGCAATGAAGGATTTCCATTAGAAAAGTAAATGGAGATACCAAACTTGGATGGACTTCAATTCCTCCAAAGACAAATATGGGGATAAACTAGTATATGATAGCACTATAAATATACATTTCAGATGCATCCATTCTCCATTTCAGTTTTCGTAGCTACCAACATGAAGCTTGCAGCAGCCATCGACGCCTTTGATTCTTTGATGCCATACGTACTCCACTTGGTGCTTCTATACGTCTCTGCCGGTCTCTTTTACTTTCTTTACAAATACAAATCTAGCGGCGGCGGCCCCAACCCCAACCTCCCTCCTGGTAAAAAGGGTCTTCCATACATCGGTGAAACCTTGGATTTTGTGTTGGCGTCCAGAAGGGGAACTCCTGAGAAATTCGTGACTGATAGAACTACCAAATATTCACCCGATGTGTTTCGCACATCACTGCTTGGAGAAGACATGGCCGTCTTCTGCGGCTCCGCTGGTAACAAGTTCCTTTTCTCCGGCCAAAACAAATATGTCACTTCATGGTGGCCGGATTCTATTAAGAAAGCTTTGATGGACCCATCCAGTGTTGACAATTCTTCCAAAGAAGAATCCACTAAACTTCGGGCCTATCTGCCTCCTTTTCTCAAGCCTGAGTCCCTGCAACATTTCATACCAGTCATGGATATAATGGCGAAAGAGCACCTAAATCAACATTGGTCGCCGTATAATGAAGTCCAAGTTTTCCCACTCTCCAAGAAGTACACGTTCGCACTGGCTTGTCGTCTTTTCATGAGCGTCACGGATAACGACGAGATCGAGAACTTCGCGAAGCCATTTGCTCTTGCCACTGCGGGTCTCATGTCGGTTCCCATAGATCTTCCAGGTACAACTTTCAATCGGGCAGTGAAGGCCGGCAGACTGATTCGACAACGGCTTTTAGCCCTCATTACCCAGAAGAAAAATGAGATATTGGAGAAAGGGAAAACAGTAGCCTCAGACTTGGTTGACAGCATGCTGATGGATGGTATGACTGAGGTTGAGATCGGCAATAAGATTGTGGGCTTCTTTATTGCCAGCCATGACACAACAAGCACTGCCATCACCTTCATTGTTAGCTATCTTTCGGATTATCCTGAAGTATATAACAGGGTCCTTGAAGGTACGTGATTTAGCTTGATTTTAAGCACCCATGACATTGGGATGGGACTATTCACGAATAAAGTAATGTTTTCAACTAGTTGCTGGGAAAATGCAGAACAAATGGAAGTATTAAGATGCAAGGAGGCAGGGGAGCCATTGAGATGGGAAGATATACGGAAGATGAAGTATACATGGTGCGTGGCATCCGAAGTAATGAGGTTGGCTCCGCCTGCTAATGGATCTTTCAGAGAGGCCATAACCGACTTCACTTACGCAGGTTATACAATCCCAAAGGGATGGAAGGTAACTAATACATATTTTTTTTAAAAATAAAATAATGCAACCATATATAATAAATATTGATTTAATTGTACTAAAATGGTCAGGCGTTTTGGATGGTGCATACAACGCACAAGAATCCGAAATACTTTCCGGATCCAGAGAGATTTGATCCATCAAGGTTTGAAGGGAATGGTCCTGCACCCTACTCCTTTGTACCATTTGGGGGAGGTCCTCGAATGTGCCCTGGCAAGGAGTATGCTCGACTTGAAATCCTCACTTTCATCCACAATCTGCTCACCACTTTCAAATGGGTTAAACTCAATCCCAATGAGAAGATTTCCTACATTCCATCACCCATTCCTAAGGAGGGTCTTCCCATCAAAATCCAACCCCTTCTAAATTAATTGTTCCTATTTAATAACTTTTCCATAAGTGAGTTAAATATCTCACTCTTATTTTTAATTATCGATGGGGTTTCAAAACTCTATAAATGCTTGATGTAATAATATCTTTTAAATAAATTATACAATCAGAAATAAATGGCCAGTGCCTCATTTGGGAAAACTATGGTTTACTAATTTGTCTCTAGTCAGCTTTCATCCCTTTGGAAACCCACAGGTAAAATCCAATTTACAGGCTTAGGTCTTAACTACTTTATTGTTTCCTTCATTATAACTCTGATTATGCTTATGTTATACAAAATGGACCATAGTTTATTGGGGTCATTTTCTTATTGTGCACAAATGGGAATCCAACCTTAGGACATCCACTGCTACAATTTCCTATGTTTCAGTTTGGTTAAAATTAGGAGTGAGTAAAATCTCATTTGATTCGAAAAGCTCAATAAAAATCTAAATTTTTAATTAAATAGTTTGAGTTATTTGAATTAATCGAGTTATTCGGATCAACTTGAATAAGAAATCAAATTTTTCGGTTAACTCGAATTGGAATTACACAAATCGAGTTATCAAAAAATTTGAATAAGAAAAGGAAAAACTATGTCGTTTTGATAAATGTTTACCTTTTCTAAAGTTAAAAGTCAAAACCATTAAGTTAAAAGGCAAAACTACGTCACTTTGATAAATGTTTACCCATTAAGTTAAAAGCAAAACCATTATATTGTTTATGTAGTTAAATAATCTTGTACTTTATCTACTAGTTAAATAATCAGTCCATGTAAACGCAACTTTGAGTATAAATAATAGAATTCGTTAACTTGATTCGACTTGACTTGAAATTTTTCGACTTTATTTGATTTGATTCGAAAATATTTTAAATTGAGTTTAGTTGCTAAAATAGAATTCGTCAACTCAACTAACTAGAAATTTTTTGACTCGATTCGACTCTACTTGATCGAATCCTCACCCCTAGTTAAGATCACTAGAATTACAAGTTCAAAACTTTGATATGGATATTTTTAAGAAAATTGGTAGAGGTATTGGATCTCTCCTAAGAGTTGATAGTCACACATTTGCTAACGAAAGGGATAGATATGGTCATTTATATGTTCAACTAAATCTCTGTAAACCCCTTTCTTGTTTTGTTACTAGCGAAGGATATAAACAAGCTATTATCTACGAAGGTTTGAATTCTCTCTTGTTGGAAGATCAACCACTCTATCGAAAAATGCCATCCTTCTACTTCTCCATTTGTTAATGCTATTAACCATTTAGATCCATCGCACTTGGATGTTCATACCACTAGTCCCTCTACTTTTGATGGCTACAGTCCGTGGCTCATTATTCAAAGGAAAAACAAGCCAAAGCCAGAAGTAATTGATCTCAAGCTTGTAACTATTGATCAATTGTGAAGAATAATATCTTGAATCAAAAAGTGAAGGGTAAGGGAAAAATTATCTCAAACTCACCCAACTATAAATATCCTTAATCCCACTTTGCTTCCCCCAACAAAGCAGAAAGCTATTAGCTTCCCCTATGACACCAATGTCAACTTTGAATGTTCTAGTGGGATACTATTGGCGATTTGTTAAAAGATTCTCGATGATAGCTATCCCATTGACTAAGTTACTACAGAAGAATATCAATTTTGAATGGTCCAAGAAATGTTAGAAATGTTTGGAGAAGTTAAAGACAATGTTAACTAAGGCACCAATACTAACACTGTAACACCTCATACCCAACCCGATTGTCAAGTCCGAACTACAGAATGCCACATTCGTTGCTGGAGCAATTATGATTAATCACATGCAAATTTCAATCTTAAATGCCTAAATATTAACATTGCGTGCATAAAATACGAAAACTAACCATTTTAGGGTCAAATATGAGCTTAAGAAAGCTTAATACCATCCATAGATTGAACTAGGACCAAACTAAAAAGCTTTTAAAGTATTTCAAGTGAGTGTTGTGACTTCCAGAGCTTGGTGTCACGTCATTGAAGACAGTATTAGTTTCCTCTATGACACCAACGTCAACTTTGAATGTTCTAGTACGATACTATTGGCGATTTGTTAAAAGATTCTCAATGATAGCTATCCCATTGACTAAGTTACTATAGAAGAATATCAATTTTCCAAGAAATGTTGGAAATGTTTTGAGAAGTTGAAGACAATGTTAACTAAGGCACCGATACTAACACTGTAACACCTCATACCCAACTCGATTGTCAGGTCCGAACTACAGAATGCCACATTCATTGCCGGAGCAATTATGATTAATCACATGCAAGTTTCAATCTTAAATGCCTAAATACTAGCATTGCGTGCATAAAACACGAAAACTAACCATTTTAGGGTCAAACATGAGCTTAAGAAAGCTCAATACCATCTATAGGCTGAACTAGGACCAAACTAAAAAACTTTTAAAATATTTCAAGTGGGTGTTGCGACTTCCAGAGCTTGGTGTCACGTCATTGAAGACAGTAGCCAAGCTTTCCAACTTGAGGACCAAATTGCAAAGTTTTCAAAATAAAACAGATTCGACATCGTGACCTCAAACAGGAGACGTCACGACGAGATGGCCTGAGTTGCGGTATTCAAGTTGCAACATTGCAGACAGACCATTAGGTCTCTGTTTCAAATGTTTTCCACCTAGCATGTTTAACATCATTTTGCACCAAAGCCCCAATTCAACCATTCTATACTATTAAAACATGTACAAAATATGGTTATCAATCTATTAACATCAGCTTCATGCTTGACTATAACCAAAATCACAAATCACAACCTTTATATAAGTATTTTGGACCATTTCTAACATTTGATGAAAAAAAAAACCTAGGTACATGTCAGTAACATAATGAAAAAGGGCTATAAAAACTTAGGTTAATTTTATTAGTGTCATGTGGATGTTTCCTAGGGCTTCGAGAATACTTGTACCTGCACACGGAATAAACAAATCGTATGCTAAGCGATAGGGCTCAGTGGTACTTTCATGATTTAAGATAACAAAAACATTCATGAATTTTCATATATAACACATTTACATAATGTATTCAAGTCTCATCTATCAAACAAAATAATTCACATATTTGGTACAAGTAAGAACATATATGTGCGAATTAACCAATCCATTCATCAATATATGCATGACAAATGAACTAGGCATACCATTTGACAAATCACTTATATCTTACTATCTATCCTTATCAACTATGTGGTCACATAGCTCTATATGCAATTTACATCATGGTATTCATGTTTTATAGTACTATTATTTTCTTACCATTCAAACTCGTTTATGAATTTTATCGACTCATTCGTACTCATTTCGGCCCCCAAGGCTCGTTCTCAAATAATTTGCTTAATAGCTTACATGATCTTTCTATCGCATTCTATATAAGAATACAAGTGAAACCATTTCATCATACAATATTACTTACCAAGTTCACCATTTATAAATCTATTAACATGACTTAGACTCAGAATGATACACGGATCGTCCATCCAACACACCAAACTGGCACTGAAGTACATCATCAGATAAACCAAAGTAAGGTAAACTGGCATGTAAGGCGCATACTAGCACATGAAACGCATCTTGGCGCACAAATCGCATACTAGCACATGAAGTGTATCCTAGAAAGCAAAGTGTATATCTGGCATACTAGGTGCATCCTAGAGCATAAACGCATAATCCCATACACAAACCAATCCCATGGCATGCCAATTATATCCAACACAGCCCGAACAACTAATAGGGTACCAACATTCAATCTATTTTTATGATTTAAAACATATAACATTCCTCAATCATAATCATAATCCAAATCATTATCATTATCAAACCCATACATTTCATATTATATAACATATTCCATTTCAATTTCCATATCACATAACATAATTCATGTTTTTCATTTCATTTTTCATTTCAATCATTTTAGTCTTCTATTATGATAATCCCTACCAATCTTGATCAAAACATGTCATACTATCAGAATATACTCACCTCAATGTTTCACCAATCAATAAACATGCATATGCAAGCAAATATTACTATCTCAAATCATAAAAGTACAAACTGTGGTCTCGCATCACTCATCGACTACTCTCGCTTTCCCTTTCTCTCTCAAAGTTTCTACATCGACATTAGCTATGAATAGTCATGAAATATAACACACTAACAATTTCCACCCAATCCATAACAAAATATCAATTTATGCATATTTTGTAATTTATTCAATTTAGTCTCTATAACTGGAACAAGCATAACTTTCAATCTAAAGATTCGGATTAAACTCTGATTTCATATACATTCATTAGGAACCGTCTACTTTCTATTCCTAACAAAATTTTAGAATAGATTTTTTATTTTATTCAATTTGGTCATTAATGTACGAAACTAATAATTAAACTTTAAATTTCAGCCATTTTCTTAATCTAAGCTTAATTTTTAAAAATTACACACCTAATTTATTCAATTCTAAACAATGGAAACTTATCAAAATTTCACCAATTAGTCAAACTGATCCATGTAATAGCCCGTTTTTAGGTCAAATCAGAATAATGGTTTGGGACCACAAATCCGAAGTCAAAATATTTATTTTATTATTTTAATAAGGTTTACAGTATGTTAGATAAATTATGTGGAAGTTTCATAAAGAAATTTTACTGTTTAAATGCTTAATTCGGTAAAAATGACTAAATCACGTAAAGCGTAAAATATGAGTTCTATTGTTTAAAGGTATTAAATAGCTATGGTTTATTGATGTGGAAGTCCTTATAATGTTATTTGACCTTATTTTAAGTTAATGGACATTCATGTCCATGAATTTCATGTTATTATAAGTTTATTTATAAGGTTATATTAGTAATTTAGTTATTAAAGTAATAATAATAAAACAAAATGCCAAAATTTCCTAACTGTTTATCCTTTTCTTCACAGAAAAAAAAGAGAAGCCATTTTATGCTTTTAGGTTTCAGCAACTTCAATTCTTAATTAAGGTACGGTTTTGACTTGGTTTTTAATGATTTCTATGTTTTTGAACTCGTTGCAACTTAATCCAACTAGCCCGTACCTTCGTTTTTGAAACTGTTATAGATTTTGAAAAGTTCCATTATTGAATACTTGAGTTATTTGTTATTAAATGATGTATTTTGGAGGTTTGATGATAGTTTTACCAGTTTTCTAAAGTAATTTTTGACAAAAATGTAAAATAGGGATTAAATTGTGAATTGTAAAAAGTTGTTGTTAAAGGTGTGAAATAATGAAATTTTTGGGCTACTAGTAGCATATAGGAAATTTGGCTATCTTGGGTTATAGCCTAATTGTGTAAAATTGCCATTTTGTGTATAAAGGACTAATTTGCAAAGTAGTAAAAATTTTAGGGGTAAATTTATAATTTAGCCAAAAATGAAAGTTTTAGGCTAAATTGAATTGAATGAAAGTTTGAATGAGTTAATTTGATATCATATAGATCAAGATAAGCAAATACCGGAATTAGATCGTGGGAAACGAAAGGTAGACGAGTAGTCGACGGTTATCAGAACAACTCGAGGTAAGTTCGTATAATTAGAATCGAACTATACTATACTTGCAATGGATGAATTGAATGTTTATAATTGAATTACTTGATGATATATCGAATGTGTTACAAGCTTTAATTGAACTATAAGAATTCATTGGATACAATTGACATGTTACTGTACTTACCGAAATGGTCGAGCTCCTGCATTTGTTGCAGACTCACTATAGCTCATAAAAGCTTCCCATTCAGCTCAATAGAGCTTCTCCTTCAGCTCAATAGAGCTTCCCGTTTCTAGCTTAATTGAGCTTACAGTTATTAACTCATTATGAGCTTACTGGCCATGTCTCGAAAGAGCATGTATGATGATGAATGGACGGATTATTAACATTGTTCACTCGATTATCCTTTGAAGTTCTAATAGATTCAACGAGCCTAAATAATATTATATGAATAAGATATGGTTTATGTATTAGTTGAATGACTAATATGTGATGATTATGTGTAATTAAGTGATGGATTTTTATTGAATTGTTGGCTTGTTAGTATTGCATTTGATTTCTTTAAATGGTAAGTTAAATTCTGAATTGTACGAGCTTACTAAGCTTAGAAGCTTACTCAGTTTCTGTTTCTATGTCTTATAGAGGTTCGTTAGCTCACTCGTTCTGAACAAGTCGGAGTTACACGTCACACTATCCAAATTTTCATTTGGTATTTTTGAACTTTCGAACCTATGCAAATATGGCATGTATAGGCTAGTTTAATAGTATAGGTTATGTTTTGGAACCATGTTTTGAGTAAGAATTGTATATAAGTTAAGCCATGTGATTTGGCTTATTTAGTACTATGTTTTGGTTGTATATATTTATGTGTTTAATCATGGTATATTTTTAGTATGATAATATATGTATGAGATTATGCAAAGGTAGTCTTGATTTAGGAGGTTAAATGGATGAATTGTATATGATGCTATATAGGTACATGAACATGCGAATGGTAAGTTTGGATATAGATTTATTTGTGTACTGAATTGGTTCATTTGGCTGCAAATTGAGTTGTTCATATGAGGTCAAATTTGAATGTATTTGCTTGTGTTTTAGGGTGGCAAATTTGGCTATTCAAATGGCCTATTTTTGTCCACACGGGCAGAGACACGGGCATGTGTCTCAACTGTTATGACACACGGTCATGTTACACGGCCATGTGTCCCCTAGGGTACAAGTCAGTATACCCTCCAGTTTTGGCACGGCCTAGACACACGAGCGTGTCTAATGGTCGTGTGTGGCATATGGGCTGGCACACACGGGTGTGTGGTCAGCTGTGTGGCCAAGTCAGCAGCCTCCTTAATTTTCACAGGCCTGGCACACGGGCGTATCATGTGGCCGTGTGGATAAGTCAGTATGTATTCCTTGTTTAGCCATGGCTTAGACACACAGATGTGTCTAAGGCTGTGTGAGGCACACGGTCTATTCACACGGGCGTGTGACATTTTAAAAGTTCAAAATTTTTCTAAGTTTCTGAAACTTTTATATGTTACCAACTTGGTCCTAATGTATGTTTTAAGTATAATATGCTCAATTTTAAGTTCACATTGAATGTGAATGAATGACATTTATTGTAATGAGTTGATATTTGATATGAAATTGTTCTGAACTAAATGAAAAGTCTGGTAATGTCTCTTAACCTATTCCGGCGACGGTTATGGCTTAGGGGTGTTACATTTTATTGGTATTAGAGCCATGGTTTAGTCGATTCTAGGACTAATGTAGCCTATTTGAGTCTAGCTATACATTCCATATATAAAACTGTGATAGTGTGACGACTCCTGACGTTTCTGAATGTGTTTTTATATAGTAATGGATCCTGAGCGAGCCGTAGCAGACGACGTAAAAAGTAACGTGCCCGCTCCCGCTTAAAGAGTAGCAACTACTGAATCTAGACCAGTGACGAGTAGTCAAGGGGGTGAGGCTAAAGAAGCCTTCTTTCAGATATTAAATGAATGGTTTACACAGTATATACATACGAACCCGGCTATTCCGAAACCTCTACCCCTATCGGTTCCCCAACGATTCCAGTAATTCCTCAAGGCACCAATCTTTTGCAATTGAATAAATCACCTGTTGATAGAATACGGAAACACGGGGCTGAATATTTTAGAGCTACTGCTAATGATAACCCTGAAAAGGCTAAATTTTGGCTTGAGAACACGATTCGAGTATTTGATGAATTATCCTGCACACCCGAAGAATGTATGAAGTGTGTAGTATCATTGTTGAGAGATACTGTGTATCAATGTTGGAATACCTTGATATCTGTAGTTCCGCCAGAACGAGTCACTTGGGATTTCTTTCAAGTTAAATTTAGAAAGAAATACATTAGCCAAAGATTCATTAACCAGAAGAGAAAAGAGTTCCTTAAATTGAAGCAGGGTCGTATGTCAGTTACAGAATATGAACGAGAGTTTGTACAACTCAGTAAATATGCCCGCGAATGTGTATCGTCTGAAGCTATTATGTGTAAACGATTCGAGGATGGATTAAATAAAGAAATCAAAGTGTTTGTGGGAATTCTTGATCTAAAAGAGTTTGTTCTTCTGGTTGATCGAGCCTATAAGGGCGAAGATTTGTGTAAAGAGAAAAGAAAAGCTGATTCTTAGTTTAGAGAGTCTAGAAAAAGATTTACGGGCAAATCACATCTATCAACATCAAAGAAATTTAAAGAAAATCACCCTCGTTCTACAACTTCTGCGGGAATTTCTATTAAAGACAAAAAATACGAGAAAATTAGGTTCAAAAGCTCAGGCAACATCTGTGGCCAGTTCAGAAAGTGTTAGAAATGTCGGATCTGAATGTAAACATTGTAATAAGCGACATTTTGGGGGATGCAAATTAGTGAGCAGAGCTTGTTTTAAATGTGGATCTATGGATCATTTTCTCTGCGATTGTCTAGAAAAGTTCACGATTGAAAGAGAACAACCAGTGAAAACTAGTAACACGGCTATTAGAAGGAGGTTGCCTAGAAACACCAAAAATACGAGTGGTAATCGAGGTGCTACGACAGATTCGACTATGAGATCTGAGGCACGAGCACTTGCTAGAGCATATGCTATACGTGCACGAGAGGAAGCATCATCACCTGACATTATCACCGGTACTTTCTCTCTTTTTGATACTAATATAGTTGCGTTGATAGATCCTGGATCAACCCATTCATATATTTGTATGAATTTAGTATTTAGAAAGAGTTTACATGTTGAGTCTACAGAATTTGTTATTAAAGTATCGAACCCCTTAGGCAAGTTTATTTTAGTTGATAAAATTTGTAAGAATTGTCCTCTGATGATCCGGGGTTACTATTTTCGGGCTGATTTGATGCTTCTACCATTCAATAAGTTTGATGTGATTTTGGGTATTGACTAGCTGTCTATGCATGATGTAGATGTGAATTGTAGACAGAAGATTATTGAATTGAAATGTCAAAATGGTGAGATTCTTCGGATTGATTCTAATGATTTGAATGAATTACCTATTGTAATATCATCTATGTTAGCTCAGAAATACTTGAGAAAGGGCTATGATGCATATCTTGCATATATATTGGACAAGAAGGTGTAAGAATCAAAGATTGAATTCGTAACTGTTGTTTGTGAATTCTCGAAGGTATTTCCAGAAGAATTACTGGGATTACCGCCGATCAGAGAAGTCAAATTTGGTATTCAGTTAATACCGAGAACAACTCTGATATCTATAGCTCCGTACAGAATGGCTCCAATAGAATTAAAAGAGTTGAAAGCTCAATTGTGAGAATTTTAAAATAGAGGTTTTGTACAACCGAGTTATTCTCCTTGGGGTGCACCAATACTATTTGTGAAAAAGAAAGATGGCTCTATGCGCATGTGTATCGATTATAGACAGTTGAAAAAAGTGACTATAAAGAACAAATACCCTCTTCCGCGGATTGATGACTTATTTGATTAGTTGAAAGGGGCTACGATATTTTTAAAAATCGATCTGAGATCAGGTTACTATCAGTTGCGAGTTAAAGAGTCGGATGTGCCGAAAACTGCTTTTAGAACAAGGTATGGCCATTATGAATTCCTCGTTATGCTTTCGAGTTAACTAATACTCCTGCCATTTGTATAGACTTGATGAATCATATATTCAGGCTTTATTTAGACAGATTTGTTGTGATATTCATTGACGATATTTTGATCTATTCACGAGATGAATTTGAGCATGCCGACCACTTGAGAATTGTGTTACAAACTCTTTGTGATAAGCAATTATTTGCAAAGTTCAGTAAATGTGAATTCTAGCTTAAAAAGGTTGGATTTTTGGGACATATTGTTTCAGCCGACGGCATTAGAGTTGATGCAAGCAAAATTTCTGCTATTGTTGACTGGAAACCTCCAAGAAATGTATTTGAAGTCCGTAGATGTAACGACCCAATCTTAGCTAAGTCAGAATAGCGGTTTTGAAACCACATATCTGATGTCAAAAAATTTATTTTATTATTATTTTAATATTTACAGCATGATATTAGAGTTGTGTGAAAATTTCGTGAAGAAATTTTATCATTTAAATGCTTAATTCGGCAAAAAGGACTAAATCGCGTAAGGTGTAAAATATGAGTCCTATTAGTTAAATGAACCAAATAGTTATAGAACTTTAATGTGGAAGTCTTTATTTGGTAAATGGCCCATTAAAGAGATAGTGGATTTTGATGGCTTGGCATTAGTGTAATTATTAAATGTTTTAAAGGTTATTTTGCTAAATAAGTGGTAAAAGACAAAATAAATAAAACTAAAGTAATTTCTCATCTTTATTTCTCTCCTCCGCTGAAATTTCAAATGAAAAGGGCAGCCATGGATGAAGCTTCATTTGGCCATGGTGTTTTTATATGCATGTAGGTATTTTCTACTCGATTTCTAATAATTTTTATGTTTTTTGAATCATTGTTGCTTAATCTATCTAATGAAGGGACCAATTTGCAAAAATATTGAATAGTTTGAGATTTTCCATTGATGATAATGCTAGGGTTTTAAGGTTTTATGGAAGAAAATAAATCCTTGTTGTTAAATAAACAACTTTTGTTAAAGGATTTTTAATGAAATTGTCAAATAGGGGCTAAATTGATAAATGTGAAAATAGTGTGTTAAATATGTGAAATTATGAATTGTATGGTCTGATATGAGCATCTATGATTTTCGGCTAGGCTTGGGTGTGATGAAATTTCATGAATTTTAATTTTACGAGCCTAAGGACTAAATTGTAAAAAGGTCAAAAGTATAAGGGCAAAATGGTAATTTTGTCATAAGATGAACTTTGATTGAATTGAGTAGAATAATGATTAAATGAGTTGAATTTAATTATTTAGATCAAGTTAAGCCTCGTGCGGGTCTAAATTAAAGGAAAAATAAAGATTCAGACTAGTCGATCCGTTCCGTCGTTTTAACGATCGAGGTAAGTTTGTATGCAATAAGCATTGTTGTATTTATGCTTTTAATGCTTTGATATCATATAAATTGTATATACGTGACTATTGTTATGTTTAACGACATATCGGCTAAGAATGGCACTTAGTGTGCGGTTTGAAATACCTTCGGCTAAATGTGGCACTTGGTGTGTGATTTGAGATAACTTCGACTATATATATATATATGACACTTAGTGTGCAAAATATTGAGAATGACACTTGGTGTGCAAGATATTGAGTATGGCACTTAGTGTGTGAGACATCAAAGATGCAACGACATTACGTGCATGTATGAAATGGTAAGGATCGGTACAGGTATGTATGCAAAACTCATGAGAAATGATTTCGGTTTATGATGCATCTTTGTAACGAAGTAAATAAGTAAGTAATGCCTATGAGAATGATTTTGTGATTGCCTATGGGCCCATGCTTATGTTTTTAAATATGTATTTATACCATGATGGTTGAAATGATTTGTAAAGGTGTTATTAACTTTAGTTATCATTATTTACACTTAAACAGTTTTAGACAGTAGAAGCAGTCCGAATTTGAAAATTCACCAAAAATGGTGGAAATTGAATTAGTGGTTGAATAAGATATGAAATTAAATCTTATTGAGTTTATTTTCTTATAAAGGAAACGGTGTAAGCAAAAAAAGTTTATATTATGAGATATTTAAATTTTTTGAGATAGGGTCAGAATGATTTTGGAATCCCCTGTTCTGATTTTGGAAAATCATTAAAAATTGTACAAAAATAATTGTGGGTTAGAATTTATATGCTTAAAATCCTTAATGAGTCTATTTTCAAAAGAAACAAACAAAAGGATTCTATTTTCAAAATAAAAAACAAAAACATCATATGAATCCTGTATGAGGAGATAATAATTTTTTAGTAAAGAAAGGTGTAAAATAGCAGAATAGGGGAAACTTTGAAGAATAAACTGTACCTATTGAATAATCCATAAATTCTGAAAATTTTATGGTAGAAATATATATGAGTCTAGTTTCAAAGAAAATTAACGGATCATAATTTAGAAATCTGTAGCTCAAGTTATAAATAATTAAGTGACCGTTACTCGAGTAGACAGCTTGACTGAATTATGTGCAATTATAATTGTGCTACCTTGAAAACATGTTGTTAGAATTTGGCAAAAGCATATTAATAAGTTGCTTATTATTTTCATACGGACTTACTAAGTTATATAACTTACTTCCCTTCCTTTCTCATCTCTTATAGGTTTATTCAGCTGGTTCGGGTTGGAGATTCCAGGAGATTAGTCAATTGTGTATGTATTCAGCTAGTTCGGGTTGGAGATTCCCGGAGATTCAATCACACTATCAAGCTACCATTTGGGGTATAAGTATTCAAGCACTTGAGTTTATGGCATGTATAGGGGCTTAGTCAATTGTGTATCTGTCATTTCATTTGGCCAAATGTATTGGCTTATGATGATATATTGATTCATTTTGTATATATAGCCATAAGATGTGGCTTATACTGACTATTTGGGTTGTAATGCCTAATTATATGTACTTGCATGTGCCAAAGGTCATGTGGTGTGATAATGTTGTTTAATATGGATGGGTGTGTGGATATTGTTTAGGTGCTTGATAATTGGTTGATGACATAATTGGCATAAGTATGAAATAAGAGAATGGGTTAATGATAGTCATGGCATGAAAGTTTGATAAGTTTAAACTAGGCAAAGTATGGTACCTTATGCATGAATAAATTGATATGAAATCACCATGATCATGACTTGTTTGATGATGTTAAATGCTCAATTATGCCATGAAAAGTGCCATTAAAATTATGTTAAAAATGTGCAAATGAGGGTGCCAAATAGCTTGGTAAATAGCCATTTTCTTGGCCACACAGGCAGAGACACGGCCGTGTGTCTCAACCTTGTGGAGGGCACGGCTTAGCACCTAGGCGTGTGACTCGACCGTGTGACTCTATTTTGTTGCTGACGTCATAAATAGAGAGTTACACGGGCTGAGGACACGGGCATGTCCCGAGCCATACGGGCGTGTGTGACCACACGGCCTACCCACACGGGCGTGTGACCCTGTTTCATGATGAAATTTTCTAAGTTTTCCCAAAAGTTTTCAAAGTTTTCGGTTTAATCTTGAATCATCTCTGATGCGTGTTTAGGGCCTCGTAAGCCCGTTTAAGGGACGTTATACATATGTATGAATGTTTTTAATTTGAATGAAATTTTATGGTTTGATTTTATGTGATTGTGTATGTTTAAGTCCAGTAATGCCTCGTATCCTATCCCGACCTCAGACACGGGTAAAGGGTGTTACAGTAGCTTTTTAGGCTTAGCGGTCTATTATCGAAGATTTGTATAAGGCTTCTCAATGATTGTAACACCAATGACTCGATTACTACAGAAAGATGTGAAGTTTGTATGGTCAGAAAAGTGTCAACAGAGTTTTGAATAGTTGAAAGCACTGTTAACAGAAGCACTAGTTTTGGTTCAACGTGAATCGGGTAAGGAATTCATGATTTATAGTGATGTATCGCTAAACGGATTGGGCTGTGTTTTAATGCAAGAAGGAAAACTTCTAGCTTATGCTTCTCAGCAGTTGAAACCGCATGAAAAAAATTACCCGACGCATGATTTAGAACTAACTGCGATTGTTTTTGGATTAAAGATCTGGCGACACTACTTATATGGTGAAAATGCCTCATTTTTACGGATCATAAAAACTTGAAATATTTGATGTCACAGAAAAATCTGAATTTGCAACAACAAAGATGGCTTGAGTTATTTAAACATTATGACTTTGTGATTGATTATCACCCGGGTAAAGCTAATGTGGTTGCTGATGCTTTGAGCCGAAAATCATTGTTTGCATTACGAGCCTTGAATGCCCATTTGATGTTACGTGATGATGGATTTATTTTAGCTTAATTGAAAGCTAAATCGGTATTTCTGCAACAAATTTGTGAAGCTCAAAAGAATGATTATGGACTGCAAGCTAAACGAATTCAATGTGAGTCTATTTCTGATTCAGAATTTCATATTGGAACTGATGATTGTTTAATGTTCCGAAATAGAATTTGTGTACCGAAAAATAAAGAACTTGTTCAGAAAATTTTACATGAAGCACACAGTAGTCGCTTTTTTGTTCATCCGGGTAGTACCAAGATGTATAATGATTTGAAACAGCAGTATTGGTGGTCAGGAATGAAACGGGATATCTCGGAGTTTGTATCAAAATGTTTGATTTGTCAACAAGTGAAATCTGAACATCAAGTACCATCTGGTTTACTGCAGCCTGTATTGATTCCTGAATGGAAATGGGATAGAGCCACTATGGATTTCTTGTCGGGACGACCTCTAACTTCGAAAAAGCAAGATGCTACCTGGGTTGTCGTTGATCAACTGACAAAATTTGCTCATTTTATACCGGTATGTACAGATTACTCTTTAGATAAACTAGCTGAATTGTTCTTATTCAAAATCGTACGATTGCATGATGTACCACTATCTATTATCTTTGATAGAGATCCGCAATTTACATCAAGATTCTTGAAGAAATTACAAGAAGCTCTTGGAACGAAATTGAATTTCAGCACAGCTTTTCATCCTCAGACAGATGGTCAATCGAAAAGATTTATACAGATACTTAAAGATATTTTGTGTTGTTGTATTCTCGAGTTTGAAAGTAACTGGGAGAAATATCTGCCTCTGATTAAATTTGCGTATAACAACAGTTTTCAAACGAGTATAAAGATGGCACTGTACGAAGTTTTATATGGTTACAAGTGTCGAACACTATTATACTGGACTGAATTGAGTGAGAAAAAGATACACATGGTTGAATTAATCAAAGAAACAGAAGAAAAAGTGAACGATTCGTGATAGTCTAAAAGCAGCTTCAGATCGACAAAAATCTTATGCAGATTTTAAACATAGAGAGATTGAATTTCAAGTCAGAGACAAAGTATTTCTAAAAGTGTCACCGTGAAAAAAGGTTCTTCGATTCAGTCGTAAAGGAAAGTTAAGTCCACGATTTATTAGGCCGTATGAAATTGTTGAAAGAATAAGACCTGTAGCCTATCGACTTGCTTTACCGTCAAAACTAGAAAAGATACATAATTTTTTTCATGTTTTGATGTTACGTCGATCTAGATTGGATCCGTCACATGTGATTTCTCCCGTTGAAGTTGAGTTACAGTCTGATTTATCATATAAAGAAGAACCGATCAGAATTTCGGCCCAAGAAATCAAAGAATTGAGAAATAACCGTATAACACTTGTGAAGGTTCTTTGGCATAAACATGGGATTGAGGAAGCTATGTGGGAACCCGAGGAAGCTCTGCGAAAACAGTACCCTAACCTTTTTACCTGTAAGATTTTCGGGGACGAAAATCCCTATTGGGGGAAAGTTGTAACAACTCGTTTTTAGGTCAAATTAGAACAGTAGTTTCGGGACCACAAATTTGAATTCAAAATATTTATTTTATTATTTTAATAAGGTTTACATTATGTTAGATAAATTATGTGGAAGTTTCGTAAAGAAATTTTACTATTTAAATGCTTAATTCCGTAAAAATGACTAAATCGCGTAAAGCGTAAAATATGAGTTCTATTGTTTAATGGTATTAAATAGCTATTGTTTATTGATATGGAAGTCCTTATAATGTTATTTGACCTTAGTTTAAGTTAATGGGCATTCATGTCCATAAATTTCATGTTATTATAAGTTTATTTATAAGGTTATATTAGTAATTTAGTTATTAAAGTAATAATAATAATAATAAATGCCAAAATTTCCTAATTGTTCATCCTTTCTTCACCGAAAATAAGGAGAAGAGAAGCCATTTTATGCTTTTAGGTTTCGGCAACTTCAATTCTTAATTAAGGTACGGTTTTGACTCGATTTTTAATGATTTTTATGTTTTTGAACTCGTTGCAGCTTAATCTAGCTAGCCCGTACTTTAGTTTTTGAAACTGTTATAGATTTTGAAAAGTGTAATTGTTAGTTGAGTTCTTTGTTATTAAATGATGGATTTTGGAGGTTTGACGATAGTTTTCCTAGTTTTCTAAAGTAATTTTTGACAAAAAAGTAAAATAGGGATTAATTGTGAATTGTAAAAAGTAGTAGTTAAAAGTGTGAAATAATGAAAGTTTTGGGCTGCTAGTAGCATATAGGAAATTTGGCTATCTTGGGTTATAGCCTAATTGTGTAAAATTGCCATTTTGTGTATAAAGGACTAATTTACAAAGTAGTCAAAATTTTGGAGGTAAATTTGTAATTTGGCCAAAAATGAATGTTTTAGGCTAAATTGAATTGAATGAAAGTTTGAATGAGTTAATTTGATTCATATAGATCAAGATAAGCAAATACCAGAATTAGATCGGGGGAAACAAAAAGTAGACGAGTAGTCGACGGTTATCCGAACAACTCGAGGTAAGTTCGTATAATTAGAATCGAACTATACTATACTTGCAATGGTTGAATTGAATGTTTATAATTGAATTACTTGATGATATATCGAATATGTTACAAGCTTTAGTTGAACTATAAGAATTCATTGGATACGAGTGACATGTTACTATACTTACCGAAATGGTCCTGCATTTGTTGCGGACTCACGATACCTCATAAGAGCTTCTCGTTCAGCTCAATAGAGCTTCCCGTTCTGCTCAATAGAGCTTCCCGTTTCTAGCTTAATTGAGCTTACAGTTATTAACTCATTATGAGCTTACTGGCCATGTCTCGAAAGAGCATGTATGATGATGAATGGACGGACTATTAATATTGTTCACTCGATTATCCTTTGAAGTTCTAATAGATTCAATGAGCCTAAATAATATTATATGAATAAGATATGGTTTATGTATTAGTTGAATGACTAACATGTGGTGATTATGTGTAATTAGGTGATGGATTTTTATTGAATTGTTGGCTTGTTATTATTGCATTTGATTTCTTTAAATGGTAAGTTAAATTCTGAATTGTACGAGCTTACTAAGCTCAGAAGCTGACTCAGTTTCTATTTCTATGTCTTATAGAGGTTTGTTAGCTCACTCGTTCTGGACAAGTCAGAGTTGCGCGTCATATTATCCAAATTTCCGTTTGGTATTTTGAACTTTCGAACCTATGCAAATATGGCATGTATAGGCTAGTTTAATAGTATAGGTTATGTTTTGGAACCATGTTTTGTGTAAGACTTGTATATAAGTTAAGCCATGTGATTTGGCTTATTTAGTACTATGTTTTGGTTGTATATATTTATATGTTTAATCATGGTATATTTTTAGTATGATAATATATGTATGAGATTATGCAAAGGTAGTCTTGATTTAGGAGATTAAATGGATGAATTGTATATGATGCTATATAGGTGCATGAACATGCGAATGGTAAGTTTGGATATAGCTTTATTTGTGTATTAAATTGGTTCATTTGGCTGCAAATTGAGTTGTTCATATGAGGTCAAATTTGAATGTATTTGCTTGTGTTTTAAGGTGGAAAATTTGGCTATTCAAATGGCATATTTTTGTCCACACGGGCAGAGACACGGGCGTGTGCCTCAGCCGTGTGTGACACACGGTCTTGTTGCACGATCGTGTGTCCCCTAGGATAACCTACAAATTAAAGTCAGTATACCCTCCAATTTTGACACGGCCTAGATACACAGGCGTCTCTAATAGCCTTGTGTGGCACATGGGCTGGCACACACGAGCGTATGGTTAGCCGTGTGGCCAAGTCAGTAGCCTCCTTAATTTTCACACGGCCTGGCACACAGGCATGTCATGTAGCCGTGTGAATATGTAACACCCCAAACTCGGCCTGGACATTATGATCGAATCTGGTGTGTCACATTAAAATGCTTTTTTGAAAAAATTTGTCTTAATAGTAAATCTCGCTTGAAAGAGAAAAGCCCCTTTGTTTAATTCTAAAGCCAACTTAGTTATTTGTTAACCATTTTAAACGAACCTTACTTTTAAAAACATGTTTGTTGCGAAAGCATTTCCACAATGTTGCGAAAACGTGATGTTATAAAAATAGTTATCATTTTGGAAAACCGTGCTCTACTTTTAACAGAAATAAATCATAATAGTTAAAAACCCCTAAATTAAAAGCTATAAAATTAGAGAAAAGGCCTTATTACATCAAAAACCCAAAAAGAAAGTAATTTAAGTAATGTAAAAAAAAATATGAATATTTAAAGTTGTTCGTCGTGTGGCCACCTCCGAGTCCTTCCATACGTCGAACCGCCTACTCAGGATTACCTGAAAAATTTAAAAGAGGGGGGGTGAATTTATGAAAACTCAGTGTGTACAACCCTCATCGATCATAAAGCATACATCACATCAATTTGGGCCTAAGCTTATTACAATAATGGTGGCACTTGGGCCTTAGCCCATAGTATCCTCAGTTGGGCCTGAGCCCATGTCACAATCAGAATCAGATTATGCAATGCACAAATACCCAACCAACCCTACACTCCGTATCCCGTCCAACCCTACACTCTTGTGGGGATTTAATCGACCCACCATCCCTACACTCCTAATGTAGCACCAATTGCGGCACTAATCAATTTTGCAACAGAGCTGCTAATCACATAATGGCTTTAAGCCGTCGGTGGATCCACAGTCGTCAAGCAACCATGCAACCCTAACAAATCATATACTTCCTCCAAATCATTGATCCCGTCCCCCATGCAACATAATATCACATGAATGCAGACATATCATAAATGGCATTTAACAACAATCATATAACATATAGGGACATTTTAGTTATTTTTCCCTTCGGCCCATAACGGTCATTTCATAAATCGGGATCTAGGTACACTTACTGACCCATCAGTATGTTCACAGTCGTCTCGTACGACCCGTGCAACCTTTAGCAAATATACAGTACGATTGGCCCCAAAGCCCATTTAAGCAGGCCCATAGGCCCATACAACCTATTGGCCCACGAAGCTTGATTTCGATCCAAGCCATGTGAGTGACACAGCCAGTCCAACATTTTCCCACCTATTAGTGAGTTTTACATATCTAGGGCCTACGGACCTATTGTGCCCGTTCAGCCCAACTCGACCCAACGTGGCCCATTACGGCCATGGCCCATAAGTTCACTCATAGTGGCCTCTACTGTCGCATCAGATTTTCTACACGTACGTTCACGTGCTCATGTAGTAACCGTTGCTGTTCTTTCAGCTTTTCAGCTTTTTAGTATTTCGAGATTTACTGATCTAGAGTTAAGGTGGTGTATGTACAAACCTGGTTTACAAAACGTGCTACGAATCCCCTAGTAACGAACCTATAATATTCAGGACTAATAGTTAGCCACTCGATTCATATTGTTGTTCTCCTTTTCTTACAACATGAATCGAAACCACACTAATACATATCTTAAATGATAAAGCCTTGATAATCTCCCTATTTGATATCAAAGTTTACACCCCTAGCAGATCTGCGTTTACAAAAGCCTTGCTAAAAGGGATTGTTAAAACATGTGGTTCAATCTACACTTGGCAATTCATAGAGTCATTAAGAACATTCGGCCTTCACTCATAACAAGGCAAAATCACTTACTTGATCAAAACTAGAAGTGGGATGTCGATTGCTTCACATCACTTGCCCCACTATCAACCCTCGAGCAAACCTATGTACCAACCAACATCAGAGTAAGAGAGATAGGGAAGATTCGGCAACAGAGAAAAGAAGAACACCAACAATGAAAACCAAAATAAAGAAAAAGAAGCACCACGACTTCCACTTGATCTTGTCAAAATAGGAGAAGAATGCAGCCTTATGATAGGAGAACAGAAGGGAGACGAATTCAGCAATAGCTGATAGAGAGATAGTAGGGAGTATTCAACTTTACACACCTTAAGATTAAAGAAAATAGCGTTACGGTAAGGGAATCCGGCTCACAATAAGATGGTTAAGAGAAGAGGGATTTCATCTATGAGAGACTAGTGGGAAAAATAGAAGAGAAAGGCCACAGTTTAGAAAAGGAAGAGGGTTAGCATTTGGCTCAAGCCAAAAGGAAAGAAGAGAGGTAAAAGGATTAGAAAATAAGGGAGTGGACTAGAAGATGAGATATGGGGGAGAAATCTGCTAATAAATGGCCTAAATGGTAATGCACTTTCGGCTAAAACAAAACAGCGGACAACCCGGAGTCAGAGAGTCTTGAAAACGAAAGGCAAAGGTACCAAAACGATTGAACAAAACAAAATAAAACACCCAGCATTCTTCTAGCAAGATTCGACTATACCAAAACAAATATCCCAAATGCCGAAAATAAACCAAATTCCCCCTTATCGAATTCTTGTGCAACCCAAAGTCCCCATTCGGCTAGGCTTTCTCCTAGTTTGAATCCTCCCTAATTCCCTCCAACAATCAACTCTATCCTTTAACTTCTTCCTCATATCCCTCTAAGACTCATTCAACATTTATCCTATAGAGTTTTGATCAAACTCTACCACCACACGTCCTTAAAGAAAAAAATAAAACATCCAGTGCTCCATCCAAGCCTCGAACCCCAGTCCTCACTCCCTTATGAAGTGTTAGTTACCACCTAAACCACCATGCTTCTTTTGTCAAATTTTACCATTCAAAGTTTAAGAAGCATTCAACCTAGAGTCAGGGTTCCCTTAATGCTAAAAACCAAAATTTTTCCTATGCCAAGGCTTGAACTCGGGACTTCATAGAGACCCCCCAACATCCAAAATCACTAACCCAACAGGACTAACATGCAATTGTGCCGTTTTCTTGGTCTCAAGAATTTTAGGCGCTCCCAAACCCAAAGCCCAATTCTTCTAAGCCCAAAATTCGGGGCGTTACAGGATAAGTCAGTATGTATGCCCTGTTTTGCCACGGCTTAGACACACGAACTTGTCTAAAGCCATGTGAGGCACATGGTCTGTTCACATGGATGTGTGAAATTTTAAAAGTTCAAAATTTTTCTAAGTTTCTGAAACTTTTATATGTTACCAACTTGGTCCCTAATGCATGTTTTAAGTATAGTGTGCTCGATTTTAAGTTCATACTGAATGTGAATGAATGACATTTATTGTAATGAGTTGATATTTGATATGAAATTATTCTGAACTAAATGACAAGTCCGGTAATTCCTCTTAACCTATTCCAATGACAATTACGGGTTAGGGGTGTTACAACCATGGGTTAGCTTAGTCAAGCTTTCATGATAAAAAAAATCTATAAAAAAAATTACTAAGGTCTTACTTGTAGTATTGATCGAATATCAAGCTAGGTTTTAAGCTTTTTTCCTTCTTCAAAAATGGTGGACGGTGGTTCTTGAAAAGAAGATGATAACTTTATCACCTTTTTTCCTATTTATTTAACTTATATATTATGATTAATTTTAGTTAAACTTAATTAATTTGCTTAATCATGATTAATTAAACTTTAATCCTTAATTAACTTAAGTTAATGACATTTAACATCACATCCCACTATGATCCATTTAAAATAGGTCTATTAGCAATTTTATTCCCTTAGATAATTACTATTTAAGTCCTCAAGCCTTATCCTAATTAAAAATCTATAGCGATGAAACTTTTACAATTTAGTCACTAGGCTTTAATTAACCCCATTTTTTGGCTAAATTACCTAAACAAATTTCAATTCATCAATATGCTAACTTTGTAAATATCACTATTTAATATTTACGAACTCGATTTACGATAACGAGGTTCTGAAGTCGCATTTTCCAACACCACTAGAAATTAGGTTGTTACAAACATAGCCTGAATTAGGAAAGGATTTTGTAATATTCAGTAACACGTCTCGTAATGGTTACTGATCATAAGAGTTTGACAGATTTTGTAGTGTCCAATGACTTGTCTCATAAAAGATGTGCATTGGTACAAGAAGGTAAAGCAATTGCATACGCTTTTCAATAACTCAAACCTCACGAGACGAATTATCCCACACACGAATTTGAACTTGTAGCCATAGTTTTTGCTTTAAAGAAAAAGCTACCTTTACGATGAGAGATGTCATGTCTTTATCGATCATAAAAGTTTGAAGTATTTGCTTACACAAAAATTATTGAAATATATCTACAATTCAAACTTTTAATCCAACTCTTAGGTTACTTGGAGAGCTCTCAAGAATTCTCACCACATTATTGAGAAAGGTGTCCAATGGATTATAAAAGATGGTTCCCGAATTAGTTCTTAGTTTCTGGCATGATAATTAAATGAGCATGGGTCCTATTTGTTCTCTTATTCATGGTCCCTTTCTACCTAAGAAAGATTGTTTCTTGGTAAAGAATTTATATGTTGGCTCTTATAACTCTTCCTTTGATATTCCAAACAACATCAAGGTTTGTATTCTTGTGCACCCCACTTCATTTTTTTTAAATGATGGTCCCTATGTTTTGTGTTGGAACGCCACTCCTAAAATACTCTTCTTCATGAAATTAGCTTATCAATTGCCTCCAACCTTATCAACTCTCTTCTTGATTCTAGTAATTAGTTGTAGGCAGCGGCAAATTTAAGGGGGTTGGTAAGGGCCTTGCCCCCCCTAAATTTCTAAAATTTCAATTGAGTCCTTTTGAATTTTAAAAGTTTTTATTTTGACCTTATAATTAGTATTTAAAATAAGATAAATTATTTTGGCCCCCAAAGTTTTTCAATGTTTCTTTTACTTTGATTTCTTTTATAGAATCTATAAATTTTAATGATAAATTTAGTAACACTCTTAGTTTAATTTGATAAATTAATACAAATTAATTTCTAAATAATAATTTGCTAAAATAATCACATAATTTCAATATCTAATCATAAAATAGTATCTAAATATTAATTAGGTAAAAAATAAACTTAAATAATTACAATATTTCATACAAATTGAGTATTTAACTTAATTTTTTTTTTCTAAATGTTAATTTTGGCGATCAAGATTATCTAGAATTTAAAAATACATTGTTTTATGGGCCAAGCTTACTTTCAACATGTTTATTTTATATAAATACTTCGCCTCCTACCCTTATCAATATTTTTGGCTTCACCCCTAGTTGTAAGTTTGGAACCTCAAACTTCCACTTACACTCTCCTTTTTTCATTTTGGAAATTGTTGGCCCTCTTCTCCCAATTTGATCTTTCCTTTGTTCCAAAGGTTTTGACATCTTTTTTGGATGCACTTTTCGCAACTCTCACCCCGGGACAATTGAACATGTACTTCGAGATTGTTCATTCACTTCTCATCTCTAGAGCATTTTTCCTTATCCCCCTTCAATGGTAGGTATGTTCTTCCTCCCTTTAATGGACTGGCTCAATGCTAATTTGATATCTAAATCTTCTTTTCCCCATCATGGCATTCCTTGGCCAGCCATGTTTGTTTTCTTCCTTCGTGGCTTTTGGATTGCTAAAATGCAATCATCTTTGAGAAACCCATAAGTGAAAATGATATTCGATCTAAAGTTATCACTCTTACTATGGAGTACTTTGTTATTTTTCATAAAACCAAATTTTGAGGATATCCTACATCACTTCACTTCAAATGGAACCTTCCTTTAAATGGATGGATTAAAGCTGATTATGATGGTTCATCATTGGGAAGTTCTGAAGCTATTGGTCTAGGAGCCATTATTTGTGATCATAATGGTAATTGGATTGTCGATTTTCATCGTTATCCGAGCATTACTACTAATGTTATGGCTTAGCTTTGGGCTCTTAGTGATGGTCTTGTGCTTGCTCATAATGTAATTGCCCAATTTTAGTGGTGTCAGAAATAGTGGTTTTGAGACCACAACTCTGACAAGTGAGTTATTATTTTAATATATATTTAATGTTTATAGGGTTAATTTAAGGTATTATTAAATTATTTTTAAGAAATTTTGAAGATTAAATGGTTAATTAAGTAAAAAAGATCAAATTGTGAAAGATGCAAAAGTTGGTCTCTAATAGGTAAATTGATTAAATAGCTCTTGAAATGCAAATTAAATGCCTTAGATGGTATTTATGCCATATGAAAAGTTAATGGACAATTATAGGTTTATTTTTGTCATTTTGTAAACTAATAAACTAAGGGTAAATTAGTAATTACAAATCTTAAACTAAATTAAGCAAATAGTGTCATCTTCCTAAAATTCTTGTCTTTCACCAAAATTGAAGAAATAAGACACCATTTTTTATGGCTTTAAGGTTTGGCCAGCATAGGAGTATTGCATGGTAAGATTTTGTGACTCGTTTTTAGTAATTTTTATGTTTTTGAGCTTGTTTTAACTTAATCTACCTAGCCCAGGGGTTAATTTGCAAAGCTGTTAAAGGTTGAGGGACTTGCAATGAATGAATTTGACCTTTTTTTATGTTAGTTTATAGATTATAAATTTTGATTGTTAAATTAACATGATTTGTTAAGTGAATTTAGGGTTTAGGGATTAAATTGCTTAAATGATAAATTCTATGAATTTTGAGTGAAATGAGTAAAAATGTGGATTGATATAATTATAGGGAAGAATCAACTAGCATGTTTTGGGTTAGGAAAATGGTGAATTTTCAAGTTATGGGCTTAAGGACTAAGTTGTATAAAAGTTAAAATATTAGGGGTAATTTTGTAATTTTACATTAATATGAATTATAGGTTGAATTGAATACTTGAGGTTAACTGAAATACTTATTTGAATTAAATTATCTATGTGACACCCCTAATTTGACCCTAGTCGAAAAGTGGTTTCGGGACCACAAAATCGAGTCATAAAAATAATTAACCGTCATAGTTGATGCTTATTATATGTATATATGCATGTGTGAAAATTTCATGTTTGAATTTTGTTAATTGTAAGTGAATTTTATTAAATAGGACTTATGTGAGAAAATTTAGAAATGTGCTAGGCAAATTTAAAGTGGCCTATTAATGCATGTTATGAAAATGATGGGTTTGCATGTCAAATTACCCAAAATTAGAGCTAGTGGTCGGCCATGCTATGGGGTGAAACATGTTGGAAACATGTTGTGTTAGTGTGTTATGTTAGAAAGAATAAAATAAGAGGTTAGTAATAAAGTAATGAAAAGAGAGGGGTGATGAAAACAAAGTTGTCTCATCCATGCCCCCCCTCCATTGCCGTGAATTGAAGGAAGAAAACAAAAGAAAAGAAAAAAAAAGGTTCATCTTCTTCTCCTACCTCTCTCAAGCCGAAACTAACCAAGAAATGGAAGAAAGCACACCTAAGGCATTCGGCCATCTTGTGTGGGGGGAATTAAGGTATGATATCATGTGATTCTTTTGGAATTTTTGTGAAGTTGAGTTTGTTTTGGTGCTCATAACATGACCCATGTGTTAATTTTTGAGTTTGTGTTGCAAGAAACATTTGGTTATGTCCTTATATGTCAAATTGATGATAAATTTTTGATATTTGGTGAATGAATATGGGTTTCGGTCATGGTAGATAACAAAGAATGTGGTTGTTGTTCTTGTTAATTTGGATGAATTTTTGGTGGATAGGTGCTTGAATCAAACAAATGATCATGTGTGTACACTAGGTGCTAGTTGAGAAGAATCGGTCACTATATTGGAGGCCATTGCCGAATATGAGTTTAGTTATTGAGAGTGATGAATGTGTTTTGAGTTGATGGAATAAAAGAATGCTTAAAGATGTGTCACAACAAATTATATGTTAAGCTAAGGTTGTTAAATTATCAATCTTTCTTCCTAGCCGAATATGTGTTTATAAAGTTGAGTTGTTAAATAGATTTTGAAGTTAGCCCATGTATTTATTTTTGAATTTAAGAAGAATGATACATTCGACTATGCTTTGATGTGCTTGGATTGTTGTTCATTGAGTAAATGATTGAGGAATGGTTAGAAGAATTTGAATGCTAAACTAGTTGATTTGTTTATAATGTCCGATTATGATCATTTATAGAGATGTGAATGAATTGTTGTTCTGTGAATAAATATTTGTTTGATGATATATATATGTATTCGGCAATGGGATAAAATGTGTATTAAGGTAAGTTTCATGGTGATTATGCTTGTGATGTTGGGTTAATATTCGGCATTGAGTAATGTGGGGTAAGGTGATTAATCGGCTATGAAATTAGCTAAATTGAATAGGTATGTTTAATGATATGCTTAGTATAATGTATGATCTTATAACTCGGTTTGGTATTGAGATAAAGGTTAGATGTATGATTGGATTTTGGTATGTGTTAAATTGGTCAATCAAAGATTAAATGATATGTGATTGCCAAATGTGATTGTTAAGTGAATAATATTAGTTAAGTACTTAAGCAAATCTATTGCTTTACTTAAGCTTAAGAGCAAAGAGGATCAAAGTCGGATAGGGGAAAAGAGAAAGTAAACGAATAGCCGTGGACATCTAATCGTCGACCACTTCCGAGGTAAGTTTTAAGTGATTAAACGTTGAGTAAATTCAGTCATAATAGGACATAATGAGTTGATTTAATAAGATATGATGTGGCCATGATATGTCTTAAACTCAAATGGTAAGTTCATAAGTGTTTGGACTTGGAAATTTAAGAGCAAATTGTAATAATTTGCTTAGGATAGCAGCAGTAACATGATTTTAGAAAATCACTATAAATTGTTGGTGTGGAATTATAGGCTGAATAAAATATGTAATCAAAGCTTAATTAGTCTAGTTTCTTATAAAAGAGACCGTGTAAGCAATGAAACTTCCTATAAAGAGATATTTAAAGTTGTGTGAGACAGTGTCAGAATGACTCCGAAATCCCCTGTTCTGTTTTTAGAAAATCATTATAATTTGTACAAAAATGGTTATAAGATAAATTTATGTGCTTAGACTCCTTAATGAGTCTAGTTTCAAATGAAATCAAATAGAACATATTTTGAGTTCTGTACAATGAGAAATTTGATTTGTAGTGAAGAATGGTCAGGTTAGTCAAACAGTGAAACAGGGGAAACTTTAAGAAAAATCTGGTATTGATTGGCCAAACATAAAATTCTGAAAATTTTATGGTTGGAAGATATATGAGTCTATATTTAGGGAAAATTAACGACAATTGATGTTGAGTTTTGTAGCTCCAGTTATAAATAATTTAGTGACTATTGCTCAGGAAAATAGCTTGTGGTGAATATGTGAATTTGTTGTAAACATTGATGAAACTATTTGAGTTGCTTATAAGCTATGACTGAAATTGATGTACAAGATAAATATATATCTGTGTGGTGAAGCCGAATGGCTAATGTGAAATATATGTGTGACATGTGTATGTGGTAAAGCCGAATGGCGAATGTGAAATATGTATGAGATATGTATATGTGGTAAAGCCGAATGGCTAATGTGAAATATATATGACATATGTATATGTGGTAAAGCCGAATGGCTAATGTGAAATATATGTGTGATATGTATATATGGTAAAGCCGAATGGCGAATGTGAAATATGTATGAGATATGTATATGTGGTAAAGCCGAATGGCTAATGTGAAATATATATGAGATATGTATATGTGGTAAAGCCGAATGGCGAATGTGAAATATGTATGAGATATGTATATGTGGTAAAGCCGAATGACTAATGTGAATGTTGTAACATGTGATTAAATGTACATGAAACTTGGAAATGTATTCCGGGTAAGACCCGATGACTACGTGTGGAGATTTTGTCCGGGTAAGACCCGATGACTACGTGTGGAGATTTTGTCCGGGTAAGACCCGATGACTACGTGCGGAGATTTTGTCCGGGTAAGACCCGATAACTACGTGTGGGGACTATTTGAGCTAAAGGTTTCGCTGAAGATTCGAGTAAAGCATAGGATTATACGACTTCACAATATCAACTGGTAATAAATACGTTCAATGCGTTAAGTTGGTCAGGTATGTATTTTGAGATTATATTTAAGCGTGATTTGGACTAAATCACAAGGTCGTTATGTGATGCATATGTGAGTAAAGCAATAAGACTGTTCTATGATTATTGTGCGTTTGGTCAATGTGGAAAGTTAGGCGAAAGTATGTAATGTACCTATGTTTATAAGAGATCACTATCAAGTGAGAATTTATCTGCCTATTATATATGATGGGATGGGCATATTCGGTAAAGGGATGGTATGCCCGACGGAAGAGTGAAATAAAAATACGAACGACTAGGTTATAATTTGATTGTTATCTGTTGACACTGCTCAAAACTTACTAAGCATTCAATGCTTATTTCGTTTCTTTGATTCTCTGTTTTATAGATTTTGGTTCGTCAGCTATCGGACTCGGGGTTGTCGAAGTCGAAGTCGTCCACACTATCAAAGCTCCTTTTGGTACACTTTTGGTTGAACTTTGAAATGGCATGTATAGGACTACCCTTTTTGTTGTTGGTCATGTACCCTTGGGTTTTGTATAAATTCGGATAGCCATGCGAAAAGGGCTTATATACACTTTGAGCATAGTATTATAATCGTTTTGTATGTTGTTTATTAAGAGGTATGGAAATGTTTAGAAACGATTAGCCATTGGAATGGTTAATCATGATCATATTTTGTGCTATATATGCTAAAGGGCTAGATGAATCATGGAAACTATGAAATAGGTAAAGTCTACCTTAAAGGCAGATGCTGACGGCAACAGTGATGTAAATTTGAAAAATCACTAAAATTAGTAGGAATGGAATTAAATAGTTAATAAATTATGTAATTGAACCTTGATGAATCTACTTTCATATGGAAGAAACGAAACGATCATATGAGTCATATGTTAATAGATATTTAAGTTTTCGTGAAACAGGGCCAGAACGGTTTCTGGATTCCCTGTTTCGACTTTGAAAATTTATTATAAATTAACCAGAGATAATTAGAAGTCATGACATATATGTATAGATTCCTTTTCGAGTGTAGTTTCTATAGAAACAAACGGTATCAGTATTGAAGCCTTGTACAGGGAGATATCCAAGTCGTAGTACTTGAAGGTCAGAGTAGTCGAACCCTAAAACAGGGGAGACTTTAACTAATAAACTGTACTAATTGGCTCGACCAAAAATTCTAGAAAAAAATTTGTATATGGATATATGAGTCTAGTTTCATGAAAAATTTACAAAACTGGTTTTCGAGTTTTGAAACTCAAGATATGATTTTTAAGGCGACAGTGATGCAGTAACCAGCTTGTCTGGAAATTTTTTAAATGGACTGTGAAAATAAATGTATTATGTCTGTTAGCACCTCGTGTTCGACTCCGGAAAAGGTCTCGGGTACGGGGTGTTACAATTAAATTGGTATGTAACACCCCGTACCCGAGACCGTTTACTCTGTTTCCTCTGTTTTATAGATCTCATTTCGAAGCTACAGGCTCGGGGATCGCCAGCAACTAGTCACACTATCACTATCCACCGCTTGTTACTGTTATGTTTAGAATTATTTTATGGCATGTATAGAATAGACTAATGGCGGAAGAATATTTTTGGTTAATGTATATAAGCCATGCGAAAATGGCATCTTTTGAATGTTTACTTAGTGAAGTTTAAATTTTACCTCTGGCTGTGCTTAGTACTTATTTAAATGAACGATCTTTATTTCAACAAAAAGTTCAAAATTTTACTGTTCTGACATGAGTTACAAGTCCGGTAATGCCCCTTACCTATTCTGGCGACGGTTACGGGATAGGGGTGTTACAATCTATTTAGATCAAGATAAACAACAACCGGACTTAAATTGAGGAAAGGCGAAAGCTTTAGATTAATCTCCAACTCTACTTTTGTGACTATAGTTATCAAGGTAAGTTCGTATGAACTATAATCTTATTAATGATATTTGATTGATTATATTTTATATTATATTGGTTATAAATTGACTTGAATATATAAATAGATTGACGTTTTGAGTAATTAACGGATAAATAATCTCGTTTGAACCTTAAGAATTCTTAGGATATGAATGACATGTCATTAGGGATTTCATGTTTTAGGTGTCGGTCTTAAATATCCTACTGATCTATGAGGTCTTGCATTTGTTGTGGATTCTCCATAGCTCGTGTGAGCAGCATCGTGTAGCTAACATTCTGATGCACAGCTTGTGTGAGCACTATTGAAAAGGAAAGGTTACGGTTATATGGAAAGGCATACTGTGTGTAAGCATTCTTGAGTATCCAATGTAATTCTAGATGGTTCAATGGGTAAGTAAAGGATAATGGCAAGGTATGTATACAATTGGATAATGGTTCATAATCTTACAAAAAGGTTAATGTAATAAATGATGTGTTCATGAAAATCTACTTATGATATGGTTGAAATTATATATATTATGTATGAACTTACTAACTTGTGAATTTGGTGGTGCTTATATAGGATTTTACTAAGCTTATGAACATGGTAATGATGTTATGTATAATTTATAAATTGAGCTTAAGAATGGTAAATTATGTCTGAGTTTATACGAGCTTAGTAAGCACTAGTTGCTTACGTAGTTATTTTCCTTTGTTTCATAGATTATCGGAAGCTCGATCGGTTGGAAGCTTCTCGGAGATCTATCACACTATCCAGCAATCACTTTGGTAGTTTTTGAGTTATTTTGGCCAAGGTTATAAATGGCATGTATATGACCTTTTTATAATGAATGTCTTTGAGTATGTTAATGAACATTTTGGTATGAGTATGTCTTTTATGTATTCACTTTGTTTGTGTGGACTTATAATGTTTTAGCAAAGTTTATGCCCTTAAGTTAAGTTTTAGGTATTTTGTAATATATGGTGTGGTTGGTTGTTTATATATTAAAGCCATATGATTATGGTCATTTTAGTATGTTTTAATGAATGGTGAATGGTTTCACAATTGATGTCATTAAGTAGCTTATTTGACTATGTTTTTGTGTTTGAGATGTGGCATTATAGCCTTGTTTTGATTGAAGTTGTTTTTGTACAAATGTGGTGCTTTTGAATGGCATATTGGTTAGCTGAAATAGGTTGATTGAATTGGTATGTTTATGTGTATTTGAAAGATGTTTTGGTCTATTGAATGTATGCATAAATGGAATGGGTGATTGGGTAAATTTTGGTCTTAAAATGGCTTGTTTAGGGTCAAATTATGGAGCACGCGACCTGGGACACGGGTTGTCACACGACCGTGTGACACATACGACTTGGCTACACGGTCGTGTGTCACTTATTATTTCAATTCAGTGAGTTACACAGTCTAGCACATAGCCTACGACACTGCTGTGTGTCATAAGTTAATGAGTTACACGGTTTGGCACACGACCTGCGACATGGCCATGTGTCCCTTTGTTTGAACACCATACGGTTTGAGTTATGTCACACAACCTGGCCACACGGCCGTGTAACCCCTGTTTTCAAAGTTTTCAACTTTTTCCCAAATTTTTTAAATTGTTTCAAATTAGTCCCGAACTATTTTTAGAGCCTCGAAGGCTCGTTTAAGGCCCAAAGGTATATGATTGCTAGGTTTATAATGAGTTTTATGTAATTATCATTAAATGAAATTATTGTTCGGATTGTATGATAATGTTCTGTAACCTTAATTCGACAACAAAAACGGGATTAAGGGTGTTACACATAAAATGCATATTAACAATGTTATTATCAAACTTAATGCCATAGTTGTTATTGATATCATAATCCATCATTCAAATGATAATATTCTTCTTAGATCTCTTATTCATGGTTGCAAGACTCTGTTAAGCATATTCCTAAGTAGTCAGCTTCAACATACTTACAAGGAGGGTACTTGTTGCATTAATGCTTTGGCTAATGCTAGAATTCATGTTAATCCTAACCTTTTGTCTCATGTTAATACCTCTAATGACTTTTATGTTCTGTATTTTGAAATCACAGACTTTATGCTTACTTTTTTGAATGCCAACTTAGTTGGCACACCTTTATATGATACTCTTTATAACTAAATAAAACTCTCCTTTTAAAACCAAAAAGAAAATGAGAGAAAGTGAATAAAAAAAGAAATGAAGGAAAAACGAAAAAGATTGGAGAGGGTTGAGGAAATAGCCGACTGAATGTTGATAGGCTTTTATCTAGCATGATGATCCATTATTAGAAAGGAGTGCATTCAAGAGAAATGGGGGAGATGAGAGAAAAATAGAATAAAAACAAGATGAAGAGGGAGAAAATGTAACACCCCAAACCCGGCCTGGAAGTTTGGCTCGAACTTGGCGTGTCACATTGAAGTGTTTTTCGAAAACCATGTTTCCATTAAAAACCCTTCTTAATAATTAAAAACTTATACCCTTTTTAAAACCTTGTTAGAAAACCTCAGCTGAATAACATTCTTAACAACTTTGTAAAAATCTTGGTAGTTGCGGAAACTTACTTTAAAAACAATTGCGGTTACGTGATGTTTTGAATAACAGTAGTTGCTTTGGAAAATCGTGTTCTAATACTAGCAATTATAAGAACAATAAATAAAATTCCAAATTTGAAATCCAAAAAATTACAACGGCTTTACTACAACCCACATAAAATAATTTAAAGGTAATAATCAAAACTGTAACATAACCAGTGTGTGTGGCTTCCTCCGAGCCCCTAGCAACCCCGATCCATCTAAGGCTGGAAATTACCTGAAAGGTTAATAAACGGGGTGAATTTACGAAAACTCAGTGTGAAATCCCCTACTATAAAAAGGAACAGTCAGTCATCTAAAAGAATTAAAAGTCTGGCCCCAGCCTTACTTACAATTTCAGTACCAATCGGGTCTTAGCCCATTACAACAGACAGTACCAGATGGACATTAGCCCATTACAGAATAAGAAACATTATCAGAATTGGAACCAAAATGAGAATCAGAATCAGAATCAGTAACAGAATCAGAATCAATATTAGTAATAGAATCAGAATCAGAATCAGAATTAGGTGACAGAATCAGAATCAGAATCAGTAACAGAATCAGAATCAGAATCAGAATCAGAATCAGAATCAGTAACAGAATCAGAATCAGAATCAGTATTAGTAACAAAATCAGAATTAGAATCAGAATTACGTGACAGAATCAGAACCAGAATGTGAATGCAATCCCAACCCAACCTATAACCAACCGCTACACTCCACCCGTACCAGCCCTACACTCCATGTGGGGAATAGCTCAACCCACCCAGCCCTACACTCCACAGTTGCAGCATTACTGCTCAGTTATCAGATATTGTGACAAAGTCACCAGATACAGATATTGTGGCAGAGCCACCAAAACAGATATTTGTGGCATAGCCACCAGAAACAGATAATGTGGCAAAGCCACTTAACAGAATACGTGGCACAAAGCCGTCGATAACTGCATTATGTTAGGCACATAGCCATCAACTAGAGCAACATAACGGCACACAGCCCTAGGTAAATGTGATCGACACAGAGTCGTCAATAACCATATATTGGCACATAGCCTTAGGCAAATACGTTTGGCACACAGCCATAATCAGGTTGGCACAGAGCCATATGTAGGTTGACACAAAGCCATAATCAGAAGGCTTTAAGCCATCGGTAGCTGTATCATGTTAGGCACATAGCCATCAGCGACGGTAATATAGTCGGCACCCAGCCTCAGGTAAATATGATCGGCACCAGCCATTGATCGGTCCACAGTCGTCTTGGGCGACCCGTGCAACCTTATCAAATCAGTACGAATATGCGGCTCTTAAGCCTTCGGTGGATCCATAGTCGTCAAGCAACCATGCGATCCTAACAGATCAGATCTTCCTCCGTACAAAATCCCAACCCATGCAACATGTCATGTATGCAGAATGTCATGCCTATATTTGAATCAAACGATCACAGTCAAGTCATTCATATACCAATATATATTCACAATCAAATTCGTCAACCACACAGTCCAAGTTAGTCACTTGGCCACAAGGGCGAAATAGTCATTTAACACCTTAAGGGCAAAATGGTAATTTTACCCCACAAGGTATCTTGGTAATTCCACCCTACAGGGGTATTTTAGTAATTCTACCTTATAGGGGTATTTTAGTAATTCTAACCTACAGGGGTATTTCGGTAATTCTACCTTACAGGGGTATTGCGATAATTCTACCCTACAGGGGTATTTCGGTAATTCTACCCTACAAGGGTATCTCGGTAATTCTACCCTACAGGGGTATCTCGGTAATTCTACCCTACAGGGGTATTGCGATAATTCTACCCTACAGGGGTAATTCTACCCTACAGGGTATTTCGGTAATTCTACCCTACAAGGGTATTACGATAATTCTACCCTACAGGGGTATTTCGATAATTTTACCCTACAAGGGTATTTCGGTAATTCTACCCTACAAGGGTATTTCGGTTATTCTACCCTACAGGGGTAATTCGATAATTCTAACCTACAGGGGTATTCCGGTAATTCTACCCTATAAGGGTATTCCGGTAATTTTACCCTATAGGGGTATTCCGGTAATTCTACCCTACAGGGGTATTTCGGTAATTTTGTAAACCAAGGGCATTTTGGTAATTTTACAAACCAAGGGTATTTTGGTAATTTTATTGATCGAGGGTATTTCAGTAATTTTACAAATTGAGGGTATTTCAGTAATTTTACAAATCGAGGATATTTGGGTAATTTTATAAACCGGGGGTACTTTGGTAATTTTACAACTGGGGGTATTTCAGTAATTTCATAATAGAGGGTAAAATGGTAATTTTGTAAACTGAGGGTAAAATGGTAATTTTGTAAATCAAGGGTAAAATAGTAATTTTGTAAATCGAGGGTAAAATGGTAATTCTATAAATCGAGGGTAAAATGGTAATTTTGTAAATCGATGGTGAAACGGTAATTCTATAAATCAAGGATACTTTGGTAATTTTACAAATTGAGGACATTTTAGTAATTTGGTAAACTAAAGTATTCTAAACAGCGATAACAATACGAATGGGCCTAAAGCTTATTCTCGACCCAAATGGGCCCACACGCTCGTGTGGCCCTTTTAGCCCAAACCTAGCCACAGATATTCGATTCACCTAACCTAGTCCAATATTTACTACACAATCAAACAACTTATCCAATTGGGCCCGTAGGCCCATTGGGCCCACATGGCCCCTTTCGGCCCATCGCGGCCCGAAGTAGCCATCCAACAACAAGAGTAGTGATAAATACACACCTGATTGGAGACTGGAGTTAATCCACGCTCCGAGCACTCTTAGCCAACGCCCAACCCAAACGAGCACGCCATAAAGCGAAAGGGATCAGCCAAGAAAGGTACCTTTACTCTCCTCATGGTTCTCTCTATTTAAAGCCAGCTTCCCATCCACTCTTATGTTAGCTTCCCGATGTGGGATCCCTCCAACATCAGAGTTTAAATTCAACACCAACTCTTGCCGCCCCTGTTAGCAAAATAAATGCTCTTTGCTTGCTATGGGATTCGAACCCATGCCTCCCCTCAAATGCTCCACACGCCACTTGCCACTAAGCCATAAGGTTTTTTTGTGTCACAATTTCTCCAACAATATTCTTAAGGCCTACCTACTACACCCAGGGTTTGATTCACCTTAAACCAAATTTTTTGTTAGAGTTCAGGTTTAAACCCAGGACTTCTCCAACACTTCTCAACACACTTAACCACTAAAACAAGCCTTCATTAACGAAATTTGCATGCACAACAGAATATTATAAGCTGCCTTCAACCGCTCCCATGCTCAAGGCCCAAAACTTCTAGGCCCAAATTCAGGGTGTTACAGAAAAGATGAGGAAGAGCTTAGCCATCTGTCTAGTTGCCCTAAAGCAAAACTGCCAGTTGTTTGTCTTATCTAATTGGGCTATGGTTGATTATAGACTTGTCTAATGACTAGGCTACTTAAAGGAAAAGGGAAGAAAAAACACTATTGGTAATATTTGGAAAAAACGAATTTAGGGAGAGAGGGAGAGTATGTCCATTTAGAAAATGGTTTGAACTTGGATTTCAACATTCAATGATCAAGCACAACCCATTTTCTAACTTTATAATATAATATATTAACTTTATTTTATTGTTATATACTATGTAATAAGAATTAAATATATAATACTATAATGGATATATTAAAAATGTTAAGTTGTATTTTATTAAAAAATTCTATTAAAATAAAAAATATTAAATTAATAACTAAAGTAATATATTTTTAAAAAGAAAAATAAAAAAGAATAGGTCTAAACAAGCTTGAATTAGCTATTTATAAATATAAGTTTGGACAAAATTTAGGTTCATATTTCGAACCGAGTCAAATTTGTCAAAATATTTATGAGATTGTTAATAGGGGTATTCAATCGGTTAACCGCACCGAACTACCATTAATCAAATTAACCGACCCTTTTAAACCCTTAACCGTTAACCGAACCGAACAAATACTTTATATTATAATATTATTTATTAAATTCAATTAACCGACTGATTTCGAACCGAATAAACCGTTAACCAAACTTCCAAAAAATTATTGACCGACCCCCAACTGAATTAATTCGGTTTTACCTGAAATTTGTACACCCCTAATTGTTAACATGCATAAATTTGACTTGACTTAACCCATAAGCACCTCTAATTGAGCACAATCTCTCCTTCTTTCTTTTACTAATTTTATTTTTATTTTTATAGTTTAAAATTTTAAAAAAAATCATAATATTTTTTAGCAAAACAATTAGAATTTCTTTTTTTGAATTCCTATATAATTTTTTTAAAATTTTCAATATATATTAAACTTTTAATATTATGTTTTTAAATCTATAATATTTTATAACTTTACATTATGTTTGGGTAAATAATTATAAAAGAAATGAAAGGAAAGTAAAGTAAAGTAGAAAAAAAGAAAGTGTAAGGAAAAGAAATGATATATTTTGCTTTGTTTGGATAGTTAAAATTAGTAAAGGAAATAAATAAATTTTGTCTAGTTAAATTGTGAAAAGTTAAAAGGAAATTATTGTTTATAAAATTCTTTTTTCCAATTATATACTTCTTATAAATTATTTTAGGTAAAAGGTTAGCATAATAAAAACGATATTCCATATCCTAATAGAAATTTATTTTAATTTACCTTTTCCCTCAAATTTGGTGTAAATAAAAATTATATAGTTTAAGAGAAGTGGTGAATATTCAACTCCTATTGTTTTTTTTAAATAATAATAATAACCTTATTCAAGAAAAAAATAAAAAGTATTATTTCGAAGGCTCTCTCTTACATTAATCAGTGGTCGAGAATTTAATCCTTTCTCTTATATTAATTAGTGGTCCAGAATTTAATCCTTACTTCAAGTATGGAGCAACTTTAAAATTTATAGTTAATGTCTATGCTCTTAATATACCTACAAAACGTGGATGAATAGTTATTAGATACATTACTTCCCTTTTCTTTGTTAAATTTAAAGGTAATAAATTTAGAAATTTTAATTCTAATAACATGGGTAGCATGATTAGGCATACGTGCCACATTATTGGGTGTTAAGGTACTCATCACCTCATGTTATCGTTTTTCATGTTAGTGATTGGGGTTGCATGGTTATGGGAATCAAACCATCGGCAGTTATCTGGGCCCAATTCTTTTATTTTATTTTCACTTAATTTAAAAAAAGTGATGGGTAGAAGCGCGTGCGAACGATGATTTTAACCCCAAACCTTGTTTCACAGCAGCGCATTTTTTTTTAAAAAAGGTAATACGCTTTCTCCGTGAAGAGAAATAAAAATTATTTTTCTTATTTGATTCTAATCACTGTAAATAAAAGCCTTACCAATAGCTTTAGATAAATTAATTAGTAATTTATATAGGTTTAGGTAGTATTGGAAATGATAATATTATTGTATATTTGATATCAAATATCAAAGTGTATAAGGTTAAATGTAGTTTCAAATTGTGGCAAAAAGGAAGAATGGAATGAGCAAGTGGGCATAGGGTGCCAAACATTGTTGTCTCCTTTCAACCGACTGATCCATCTTTAATTGGGCCACTCCATTTCAATTCCATTCCATGCATCATGTATTAAGCCCCCTACAGTTATACCCCACTCCCATGTGAGACCATCCCCCTTCGCCTTCCATGTCCCATTTTGAATGGATTGGGATATTTCTATCTTTTACCTATTTAATTTTTAATCCTATCACATTCCAAACGGTTTATTCTCTAGGGATAAAAATTAAATTTTATATATATAATGATTTTTTATTTGATTCGATTCAATTTTATTAATCACTAGCATTAAAGAATTAACACCATTTTACGTTGATATATTATATATACAAACCATTATATTAATCCAATATGTGTATTTATTTCTTTAATCTTTACAATTAAATCAAAATTAAAACTTCATATATACATATGAATCATAACTCAAGTCTCATGTCTATAATTACTCAAGTATAATGTGTACCATCAAATAATTTTTTATTATAAATTATCAAAACTATTTTTAATAAAATTAAATTATTAAAAATATTAAATTCTCAGTTGACGCTTACCAATGTATATTAGTTTATCATATATAATGGAACTATATATATTCTAAAACATTAAATTTAAAAAATAATGTAGAAATCCATGCAAGTAGATAAATCAAGCCCTGCTCTCATCCAGTTCTATCTAATCCCCTTATTGATTTTGTATGTGATATAGCTGACAAAATCCATTACATATACTCCTCACTAAACCTTAAATTCCAAGGTGTGTTTCAACTATGCACTTTCTTCGTTTGTGTTGCTATAAGATTATAATTAACAAGATAAGATGGTATGAAACTATGATTTCACGTCATTTCTATACCTTTTCAATTGGAGAATGATAAATCAATTTTTTTCTCCTCATTTTCGGTTTTTAAAATGTTAGAAATCACCACAAAAATCTAATTTGTCATTTTTCTATTGAAAAAAGATAGAGATGACATGAAATCACAGTTCTACATTTAGTATCGCTAATAAAAGGAGGTTTTTATTTGCATTTTAATAGATAAATTAGCACTTAAAACATAAAAGCATCACATACATTCGTAAACAGATGTAATTAAAATGCAAAGAAAGATTTCGGTTGTGTTGTGTGTTCCAAGGAAGACTTGGCCTATCCGGCCAAGCAAGGAAGGAAGTGGAAGGCTTACAGATACAGTTACAGGGTCCGAGAGTTGAGAGTCAGGTCGGGTCCGTGGGCTGAAATGAGATTCAGTTAAAAGCCGATTAGTCGCTTGCAGGCTTCAAATATTCTGGAAGAAGACTTCTTGCTTTTTCTGGGTTGGATTGCAACATTATGAAATTCAGTGAGAGCAAAAGGGTGAGGATCATCGAAATAATGGAATATTTTGTAATATCCTCTCGTGCCCTTGGAAACACAAGAAGAGGAGGAGGTGGATCTGGATCTCCTCATCGAGAATGCCCTTCTCACCGCCGTCTCAAGTGCCGAGCTCTGTTTCTCAGCTCTGAGGGCTGCGGTCGACGCATTCGAAACCGAACGGCTTCTGCTCAGTATTACCCCAAACGCCTCGCCTTTTTCTGATGATTCTACAGCTCTGCTATTACTGTATACCTTTGGAAACTCCATGCCTCTCTCTTGCTTCATGCTTGTGTGGTGGCGGAAATTTGATGAGTTATGAATGGTTCATGCTCAGTGCTCACTCCGAAAATGGGAACTCGGAACTTGATTTGGTAGCAGGTTTGGTTAGGCCACCAAAGATTCAACATTTGTCTATGCTTATTTATTGATTTCAGACATGCATTATTTTTTGTTTTTTTGCCCAATCAAAACAATGTATAATTGGGAGAGATAACAAGAAAACTTTTTTAAGATTAAAAAAATTTACAACAATTGACGTGGTTAAAAAAAATAAAATTATCATTCAAGTCATTATACTATATTTCAAATTGCATTTTAACACTTAGGGTATATTTGGAGAGCAAATAATAATTGAATAAAAGTATAATTATTATGGTAATAATTACACTATCTTGTAATTACAAAGAATCATAATTCTTTAGACATGTTTGGCTGAAAGAGCATAATTGCATTATAATTATCTGTGTCATGTTTGGTAGTACAAATTGTAACTACACATTTACATAATTTATATTTTAAAAAATATTAATTACTATAAAAATATTAGTATGATAAAAATAATTTATAAACAAGTAACAAAAATTAATATTAAATCATCATGTGTATTATGTTAGTCTAAAAAATTAATTGATAATGCGATTACTAATAGAAACAAGAAGAAAAATAAACATCATATATGCAATTTTATATAATTGTTCTAGTTCATATTTGTTGGGTTATTCTCTTTTTAGTGTTTAATATATACTCCTTATCATCATTTAAATTTGAATCTGCATCATTAAGATTATTAAGATCTTCTTCGTTCATATACTCTTCAAAGTATGGTGCATCTCAATTCAACTTATAATTAAAGTTATAAAATATAAAGCATGCTAGTTCAATCCAACTTTTTTTTATATTATAGGCTTAATGACAAATTTGGCCACTAAAGTTTGCATGTTTTGTCAAAATAGCCTTAATTGTATTTTTTATCCTTTTTTGGCCATCAACTTTTGTTCTTTTTTCAATTTTCTTTTTTCTAACACATTTAATGAAAATACCATTAAAAGAGTTAATGGGGATGATTTTTTTTAATGAGATATAATTTATTGCTTAGACAATCCAATAAGATAATTGCATGCGGAAAATAATAAAATAAATAAATAATACATTAAATTAAAAAACAACTCTTAATTTAAAGAAAATAAGCATAATTATCTAAAAAAATTAACTAAGTAGAAAAACTTCTCAGTAAACAAACGTATGAAAGATTGAAACCTTTTGAAAGAAAATAAATATTGAAACATTGAATTTATTCATTAAATCTATTAGAAAAAATAGATTGAAAAAAAGAACAAAGGTTGACGGAAAAAAAGAAAAAAAGCTAAAAAATACAATTAGGACCATTTTGACAAAACATGCAAATATTAGTGGCCAAATTTATCATTAAACCTATATTATATTAAGGTGATGTTGTTAATATGAGAAATATCATTTTAGAACAATAAGTGTATTCTCAACCATATTTCAAAACCTTAAATGTTTCACATTAAAAAGTTTGTGATTTGTCTATGGTTCTTATGTCTAGCATCATTCTCTCAAATGATATCATACTCCACGATATGGTGCAAGAAAATCTTTTATATTTGCATAACTAGCATCGACATTATATATTTGGATTCGCAGTCAAATAGCCTATAGCTTTAACTATAAAAACTTATATAAACTTAATTTGGAGAAAACATATGCTAGGTTATATCCCTTTTTATAATACATAAATTAAGTAAAAGATAATGTAAAATTTTTAACATAAAACCTTTACAATAAAATAGTTTTATAAATTCTCCAAAATTCCATAACACTTCTTATAAAAAATATAATTTTTTTGTCGTAACTTTAGAAAGCTAATTTTTATAAATAAGTTATGATAAAAATATTTATAACATTATTTTTATGAATAAGTATATTATTTTTATAATATATAATATATACACATAAATAAACTATGTCCATACTTCTTGGCCCTAATTTTTTATAGGTAAATATATATTATAACACTTTTATAACATGTAAGTTAATTCTTATAGTAAACTTTTTGGCCATTACTTTAGAAGAAAAAAATTAGGATTTAAATAATATACTTTTTGTTATAACTTTATAAAATACATATATTATTTTTATAATATAATTTTTTAAGATTTATAATATGAGAATTTTTTTGTCATAATCATCTTAAACACTGATACATATTCATGTTTAAAATATGTTTTTTATAACTTATTTTAAAATTGAATTCAAGTGTAATTACATGTATAATTACTTCAATTCTCACCCTCCCCCTAGGAATTGAAAATTGTAATTGGGGTATTCCAATTACACCTAATTTGATGAGATCCACAATTACAACGATTATACAAACATGTCACCCTTGTGTAATTACAAACAATTACACTCAAATCTAATTACTAGGTTACTTTCAAAACACTACATTTATCTTTAAACTTTTATGTAAGTTGGACTCTTCTATTTTATTTGAAACAAAATAGCTCTCAATCTATTATTGTTGATGTAGCATTATTTTGTTATATATGACACGTGGATAAATAATCTAAAAATTATAATTAAAAAATTTAAAAAGTTCAAAAAATCATAAAATTAAAAAAAAATTACAATTCCAAAAAATTATAAAAATGTAAAACAAAATTATAAATTTTTCCAAAAAAAATCTAAAATTTTAGAAAAATAGGAATACAAAAGAATTTTAATTTTTTAAAATTTAAAATTTTCCAAAAATTATATAATAATAATAATACCTAAATTTCTAGGCAAGTTCACAGTAACACTCTATCAAATATAAAGCTTTTTTTAAAAATGGAGTTATTCATAAGGAAAAAAATTACAAATTATATAAGATTTATTCATCATATAATTAAAAAGATAGCTAGTTAAATTGAATTTGTATGTTATATATAAAAAAAAAAACAAATAAAATGCATCTGATTTATAACAACATCCATTCATATAAACATTTTATAGTTTTCGTGAAAAAAAAATTATCTTAATTTTCACAATGAACAAAATAGTTTATGGCGGCAATAGTAGTGGTATGTATGATTAACTCGCACCAAAATAACACTTTCAAAAGTAAAAGTGTCAAATTCTATAAACAACTTCAACAGAACAATATTTGAGTATTAAAAGATAGAGGGAAATAAAGAAATTTATATTTCTTAATATTTTGGTGTGTCGTGCTATATCTTGGTATTTCATATCACTAAAATTTCTCTCCTATTTGGATAATCACATTTATTAAGAATGAACATAATTATTCTTTATATATTAAAAGGTTAACAACTTATTAAAGTGTAGATTAAAATATTAAGTGATATGAACGCTCGTGGAACAAGATTGCAAGTTTGTCCAAGTCACGAATTTAGTCTAGTGCTCTAGACGTACAATGAAACTTGGATTTCGATTCAACCTAAAACGCAACAATCCAAGTTAGATTTAATTGAATAAAAGGGAAACAAGTAAAAAAATGAATAATTAATAAGAAACAAGTAAACCGAATTGAGAAATTAAAGTTCTTGAGAGTCCAAGTCGATTTGAAAGAGAATACCTATTTTTGATGAATTTAGAACAATTATAGCCTACCAATTAGGGGAAAACAATCAATTAGAATATATTTGAAAGAATGATGATTAAAATTGAATGAAATCAAAAGAAAATATCAAAATAAGATTCGGTCAGCCAAAGACAATGAAAATGTGTTTGGAGTGATTTAGGTTGTTCTTGATGAAGAAGCTGTTGAATGGATATCTAAATAAAAGAAACAAAACATATTAGTCATTGAAAAAAAATGAAAGAAAAAGAGGGGCGACTTGAAAATAGTCCAAGAATAATCAAATAAGGGTTTCATGAGTGAGAAAAAATCATTCTTGAACTTCAAAGAAGCCTCCAACCAGATCTCAAAACAAGAAAACAAAACAATTTATTTGAATGAAGAATTAGGCAATATAAAAATTGCTTTGTAACAAAAGGATTCAAAACAACAAGAAAAGAAAAGAACTCCTATTTTTGAATGATTCTTGATGTACTAAGGTGGGAGAACATATTTTATTGATGAACATGACCTGGAATTAAATAAATCAAAGACTAGAAACGAGAATAGAACAAAAAAAAGCAAAGAAACGAAAGAAGAGAGATAGGAAAGATGAGAGTGACGCGTAGAAAGTCCTAAGGAGCTTTGGAGACAAGATGAATCTCAACCTCCTTCAAATGGTTCTAATTTCCCTTCCAAGAAAGACTCATTGGCAAGAAAAAAGCTTGATGATTATTCCCACAAACTAAATAGATTATTAAAACTCTTCTAAAAGAAAACTCAAGAGAAATTATTTAAAACAAAACTCAAAGAGGATTTTATTAACTCAAAATCAAAACAATCAATGAATAATGAATACAAGGGGGGCGACATTGCCAACCCCTAACTAATCTCCTAAATTTAAGAAATGTGATAAGTATGCCAACTAAGCATGACAACTCATCAACTAACTAACTGACTAACATACAAAAATAAATCTAAGTGTAGAATTGAATGGGAAATTCATCCAAGGTTCTAAATGGGCTCCTTGGGCCGAACTTTTACATGTTGATCCACTAACAAGTAAAAGGAAACAAAAAAAATTAAAATGTTTAAAAATTGGGTCACTTCAACAATTTGGCCTGATATTCAGCTAAGCCCTTCTTCAAACTCCATGATGGGCTTGTAGACATCCTAATAGGTCAATTTTCAAGAACTTGGACTTGTAATTTGTTCGCGCCTGAAATTGGCTCATTTAAGCTCATACATGTAATCCATTACGCATCAGCTTCAAGCTTTGGTTTTTTGGACCAAGAATTCCAAGATTTGAAATCTTGATTTTCTTGGTTCTTGAAATCACCTAAAATAGCAAAATTGGACTAAGATTCGATTTCTTGATTTTCTTGAAATTAAGGAAGTGAATCTTGATTTTCTTTTCTCCTCGTATGTGCTCCTAAGGCCTTTGTAGCAAAGTCTTGGACAGTCCCATTCAATCTATCCTTGAATTGCTTTGCTTTTGACCTTGTTATTAGGCCTTGATTTAAAGAACGCAAAGACCTATTCTTGATGGATTTGGAACAATTCCAAGCCAACAATTAAGGGAAAGCAATCGGTTAGAACAGATTTGAAAGAACAACTATTAAAATCGAATGAGTCAAAAGAAAATTCGCCTAAACAAGAACAATGGAAACCTAGATGCTTGGATGTTATGGCAAGAAATTAACAGTAAAATGGGTCATTAAAGGTAGTTAATTTAGAGCTTTGTTTTAAGCAAAAAAAATGTTAGTGAAACGGTGCATTTCAGATAAGGGTTAATGGGTGTTGCATTTTTGTTAAATGGTGCACTTCACCTTTTAATAAAATAGTGAGTTTTGGGCTAGGGATTAACCATTGTCATGTAACAACTTCCTAACTGATTTCCTTGTAACTATCAATTCTTTCCATTTTAGAATTGTTGGAGACGGTAGGCAATTAGGGAATGGTTTGATTGAAATTTTCTTCCCCTCTAGTGTTCTCTTCTTCCTTTTCTCTCATTCCTTTTTCGATCTCTTTCCTCTTTCCAAAACGATCCGTAACAAAGGTATCAAAGCCTCGCAATCCTCAATGACCAGTGATAGGATTGCCACCCATTTGTAGAAAGACATTGGTCTCCTCCAACCAAAAGTTGCCAAACTCCAAGTAGAATTCTCAATAACGAATCAATTATTAACTAGACGGTATTACCTCTAAGCCTCTACTGCTTAACTAATCGACTGGTACACTGTAATACCCCATACCCGTACCTGAGACCGAGATAGGATACGAGGCATTACCGAGATTTTAAGAATAATTTCAATTAATTTATATTATTTAGTATTCATTTTCATGTTTCATGTAACATCCTTTTTCATATATTCAATTCAAACATCATATATAATACGATACAATATTTAAATTGTCATATTTACATGCTCATTCAAGATATACGAACCTACCTGACTAAATTGCAGAAATACCAAGATTTAGGGGCATATTGGTAATTTACTATTTTCCCAAATTTCACCCAATCTTAAATTGATAATTTCATTCAATTTATTAATTTAGATAATAAAACAATTCATTCCCTTCAATTTAGTCATTTTTGACATTTTTACAAAATTACCCCCTAAAGTTTTACTTTTATTCAATTTAGTCCCTAAGCTCAAAACATGCAAATTGGCCATGCTAGCTGAATATTCATATATATTTTCCTTCTCCTCCTCTCGATTCCACATCCTTAATGTATATATCATGCTTACAAGTAACATTATCAATAATTTCACTATTGACTTATATGTATATTCAAACATATCCATCCGTATCATAGTCACTAAATTATTTATATCTGGAGCTATGGAACTCAAAATTAAGATATGCTAATTTTCCCTGAAACTAGACTCATATATCTTCTTACCATAAAATTTTAAAAATTTTTGGTTTAGCCAATTAGAACAGTTTATTCTTTAAATTTTCCCCTGTTCTGCTGTCTGACAGTTCCGACCCTTCTTCACTAAAAATTAATTATCTCCTCGTAAAGAATTCGAATGATTTTCACGTTTATTTATATTGAAAATATACTCATTCAGGATTCTAAACATATAAATTTAAGCCCCTAAATATTTTTATCCAATTTTTGATGATTTTCCAAAATCAGAACAGGGGAACCCGAAATCATTCTGACATTGTCTCACAAAACTTATTATATCTTATGATTTACAATTCCATTGCTTACACCGTTTATTCTATAAGAAACTAGACTCAATAAGATTTAATTTCATATTTTATTCATTATCTAATTCAATTTATACAATTTTTTGTGATTTTTCAAAGTTATACTATTGCTGCTGTCTAAAACTGTTTTAGTGCAAAATATTGATTTTCATTTTGCCCCAAATTTCACAGTTCATACAATTCAGTCCTTGCTCAATTAACCCCTCAATTAAGCTAATTTTCTCAATTAATACTTTTCCTAGACATTATAACTTATTTCATAACTATTGAAATTCAGAATTTCCACATAAAACTCTAACTTCAAACTCTTTTACAATTTAGGTCTCAAACATTCACTTTCTATTCAATTCTTTCAATAAAATCAGTATATAAACAATTTAAAGCTCTAATTCCATGCTAAATCATCATATACTTCCAACACATATTCATAGAAACTTTCAATTTCTTTCATAGAATCAAAAACTAATGAATTCAACAAGTGGACCTAGTTGTAAAAGTCACAAAAACACAAAAATTTCAAGAAATAATCAAGAATTGAACTTACTTGCAGTAAAAATATGAAAAAAAAGCTTAAGGGAACTCGTCCATGGTGTTTTTGCTGATGAGAATGCAGAAAAATAAAGAGAAATATAGATAATTCCACTTTAGTCCTAGCTTTATTAAGTAAATTTTGCAATTTTCCAATTTTGCCCTTAATTCTCCTTATTTTCTTGCTGATTTCATGCCCTTGCCGTCCAGCCCAAATAGACCCTGGGTCTATTTTCCTTTTAATCCCTCTTTCTTTTATTATTTAAGCTATTTAATCATTTCCCACAATTTTGCATTTGATACAATTTAGTCCTTTTTGTTCAATTAGCTATCAGTACTTTAAAATTTCTTGACGAAACTTTAATACTAACTTATTAACACTCCATAAATATTTATAAAAATATTTATGGCTTGATTTAAAATTCCCGAGGTCTCGATACCTCGTTTTCGATTCTAATTATTTTAATATATATATTTTAGTACACTATTCACTATTTCAAAATTTTTCCTAACTTCACGTTTAACTTATACTCACTAAATTAATAATATTTCCTACTCATTTGTCGGATTTAGTGATCTCAAATCATTGTTCCGACACCACTGAAAATTAGGCTGTTACATACACGCTTAACTCCTGGCCTCACTTTCCTGACCAAGATAAATCCACGATTTACTCGATAACCTCGTCTCTCGATCCATTTGCCTATATTATTTCTTAGGGTCATCAATCCTAGGGCTTAAGCACACATAAATTTATACCAATAAATTCATAAGAGAAACCCTCGTTAATTTCCTAACTACTCACACATTCACTCGTTAAACTACTTAATCAATTAAACAGTTCCATAACCAAAACATGCTAGATATAATTAAAGCATAATAATTTATTCAATTATTCATAAAAACGCTAATTGATCAGGTTAACGAAAATATAAGTAAAAGAATAAGAGATAGGAGAAAGCTCATGAATAAATATAAGTGTGGTTCTAGAGCAATTTTTGTTCGCAATCGTCTTCACATCGGAACAGGAAGAATTTCGACTATGCAAACACAAAAATAAATTAAAACTGAAAAAACTAAATAAAATTGTCTTTACAAGTTGAATCCCCCTCTAATGGAGTTATAAGGGCTTTTATATAGGCAAATATTAGGGTTTTAGGTGCCTAAAATACCCTTGATACTTTGAGTGCAAGTAAGAAATAGAATCTAAGAAAATCTACCCAAAATATGGTTGTTAACATTAGCACTATGTCATGATGTCGTCTAGGAATGCAAGTAAGAAATAAAATCTAAGAAAATCTACCCAAAATATGGTTGTTAACGTTAGCACTATGTCATGATGTCGTCTAAGAATGCAAGTAAGAAATAAAATCTAAGAAAATCTACCCAAAATATGGTTGTTAACATTAGCACTATGTCATGATGTCGTCTAGGTTATGTTGAAACACTGGGTTTCAGTGTTACAACACAAGAGGCGGTGTCGTGACACTAGGTTCTGATGTTGCAACATCGATGCTTGTTTCATTCCAAGATTTTTTTTTCGCTTCGATCTTCGGTGTCGCAATATGGTTGTTGTCCTTTATGTTTTGGGGCCTAAAATGGCACCCTACACACTCAAATAACCCGTTAGTCATTCTCGAGACCCGAGTTGGCTTAACGGGTTGTCGAAACACTAGAAAATATGTAAAAATGCTTATTTTGCTAATAATTACTTCTAATCTACTAAAACAAAAAACGAAACAAACTACCATACAATTACTTGAAATCAAGCTCATTACGTGCCGAAAATAGTCTAATTTGCCATAACGAACCGTGGCAGATCAAACTTAACAACTTGACTACCTCTAAATGTGCAAATGTTTGGAGTTGAAATCGTACAAATAACTATATTTAAAATTAGTGCAGTATTTGCAAGTGAACATGTCAAATTGTAATATAAATTTGTGTTATAATAGAACATCAGTTAGTATTCTGAGGATCATACCCAAGGGATTGCATATTGGAGAAATTTATTATTAGATTTCTTAGGCCATGTGAAATTATCGAGAGAGAATTGGCCAGCAATTACCCCCAAAACTCGAGAAAATTCACAATTTTTCATGTTTCGATGCTAAGTCGGTATAGATCAGATCCTTCCCATGTGATTACTCCTGATGAAATTAAATTTCAACCAGATTTTTCATACAATAAGGAACCGTTGAAAATCTTGGCTAGGAAAGTAAAAGAGCTGCGAAATAAACGAGTATCGTAGTGAAAGTATTATGGCACTGACATGTTATAGAGGAAGCTACGTGGGAAACGAAAGAATCAATGAAATCTCAATACCCGAACCTATTTTTAGGTAATACATTTCGAAGACAATTTTCTTATGGGGGAAAGTTATAACAGCCAATTTTCCAATGGTATCGAAAATGATGATTTTGGAACCCCGTTTTCTAATGATCAAGTCAGTAAATTTTATTTATTAATATTTACGAGCCTATTATAAGGTTATATTGAATTTCAGTTCGGTAATTTTGTTGATTGAATGGTTAATTAGGGTACATTGACTAAATCATAAAAACCGTAAAAGTTAATCGCTATTGATTTTTATTAGTTAAAAAGGTTTAAAAGGTGATTGTTTGAGGTTTTATGTGGCAATTAGCCACCTTTTAATAGGTAGGGCAATTAGTGCACTTTTTCTTAATGTAGTTTGTGTTAATTAAGTAAAATTTAATAATAATAAAAAACACTAAAACATAAACTAAGGTGGTCTTCATCCATTTTTCTTCTCCACCACCGAAATACCACCATTGTAGAGGAAAGAAAAGCTTCAAGCATTCTTAAACATTTTGCCCTTGCATGTAAGTGTTTTCAAAGCTAGTTTTTTGTAAATTTTATATTTTTGAAATCATTGTAACTTGATCTAGCTAACTCGGGTACTAAATCACAAAACTGTTAAAGTTTTGAAATGTTGTCATTGATGGTTTTTTATGTTTTTTATGTTAAATGGCTTGGTTGTAAGCTTAAAAATGATTAAGGAATAAATTGTAAAGTGAAGTTTGTTAGTTTTGAGTTTAGGGACTAAAATGAAAATAGTTGGATTCAACTTGAAATTTCTGTAATTATATAATTTAGAGGGCTGTAGAAAGATGTAATTGAAAATGAACCAAGATTCGGTTTCTTGGACCAAGCATTTCAAGACTCGAAATCTTGATTTTCTTGATTCTTGAAATCACTTGAAATAGAAAAATTAAACTAAGATTCAGTTTCTCGATTTTCTTGAAAACAAGAAGGTGAATCTTGATTTCCTTTTCTCTTTGCATATGCTTTTGAAGCCTTTGTAACAAAGTCTTGGACAATCTCATTTAATCTTTCCTTGATTTGCTTTGCTGTTGACATTATTATTGGGGCCTTGAGTTAAAGAAAGTTCATCACATCTCTGGCCTGAGACACACCTTATTAAAAGCTTAAGCTGTAAATGAATATATGATCATAATAAATAAAATAATAAGTTTCAAGTTATTTAAAATATTTTTAACCCTTTTTTTTCTTAATCAAATTTAGAGCGTAACGAAAGTGAAAAGTAAAGAATATTAATTAAAAAATTTAAGAAAATATTCCCAAAATTAAGTTTACAGTACTGTTTTGCCCTAGGGGTAAAGTTTTTTTTTTATTATTTACAAAAAGAGGTTCATTTCATAGAACAATAGTCATAACAGACAGGGCAACAATGGCATTTAGCCAAAGAAAATGGTTCCCAACAATCAAGATTTCAAACATAAGTGGTCAACCCCTCCAAAAGTAGAAAAAGAGGAGGAATCATCACCAATCAGTTAGGCGTTAGCCAATGTAGAAAATTAGTGCGTATAATCCTTATTATTGAGCTGCCTCCTTTTCCATTGAAGACCTTGCTTACAAGAGAGGGAGAAAAATAGTAAAGCACAAGATAGAGCCAAACATCAACAATCGAAAAGCCAAGAGACACCGGAAGAACGAAGGTATAGAGCCACCTCAAACAAACTGAAATCAACCACCAGCGACACCAAACCTGGATTTGTAACCATACAACGATTGAAGCGATAGAGATCTTGGAATCTGTCGAAACAAAACAACAAAGCAACATCTTGAGGCTTTTGGTGCCGCCAACCATCTACCATCCATAGTTACAGCAAAAAACTTTCACCAGAAGCAAGGAACATCACAGACGTCAAAAGACCACACCTATCTCTTTTTAACACCGCTCAGGAGAGAGAGATGAGCCATAAAAACTCAAAAGAGGCCTCCAAAGGGGTTATTAAACTGAGACGAGGACATCAAAATGACAAAAAAAAAAAAGAATAAGGTGAGGGATGACCAACCATTGACGACAAGTGATTGGTCGTCTAAAGGCGAACAAAGTTAAAAGGAAGTTTTGAGCAATGCTTAAGGTGAGAGAGAAGAATGAGTTTAGTAAGAGAGAAAAGAATGTTGCTTCTCCCATTAATCAAAATTGAATTTTATGTTAATTAATTTAGTTTTTAAGTTTTAAAGGGTTAGCATTTTATATAATATATAGGGTTAGTATTGGATGCATTTTACTTTTTTTTATTTCACAAGTAGTCTTAAAAAATTATCATATGTCTCTCTTTTTTAAATATTTATTTTTTTAATATTTTAGTATACCTCTATAAGACATTTATATAATATCTTGACTCTGTTTATGAAATCTAAAACCTCATGTAATAATGTATTAAATATTTTTCCCACTATGTATATATATATATGAACCTGATCTATCAATGAAAAATGTTAATGATATATTATGTGATGAAATTAAATTGCAAAAATTACTATTAATGACATATGATAATAATCTACTTGTATGACATAAATTTATATACTAACAATATTTTAAATATGAATAATTACATTTATAAAAAATTAAATAAACTTAAATACAGACGAAATCAAATTTAAACATGAAACTTGAAGAGTCCCATTAATTCAAATTTAATTGATGTAAAAAAAAAAAAAGGTAAGCATTTTGTGGAAGAAAGAACTTTGGAGTCGAACAGAAACTGTACAAAATGATTCTTAGAGTTTGAACCACAACCTTTAATTTCACACAACCTCCCTAACCTATTATTCAAGCTTCAACTCCAAAATCAATAACTCAACTTTCCACAATCCGTACCTTTTCTTTTTCTTTAAATATATAAATACAACCATCTCGTACTCTCTCAATTTGACTCTTTTGTTAAAATTAAATCCTAAGTGACACCATAGGATCAATATCTGAACAATATAACCTATATAATTAATCATCCAACTATTTGTGTATTTCTGTTTTGATCATCGAACTATAGAAATTTTTATTTTTCTCACTAATGTTATCATTTGTTTTTGTTTTGGTCATCCTCTATTAAATCATTGACGAAAAAGATGACATGACATTTTTTAATTGGTTTAATTACACGTTTAGTCTTTAATTTTTAATTCTAATTTTGAGTAATTTAACCCTCCATATTTACATTTTTATCAGTTTGGTCCTTCTCTTTCCACACCTTTTACTATTAGTTAATTTCGTTTATTCTCTCTATTTTTGTTGGATCTTTGTAATTGAGCTAGTTTGGAAAGAAGATTGTATCGATGGTGATAAATCCAAAGGCTTGTTCAAATCCTAATTCTTGATGTTTCCCTCTTCCTTGACCTGACATGTCCAAGCCGGATGGATGGTTTTAAATTATTATTTTCCACTAAACAAAATGACATTTTCTTTACCTTAATATTACTTACTACACAAATAAAATAATTAATCGGATTAGACTGATATCTATTCTTTCAAAATTAAAAAAGAATTAGATTGATTGAAAATTGTGGGATTAGTTAAAATGATTTCAAATGTAAATAAAAGCTAAATATTTAACAAAATATACCTTGTTATTATGTTATGATCTTATCATATGATTTTATTTTTTTTATCAATTTTGTGATTCCTCAAAATAACTTAAAGTTTTTCAAACCATTATAAATTTATGATTTGGTTTTGCTTTACGGTCTTTGTGTTTCTCATAAGAAGTTGAAATTAATATTATGAATTATATTTTTCTAATTTGTAAGCTTCTACAATAACTTGGGCAAAAGCTCTCAGGCAGCTACTGCGAATGTTTTTTAAGATACAAGCCTTGGATTTATCATCATCAACACAATCTTCTTTCTAAACTAGTCTAATGACACAACAAAAAAATTATAAGAGATAATAACTGAAATGGACTAATAGCACAAGGTATGGAGAGAGAGGATATGACCAAACTAATTTAAATTATAAACGTGAAGGGTTAAATTTGTTAAATTATTTAGAATTAAGATTAAATTGATAGAATATGTTAGTGTTTAAGGAATAAATATGTAATTAAAGCAATTTAGAAAAGGTAAGAGTGTGACGAAAACAGAAAAAATGATAGCATTAGTGACAAAAATGAAAATTTCTATAGTTTGGTCATCAAAACAAAAACACGCTAATAGTTGGTTGACTAAATTGTATATTTTATCCAAAAAGATAACTATTCTTCAAACACAACAGCTTCTGGAATGTATTAAACCTTAACCGCCAACAAACAGTTTTGTCTTCAGACCTTTGTAAATCCGGATTCATCATTTCCATGTTCAAATAACAGAAGCGAAAAGAAAAAAAAGGAAAAACAACCCAAACTTCAAGTTTTGGATTGAAGAAGAAAATTGTATAGATGACATATACGCTATAAAGATTACCCTTCATGCAATAGTAGTCATACCTGTTCTGGTCCTTGAGCACTATACATCACATTTACTGCATGTTTGCGACCTTCAGATAATGGTAGTCATCTTTGAGTTTTCTTAACATCTTAACAAATCCAAAGGCAGCCCCTTTGACTAGCATCGCTCGAAAATCTTGTAGAGCTTCTCCAGTGAAGCCACCTGAAAGTAAAGGTCAAAAAAAGTAGAGGCACGGATTACTCATTAGTGTACTTTAACTATTTACAGAGCAGAGTTGTCCCTTGAACTATGACAATAAAATGAAAACAAGTTTCTAAACCAAAGTTCAATAACTGTGCTACTAATCCATAAATACTCAACGTCTTTCGGGTCTACCATGCATGTAATCCAAATTCAAAAGGTAATACCATGCTACAGTCGAATATTGCATTGAGAATGAAGTCTATCATTATCTCCAACACATGTTCCACTATTTAAGCCTCCAACCTTCAAGTTTGAACTCTCAAGTCTATAGGATGGGAGAATATATACCCATGGGCCTGGGCTAAAACATATAAAAAGTATTTTAAAATTAAATATATGTATTAATAGTAATTTTCTCAAGTTGGTCTTAGGCCTAAAATCTTATGTCCAATCCTGGTCTAAGTCGAGCCTAAGTGAGTGGCCCAACCCTTCATTGTGTAACCAATGGGCCTCCATACTGGGATAAAAAGACGTGAGAAACTTTGTTGGGTCAGACACAAATACATACAGGTCCCCAGACGGACATTGTTGACAGTTAGAAATTCAGAACCCCATGGGTGGAGAGCCATTAAGAACAAATCTGCCACTAATAAAACTTTGCTAGGAGGAAAATCTGCCTACCCTGACAAATGTTCCATTAGAGGCCATTGAATTTGGAGGTTTTAGAAATAGTCTCATGGATGGAAACAAGACATGTTGGATTGACCATTCACGCTGGGCCCATGCAGTCTCAGCCTCTGACAGTAGTTCATGTTCGAATTCATCCTCTTCTGCTGTACCATCTGCTGAAAACACCAAAGAGCAACAAGGCTGATTATAGTCGAACATTTAAATAAAGTCTGCCATGGCTGATTATTAAGCAGCATTTACAACAACATAGCATAATGCCCAATAGGCTGTTAATATGCTATGTTATATGGACTAGGATCAGAAGTCAAAACATAGACTGGGTTATGTCATTTTGTTAATGTTTTACATTAATTTTAAGGATACAAGCATCGGATGACACAAAATTAGTGTGTCAAAGAAATAGCAGACACTTTTTCATTCAAGGAAAGTGAAAAGTTCATGTAAAATAGTGCATATATGACGGAAAACCACAAGCTGGAAAACCTATTTCTATGCAAATGAATGGTGATTAATTTGAGCAAAAGCAGAAAATGTTTCATTACCCCTCCTTCTACCTCTTTCAGCAGACTTTGAAGCAAAAACACACAACGAAACTAGAAAACAATAAGATAAAAGAGTAATCAATAAAAGATAGTATTGATTTCTGCATTATGAATCTTCTTAAATAGTACGACCACTCCACATCCACATTGTCAATAAGTACGAGTTTTCCAAATTATTAGACCAAGGACAACCAACAAGTCTAATATTTAGAGATAGTCCATCTTCAATGTAGTGATTTTCTATCTTTGTTGCAACTTAAAAACAGGCCTTTGGGAGAGCAGCTACTATGTTACTTTGATTCTTCACTTTTCTTGAAGCACCCATGTCCAACACTCATATCCGACATGAGTATGGAGATGTGCCTCCAAAGATCCTCCAAATACATTAAAAGACTTTTAAAAAAACCTAACCATGCCCATATGGGACACATACTGAGACTCACACCAAACTTCAAGTGACAAGGGTTTGTACTGCATTAGTAAAACTGTGATTTAGTAATTACTGCAACCAATATCCCCATTCTCATGCTTCCTACTAGACTAGAAGACAAGGGCCCTGTCTTCAAGAGAAACACATACACAATGAGATTCACACTTACCCACATGACAAGAATTTCCTCCATCTTGAGTATGCTTCCCATGTTTCCTTTTTCTGTAAAATTCCAATCCTTTGCCTGATGGATTTGGCAACATAGGCGGATGCATAGCATAAAAATTCCCAAGAGCAGCTGCAAGTGATTGGAAGCAATTTTTTTCTTCTTCCCACTCAACCTACAATAAATAGGAGAAATCACAATTAGAGAAACAGGTATCAAGGGATACAACAATATATTTGCAAAGTTTTGACACTAATATGCAAGTAGTATCAGCTATCACCACTAATGTAATGTAAGCAAGGTAAGTCTTAGTACAGTAGAAGGAACACATTCTAGAACAATGGAAACTACCCAAAAATATATTTCCTACTTATTTTCTTAATCCATGCATATAGTGATTCCACAAGCACTTCACACATGATATGCTACTCTACCTATATGATATATGGCAGACACAACTCCATAAACAATAGCCAAAAAGAAAAATGGAATAAAAGTAGAACAGCTTAGGTGATCACAAGGACTGCAAATAAAAAGCACTTTTAACTGAGCTTGAGGAATTGCTTTAGTTGCAGCACTTGTCCAAAGCCTAATAGAAGATAATATGAGATCACACATTTGAACCTTCCCTCTCCTAGTATAACTTTTAAAATCTGAGTAGTTGACTCAAAAAGTCCAAATAAAAGGCCCCCAACCACTGCCAAATAAAAGGAAACTACCATTCAAGATTACCTTTACCATGAAAGAAAGAAATGTAATAAAGATGCAGAAAATTTTTACTTGTGGAAATAGTAGGGCTGAGCCCAAAAATAAACTAAAAACTAAATCAAAAAATAGTGTTCAGTTTGTTTCAAATGTGTTCTATTGAATTTGTTTTGCTTTTTGATTCAGCTAGCAAGGCTATTTAGTTTGGTTTTCAGTTCACAAGTTGAAAACACAATTATATGAACCAAGCTATTTTTAATAATGCTTAATTACATTTAAAAAGAAAAAAGAAATGTAAAAAGTTATCTTTTTTTATAGTTTAGCTGCAGTTTTTTGTCCGAAACCACTCGCACCTAATCATTATCACCCCCAGAAACAACAGATATAAGACAAACCCGGAAAAAGAAAGGTGAGAGGGGGAGTGAAGGGAGGCAGCGAATACACTAGAGAGGAGGAGCAGTTTAGACAGGAGGGAAGGAAGGGGAGGAGAAAAGGAGAGTAGAGCTCCCAATGTCACCAAAAACTTACAAACAGACGTTGGGGACCAATGACTGAAATTAACTGAAGATGAAAGCAACAATGAGGGACTTGATCTGTTCACATGGACGCCTAAGAAAGAAAAAACATAGAAAAAAAGACAGACACAAAGAAGAAGAAAGCAAAAGGAACAAAGATCAATTTGCATGCAAAATTTCCCATTGCTAATGTTGTCATTTGAAAGACTTTTATGTGTTAAAAGAATAATATGAACAAATGCTCACCCCGTTAGTCTTACTCTTTGAATTATGGGCCATGCCACTCCATTTGCAGAACCTTGAACATAGAGTGAGATTTCACCTAAGGGAAGCTAACTTAAACTTTTTTAAGCCCATAACACACTATTTCTAACAGCTACCTAAAACCATAGCACTAAAATCAATAATTACCATAATCAAACAATGCTACCTACATCATTGCCCAAACATAGCACAAATTCAGGAACACGATCCATGTCTGGAATGTACTGGTCAAGTAGAATTGGCAGTCTAGATAAATTCCCATCTGAATCAATAAAAATGCAGAAATACTCCTCCAACATTTCAGACTTTTGATTAAGCAGCTGTGTATTCATCTGCAGAAGAACAAAAATCTGCATAAGTGGAAGATAGTTGGTAGAAAGGCACACATGTAGCAGCAGTAAAAGAAACTTATTATGTACTCAGAAGTAAATTCTAAACTTTTATGAAAGCAACTAATACATATATGAAGAATGAGAACCAGTTGCACCAGTTTATTAAAAGAGTGAAGGCAAAGAAAAGCAACAACAAAGGAAAGAGATTATGTCCTACAGCATTTTTCTCCCTTTTTCCTTTTTCTTTTCTTTTTGCTAGGACCTTTCTCTTCTCTGCAAAAGGTGGAGAAAGAAGAGGCGTTTTGCAAGAATTTTCAAAATAGTAATGTGAAATTTGTTTGCTTCTTAACTCTATAAATCAGACAAGTTCTAGTGGTTCATCAGCAGAGAACTGTATAAGATGGGCCTCAGATTGAACTGGTTTCCCCTTGGGATGGTCCACCTGACTGAAATGTGCATGACACTAACAAACCAAACCGGGCTTGACATGGTATGGTTTATAAAATGATAAAACAAACAAGTGACATAAGGGGAACTGTACCTGCTCAGCAATTTATATGATGTACAGCCCTTTAAACTAGAGATGGCAAAATGATCAAAACCCAAAACCCACTCAAAATAGATCAAACCTAAGTGTTCAAACTATATTTGACAAAAAAAGGTCAAGGATTTGAACCCTAAATGACCCAAATCCAGAAAAAACCAAACCTGAAATGAACAAAACACAAAATCGGACTACAAAAGCATGTTAAAACAGATACATCTTTCATAAAATCTAAATATGACCTAACTTGCCAAAACCCAAGTTTGGTCCACTGCCATAGAGGCTTGAACCCCCCCCCCCTTCTCCACCCAAAAAAAAAAAAAGGAAAGCTCAAACCAGAAACATCATGCATTAACCCAAAGGAACCCAATCCTAACCCAGACCAAACAACTCAATTGCTACCTCTACTTAGACAAAAGATATACAATCATGTTCAGGAAAAGCATTCAATATTGAAACACACAATAAGACCCTAATACGTGTATATCTATTATTAGCTAATATTTATGGCAATCTCAATCATGATAGAAATTATACAGACATAAATTTCAATAAATTATGCCCATAGAATGAACATTACTTCTGCAATCTTCTTTTTGAGGTCATCATTTTCATTGCTTTCTAGGTCTGAGTCCTCCTCCTTCAGGGCCAACATGATTAACTCTTGCAAAGGAGCTGGTTCACTTAGTTGTATAGCATTAAAATGAGCAAACCGACGAAGAACTTGCTGATACATAAGTTCTTTGCTGCAAATGCAGAAAAAAGGAAATTTTAAATAATAAATATCTACTACTTTTAGGGAGAACATTCTAAACGGAAGCAAGGCATGAGTCAACCTCAAGTATACAAGATTTCAATGTCTATTTTATCCCAAACTTGTACTTGGTTCTTTATGAATGCACTGGTTCCACTATCAGTCCAATTCTGACGAGAACTTTTAATAGAAAAGTCAACCTTGTAAAGACATTGATCTTTGCTATCACAATGAATAAAAATGTTCACACAGTCAGCCAAAACAAAACCAAAAAAAGTAACTACTTTTTTGCAAGGATTATGGTTTTTTTTTTTGTTTTTTTTTTGGGCCAGATGCAAGGCATTATGTTTATTTATGGTTATTTCTTCCCTTTTTTTAAGGGAAAAAAGGGTGCATCAAACGTAGAGAAAGCATTTTGATGAAAAAGAAAACACACCCTAGGATCCTTGTACATACATGATAAATTCCATTAGTTCTTATTTTATAAGAATACAGGACTTCATGGCACAGGCTAACAGACTGATAAAAGAACTTCATACCTGCAGCTTTTATATGAGCATGTATGAATGGCGTGCACAAGTTAAAGTGATAGCATATGTCGAAAGGTTACATCTAGATCTCCTCTTTGTTTAGTTTATTGATATTTTAAACCACTTAACACTATTCCCTTTTGCAACTTGAGACAAACAAAATGATATTGGGTTGATCAACCTATTTAATTAATTGTGGTAGAACCTGCAGAAGATAGAGGTGAATTTTGGAGTGGGTTTCAACGGATGCCTTCCTCACCCCTGCCCTAAAATCATATAAGTCACCCTGCCCTAAAAATTTTATTATTATAATATGTCAAGTTTCATTATGCCTTTCATGCAAATTGTAAGTTGCCTGGTTGTAATTGTGTACTATTCTTTCCACTTTATTTCTCTCTTTTTTCTCCAAAATGGTTCTTCAAAAATACAGTTTTCAATTCTATGATTTGTTCTGTCAGTTAGAGCAATTTTGTTCGACTTTAAGCAGTTGGTGTTACTACCCTTATAATTTCCATGAGGTTATTACACAAATCATTTGAAAGATTTACATTTCTCATTTTGTTTGAGATTTTAGGTCACAATTATCTAAATTGGCACCATCAGTTGCTTAGTTTGTTTCCAAACTGTGTTTCTTTTAACTTTTAGACATGTTGTGTTAGCAAGCATATTGTTGCACTTAGATTTGTAATTGTTTTTTTCCCAAACTATTGCATAATCTAATATTTTAACTGTAATCTTTGTAATGATTTCAAGCTCTGAAAGGAAAAAGTTTACTCTTGTTTCCAACCAAATACTCCATAAAATCCAAGTAAATTCACATTTTGTAATCTTTGTTTCAAACTATTGCAAACTCTGAAGAAAAAAGTTAGTCCCCTACCATAATCCACATAATCCAAATAAATTCATCCTTTTACAATGCTGTTCCAAAGATGCAGTTTCAATAATCATTAGCACTCTTCTCAGCCCATTTACATATTACAGAAAATGTACAATCCAACTGTATATTAATCTTTTCCTTTTAATTTTAAGTGCTGTTCTGTTCATGCAGCGGCTAGTTTATGATTTTCATTTAAGTTGTGCTCTGCATCTGGATTATTGCAATTTGCAAGATCATTTTTTAAATTGTTTCTGTCTTAAGTCTCAAGTTTTTTCCTTCGTTATTGCAATTTAGTATGTCTAATGAGCTAAATGAATAAGATGATGAAGTTCTACTGACTGTGTAAAAAGGTTACAGTTCAGTGATATGACTATTGCTTTTATTTTTACTGTCTTGGCGGTGGGTTCATTCATGACTCTTATTTTAAATCCAATTTGGTTGCTTTAATGTCTGGTAATCCGATGAGCTGGTATTTACCCCATCTTTATTCAAAATACTAAATGGGGGAAAAAAGCATAAGGTTTACCCTATTGTTGCACATGGGAACATACAGGCGTGAGCAATCATAAAAGCATGTAAGATTTCATGGATGTGGAAATATTACCTTAAGTTCACCACATTAGCAAGATAGAGATGAGTATTATGCTGAAGCAATGCAAAAACATCATCAGCCATTCCAATATAAGTGCTTTGTCTCACAATGTCCAGCAGACCTACATAGCATATTTTGGTAAGAAGTACTGTACAAGTCCACCCAATTAAGTTCTCTAGTATAATAATTATTATGAAATTACCAGAGTTACATTTTCTATCAATATCATTAATAAGCTCCTGAATGCTAGTAAGATCTGCTGTTTCCTTCAGGTTTCTTCTTTGTCTAACAGATGACCTGTGTGGATATTAGAAATCGATAAATCTGTCAGAAGTAATTTATTTTATGTAGAGAAATGAGCATTGAGAACTCGTAAAGCCTTAGCATTCTTATACATTTGTTTTACAGAAAACCTTTACAAAGATTAGTGAATGAAATAAATTTAAAAAAAAAAATCAGAAAAACTTTTTTTTACAGTGGCCGGAAAACATATTACTAAAACACAATAGGAAATGGACTGTAACACAGAGGCTAGGTATAAGGTAAGAACATGCCCTGTCATCTCTTTCTGATAAGTCTAAACAGTACAGCAATCAGAAAAAAAAAAAAAAAAGCAGTTTACACTTTTATATGCATGAACTAGAGATCCTACCTCACAGTTGTCAAGCTAGAATCTCTTCCAAGGTATTTCTGGGGATTCTTATATAAGTAGGCATGCATCCGTCCAGCTGGATCTGATGAATCTGTTCTCACTATTTTGTTGACTGGAACTCTCTGTGATTTTGATCCTGAGAGTTAAAAAATACACACTAGACGATGCATAAATATTATTGAACAAACATGTTCAGTGTGGGAAATCTAACTGCTTGATTTAGAAGGTTTTCCATAATGTTACCAGAGGGTGAGGGACTAAGGTGTAAATCATTGTTTGTAACTGAGGGAACAGATGGAGTGGCTTCAACCGTCTGTCATAAGCAATAGATGGCAAGAGAAAAGTGTATAAGTGAGACGGCAATATCCATTTAGAATTACATGAACCCAAAAAATAGCTGGAGCACAAAATACAAATCCAACAGTTTTCTTGTACTCTAAGACAGGAAATAGCTAGAAATATGCCAGTAAGTAGTTCTTTAAGCATTTTTGTAATCTAGACGGTAAATTGCCCAGACCGGAGGCCACAAATGCTTCTACAACTATTCGAAAACTTTCCTATCAGATTCCAAGATTATCTTGTGTCCCACTCCTAGTTTACAGAGGAAAGAGTATGGATAATTTAGCTTAGTCTTTCAAAAGAAAGATAACCTACAAAAGTTTTCAATTGCGCAAGCATCTGCATTATAGTTATGTACCTGTTTCTATCCTCACACACTGCCATGTAGAGTAACCAAATAATAATGCAAAAAGACAAGCGCATCACCTATGCTCATAAAATTCTTGCTTTACAACTCATGCCAGTAAATTCAATACCTAAATCTATTTTCTATCAACTGTTACCGCTAGTGTTATATTCATCTTTTTGATAAATCATTGATTTCATCTAATTTATACTGAAAATTTGTTGTAGTACCAAGCAGGCATGACTCCCTAGACCTTTTCATTTTTCTTTCTGTTTCATTTTCCCTTTCCCAAATATGCAGTCATTAGAAACTATATTTTCTTCATGTAAGATGTCACACGTTATGGTTCACACCAACCCACACAGAATTATCTGCTTTGGCACATTGGACCTCAGTTTTGTCTGCAAAAGACACCCCTCGCAAAAGACCAACTTCAGCACACAGTCGATGTGGGATCCATGGCTCTTTTCTAAGACTATAACATCCTAACCCCCTCCAAAAAGAGGCCTACTCACCTTACTGGAACATTGCTAGTAGACCTGTTTATGGGCCAAGCTATCCGCCCAGGCCAAAAGGCCCGCCCAAAATTTGAGAGAGTTTGGGCAAAAATATTAGTCCCGAAAAATGGGTCTGGGCAAAAAAATTAAGCCCGTTTAAAATATGAGTCGGGATCGAGCTTGAACATTCAAGGCCCAAGGCCAGCCCAATCCATTTTTAAGTTTATAATACTTTATATTATGTTACTTTTATATATTATGTAATTTAGAACACATTAAAAAATTAAACCTATACTAAATATATAATACTACTCTAATGTAAACATTAAAATAATCTTAAGATAGACTATATAAAAATTTTCAATAAATAAAAAATGTATAAAATTATTAAATATTAAAATAAAATAATATAACTATTTTTCTTTAAAAAATTTTAAAAAATAATATGGGCAAGCCTAAAATGGGCTTGGGTTAGTCTTTTGCAAATATGAGTGGGTATGAACAAAATCATAGGCCCATATTCTAGGCCGAGCTGAGCTTAGGCAAGCATAAAGTATGTTAATATCATGCTTAGGCTTGGCCCGAACCCGACCCATGAGCACCTCTACTTGCTAGTACCATGAGAGCTAGCTTTAATACAAAATGTCACAAGTTGTACCAACTTGCAAGGTATTATTTGCTTCGTCCATCGGGCCTCATGGTTTTGTCCACAAAAGGAGTCTCATAGGCTGGAAAATGGTTTGGGCACACTTCTATCCGAAAACCAACATTAGTACACAGTCAATGTGGAATTTAGAGCTCCTCTCTAGGACCATGACATCATGCACACCATAGTGTTTAATGATAAAGATTTTCAACAATAGTAATACCACTAAATTAAGGATAAAAAAATGGATGCAATAAGAGAGAATTGAACATCAATTGATAGAAAATATTTACCAAAGTTAAGTTGGTTATTATATTCCCATAAAGGAAATCAACACTTTACCAATGAGTAGACAAGAACAATCACCTCCACAAATATATATATATATATAGAGAGAGAGAGAGAGATGACAATTTTAATAGCCATGGACTTTGATATTAAATGGGAGGTTATATGAAAAGAAATTAACCATCCCCTCGCCACCAAATGGGAGAGAAATGATTTGCTAATGTTAGCTCAAAAGTTTAACAAAACAATCTTTACACTTCTCAAAGAAAAGAAAAAGGATAAAAAAAAAAGGTGGAAAATAAGAATACAGATAAAAACTTCTAGATGTAGAACTAAAATGTCACAGAAAGCATCAGAAATATCCACCTCATCATGCTTCAAAATCGGTACAAAATGTCTAGATGATACAATAACATATTATCACTTCATAAAGACATGTAAAGTGAACAAGCTATCAACTTGAACATAGTAACTGGTTACAACATCCTCAAAATTTTCATGATGGGATAAGAAAAAGAGAGAACGAAATTCTTTATTTGTCATTACGCTTTTAAAGGCAGGTATACAATCTAAGATCTCCATGATGTGGAAAGCATTAGATACGACACCACATTACAGAAGAACAACATTTACCTGTTCTTGAAATGTCCTTGACTCATTCGAGTTTCTCAACACCGATTCAACCACAGACTGTATCTTCTCAACAATAACTTCCTGATTTAAAAGGCTTACCTACACAAAAATGTGTGTGAAAAGAAGGGAAGTGAGGTATAAAAAACCGAAAAGAGAAAGGAGTGAGAAGCACAAGAAGTAACCTTCCATAAGAGTAACTCACGCAAAGTAAAGACTAAAATGAGCAACCACCACTACTCATGTTCTTCAGGTCTCGTTTCTCACAACTTTTTAGCAGATAGAGCTTTTCCACTAGTTTTTGGATGTAATAATGTTGTGCTTTAGGGGGGTCATACTTGGAGCACCTACTTTTATAACCACCATTTCCGTCTTATTTTAAAAATTTTAAGTTATAATGTTCCTTATGCTAAAGTAAACAGATTCATGCATTTGATTGAGTTCTTTTCAAATGCATAACACAACTATTTCCTTATATTTGCAAACTCATATATCAAGAGGGAAAAAGAGCAGCAGCTATTGTTGCTTTGGTAAGTACTACAGATTTTGATCCCTTCATTTTTCTCTACAGTTTGGTTAATTGTTTGGACACTGGTCCCAAATGCATAATGGATTGTCCATCTGCTTTTTGGTTACATCATTAAGAGATTTATTAGTGGATGACTTCTTCCACTACTGCCACATTATTCGTAAAGCTTCACCTCTAAGTTCAGAGTTAAAAGGACAGTTATTGCACGAAGACAGAGAAAGAAATCTTCCATATGTGTACCTCTCTCTTTGTAGGGTGCACGTTCACATCAACATGCTCAGGTGGCAATGTAATTGACATATAAATGAAAGGTTTTGAAGCTTTTGGTAAGGTTGCAACATAAACAACTTCAAGAGCTCTCTTTAAAGCAGTGCATTCAACCAATCTATCTGAGGTAATTGACAAAAAAAGAAAAAGAAAAGAATTTGAGATAAAAGATCAAATGAGAACCCATATACCACTTAAGCACACCATTAACAATAAGCTAAAGTAAAAAGGCCATAAGATTAGCACAATGGAGGATATTGATAGATTTAAATATATGTAATTTTCTAGGTCAACTAAATATAGGTAATGAGCTTTCTAGAATTGTTAGCCAACAGCTAGAAAAATAGTAGCAGCAGCAAAGGCAGGACTAGGATGAATTCCCAAACCATATGCTGTAAGGAACAACCAAAAAGGAAACCTAAGTATTTCTGAAATAAACAAGGAAAGGTTTGAGGACAAAAAGTGAGATAAAAGGGAAAATAAAGAGGTGATTATAAGGTACTGAAAGAGATGAATATCAATGATCGACATATTGACCTAATGTTCCAAGTATGAATGATCCGAAATTGAGGCAGAAGGAAATTTTTAATAAAAATGGATGGATTATTGTCATTCCTAAATGAAAGAGCAGCTAATTCGAGAGATTACATTGATTATATGGCCCTCCTTCAATTCGAATGTTCCAGGAGAGGAGGAGACATTAAGAGTGCAAATGCCACTCTTCCCCTCCCTTCACCTCTTCTAGAAACCTCTACTCCTTCCCTAAAGGATAGTTAGGTACTCATTTCGGGTATCAAAAGGATTTCTGGTATCAAAAAAAGAAAATTTTTAGATCTAATATTTACACAAGTTATGTGCAGTGTATGTCATCAGAGGCAGTTTTACTCAACCAGCAAGAGTTAAATACAGCAGGAAAAAACTGAGCGTTTGAAGTTCGTACTCATCACAGGCAATTTTGTCCAGCAGGAAGATTAAGTTGATAGGGGCCTTTAAATCAGCCTACAACTTGTTTATTTTTATTTCTTTTATTTTCTTTAGAGTATTTTATGAGTGAATTTCGATTTTCATGTAAAAGAATTGTTCAATCTTCAAATAGTATTGATATTCAAAAATAGAAGAGTAAAAAGATACCATTAATAAATAGCACCATTGTGGTTTTCTTTGCAACATAGTTTGAGTTGGAGATAAAGCCATCCATCTCAAAGACCGAGCTAGAAGGATCATTATCTGAAGCTTCAATTTTTATCAGATTCTGAGCAACCGAAAGCCCATAAACAGATCTGATAGCATTAAGCCTTGATGGTGTTGCAACCGAGTGAACATCTGCTCTAGCAGCTCCATGCTGATAACATACAATTTAAGGCTTTACAAACTCATACTATACAAGCATCAGTCATGTAAATGAGACAGTTAATTATAAAGATATGATATACTGGCGGAGAGGCTTACCTTTCTACAAGAAAAGCTCACATCTATATGATGAATGGCAAAGCGGCTTAGCAAGTCTACAATTTTAGTATAATCATCAGCAGAATTTTGCAGTGTCTTCCTCCTAGCAACCATGTTATAGAACAAATTCTCAATCTGAAATACATAACCAAGATAAAAGATGTCAAATAGGTAAAAGAGCTAACAGGAAAAAAGTAGCTCATTACCCACTCACAAGCTACACAGGACAAACCAGTCTTTTATCAAAACACAGAAACCTAAGCATGTCTAATAAATGAGTGGAGTTTGATGGAAAGGTGCTTCAAACATTTATGTCCACAAACAAAAGTCAGAAGTAGCTTGTCAATTGAGCATGCAAATTGTTGGTGCAGAAAGCTTATTATAAAGTTATGTCTCAAGAACAAATCTCACTATGTTATATAGAAGGTCTTTTCACCTTTTCCGCTGGAGTAGTTTTGATTACCTTTACCTTTTTTGTGGATGATGTTTATGCATAAGTTGTTTGAAATAGGTTAGAAACTATAGATCAGAAGTTTTCAGTGTATATTATGTGAAAAGCAGTTTCAGTGAATAAATCAACTTTATGAAATGCTTAGGCTAGAGCACCATTCCAATTGTTCAAGTACTCAAATAAGGCTAAGTTCCTTAATCCATTTAAGTTCAAGCTGAAAAACCATGCAGCAAACACTCCGAACAAGAACATAAATAAAATCACTACCAGTTGAGACTACTTAAGTTTCCCGTTGTCATGTATTCCTCTACTAGCATTTCGCAAGACCCATACACTTGAATTTTTTATTTTTTTTAAGTTTCTATGCAAAACAGAAAATAATCTAGTTAAAAAATAACGATTCATAGTTTTCTCAGTTTCATAAAGAAACTAAATTAATAAGAGAAAGAAAAAATGTAGTCGATACCACTATTTGGGTTCCTTTCACAGCAGCACATGCCTTAGGTTCATTCTCCATCACACCATCTCTATAAGACACCCTGCAAAACCATAAAATCAACAACAAAGCAGGGGTTTTATACAATGAAGAAGAAGAATTTGAAGGTTTGGTGGAAGAGGTGAGGCCCAAGAACCTGTATCCATGCAATTGGCCCCGAGTAATGGTAGTGACGGTAACGTGACCCACATATGTCATGCTAGCCAACGCCTCTCCTCTAAAACCCATCGACTTTATTGACTGCAAATCCTCGTATTTCGACAACTTCGACGTCGTATGCCTCTCGCACAATATAGGCAAGTCCTCATACTACGAACGGGACATATTTAGATTAAAATAACAACAAATGTTTATTTCCATTTCAAAAAGAAATGTAAAATAGAAAAAGGGAAGTTGATTACTCGAATGCCATGGCCGTCGTCGGAGACTTGAATGAGTTTAAGACCACCGTCCTTGACAAGGACGCTTATGGAAGTGGAGGAAGCGTCTAAACTATTCTCGACTAGCTCTTTGACGGCGGAGACAGGGAGTTGGATTACCTCTCCGGCAGCGATTCGGTTGACCACAGACTCGTCCAGGCGGTGGATCCTGGGTGGCTCTTTAACTTCTTCGGCGGGTTCTATTTCCATGGCGGGTTCTAACTTCTAAACACTACAAAACAGGAGTGGAGGCAATACTATATATATTGTACTTCTTCAACCGCGTCTGTAGTAGCTTTGAACTCACTCACTGCTATTATGCAAGGGTCGCCGGTCCACACCTTTTGGACCGGGTCTGCAAATGGTTTTTTTTCTTTCGGCTTAATTTTGTTTATTTTCTTAAAATTGTAAATTACACTAACAATCACTTAATTTTGGATTAGCTGACAAAAAAATCACCTAGCTTTTATTTTAGTCACTCTACTTTGAAAAAGTGACAAAATAGTCATTTTTGTCGTTTTTTGTCACAAACGTCACGGCAAAGTGACGTGGCAGATGACGGTGTCCTTGGTGTCAACAAACCCTTCAGCTGGCTGGTTACTCTCAATTTAACAGCCCTACAAGCACCAATTTAAGGTTAGAGAAGAAAGAGAAGAGGAAAAATGGAGATGCCTGAAGTGATTTCGGTGTGCTATTGTGGAAACACAGTCAAATTAAACACGTCTTGGTCTAATAACAACCCAAGTAACAGGTTTTTTTGGTGTAAGAAATTTGGAAGTAGATTTCGAAAACCATGTCGATTTTTCACCTGGTTTGATCCACCATTGACGCCCCGATCACGAATTGTGTTGTTGGGTCTTCTGAAAAAAGTGAGGACATTAGAGAATGCAATGAGGACGGAGAGAAAAACATGGTTTTTTGTGTTTGTATTTGTAACTGTGTTGTTGTTTTTTAAACCCTAAATTAGCTTATGTTGTTGTTATTAGCACTGAAAACCAGCTTATGTTTTGTAATATTGTTGCTGGTATATTATTGCTTATGTTGTTATACATGGTTGCTGGTATACATGGCTAACTAGCTTATGTTGTTACTTACAAACATGAAAGACTTGAAATAGGATAATATGTGGTTGTTGCTTACAAATTGTTTTGTAATATTGTTGTTGCTTACAACAGTTAGAAAGTTGTTTTGTAATATTTGATTTCATTTCAAAGTTGTCAAACTTGAAAGAATGTTTAATCGTCATTTCATTTGTATTTCTCAATGCTCATATATCAGAAAAGATAACACAGATGAAAAAAAAAAAGAGAAACATTTGTATTTCTCAATTCTCACGCATTTGTTTTCTCAATACACATATGTTAGAAGAGATAACACAACTTGCGTGGATAAATGCTCATATATTAAGGTCAAAACGTCAAACTGTTTACAAAAGGAAGAAGGGGCAAATTATTGCGAAATTTTCCTACAATTCAACACAATTGAGCAGATGTGAATTGTAGGCAGATTTACAAAAAAAAAATCAGTAACTATATGCCTAAGTTTATCAATAGTAGCAATCATAGGTAAATTTAGAAAAAATAATCTGCCTAAGTTAATAAATCAGTAGTAGACAAATTTACACTATTTCAAAAAGTTAACAAAATAAGGTTTGTTCAATGTCATCATTAGTCTGTCATAGATGACTCTTGAGTAGGAGGCATCCATCTAACAGTGGTTGGTTTCCTCTTGAATGAGAGCTTTTCTCTTGGAGCAATATCTTTTTGGTAAGTTGGGGCAGCTTGTTGATAAGTTGGGGCAGTTTGTAATTGAGTTAGGGCAACCTGTTGAGTTGGGATACTCTCTTGCTGATTTAGGGTAACCTGTTGCTGAGTTAGGGCAACCACTTGGTTATGAACACCAACTTTATGTCTCTTGACTTACAGGAACAAGTGAAATCTATCAAACAAATTGATAAATAGAAGTAATTTAACTTAAGGCAAATGACTTACTGTAATGTTTTAGCCAACTTCCCCTTTGCAACTCCTCTTATTGTGGCCTATTCTTTTGCATTTACTGTACCTCATGTCCACCACTCTCTTGCTTAACCTTTCTGTTGTTTGTGGTTCATCAGGTTCTTTCCTTCTCACCTTAGTAGGTTTGCCAGGTGGCCTTCTTAGTGTAGGAGGCAGTATTAGCAGCATGTTTGACAAAGAGACCTATTGTTTAGGACCCCTTACTAGCCTTATAAAGTTGGAGTAATTTTGAAGCTGGGTTTACTTGATGTACTAGGCTTGTACAGAAGTATCTGGGAACTCATCTTTTAGATGAATGACAGCCAGTGCATGCATGCAAGAGATGTCAGTGAGATCTCAATTCCTACAAGAGCAGGAACTCTCAACTAGGTCCACCACATGCTGGATACCTAGACCACATTCAACTTGATACTTGTTCCCACCAGCATGAGATAGAACACACCTAAAAAATAGTCACCATGCTTTATTAAAAAACAACCACTAAAACAACATTGTGAGCAACCCCACCAACAATCATCCACACACACATACACAGACACACTTAAAAAATAGTCACTACATGCATATTATTAAAAAATACTCATTGCATGCATATTAAAAAAACAGTCAGACACACACACACCCCCCCTAAAAAATAGTCACTACATGCATATTATAAAAAAAGAAAACTCATTGTATGCATATTAAAAAATAGTCAACAGCATGACCATCCCCACCAACAATCACTGCATGCATATTAAAAAAATAGTCATACACACACACACACCTAAAAAAAGTCACTGCATGCATATTAAATAGTCATGCACACCAACAATCATAAACAGAAAAATTAAAAAATAATGCATGCATATTAAAAGAAAAACTCACTAAAACAGCAAGTGACCAGCAGTATAAAGTCAGAATAAAGGCATCAGAAAGATTAAAAATGGTAACTTTACCTCAATGAATCATTGATATTGACATCTAGCTTCTTCTTTTTTTATCTTTGGACACAATATTCCTTTCCATTTTTCAGTTTCTTCTTTCTTATTGATAATAAGCAACATAGTCTTGGTCCTTACTGTTTCTATCATGGTCAGAATAGGTTTTCCTCTTGCTTCCAGTATCATCTACCAATAAATAATATAAAGGATTTGTGAACTGCTAATTATTAGTAAGAAACATAAAACATAGGGGTTTACCTTGTTAAAGGATTCAGAAATATTATTCACCAACATGTCAGAATGACTCTTAATTGTGAAGTGAGACATTGACTAGTGAGTAACGTTCTTTTCCTTCAACCAATCATAAGCATGCTGATTGGTTTTCTTCAGTTCATCCATAGATCCTCAAAATCCCTTGTAGTGCTTGCTTTGGCAGCTTTCCAAAGCAAATCTTTCAATTTCTTTGTTCAGAAACCAGCTTTCTTGAAATTGGCATGTAGGTGTCTAACACAATGTCTTATTTTTGCGTTAGGAAACAACATACATATTGCTTCTAAAAGTCCCTACAATTATAACAAATAAAATTTGATTCTTTGAAAAACCTTAAACCCTAAATAGAAACAACATAAAAAATAAATAAATAGAGTTTTACCTTTTATTTGTCAGACATGAAAGATATCTGATATGAGCTCACAATTTCTAAGTCTATTGCAAGCAACTCTAAGAACCAAAGCCATGATGCTTGGTTTTCACTTCCGACAACAGCATATGCAATAGGATAGATGACATTATTTGCATCTATCCCAACAATTGCAAGTAAGTAGCCACCATAATAGCCCTTCAAGAAACATCTATCTAAACCTACTATCCTCCTACAACCGCCCTATAGCCATCTTTGCATGCCTGCAGACAGACATACATCCTTTGAAACAACTTTTTATCTAGATAACAGATTGTTATTATTCCCTCATTTTGGGTCCTAACCTCCAACAAATACTCATAAATCTTCTCATATTGAGCCTTATGAGCTCCTTCAATTAATTCCAATCCCTAAGTTTAGCCCTCCTACATTTGGTTAGTGACACTATGCAACATAAATCTCTTTTGACATCTTGTTGTAATGATTTTAGAGAATATTCAAGATCAACAATGAATTTTCTTTATAATGTTCACCTATCCAAGCTGTTTACATTCTTATTTTTATAGACTTTAGAACAAGTATGGTTAAGGTTTGAACTCCTAATTTGCCAAGTCTAGTCAATAAGGTCATTAGGGTTTAGTCTAGAGGCCCATATGAGCCAAGCACATTTTTCACTGCCTTTAACCTTTTTAGATCATTTTGGGGAAACTTAATAAAATAACTATTCAACCTACCATACTACTTGGCAGCTTCTTTTAGATTGTCTTTAGACTTAAATATCATTCCAACCTTAAGTCTAGAATTACTCATGTCATTCTTTAGGTTGAACTCAGGCCAATTTTTGCCATATAAGTCAGATTCATGTGCACTATTTAACCTCCTAAAATCATCACTATCACACAGTTCATCTACTTCTATACCATCCATGTTTCAACCATCTAAATTAACTATTATCCTATTAGACACATCACTTTCAGATGCATCACTACCAAACACTTCACTACCAGACATTTCTTCTTAATTCTTATTAAAATTGTCATCAATTAAACCTAACAAACAAATTACTCCTCAATAAAGGCAGAAAACATAGGCAAACACTTTAACCATTTCTATCAAACAATAACCAATACAAAAATAATTTAATACAAACACAACCATTTATGTCATGCACATGGCAGACAATAACTAATACAAAAATAGTTTAATACAAACATAACCATTTCTGTCATGCATATGGCAGACAATAACCAAACACTTTAAACACTTTAACCCTACACCTAGGTAATGACAGATAATAACCAGTACAATATAGAAGGTAAATAACAAATTTGATATTTCCATATACAATATAGCAGCTAGGATACAAACAATAACAGATACAAACAATAAACATCAATTTGATACAAACAATAAATGTTATGCAAATGGTATACCATACACATTATCTGTCATTCATTTTAATAACCAAACCTAATCTGTCATGCACATTAATAATAAATAAAACCCAAAACTGAAATAACCCAAAATCAAAATCAAAATCAAAATCAAAATCAAAATCAAAATCAAAATCAAAATCAAAATCAAAATCAAAATCAAAATCAAAATTGAAATCTAAATAACCCTAAATATCCCTATATTGAAATAACCCTAAATCTAAAGAATACAAACAAATGCAAAAACTTACCCGTTACAATGGATGTAACAACATTGGCAGTTTCTCTTCTATTGACTATTGTCGCTGAGAATCAAAAACACTGATAGGTTTCTGGTTTCGTCTTCTTTTCTCCCCAAATGAAAAAGACCAATCATTTTTTAACCCTAAACCCTGTTAATCGATTATCAAATTGATTTCTAACCTTAGACCAACCTTCTTAATCGATTTCTGAATCAATTTCAAACCCAAACCAACTCAAATTATAATCAATTTTTTCCCAAATCGATTTTTTCCCAAATCCCCTTAATTAGAATTAGCTTTTAATTTTTTACCCTAAAACAACATAACCCTTCAATTTTTTTCCCTAAACGCTCCCCAAACCAAGACCCATCAGATGCTTCACCAACATGGCAAGTTAACTTGTCACATCAGCTGGTTAACTTGCCACATTAGCAGTCTCATTAACACACTAACGGAAACTGTTAATCAATGATTATTTTGTCACTTTTTTATAACGTTAATGACTGTTTTTTCACTTTTCCAAAGTTGAGTGACTGAAATGAAACCTAGGTGACTGTTTTGTCAGCTACCTCAAAGTTGAGTGACTGTTGGTGTAATGCACCCTTCTTAAAAATATAAATGAAAGGAAAATATCAAATAATTTAGTCAACCTATTCAAAACCTAAAAACAAACATATAACATCACGTACATTCATCTATTTGTTATTGTCAAATAAGTGTGTAAATTGAACCATGTTAAAGCTTTGAGCTTATATTAATATATGGCAAAATGTTACAACTACTAAATTAGACATTTTCTTTCTATAAATACCACATTACATATTAGATGAAAGTTTAAAAGTCAATTATGATATTAATCTTTTTCGTTTATCCTATCTCAAAAATTTTTCAAATTGCTTGCTGACGGAAAATATTTAAATAGGCTTTAAGTCACCATTTCATTATTTATATAATAATATCAAACCAAGTTGGATTGAATAACGATAACATGGATATCCTTTAAGTAAAATCTCGTATTTTAGTTTCATGAAGAAAAAGATAATATTGCATGAACTTGGTTTTTGAAATGGAATCTCATCGACTTTGAATTTTTATTTAGTTAAGATTCTTGTGTCTACTAAATATCAAAGGTCTCAAACAAAAATAATTAATAATTTTATTAGTATTAATTTAATTTTATGATTAAATTTAAATAAAATAATGTAGTTCTATTTTTTAAAAGGAAAATAATGTATTTTTATTAATAACAAATAATTTGAGTAATGTTAAATTAGCCTAAATTTGAAAATATTTGGAAAAGTAATTCAATCTGAGCAAGTAACCCAATATTTAGACAAACCTAGTTATAATAAACCATTTGGTATCCATACCAATTTTGCTTTAGGAATTCTGATAAAGCGCTCCTGCAATTCATCATATAGGTGTTTACAAATTAAGTTTAAGATAGTATGTAAACTTTTAAATAAATAACTTGGGATAATTTAAGTTTGTTCCTTTTTTTCTAAAATATATAAAAGTAAAAATTCAATTGCCATATGCATTTGATAGGAGGTTACAAAGTATTTGGAATTGATAAATTAAAATGAATTATTGTATATATTGAGATTTGAATTAATCGGAAGATAATCGCGAAAAAGGAAAAATTATAAATTAGTCCATTGACACCTTTTTTTTTCCAAGTAAGTTCATATGGAACTTACTATGTTATTTTATACTATGTTTGAAATATATTTAATGTTTAGTAGTTTAGGTTTATGGTAATTTTGATAATTTTAGCATATAATGGACTAAATTGTAAAATATGAAATGTATGAAAAATACAAATAGGTATATGGAAACGAATGGATATGAATGGTTGTTTAATTTAATGACATGTATATAATGATGTTATAAAGTTCGAAACGGTAACGGTAATTGTGGGAACTCAGTAAATATTTTAAGGTCCAAAAAGAATTGGGTGTTCGATGGCTTGAGATCCAACATGTGTTGCAGATTCTCTGAAGCTTGCATGAGTAGCATCGAATCATTGATTATCGGTGGCTTGAAATCCGGCACGTGCTACAAATTCTTTGAAGATTGTGTGAGTATCATCGATTTATCCTTTATCGATGGCTTGAGATTCGACACGTGTTGTGAATTCTTTTAAGCTTGTGTGAGCAGCACCGAGTAAAGCTTGTATAGTAACCCTGATCTGAAGCTCATGTGAGTAGCCCAAATATGAAAACGGTAATTAAATGAAAATGAAAAGGTTGAAAAGATTGAATATGAAATTAATAGTTGAGTTTACAAAATGAACAAAGTGGAATAGCATGATAAAGTGATATGATAGTACTTGTATATGAATCGAATACTATGATGTTGTTATGTTAATGAACTAACTTATTGGTTATTTTTTGAAATTGTATAAATATGTATAAGGATGCCAAAGGAATGTCATGCCAAGTATGATTGTGTTTCAATTATTTAAACTAGTTGTAATGTTAAGGTAAGTTAAGTTAATTTGATATGAACTTACTAAGCATTCATTATGCTTATTGTTGTTTCTTCTCTTTGTAATTGCCGGGTTGTAAAACACGTCGGTCGAATCACCCTAAAATCACACTATCTACTTATCTATTTGGTAGTCTTTTAATCGTTTTTGAGTCTGGTTATGTGGCATGTACATAGGTATTTACATATAGTGGTTTGAAATATTAACTTAGCTGAAATATTACCTAATGTTTGATTTTAGGAAGAATTATACTTACATGTATATGTGTTTGACTTGGAAAAAGGTTGTGATTTTGAATGGCTTCTAAAAGATACATTTGAACTTGAAATAGCATGAGGTCATGATGGTATACAATGTTTATATGCATGTTGATTTGGTAGGAATTTATTAAGTAGTTGAAAATGATTTGAGTGTCAAATTAAGGTACATTAGTTTTATTGTTTGGAAATTGGTTGATGCTATGTTTTGGTATATGAATTGGTATGTTTTAGTATGGTTTTGGTACAGGTTTTGAGGTGTATTATACACCATTTGAGTTGTGAAATTTTGGGCATGAAAATGGACTAAAATGGAAGGTTTTGACATATTTGGCACAAAGGTATCAATACCATAAGTGAAGGTATCGGTACTTAGTATTTTTCAATCAATTTTTTAAACATCGAGTTCTAAAATGGTATATATACCGAACTAAAGTATCGATACTTATATCAGAGTATTGATACTTTACAAGGATATCGATACAATTGGTCTTTGTTTTGTTTTTACAAAAGAAACAAAATCGGAAATTGGTATCTGTACTTTATAAATGAAGTATTGGTATCATAATTTAGGTATCGACCTTACTGATTTTGATCTATTTTCCTAAAACATCAAAGTTAAAAATGGCATCGTTACCTTTATAGAAGTATCGATACTTTTTTTGGAAACTTTGAAAACTTTACAATTTGGTCATATTTCATGTTCGGTTTAGCAAATGAGCTTTTATAAAGTCGATTAAGTTTCGAAAAACATCGTATGACATTTTTATGAAATGTTAAGTATATGAATGCGTGTTTTATTGTAACCCCTCAAACAGAACCTAGATGTTACAGCCTAATCTAAGCGATTACATGGGCCATAGTTATGGCGAAAACTTGAGTTGAAGTACGCTGGTTTAATCTTTGAAAAACACGTGCTAGTATTCTCTTAAATAAGATATTTTTAATAAAATATTGAAAGAAACCTTGTTTAATATTTGTAAAATAACTTGATGATCTTTAAATTCAAATTCGATAAATTAAGTTTGCGAAAAACGGTTTTATTAAGAAAATACCAAATTATTTAGTCCATAATAAAAGTCCATGCAAATTGTTCGATGTCCAAAGTTAAAAATTCCCATGCCACAGTTCTATAGTCTAACATAAAATAAATTCTCAAATATTAATACAGTCCACAAAAGTCTGAAACATAATAGAAATCCATATTTACATAAAACCATTTCCGTAGAGCCTCACCGATGATCGCATCCGAGTCCTAACCACGAGGATTATATGAAACACATAAGTAATGTGGATAAGCTTTAAAAAGTCTAGTGTGAGATCAACACAAATATAATCACATACATATCAAAATATCAATCTCAACATATCAATCATCATAATAATCGCAAGTTCTATCACTGATATTTATGCATGAACATGTCGATGCATATTTTAAAACGATGCACATTTTATAAAATTTTCTACCCATCTTCGCTACACACTAATATCGAGTTCCCCAAAACTCGTCCATCTAATAACACATCATTTATGGACAAGCCATCACATAATTGTCGATAAACGACCACATAATCTAATATAAATTGCCACATAACTTCCACCTTTCACAAAACCCACCCCATGCATGTGATATGGCCACTTATCAAATTTAACACATATAATTCACTTTTCACATTTTTCACATAATAATGCTCATAATCTCACATAACACATTTTTCTCAAATTTAAATATATGCATGCAAACATGCCTAAATTTCATATATCACATAATATTCATTTTTATTCACTTAAGCATACTTTAATATACTTTTTCATATTAAATCATAGATCTCATCACATACACATATATCACACATTTAAATCATCAACATACCAGATAATCCATGTATCACATAATGTAGAGATGAGATTTGCACACATGTCATCATCACATACATCAACACATCACAAAACATGCCTTTCATAAAACTAATGGGTTAGGATCGCTTACTTGGGTTTCTTCTTGATGAGTTTTTCAACTCCTCTTTGAGTACTTAATGTACTCTCAATTAATTATTTGATATAATATTATTAAAATGAAAGCGAACATATTACGCACAAGTTAAAGGTTTAAATCTCACACCTTATATTGTAGATTCGATTGCCACAATCCTTTTTAACGATTTCACTCGATTTATCTCACAAAACAATCTAACACATAAGTAACGTTTATTAATTAGGATCCTTTGATAATATTTTCATCACTTAAAAGATCGATTATTAAAAGTCTCATCAACGCTTACCCCACGATTTAAGACTCTCAAAAGGAGGACTTCCAATCCCGAAGTTAGGGGTCTCCCCTACATTGTTTGGCCCTTCAAAGTTTATATGAAATCATATTAGTATGATAATAAATAAATAATAAAATATTACGTTGTCCCTATGGCCACTATACCATTCAGCCATGATATGAAATCACCAAAAGAAAGATTTTACGATCCAAATAACCAACACTTACAACTTAATTAAGCCGGAATGAACAATGAATCAAGAAAGGAACTGTAACACCCTTCGCCCGTATCCCTCGCCGGAACAGGGTTCGAGGTGCTACCAGATTTAAACTCATCCATTTATATAAAACTAGACCGTAAAAATTTTTGATCAATTTTAAACTTTTCATACACACTTATATTATCCTTTAATCGGGCTTACAAGGCCCAAAATATTCATGAGGCATTATTAAATATTTACCAATATCTTAGTCTTGCATCATTTACTTACTCAACTTTACAACCCTATACATGCCATAGACTCGAAACACTAAGATTTACTTACGCCGATAGCATAGACTTGACAATGTGATAATATCTCTGACGGCCTCCAACCCGATCTAACCTGGCAACCCTAGGGAATATGGGAAAGAAAAGGGGAGTAAGCTTTACGCTTAGTAAGTTCATAAGAAAACAATAAGCAACTCATTAACAAGTTTTATCAATGTTTACAACATAATCACAAATTCACTACAAGTTGTCTTCCTGAGCAATAGTCACTAAATTATTTATAACTGGAGCTACAAAACTCCAAATCAATTGGCCTTAATTTTCCCTGAAAATAGACTCATATATCTTCCATCCATAAAATTTTCAGAATTTTAGGTTTGGCCAATCAATACCAGATTTTTCTTAAAGTTTCCCTTGTTTCACTGTTTGACTAATCTGACCACTCTTCACTACGAACCAAATTTCTCATTGTACAGAATTCAAAATATGTTCTATTTGATTTCATTTGAAACTAGACTCATTAAGGAGTCTAAGAATATAAATTTTATCTTATAACCATTTTTGTACAAATTATAATGATTTTCTAAAAATAGAACAGGGGACCCCAAAGTCATTTGACTCTATCCCACGCCACTTCAAATATCTCATTATCAGCAATTCTTTTGCTTACACGGTTTCTTTTATAAGAAACTAGACTCATTAAGCTTTAATTACATAATTTATTCAGCTTCTAACTCAACTCCAAAAATTTATGGTGATTTTCCAAAATCACGTTACTGCTGCTGTCCCAAGCAGATTTATTACAAATTTACTCTTTCACACATTCTTTGCATTTACATTATTTAAACATGTATATCACCAATCAATTTCATCACATATCTATAATTTCACTCAAGCATAATCTCAATACAATACATCATGCTCAATGATTCGCACACAACCGTTCAAATTAGCAATTATAAGATGATTCCGCACATAGTCCACCTTATCGATAATTTACGATGGTTTTGCCCTTACTCACATATATGACATAGGCATTTTCACCTATGCTTCTCATTTCATACTCATAATTCAATTCCAATCGATCTAACATGCATAAGAATATATAACATACCTGGCCAACTTAATGCATTGAACAAATTCAATTGCCGATTTAACACAAGGTTTCATAGTCTTAGACTTTTATCAAATCACCGGCATTTAGCCTGTTAGGTTTTAAACCCGATAATATTATTCACCAGCTTAAAGCTTGCTAGGCTCAAAGCCCAAATATCACCATTATAAAGTCGTCTCATAAACAATTCATAAAATATAGCATGTATACCTGTTCACTTTGCTCTATTTAATCATTCAATCACAATTTATAATTTCCCTTTGAATCATTCGATATTTTGCACACTAAGTGTTATTCTCAATATCTCGCACACTAAGTGCCATTCTCAATATTTCGTACACTGAGTACCATATTTGATTGCCCCACACACTAAGTGCCACATTTTGTCGATATGTCGTCAGACATTAAAATATTCACGTATATACAATTTATACAATATTAAAGCATTAGAAACATCAATTTAACAATGCTTATTGCATACGAACTTACCTGGCTAAATTGTAGAGATACCAAAGTTCAGGGGCATTTTGGTAATTTTTCATTTTTCTCGATTTTCCACCCGATCTTGATCTAATTTAATAATTTCATTCAGTATATTAATTTAGATATTAAAACACCTCATTTCATACAATTTGGTCATTTTTGTCATTTTTACAAAATTACCCCTAACGTTTTACTTTTATTCATTTTAGTCCCTGAGCTCAAAACATGCAAATTAACTATTTTTAACCATAATTAAGCTTAGCCAAATGTTCATGGTATCAAAACAGTCCATAATTCACTTTATGACAAAATTATAGTTTTGCCCCTAATATTTCAACTTCTTTACAATTTAGTCCCTATATCATAAAAATGCAAATTCATGAAGTTGAGTAAAATTCTACTATAGACGAATATCACTAGTGTCTCTAGCAGTCCACACATTTCATTTATTTGACATTTTAACCACAAAGTTTTCACATTTATCAATTTAGCCCTTAATTATCAATTTCACAAAAATTCACTTAACAAAAAGTGTTTAACTATCAACAATGACTCATATTCTTCCATTAAACTTCAAAGCCCTATTATACTCATCAATGGAAAATATCAAACTATTCAATGGTTTTGCAAAATAGTCCCCTCATTAGATAGATTAAGCAATAACGATCCCGAAAATATAAAAATAATTAAAAACGGGACTAGAAATGCCTACCATGCATTAGCTGAAAGTTGGAAGCTTCTTCCATGGCTTCTCAAGCCTTCATATTCGGCTGGTAAAAAGAGAATGAAAAAGATGACACCTTGATTCTTTTATTATATTCATTTTATTATTATTTTTAACCAATTTACAATATTAACCTTTATACACTTTATTTATTACACCAAATGCCAAGCCATCATATCCCACTATCTCTTTAATGGGCTAATTACCAAATAAGGACTTCTACTTTTAAGTTCTATATCTATTTAATACCTTTAGGTTATAGAACACAACTTTTGCTCTTTACACAATTTAGTCCTTTTTGTTTAATTAACTATCGAAACGATAAAATTTTTCAACGAAACTTTAATACCATCTTATTGCCACTACGTAAATATTTATAAAAATATTTACGACTCGGTTTATAGAAACAAGGTCCCGATACCTCATTTTCTAAACCCACTTGACCTTAGGGTCATACCACTTGAACTTAATAAATCGCTTATAAAACAAAAATCACAATATCAAAAACATTTTTAAAATCATAATTAACTCGTAAATATTAAATATAATATTTACCAACCTACTCGTTCGGATTTGGTGGCCCCGAAACCACTATTCCGATCAACCCTAAAAAAACAGGCTGTTACAGGAACGATATCAATGAGTTGAATGATCTAAAAGAAAAGAAGAATTTCAGCCACTGGGGGCGATACCGACGATGGTCCGGCGACGATTTAGCTATGAGGGGGTGCTTCAATGATGAGTGAAAAATAATACCAAATGAGGTTTCGGCGCAAAAGGGGATGAGTAAGAAAAATAAATAAGAATGATAAAGAATATATGGAGGCGGAGAGGAATCTGCGATGGCTTGTGGCAGTGGTCATGACGGCGATCGGTGGTGGTGGAAAAAGAAATAGGAGGGAAAGAGTAGTGCTAGGTGGCTAAAAGGTGTGACAATAGTGGTGCTATGGTCGATTGTGGTGGAGGAAAATCAAAGACTAAAAGAAAAGAGTGGTAGTTATTTTACGAAAAAAGAGAAAATAAATGAGAAAATAAATGAAAAAGTGAAACAATGGGAGCAATAGGGAGGTAGGGACAACAAAGGGTTGTGAAAGCTTGGTCAACTGTGACTAGGTTCAATGAACCACAAAAAAGTCAAGATATGAAGTTTTGGCGAAGAAGAGAGACATGGAGTGAAAAAGGAATCATGTTACCTCAACATATGGTAAGTTTGACTCATAAAGAGGGAAAGGAATCCTCCTAAACATGGTAACAATGGGGTAGATAGCAAGCACATGGAAATTGTGTTAAAAATATTAAATAAAAAGATGAGAACAAAAAGACTTGAACTTAGAATCTCTAGGATAGCTTAAGAGCACTTAACAACTTCACCACTTCATTTTCTTATTTTTATTCCTACCACATTTATTTTAAAAACATGGTGTGACATTTGCTAAGGTTTGAGGCAAAATTGCACCAGATAAAAAATAGTGTAAAGGAAGGGATTTGAACACAAGTCATCATGGACAACTCCACCACCACTCAACCACTATAATTGGTTACTAATATCAAATGATCATATAAAATAAATAAATAATAAATAAAATTTGGGCGACCACTCTCTCGGTCCATTAACCCAATTTTTACTATCCCATTTTTTGGGGATGTGACATTTATGGTGTAAATCGATTATTAAATGTTGTAACTGTTCTGGTATCAACTGTAGCATTCCATAACTCAGACCTAGTAATCAGGTCTGGTGAAGGGTGTTACAATTTACAATCATTATCTTTTTATAAATGTTAAGATAGAACATTTCCCCTAGTTTTTATGGCTAAGCTAGAACTCTTTAGGTTTTACAAGGCTCAACTAGCAACCCTTTAAATCCCCTTAGGGTTTTCTACTATAAAACCTCAAGCTGACTCCTCAATTACAAAGAGAAAAGATGTAAACAATAAAGACATCTCAAATGTTTATGTTTATAAGTGATAACTCTCTAAAACAAATTAAATTAGAATGAAGAAAGATATTACAATAAACACCTAAGAGACTATGTACCTGAGAATATGAGAAAAAGAATATTTGAAGTAAATTCTCTTGCTTTCAATGCTTGGATATATCTTTCTTGAGCCTTAAAGTGTATTTGACTTGTATTTATACCAAGGAATAAGTTTGTGGATGTTTATGATCGTTGGGAATGATTTGAAGTCATTGGAAGCATTAATTTCGAGCTGAAAAAGTGACATTGCAACCCAAGTCTTGATACTTTTCAAGGGGGTATTAATAACTAGTTAAAAAATAGTCATATATATCTATTACAAGGGTAATTCTTGAGACTTATATGTCAACTTTGGAGACATGGAGGCCAAGTATATACTTGCTAGGCAAGTCTCGATGATTTGCCTTCCAGATCAGTTCTAAGACTATTGACTAGCAAGTCTCGAGACTTTTAAGCTATGCATCAATACTTGCTAGACAAGTCTTGACACTTTGCCTTCCAATCCAATAAACCATGTGTGATTTACTCTGAGAGATTAAAAGTTAGCTTTTTTTAGCATTTTGCAAGTTTATGAATGTAACATCCCTCACCCGTATTCACCGTTAGAATAAGGTTATGAGGTATTACCGATTCATTCACATCATTTAACATTCAATACGCAAATACCATTCAGCACAATCACATTGTCCCTTTTAAGGGCCTACGAGGCCTTACACATGCTTTAGAAGTGGTTCGGGACTAAACCGATAACGTATAAAAATTTTGGAAACTTATAAAAATTTCAAACATATAAGGGTCACACGCCCGTGTGAATAAGCCATGTGCCTCACACGGCTCCAGACACGCCCGTGTCTCAGGCCGTGTAAAAACAGAGCATACATACTGACTTAGGTCACACGGCCGATCACACACCCGCGTGTCTAGCCCATGTGCCCTTCGAAGTGGCCATACATTCCCGTATGCCAGGTCGTGTACTAGGCCGCCAAACCTGTACGGTATATTGACTTAAGCAACACGGCCAAGTCGCACGCCTGTGTGTTAGGTCGTGTGCCATTTAGGGGGTATACTGACTTGTGCCAAATGGTGTGTAAGGCTGTGTGGAGCATACTGACTCCAATTTAATTTAAAAACCAGGGACACACGGGCGTGTAGCATGACCATGTGTCACACACGGCTGAGACACATGTTCGTGTCTCTGCCCGTGTGGACAAAATAGGCCATCTGCAAGGCCAATTTGCCACCCTTTTTCATAATCACCTAAACAACCAAAATGGTACCAATTCATCATACAATAGGCAGCTAAAATCATCATTAATATACACAATTCATACCATATCCATTTCAACAAAATCAATACTCAAGTCAATGCCAATTACCTATTCAAACACTTATATCATCAAGCATTAATTCACAAGCACATAACTTCTCCAGTTAACAAATTCAATCACACCATATAGATCAGTTACCAAACTCAAAATATAACCATTTGAGCAAATATGAAACCATAACCACATTTATACCAAAACATACCAAAATAAGCCATCACTCATGACTATATATACAAAACAAATATATACAGTTACAAGCCAACTGTCATGGCTATATTCAAAACCAAAGTACCATAACTAGCCTATACATTCCATAAACCATATATACACAACTCAAAAGTACCAACTTAGGTGTTTGATAGTGCGATGATGTTGCCGACGACTCATGTATCCCAGCTAGCTTTAATTCTCTATAAAAGATAGACAAGTAACACAAAGTAAGCTTCATAGCTTAGTAAGTTCGTAAGTGAATAACTCAATTCATGAAATAAATATAATTCAACCATTTACACATTACCAAATCAAAATCACATTAACCACAAACCTTTCTCATGTCTCAGAACATGATCAAATACCATCTCATTGAACTTTCTCAATGTAATACTCGAATAGGTTCCGCACGTACCTATATCACTTTAAACTAACCTCTTTTTCAACCACATCATTTATTTACCTGTTGAACCATTTGGAATAGAATTCGGACACTCAAATATATTGATCGATAAGTACCTATACCATGGCAAGTAGCCAAACTAAGGTAACTTATCCCGGAATACCTATACCATGGCCCGTAGCTAAATCAAAGTAATTCCTCTCTGAAACACCTCTACCATGACCCGTAGCCAAATCAAGGTATCATTCACACCCGAAGTGCCGATATCATGGCCCGAAGCCAACACAATAACCTAATGGCATGTCACTAGCATTCTAAACTATTTCTAAGGTTCAATCGAGAAGTTTCACTTGTCGATTTCATCGTCGAACACATCCGTAGAGTTGTATTCATAATTCAAACATTGTCCATAATCTCATAATCACAGCTTCTGAAATATCAAAGCATTTAACATGCATTTATAATGAAATTACCATATACGAACTTACCTCGAGTATGAAAACGGCTAAATGAGTCAATTACTCGATAATCTTACCTTTCCCCTGATCTAATTTCGGATTCCTCTTTTCTTGATCTAAATGTATTCAAAATTAACTCATTTAATCTTCTACTCATTCAATTTAATCCAAAAATACACATTTGGGTATTTTTGCATATTAGCCCCTAAACTTTCACATTTTATCAATTTAGTCTCTATTTCACAAACACGCAACATTCGCACAATTCAATTTAACTCATACTTAGCTGATTTATACATGAGTCCCTAGCAGCCCAAAAATTCCATTTATTTCACATTTAAACCCCTCAATTTGCATATTTCACAATTTAATCCCTATTTGACATTTTTGTCAAAAAATAACTTTACAAAACTAGTTTAACTATCAACAAACTTTCATAATCTATCATCAATCATCAAAATACTCAAGTATTTCAATAATGGAAATATGAAAACTCTTTAGCAATTTTGAAAACTAAGGTACGGGCTAGCTAGAACACAAAGCAACATCTAAAAAACGTAAAAATCATCAAAAACCGAGCTAAAATCATACCTTAATCAAGCTATGAATGTGTCGAATGGAAAACCTAATCCCTTGGTTCTCTTCTTCTCTAATTTCGGTTCAAAAAGATGATAATGAAGCCAAATTTTTATTTTGTTTTATTTATTATAGCTTAATAAACTAATTTACTTTTTTAACCTTAGTAATAAACATATAAAATTATATAATGGATGTCCATTAATGTCCATTAACATTTAAAATGGTCTAATTACCATTTAAGGCCATCATAATTAAAAGCCAAGGCCAATTAACACCGTTAACTAATAGCATGCAACTTTTTCATTTTACGCGATTTAGTCATTTTTCTCAAAGTGAGCAATTAAACAACAAAATTAGCTCACGAAATTTTCACACATATCAAATAACATGCTGAAAACACATAAAATAATATTAAAACAATTTTTTGACCTCGGATTTGTGGTTCCGAAACCACTATTATGATTTAGCTAAAACCGGGCTATTACAGCTCTCCCCCTCTTAGAGATTTTCATCCCCAAAAATCCTACCAGTGAATAGGTTCAAGTTTTGTTTTTCCATAGCATCCTCAGGTTCCCACGTAGCTCTTCAACCCCGTGTCGATGCCATAATACTTTCACTAACGTAATTTTCTTATTTCTTAGCTCTTTCATCTCAAGAGCTGAAATTCGAATCGATTCTTCAACATATGACATATCTGACTGAATTTTAACTTCGGTCGGGGAAATGACATGTGAAGAGTCGGATCGGTATCATCTAAACATCGACACATGAAACAAATTATGTATTTTCTCTAAATCAGACGGTAAAGATAGTCGATAAGTAACCTGCCGACTCGCTCGATAATCTCGTACGGTCCGATGAATTGCGGACTCAATTTCCTTTTTTGACCAAACCACAATATCTTTTTCCACGGCGACACTTTCAAAAACACTCTATCCTCGATCTGAAACTCAATATCTTTCCGTTTCAAGTCTGCGTACGATTTTTGTCGATCCGAAACTACTTTCAGACTACTGTGAATTACTTTTTCTTTTTCTTCAGTCTCTCTGATCAGATCAACCCCGTGAATCTTACTCTCTCTAAGCTTAGTCCAGTGCAACGGTGTTCGAAATTTACGACCATATAGAGCTTCGTAAGGTGCCATTTTAATACTCAATTGAAAGCTATTAATATAAGTAAATTCAATCAGTGGAAGGTATTTCTCCCAGCTACCTTCAAACTCAAGAATGCAACATCTCAAGATATCCTTAAGTGTTTGAATAACTCGTTCAGATTGACCATCCTTTTACGGGTGAAATACAATTCTAAAATGCAGCTTTGTACCAAAATCTTCTTGTAATTTCTTCTAAAATCGCGAAGTGAATCTCGGATCTTTATCTGAAACAATAGATAATGGTACTCTGTGCAATTGAACAATCTCTAAGATATACAACTCAGCCAATTTTTCAAGTGAATAATCCGTGCGTACAGGAATGAAATGAGTCAATTTTGTCAATATGTCAGCAACAACCCAGATCGTATCTTTCTTTTTCAGAGATAAGGGCAAGCCCGATACAAATCTATTGTTACTCGATCCCACTTCCACTCAGGAACCATAATAGGCTGTAATAAACCTGATATCACTTGATGCTCAGTTTTGACTTGTTGACATATCAAACATTTCGAAACAAATTCTGAGATATCTCGTTTCATGCCATGCCACCAGTAATGATGTTCCAAATCGTTATATAATTTCATGCTTCCCGAATGCACTGATAAACAACTACTGTGTGCTTCATTTAGAATTCTCTGAATAAGCTCAGAATTTCATGGTACACATATTCTATCACGAAACATCAAATATTCATTAGGCTCTATTCGAAACTCTGAATCAAAAGTCGATTCACACTAAGCTCGTTTTACTTGCAATTTAGTATCAAATTTTTGAGGCTCACAAATCTGTTGTAGAAATAACGATCTCGTTTTCAACTCGGCTACTATCGAACCATAATCAGATAACGCTAATTGTGTGTTGAAAGTACGTAAAGCAAATGAAGACTTTCAGCTCAAGGCATCAACAACTATGTTTGCTTTTCCCGGATTATAGTCAATTACCAATTCATAGTATTTTAGCAATTCTAACCATCTCCGCTATCGCAAGTTCAAATCTTTCTGAGTCATCAAATATTTCAAACTTTTGTGGTCGGTATAAATATGGCATTTCTCACCAAACAAATAATGACACCAGATTTTCAATGCAAACACTATCGCGGCTAACTCTAGGTCATGCGTCGGATAATTCTTTTCATGTGGCTTCAACTGTCTCGAGGCATAAGCTATAACTTTGCCTTCCTACATCAAAACATATCCCAGGCCATTTAATGATGCATCACTGTGAACTACAAATTCTTTACCTGACTCAGGCTGAACTAATACTGGGGTCTCTGTCAACAATGCTTTCAACTGTTCAAAACTCTGCTGACACTTTTCTGACCATTCAAATCTAATATCTTTTTTAAACAATCGTGTCATCAGAGTTGCAATCATCGAGAAGCATTTTACAAATCGTTTATAATAGCCGGCTAGTTCCAAAAAACTATGGACTTCAGTTACGTTTCTCGGAGGCTACCAATCTATAATCGCAGAAATCTTGCTCGGGTCTACTCAGATACCCGCGGCTGAAACTATATGTCCCAGAAAACCAACTTCTCTTAGCCAAAATTCACATTTGCTGAACTTTGCAAACAACTGTTTATCTCTCGAAATTTGTAACATGATTCTCAAATGCTCAGCATGCTCAGATTCATTATGAGAGTAAATCAAAATATCATCAATAAACACAACTACGAATCGGTATAAGTACGGGCTAAAAATCTGGTTCATTAAATCCATAAAAATAATAGGTGCATTTGTTAGTCTGAAAGGCATAACAAGAAATTCGTAGTGCCCATACCTTGTTCTAAATGCAATCTCTGGTACATCCAAGTCTTTCACTTGCAAGTGGTAATAACTCGACCTAAAATCAATTTTTGAAAACACTGTTGCCCCTTTTAATTGATCAAACAAATCATCAATCTGTGGTAGAGGGTATTTGTTCTTTATATTCACTTTATTCAGTTGTCTGTAGTCAATACACATTCTCATCGTGCCATCTTTCTTTTTCACAAATAACACTGGTGCATCCCAGGGAGAGAAACTCGGTTTAGTAAAACTCCTGTCTGTCAACTCTTGCAACTGAGCTTTCAATTCCTTTAACTCTGTTGGGGCCATTCTGTACGGAGCTATTGATATCGGTGTTGTTCCTGGTACTATTCAATACCAAATTCAACTTCTCTGATAGGTGTAAACCTGGTAACTCTTCGGGAAATACATTTGGATACTCGCACATAACTGGTATTGATTCAATCTTTGTTTCTGTCACTTTCGTATCAAGTACATAAGTAAGGTAAGCTTCACACCCCTTTTTCACAAATCTCTGAGCTAACATAGACGAGATCACAAATGGAAAACTGTTTAGATCATCAGATTCAATTCTAATAGTTTCATTATTCTGGCATTTCAGTTCGATTGTCTTTCGTCTACAATTCACTATAGCATCATGCATCGTTAGCCAATCCATACCCAAAATCATATCAAATTCATCGAATGGAAAAAAACATCAGATTAGCCGGAAAACAGAAATCCTGATGCATTAACGGACAATTCTTGCAAACTTTGTCAACCAAAACACATTTGTTTAAGGGGTTCGATACTCTAATCACAAATTCAGTAGACTCTATAGGAAATGTCTTACTAAATATTGTAACACGCCTTATCCGTATCCGACATCGAAACAGGGTACGAGGTATTACCAGGCTTAAACGTAAACAATCATACAAAACCGAACAATAAAATCTTATTCAAATTTAAAACGTTTCAATTGCATGCAAGTTGTCCTTTATAAGGGCCTACGAGGCCCAAAACATACATCGAAAAATATTTGGAACTAAACCGAGAACTTTTTGAATCTTCTCGACACTTAGAAAATTCTCTTGTTTTGGAGAGTCACACGCTTGTGTAGGTAGGCCGTGTGGTCATACTCGCCTGTGTGGCTTGGGACACGCTTGTGTCCTCAGTCCGTGTAACTCTCTAACTATGACGTCATCATACAATTAGAGTCACACGGCCAAGTCACACGCCCGTGTGCTTAGGCCGTGTGGCAAAGTAAATTCTCGAAATTAAGAGCAGACTTTACACGGCCTGGGCATATGCCCAAGTTCTATGGCCGTGTCCTCCACATGGCCGTGTCTCTGCCCGTGTGTTTACTACTAGGCATTCTACTTTGCATTAATTAGGGTGCAAATGACACACGGCCAGAAGACACGCCCTTGGGGCAAGCCGTGTGTCACACACGGTCTAGACACATGCCCGTGTGCCTACCCGTGTGGAAAAATTTAAGGCTATTTTCCAAGCCAATTGCCACCCTTATTTACACAACACAATCATGGACCTAGCTCATGCATGACAACTTCTCATCACATTATACTAAATTAAGGCTCCTTATCATGTCAAGCCCCATTTTACCCACACATACATAGTAGCCATCATCATTCAACCATCAACAACCAATAGCCATATCATAATGTAATTGGCACATACATGAATAGATGAATAGGTTTACAACCCAATAATCATTGTGAGCCATATCTCATGGCCTTATACAAAATGAATCATAACACCATCAAAAGCCAACACATTGGCTAAACAAAAATGACATATAACAAAATAACCAAGTTCCTACACATGCCATGCTCAAAATAATAAGACTAACTAAACCAAAAGCGTTCAATTGATAGTGTGATCGAGTCTCCGACGTTCTTTGATCTCCGAAATAGCTTGGCGACACTATAAGAAAATGGAAAAGAGAAGGAGTAAGCATAGAGCTTAGTAAGTTTGCATGTAAATAATAAGAAATAAAAATATACATTTTCATACACAAACATAACATAAATTTAATTCATCTTATTCTCAACAATCATTGTAGTCATATCCTATCTCATTCGATTTATATAATGTTAAATAGAACTCAAGATCATAATTCATTTATTCTCATCTTACCAAGGTTTAATCATTTCGAAATCTCGATAACTACAAGCTTGGCATACATACCTCCACTCTTTCAATATGATCATACCTCATTATTTCTTTGACAAATCCTTGGACTACCCATTGAACCACTTGGAATACTAAGGGATACTTAGGAAATCATATTCACATAGTAGGGTGTCAATGCCATATCCCGGATATAGTCTTGTATGGGACCACTTATCGATGCCAATGCCATGTCCCAGACATGGTCTTACATGGGATCACACATATCGAAGCCAATAGCCTAGCTATAGTCTTACACGATATTCCCATATCGATGCCCATGCCATGTCCCAGACATGGTCTTACATGGGATCACATATCGATGTCGATGTCATATCCCAGATATGGTCTTATACGGGATCTCATCAACCTAAGGGTTATGATATTTATACCCTAAGTATTCTTAAAGTTTAACCAACTTCCATCGCTTCAAATCTTTTTCGGACAACATCAATAATACTCACAAAGGCAAATATACATTTCATGCAACATTAAGTGTTAAATGTATAATAAAATGATGTATCAATTACACACAAACTTACCTCGATACAAAAATTGTAGCTAACTTGTAACACCCCTCGCCCGCATCCGATCCCGGGACGGGGTTCTAGGTGCTACCTGACTTTTACTAACACTTCCATACTAAACAGGGCCATGAAATCTCAAATAATTAAAAACTTTTATTTTCACATACAATCTGTCCCATATACAGGCTTACGAGGCCCAAAACATACATCCGGAGTGGTTCGGGACCCAACCAAGAACTCATGAAAAACTTAGAAAATCTCTTGCATCAAGGCTTCATACGCCCGTGTGGGTATAGAGCACACGCCCGTGTGCTAGGGACACGCCCGTGTCCCAAACCCGTGTCCAAAAACCTGGACAAATACAAGGCTATTTTCCAATCTATTTTGTCACACTCACAATAGGTACACGCATACTTATACAATAACATACAACATGGCAAAATTAGGTACTTAAACATTCTTAACATGTCATGATTATGGCAATTTCACATGCAATAGATATCATAGATTTTACTCACATCTTTACCACATTCATACTATAATCATTATAAACTCATCACATAATACCATAGCACATGCATGCATAATTAAAATAGATTTACAACCCCATAATCAAAATAGGCCAACACATATGGTTAAAGCCATATCACATACTCTAATATTTAAACTCCTATACATGCCATAGGCTTAAAGTACTTGAAATCACTACACCAATAGCGTTAGCTTGACAATGTGATAATATCTCTGACGACCTCCAACCCGAGCTAACCTGGAAACTCTAGAAAACATGGAAAAGAAGAGGGGGGTAAGCTTTCACTTAGTAAGTTCATATGAAAACAATAAGCAACTCATTAACTTATTTTATCAATGTTTACAACATATTCTCAAGTTCACTACAAGCTGTCTTTCTGAGCAATGGTCACTAAATTATTTATATCTGGAGCTACGAAACTCCGAATTAAGTTTCGTTAATTTTCCCTGAAACTAGACTTATTTTCCTTTCTTCCATAAAATTTCCAGAATTTTTGGTTAAGCCAAATAGTACAGTTTATTCCTCAAATTTACCCCTGATTCACTGTCTGACAGTTCCGACCCTTCTGTACTAAAGTTCAATTATCTCATAGTACAAAACTCGAATAATGTTCTCTTCTATTTCTTTTGAAACTAGACTCATATGTATACTTAATAATTTTTTTATAGAATTTTTGGTTGGGCCAATTAATACAGTTTATTAGTTAAAGTCTCCCCTATTTCAGGGTATGACCACTCTGACCCCTGTGCACTACAAACCGAATTTCTCCCTGTAACAAATTCCAATGACCATGACGTTTATTTCCCCTAAAAATAAACTCAATAAGGAATCCATGAATGTAAGGTATGACTCTTAATAATATTTTTACAATTTTTGGTGAATTTCTAAAGTCAGAACAGGGGATCTCGAATTCATTCAGACCCTATTTCACAAGAATTCAAATATCACACAATTTGGAATTCTTTTTCTTCCCCTGTTTCTTTCGTGTGAAAATAGACTCATTAAGATTTAATCCCATATTTTATTCTTCCTCTAACTCATTTTCCACTATTTTTAGTGTATTTTCAAAGTTACACTACTGCAGTAACTCAAATCTGTCAAGGCTAAATTACTCATTCATGATCATTGTTCACAAAATTAATACAACATCGTTTGTATAATCATCACCGAGACATTCATATCACATTTTTATTTACCATCTTACCATATTGTTGTTATGTCAAGTTTTCAACCCGAGGGTTAAGTACATACCTGTTCAAAGTATCCATTTCACAACATTTACCAATACGTCCCTTTCATCTCGAGTATTCCTCCATTTGAGTAGAATTTTACCCGTTGAACACATCGGAATATAATTCGGATACATGGAAAGTTTGCACATAAGTGCCGCATATGTAGCCAAGCTACCATGTAACCCGCCCATAAGTGAACTCGGACTCAACTCAACGAGCTCGGATGTCTAGTTACATCTCACGAACTCGGACTCAACTCAACGATCCTAGTGACATGTCACTTGTATCCTAATCTATTCCTAAGGTTAAACGGGATTTTCCTCGAACACATATCCTTGCCATCTTCCGTAAAATACCGAAACCAATACTCGGTAGCACTTTATATTTAACAGATAATATACATAACTTGCATTTTATTCGAAAATAACCACAAAGCATATATTTCATGATAAAAATCAGCATATCATATATTTAACATCAATAACTTAAAAATAAAAATTATGTTACATTATTTACACATGAACTTACCTCGATACCACAAAGGTGAAAAAAAAAGACGTAATTATCCCTTAATCAATTTCTTTCCATTTTAGGTCCAAATCTCGATTTTCTTCATTATAAAGGGAGTTTCTTTGCTGAAAGTTTCCAGCTTCTAAACCCTTTCTTTGCTGCCATTTTTTTCGGTGGAGAGAAGATGAAGAAAAGATGATATTTTCTTTTCTTTATTTTATTACTTATTTGTCAAATAAGTCACCCAACACTTACCTAACATGTTTGACCATTTCATTCCTTGTCTCATGGCCGGCCATCACTCTTTAAATGGCCTAATTTCACTTTAAAGACCCCCAATTTAAAATACAAGGCAATTTAACATCTTTAGGTATTAAAACTCAACTTTTACCTTTTACGCGATTTAGTCCTTTTTCGAAATTGGACTAGAAATCGCTAAAATTAACTTACCAAAATTTACATGCACTTATAAAATTATATTATAACACAAAATAATTCTAAAATAATTTTCTCTGGCCTCGGAATAGTGGTCCTGAAACTACTGTTCCGACTAGGCCCAAAATCGGGCTGTTACATAACTATTCGATTTAGTCCACAAGCTTGTTCTTCCATTAGTTTAGGTCCGGACTTTATTTTTCTTGATCTATAATAGAAAATTTCACTTATTTAATTATCACATTATTCAAATCAGTCCATAAATCATACTTTGGCAAAAATTACAATTTTACCCTTAATCTTTTATATATTTACACTTTGGTCCCTAAGCTCGTAAAACGAAATGTGTCTAATTTCTTTATTATCCAAGCCTACCCAATTCATATTCCCTCTTATCATAGCCCACATTTTTCATCAAATCACATTTTTAAAACCTATTTTTACATGTTTTACAAACAAGTCCTTTTAGGTGTTCTTATGAAAAATCACTTAGAAAAATATGTTTATCATGCATCAAACTTTTATATTCCTCCATTAAACACCAAAATACATGCATGTCACACATGGGTAAGTTTTTGAACATGAACCCTAGCTCAAAATAATGGTAGAAATAGCTAGTTCATGCTTCAAGAATATCAAAAACATAAAGAACATAAAAAACAGGGTAAGGATTGACTTACTATTAAGCTTGACAAGTTGAAAAACCCTAGCTATGGTGCTTGTTCAAGTTTCGGCTATGGCATGAGAAAGATGAGCAAATTTTTGCTCGACTTTTTCCTTTTTAATCTTTTATTAACCAAATGACCAAAATGTCATTTTCATTAAACTTTCAAATTTTATCCATGCATGCCTATTTTTGTCCATAAAAATAAAAATTGAGCAAATTGCTATTTAAGGACCTCTAATTAATAATCCAAAGCTATTTCATACTAAAAGTTTCTAGAAATACATGTTTTGCAACTTTTGCAATTTAGTCCTAAATGCAAATTAGACACTTTATCAATAGAATTTCTTCATGAAACTTCCACACAAGCATGCAATCATATCATAAACCTCATAAGATTCATATTTGTGGTCTCAAAACCACTGTTCCGACTAGGCCCTAATTCAGGATGTTACAAGTACTAAATTCATGCATATATAAGAATGAGTTGATCCTGGATCTATCAATGCAATCGCATTAGTATCATAGAGAGTGAAAGTACCAATGATAACATCTGGCGATGATGCCTCCTCCCGTGCACGGATAGCATAAGCTCGGGCAGGTGCTTGTGCCTCAGATCTAACAGCAAAATCTCTCGTAACACTTCTGTTACCACTCGTATTTCCAGTGTTTCGAGTGGTCTTCCTCTAGTAGCCATATTACCCGGTCTCACATTCTGAACTTTATCTTTCTCATCTGGCTCAAGGCAATTCCAAATGAAGTGATCTAACGAATGATATTTATAACATGTTTTATTATTTTTATTCCAACATTCTACGAAATGTCGTCTTCCACATTACTGACATTCAGGTTTGTTGTCTCTCACACTACTAACATTTACTACTGATGTCGTTTGAGCTTTAAAACCTGAGTATTGTTTTCTACAATATCTGTTCAAATATTCATTTAAAGCATTTAGGCGAGCGTACGAATCTCTGGATTTCTTTGATGAAGACTAATACGGTTTACTCATCGATCTTTTTCTCGAATCTCTAGCTTCTGAATCTGCTTTTCACTTTTCTTTGCTAAGATCCTCGGCTTTACAAGCCCTTTCAACCAGAACTACAAATTCTTTCAATTCAAGAATCTCGACTAATAGTTTTATATCCTCGTTCAATACATCAATAAACCATTTACACATAATCTCCTCAGTAAACACATATTCTCGAGCATACTTGCTTAAACGTACAAATTCTCTTTCATACTCAGTGACAGTCATCTAGCCTTGTTTCAACTCTAGAAACTTTTTATGTTTCTGATTGAGAAATCTTTGATTGATACACTTCTTTTGGAATTCAAATTGGAAAAACTCCCAAGTAACCCGTTCTCTATGAACCACAAAATCAACGTTTTCCACTAATGGTACGTGTTATCTCTCAGCAAAGAGACAACACATTTGATACATTCATCATGAGTGCAAGATAATTCATCAAATACTCAGATCGTATTTTCGAGTCAGAACTCAGCTCTCTCTGCATCATCATCAACAGTAGCCTGAAACTTTTCAGCCCCATGTTTCTGAATCTTATCTATTGTCTGCTTGTTCAATCGTATCAGATCTATAACTTGAGGAATAACTGTGATTTTTAAGGAACAGGTGGGGGTGGAGGTTGTTGAGCACCTGGATTCGTTCGAACGAACTTTGTGAACCACTGTTCATCATTTGGAATAAGGCTTGTTGTTTAGTCTCTCCCTCGTGGCTACTAGTTACAGGCCTAGAGTTAGATTATGCTGCCATTTGAGCAAGAGCCGGAGCGTTACTCTTTACATCGTCTGCTACAGCTATTTCGGGATCCATTACTATACGAAAACACAATTTAAGCTCTTAGGAATTATCAGACTATCACAGAGTAAATATAGCATGTATGGCTAGACTCTCACACATGCTACGTTAGTCCTAGAATAAACTAAACCGTAGCTCTGATACCAATAAATATAACACCCCTCACCCGTATTCATCATTAGAATAGGGTTATAAGGTATTACTGATCCATGCATATCATTTAACATTCAATACGCAAATACCATTCAGCACAATCACATTGTCCCTTTTAGGGCCTACCAGGCCTTTAACATGCTTTAGAAGTGGTTCGAGATTAAACCGATAACGTATAAAAATTTTGGAAACTTAGAAAAATTTCAAACATATAAGGGTCATACGCCCATGTGAACATGCTGTGTGCCTCACACGGCTCCAGACACACCTGTGTCTCAGGCCATGTGAAAACAGGGCATACATACTAACTTGGGTCACACGGCCGATCACACACCTATATGTCTAGCCTGTGTGCCCTTTGAAGTGGCCACACACGCCCGTGTGCCAGGCCGTGTATTAGGCTGCCAAACCTATAGGGTATACTGACTTATGCAACACGGCCAAGTCACACATACGTGTGCTAGGCCGTGTGCCATTTAGGGGGTATACTGACTTGTGCCACAAGGCCAGTCACACGCTAGTGTGTGAGGCCGTGTGGAGCATACTGACTTCAATTTAATTTAAAACTAAGGGACACATGGCAGTGTAGCATGACCGTGTGTCGCACACGGCTGAGACACATGCCCGTGTTTTTTCCCGTGTAGACAAAAATAAGTCATTTTTAGGGCCAATTTGTCACCCTTTTCATAATCACCTAAACAACCAAAATGGTACCAATTCATCATACAATAGGTAGCTAAAATCATCATTAATATACACAATTCATACCATATCCATTTCAACAAAATCAATACTCAAGTCAATGCCAATTACCTATTCAAACACTTATATCATTAAGCATTAATTCACAAGCACATAACTTCTCCAGTTAATAAATTCAATCACACCATATAGATCAGTTACCAAACTCAAAATATAACCATTTGAGCAACTATGAAACCATAACCACATTTATACAAAACATACCAAAATAAGCCATCACTCATGGCTATATATACAAAACAAATATATACAGTTACAAGCCAACTCTCATGGCTATATTCACAACCAAAGTACCATAACTAGCCTATACATGTCATATACCATATATACAGAACTCAAAAGTAACAACTTAGGTGTTTGATAGTGTGATGATGTTCCCGACGACTCCCAGATCCGAGCTAGCTTTAATTCTCTATAAAACATAGACAAATAACACAAAGTAAGCTTCATAGCTTAGTAAGTTCGTAAGTGAATAACTCAATTCATCAAATAAATATAATTCAACCATTTACACATTACGAAATCAAAATCACATTAACCACAAACCTTTCTCATGTCTCAAAACATGATCAAATAGCATCTCATTGAACTTTCTCAATGTAATATTCGAATGGGTTCCGTATGTACCTATATCACTTTAAACTAACCTCTTTCTCAAACACATCATTCATTTACCCGTTGAACCATTCAAAATAGAACCCGGATACTGAAAGGTCTCAATCGATAAGTACCTATACCATGGCTCGTAGCCAAATTAAGGTAACTTATCCTGGAGTACCTATACCATGGCCCGTAACCAAATCAAGGTAACTCCTCTCTGAAATACCTATACCATGGCCCGTAGCCAAATCAAGGCATCATTCGCACCTGAAGTACCAATATCATGGCCCGAAGCCAACACAGTAACCTAATGACATGTCACTAGCATCCTAAACTATTCCTAAGGTTCAACCAAGAAGTTTCACTTGTCGATTTCATCGTCGAACACATCCGTAGAGTCGTATTCACAATTCAAACATTATCCATAATCTCATAATCATAGTTTATACAATATCAAAGCATTTAACATGCATTTATAATGAAATTACCATATACGAACTTACCCCGAGTATGAAAATGGCTAAATAAGTCAATTACTCAATAATCTTGCATTTCCCCCGATCTAATTCTGAAATCCTTTTTTCTTGATCTAAATGTATTCAAAATTAACTCATTTAATCTTCTACTCATTCAATTTCATCCAAAAATACACATTTGGGCATTGTTGCATATTAGCCCCTAAACTTTCACATTATATCAATTTAGTCCCTATTTCACAAACACGCAAAATTCACACAATTCAACTTAATCATGCTTAGCCGATTTATACATGAGTCCCTAACAGCCCAAAAATTTCATTTATTTCACATTTAAACCCCTCAATTTGCACATTTCACAATTTAATCCCTATTTGACATTTTTGTCAAAAAATAACTTTACAAAACTAGTTTAACTATCAACAAACTTTCATAATCTATCATCAATCATCAAAATACTCAAGTATTTCAACAATGGCAATATGACAACTCTTTAACAATTTTGAAAACTAAGGTACGGGCTAGCTAGAACAAAAAGCAACGATCTCAAAAACGTAAAAATAATAAAAAACCGAGCTAAAATCATACCTTAATCAAGCTATGAATGTGCCGAATGGAAAACCTAATCCCTTGGTTCTCTTCTTCTCTAATTTCGGCTCAGAAAGATGATAATGAAGCCAAATTTTTATTTTGTTTTATTTATTATAGCTTAATAAACTAATTTACTTTTTTAACCTTAGTAATAAACATATAAAATTATATAATGGATGTCCATTAATGTCCATTAACATTTAAAATGGTCTAATTACCATTTAAGGCCATCATAATTAAAAGCCAAGGCCAATTAACACCGTTAACTAATAGCATGCAACTTTTACATTTTACGCGATTTAGTCTTTTTTTCTCAAATTGAGCTATTAAACAATAAAATTAGCTCACGAAATTTTCACACATATCAAATAACATGCTGAAAACACATAAAATAATATTAAAATAATTTTCAACCTCAAATTTATGGTTCCAAAACTACTTTTCTGAAACCACGATCTCAATAGAAGTAGTAAGCATCTCAAATATTTGCCTTCCTATCTCGGCCTTTTGGTAGTATGAAAACCTTTAGATTCTTTGTATAGTTATTTATTGTTGAAGATTTAATGTTTAAGTGACTAAAATGAACACACCAAATTAAGTCACCAACTGAATAGTTTATTCTTTTTTATCCTAAAACCCTGATGAATTACTAAACAAACAAATATTTTAGTTAAAAAAATAAACAAGTATCTTTTATCTTAAAACGAATCCTCATTGCTGTTGAAATGCCATTTTGTCCACAAATACAAAAAATATCTATCTTCAATCAATTCATCGGTTTCTTAGCATTGCGCAACACTGCAACTCCCGCGCCCCTTCTTTCACTCTCACACTACATATGGGGTTGGCTTCAGCCACCACCATCTCCTCCTCCTCCTCCTCCTTGCTCTCCTCCTCCCTATGCCCTGCCAGAAGAGGCTTTCTTCTGCCCTGCCATCATCACTTCTGCTTCCTCTCAACTTTTGTACGGTTCAATCATTTTTTATCCCTTTTCAGCTCTCTTTATATTATTTAATAATTGTATCCAATTGAACTTGAAAACCAAAGGTAAAATAAAACTTTGTTAGAGACAATGTGTTTGGTTTCTTTTATCACAAAGAAATAGAGAATTAGACATCAATTAGGGAAAGGCTTCAGGCTTAGGGATTGATTGCATATCCTTGTAATTTTTCATCCAACAAGACAAACCCTTTTACCTTGTTTAATGTTTTAATATCCTAAAAAACTATGAGGTCATGCAGTTGTTTCTCAAATTGATCATATAAAAGTAACTGACTATAAAGTTTCAGTTTATGTTCAGAGTAAATGCAATTTGAATTGGAAAAGATCATCAGGAAAGAAGAGAGGTGAAAGAGTAAAGTGTAGTGCAGTGGGAGTGGGAGTGGAAGATGAAGCATGTGAATTAGTGAATGGAGTTGAGCTTTCAATTGGGGAAGGAGATGATAACATCCAAGCTTATCTCTTTAAGGCAGTGAAGAACAATAATGGAGCAGGTGTTTTGCTTTTATCTGATATCTTTGGGTTTCAAGATTCAGCCACAAGAGATTTCGCATACCAAGTTGCCTGCCATGGTTACAAGTACGATTATTAACCTTGTAACCCCTTAAGTTTTATTTTCTTTGCTTATTGACCCTTCTTTCCATTATATGGCTGTGAACCTGTGAACTCTACTTAGATTTGAGGTGTGTATTAATTCTTCCTTTTTGTTTACTCATATTCTTAAATGAAACTGCAGTGTCCTTGTTCCAGACCTATTTCGTGGTGACCCCTGGGAAAAGGGCCAACCAAAACCAATGTTTGAACAATGGCTGGCTAGCCAAGACCTTCAGAGGGTTGCAAATGACATAGCAACCTCAACAAAATGGATGGTTGATGAATTTAGAGCTGCAGGAATTTCAAAGAAACTTGGTATCATTGGATTTTGCTTTGGCGGTGGCCGTGTGATCGATGTTTTAGCCGCTGACCAGGGTGCTTGTTTTAGCACTGCTGTCTCATTCTATGGGACCAGGATGGATCCGACACCGGCATCTAAAATAAAGGTGCCTGTGTTGTTCATTTCAGGGGATGATGACCCGCTCTGTCCTATTGGTGTTTTGAGCAAGTTCGAGAAGATCATTGGCAACGGCTCTAGGGTTGTAATCTTCAAAGGAAGAGGTCATGCCTTTGCCCATCGACCGGGATCTACAGAAGAGGATGCAGATGCGGAGCAGGCGTTTACCTTGATGAGGAATTGGCTTCATGATGGCCTACTCGTAAACAGTTGAGCGCATCTATGTTTATGGTTATCTTATAGGGTGCTTAAGGTAGAATTGGTGCATCTTTCTGGCAATACTCTGAACAAGCAATTTGTTCTTGAGGATGCTCATGCCCATTGATGTATATACGCTAATTAATGTCGTTTTTCGTTTCTTTTATATTACAAGAATTTTCAGGATAACCTTTTAACTTTTGGGGGTTTAATTCATGATTGTGAATAGGTGAAAAGTCGTAGAGATTAAGATCCAGATTAAGACTTGCTAGATATCAGCTACATGAATTAATTTAGCTAAGCTCAAGATGAGGTGAAACTCAATCCTGAAGAGTAAATGCATCTCAAATAAACAGATTCAGAGTGGAAGATCCCAATTTTCAGTTTGCACCAATAGAATGATGCAAGATTTTAGCATTTTTTGCATAGAAAAATTATAATAGAGAGCAAACTAGAAGCACCCAGATTGAGACTTGAAAAGAAATTGCTGCATCTGTATCTAAACTGCAAACATGTTGGCATTTCATTAAGCATATTCATCCTAACAAATTATTCAACTGAAACCCAACTCAACTTACCAGTTGCAGAGTTAAAACTAAAAGCTCAAAATAGCAATCTGGCTTGGATGCAGAGAAAACTGGTTCAGTTTGATCCTAACCGAACTAGACAAGTCTCAAACTAGGTTAGGCTTCCCACTTAAACCCTCAAATTATGGACTGGTAGCTTTAAACCCATCTTTTATTTATTTGTTCTGTTCTTTCCAACGACTCATGAAAGAGCATTCAATCTTAGCTTTAACTTCTAACAAAGGCAAAGATAACTGACATAATTCAAGTGCTGAGGCTAAGCTCGTTCTATTTTGGACATAGTTGAAGTAAGCTCCAAGGTTATGTTAGGATTTAAGATGACAAAAAATGGAAAGGGTGGAACAATAATTTGTTTGTGCAGTGAGGTTTCTGGAAGGCTAATTGCACAGTGCACAATCCTAGCTCTGGTTTAAGCAACTCAAACCTAAGTTCAAAAGCTAGCTTGTAAAGTAAATAGTTCAATACTTCATGAAACATGGTACAACAAGCAAAATAACGAAATGGGCAAGGAACATAGTTATGATACCAAGCTAAAGAAGCTCCAACCCAATCTCAAAAGCTAGCTTCTAGGGCAGAGAGTTCAACAAAGGCAGAAGAAGAAATAAAGAAAAAATAAGGTCAAAATATGACCTACACACGCATCCTTAATTTTTCCATGACATGAGGCAGCTGAAAAAGAACTCTAGATATCAACACACAGCAGATAAATCAAGTCCAACTCTCAACAATAATCACGCAAAATGCAGGACTGCAACAGAAGTATTTGTTTTTATTTTTCCGCTTCAAATTGTGTTTACTCATTTGATAGAATTACATAATAAAAGATAATGTGATTCATAACAAACTTTTGGTGCAACAAGTTAATTGTTTACCCACCAACATATAATCTTAGAGGAACTTCAACAAAATCAACTCACTCCACTTGCTCCTGGAAAAAGAAAAGAGAAGTAAATTAACTTTCTTATAGAGATTCTTGAAACATATAATATGTAGAATAATATTGAAATAAACTAAAATCTAGAAGCATCCTTGCTATGCAGATTTTTTATAAAGTTAGAACTTAATAGACCAGACTGTAAAACTGTCAGAAAAATCAACAACAACATCTACTCTGGACAAGAATAGTTGCCCTAAACTGCCAAGGCTCTATGCAAAGATCATCCACTACACGGGGGCCAATAACCAACTAGACATTTTCACCTGAGAAATTGGTTATGCTTGGGCACTGGCAAAAAATATTTTTTCCCCTTGCAGCAGCAGATTTTTTACTCACAACTTTCCCATCAAAATGCCTTTCGTAAAACTTTAAAACAGTTCAGCTAAGCAATAATTTATACTAGAGATCTCCAGTTCCTATTCAAATATAAGTTGATTTGATGTATATATTTTTGCATAGATGGGCGTAGGTGGAGTACTCCATAAAAACCTGAACACCCCCTTCAATTTTCAACCTATAGGTCGTTATATTTTATTTTAAAAGGGCTACTCAAAGGTCAAGGGCCTATGAGTAGGGCGTACTCTAGGTGAGAAACAATTAATAACCTGATGGTTTATGACATTTTAAGCAATTATTCAAGAAAAGCTCAATGAAAGTTGTTTCAGCTCAGTAATTGAAATATATGCCAATGCCCATATTTGATTCATCAGCATCACAGTTTCACTTTCCACAATATTTCAGATTTTTTTATATACATACATCTAATTCTAGTCATTGTTAGAAGAAATTAACCTACGAAAAAGGTTCACTCATCATCACCATTTTTTTAATTCAGATTGATTACTCTTAGATGGCTCTAATAAAGTTGGTTGAGTGTGAGCATTGAAGTTGACGATCACAAAATCGATTAGCGGGCATTCATAACCTAACCCAGAATGACCCCACCAGTGCTGATGCATATCCTCTCATTTAACACCTTGAGATGACTGTTGATAGGTTGAAGAAAATTTTAACATTTGTAGTGGACAAAGGATTACACTAAACAATTAGAACATGAATGTGCAACCTAGAAAAAGGAAGAGTCCAGAAGATTAAACCCATAGTTCAATAAAACATTAGTTCAACCTTGGGTGCAGGAGCATCATCAAGCTTCGGAGGAGCCAACTTTGGAGAATATCCACCAAAAAGACTAGAACAATCAGTGTATGCAGATCCAATCCCAATCCCAGCACCAAAAGCTACAGATGCCCATCGAGTCACTGGACTCCCTGACAGGACAAATCAAAGTTATGAACTCAAGGAAGGATTAAGAAAGACATGCAAAGCAGAAAGCACAAAAACGGAAAGGCATGATAGCGACAATGCCTGGAAATACAAGTACTAGAAGAAAACTGAAGCAATTCAAAATGGAAGAACTCAGTTTACTTTGTCCACGCCTTAGATTAACATCTAGCAAAAAGTTAAAATGCATAATCACTTCAACCGTTTAGGCTTTGCCAGGTAGCATTGATGATTGAAGGTGGCTATGAGTCATAAATCATAAACAGTTCCTTTCCACTCTCCCCACAAAGCAAAGCCTTAATCAAGTTCCTCGTCATTTCTAGGCAATTTACAACAAAGGCAAAAAGGAGCTACTTCTGGTGTTGGAATTTAAGGTGAACTAAAACCAACATGCTGGGATGCAAGGTTCTCCTTAAGGAAGCCACTTGGAATCAAACGTTGCCACTTAAATGGATAGTAAAGTGTACAACAAAATTGTAAATAGCAGCCATAGCTCGATATTGTGGCTGCTAATTGCATTTGTGGCTCTCTTTGCCACCAGTATTCACTGTAGATATTTGCTGCAATTGAGTGTAGTAATATACCTCGCACTCGCAACCAATAAACACAACAAATCCAAAAAACTATCCACGACTGCAATTTAAATCCCTAAATATTTTGGACATGAATATACATCATATTTACATTAACATCTACAGCTATGAATGTAGAGCAGGCGCATATATAACTGGAAAAGAGAATGCTACCGAGTGCAGAACAACATAGAAACAACTAGAAGAAAGATAAAAAGTGGATATGAGAAAACAAAATTTGTAGAATCAATTAGGCTAATCTGCAATGGGGCAAATCGAAAACAACATATGTTAAAAGGAGAAAGAAATAAAGAAATTAGGGAAAGAGAACAAACTGAAGAAAAGGAGGCCACCAAAAGCGCCAGCCAAGGATGCATAAACGAAGCGGCGGAGCGTGAGATCGATGCAGGCGTCCCATTTTGCGTTCATGTCATACTTTGACGGCGTCAATTCCTTGTTATCCCCCATTTCAGAGCGTTATGCAGTACAACTATTACTTTAGTTATTTCTTGGAATTTTTGCTCAGATTTCCTTCTTTTTACTTCGTCTTCGTTTGATTCTCCTCCTTTTGTTTCCTGGGTAATCTGCCGCAATGCCTCTCAGATAGGTACCGCTTGTTTTTCCTTTTTTTTTTTTCATTTTTCTTTTCGACGTACAGCATCCATCGATAAAATGGGATCAAGAACAGCAAGGGCCCAAAAAGCCCAATAATAGAAATGTCTCAAAAGAGCTCAAAAGATGCAATAATAGAAACAAGGTCCAAACAAGCCCAGCTCCCCACAATATTCAACTATTTCACCCGTGCTTTCTGACCTATCTACTTGAGAGGTTCCTCCGATGACCTTCAAGCTTGTCCCAGACAAAGGGTTGCGTAGGAACCCGAAAGGTCGTCTGCAATCATCCAGAATCCATAATAGAATTGACATTAAGGAGAAATCCAACGAGAAGCTTTGTGGTGTATGCAGATTAGCCAGTCATAACCGGAGTAAATGCCCTCTCCGAAACTACCATATTGGACAATCGTCGCGACCAGGTAGAAATTGAGATGTTGTTCATTACATGTTGAGAGGATTGAATCTAAAATTTATCTACAATTTGTTGTTAATTTAATTTAACTTACATAGTTAGTATAAAGTTTATTTATTTAAATTGCAAAAAAAACCCATAAAATTGATAAATAAAATAGAAAAAAAATCATTACATAAATACAAAGTTGACTATTTAAATTACAAAAAAAACAAATTAAATTGATAAATAAAATTCCAAAAAATTCATTACATAAATATGAAATTATTTATATTAAAAAACCCCTAAAATTGATGGTTTAATAGTGCGATTTTAGGGGTATATTTTTGTGGAGCTCGACATTCATGTTGCAGGCGATTGCGACGATCAATGTTCTCTTCATCCCTATGTGGGGGTGTGTGAAACATAGACGAAAAATCATATGTCTCAAACGCCATCGATAAACTTGAGCCGGGAGGAGTGGAGTACGGCAGTGGATACGGGCTGGGAGGAGTGAAGTACAGCGGTGGATACGGATCGAGAGGAGTGGAGTACGGTGGTGGATACGGCTGGAAGAAGCGGAGTACTGAGGTGGATACGAGCTAGGATGACTAGAGTACTGAGGTGGTAGTGGGCTGAAGATATCAAACTTTGAATGATATCCATGGCCTGACGAGCCCGGAAAATAGTCATCGCCCTCCAAATCTAGATGATAAGAACTATCCCCAGAGTGTAGTTCTGGCTCTGGCTCTAGTGCATGATGTGGATCTGGAAAGGGTTGCCCAATTTGTGTCATATGCAGAGGGACTACCATTGACTGCCCACCAAAAAAAATGGTTTCCCTATTTCACAGTACCATTATATGTACTCTAACGAGGCCTGCAGATCCAAAGCACGATCCATATAAGGTACCCTCCCCAATTGGTTGTTCCATATCATAATATATTCTTCATGCACTTCTCTTCAATCATTTTCATACTTCCCCCTCCTGATCATCCTATGGATCTCGCCCAATCGTACTAGCAGTGTCGGGATATATTGTATGCAACCGAACTGCTGAAGTACTTGATCGCCATGATACCACTCCACTATCTGAAAATTGATAACAGGTGCGCTAATACACCATAGGTTTGAGTGGACATAGGCAGATGAGGGAATAACTGTCATAATTTCTAGAACAGAATACGACATCCAAATGAACTGCACAATTATATTAACGCGGGTCGAGTGAGATAAAATAATAAAATTAAGTTTATATTGGAAAAATTTACCCCCTCTCTAGTATGATTCTCAATCATTAGACGATATATCGAAACCGTGTATGATCTCTCGATACCCGGATTAGTGCTCTATCTATGAAAACAAATTGTTAGAACAATATAATCTGAAAAAAAAGTCAACTAATTGTTATAACGAGTAAAAATTCATCACCTATTAACAAGTAGAAATGTATATGATTGGTGACTAATGGATGCCAAGAATGACATCCGGTAAAGTGCCCACGACTGCAGTAGTATAAAACATTCACCTATGTCCATCGCAGAAGGATCTGTTGTCTGACAAAGTTCACGATACAACATGGCTAACACTGCGGACCCCCAACTGTATGAACGGATGTTATGCAAATTGGATAATAGGGGTAAGTACATCAAGTGGACTGTACTTCTGTTTGCATCCGACATGAGTACACCCCCTATAATGTACGTAATGTAAGCTGGAACAGTAGTACTCGGCAAATACTCAAAATTGGCCTTTAGCTATGAAAACCTCAAACTAGCAAATTTCTCCTCACTTGGTGAGGATCCAAGTAATTCATAGCAAAAGGCAGTCGGCCTAGAGATCGAACTTATGCTCGTGATCGCATTCCCTTCGATGGTGAGCCTTAGCTGTAGTGCAACACCCTCTAGAGTGATGGTGCACTCCTCATACGACAAATGAAATGTGTGGGTCTCTGGACGCCATCGCTCAACTAAAGCAAAAATCAAAACGTATCACAGATCAAAAGTCTGGATCAATGCCGCTGATCCGAACCCGGCTAACTCTAAGTATGGTATCAGGTGTTCATCTGGCAGAAACCCTACACTATTAACACGGCCCCTCAATACGCGGTACGGGCCCTGACATTATTAAATTAGCAAAATAGTTAATACAATATAATTTATTCCGCAAATAACATGAGTATCAAATAAAAAAAAATATTACCATTTCATTAATAGTACTTGATATATGATTATTATTAATCAAAGAACCCATTTGCTGCAAATCTGCAATTAAAAAAATGAATTCATTTAATTTGTTTCAAAAAATACAATAAATTATTTCAATTTTTAGAAAAAACACGGTAAATATCTAATTATTTCCCATAATTTATCTACAATAAAAAAAATTATGTTAGATTACAATAATAATATAATTAAAATTAATATAAACTATCTAAATATAAAAACATACGAATTAAAAAAATAAAAATGGAAATAGAAACATACCTGATTAGTTTCTTTCAAACAACCTATAAAATTATATAACAACAAATTTAATCAACATTTTAATAAATCAATAAAAATTGTCCAACACTTTACAATTTAATCCAACCCAATACATATTTTTCTATTTTCCAAAATAAATATTAATTTTCCAATTAAATAACTTTCTCATCCCAATTTTACCCCTGTAAAATTATGATGATTTTACCCCTGGTAAAATTTTCAAGAAAATATATTTAATATTTCACAACTCAACTTATTCATTATGACTGAATGGTTTATTTTCATTTTTGGGCTTTAAAACTGCTCAAAAACATAAAATCATTCTTCTGATCATTTCTGAGCAATCCATATATATTTGCAAATGGATCATTTCTCATTTTCATTTCCAATTTTTTTAAAACCCACATTTATTTCCAAATAATTCCATTTCTCCATTTCAAAGAAAACCATAATGATTTTTGAATGTTTTCTATTTCTTTGTTTGTATTCATTCCGTTCATTTTGATTTAAACACGTAATTCATTTCCGGTTTCAACGAGCTATTAGAGGGATCGATTTGACATATGTAATTAAGGCTCAAATGATTTATAATTAAGTTTTGGCTTTTCGTCTATTAATTATAAACTCATTTAATCATGAAGACATTTCACTATAGTATTGTGGCTGAGCTCTCCCTAACGACATATTATTACGAAAGCAATTATTCAACATTCACCCAATGACCTTGTCATAAGTGTGTTACCCTTATAGTATATCATTGATCTCTTTAAGATAATATATGTTTTCCCAATATAATTCTATTTTATCTTATGGTAACCATTACATCTTCCTTCATGAAAAGTCAATGACTATCAAATAGGGATAAAGTTATCCATCACAAAGACGAACGACCCGTGGCACGTTTACTTTTCATCAACCATGTAATGCCTATGAGAGGATATAATTTACCTATGTCTCAGGTTATAAATTCCACATCAACTTTCGGCTCCTTATTTATTCAAACTTATACTTTTACTTACATCAAAGTATATGAGTCACGTATACATAGTCTGCCATCCACCCAAGATTTAGGTATGCCACACTATGAGCGTCACAAGCGAATAAATCCATAAACGGATTTAGGATCTATTCTACTTGGATCCAATTCGATGTACTGTTAATCCAGTCAGTCACATCTATGTCTTTATCTTCTAAGAGTCATCCGCTTCGATGCCCAAGACAAAACATCTCCCCAATTGGACTTGATAGGTGAAATATTAGTCTTTCAATCGGTTTGTTCAGTTCCGATTAGACTAAGGACATGTTTAGGTTTATCTACTAATACAAGTTGTCTTTCTATATTACAATCTGACCACGTAATATCACTAAATATTAATTAAACAATAGAAAACCAATGAGTAACATTTACTTCCATTTTACTTTGCATACAAAAACCATTTGAGGACAATATACAAAGTATTAATGTAATTCATGAATAATTTTATTAACTAATTTGTTCAGAAATTTACAAGTGTACTTTGACGAAAATACTACACTTAGGACACCAGATCCAACATGGACATCTGGTCGAGCCATGTCAGTTGTCCCATTAGGTTTGTACCAAAAAATGGGCTTGGGTAATTAATTTATCATTTTTCAAAAATATTAATGATTAATCTACCACTTTTCGTAAATATTAGTGACTAATTTCACACCATTGAAAGTTAAGTAAATGCTGGTATCCTTTTCCCTTGCTTTTTTCCTCCTTCAACATGAAACCATCTCCTCATCTCTCTTCGTGGTTTCAGCCATGCTAAAAAATGATAGTAAAGATAAAATAATACAACCACTGTCTTTGCTTTCTATCTAGCCAACAATAGGGCTAATTGCCAAACCAGCCGTCGTCATTCCTTCCTCTACCCTCTTGCTTTTTTTTCCCTTCAACTGAAAAGAATCTCCTCCTCTCTTTTCATGGTTCCTACGATGGGCACATCTGTTTGCTTTTGTTGGATCTTGCTCGACAGAATGAGAGGATCCTTGGCCAAAAACCTTTGTGAGAGAAGTTAGCTGAGGCCTTTTTGGCTTCTTTCCTTACCAACGATGATTTTGTTTGGTTCCATTTCTCTACCATTTTAGCGTTTGCAACTCCTTAGTCGATGTTACTTATATTTTTCTTTCTTTTTTATTTTCCAGGTTAGTGTTCCTTGCTTGCTAGCTATTAGGATCGTCCCGAATAAGCAACGAACAAGTAAAAATAGTAGAAGAAATTGAGAAGATGAACACACAAATTTAACGTGGAAAAACCCCTCAAAAGAGGATAAAAAACCACGGGCAAAGATAATTTTACTATAATGGCAAAAGAATGAAGAGTACAAAAGATGGAGATAAAAACTAAACCCCAAAAACCCGATAAAACAAAGAACCCTCAAACGTAAACACAAAATTCTCTGAATGTGTTATGAGTTCTAATCTAATGGGTGTCTATTAATTCTAAGATTGTAAAGGAGCCTATTTATAGGCTAAATTAGTAAGTCAAATAAACTATACTAATAAATGCTAAATATATTATACTAATAAATACTAAATCTTCTAGAAAGAAAATATATTTTTGTTTAACTTGACTTGCAAGCAATCTCTTAGAATTTGGGTCACACAATTCTAACACTAGCCTTTGTTATTTTTTGGGGGGCATGGATGGGGTCGCCACCGTTTAAGTTCCCAGTTGGTCGAAGCTTGATAGTCCTTGGCTTTCGTCACACAAACTCTATTTTTGTTAGTGGTTGGGGCCATTTTTATGGCTAATGGGTCTCTTCCGTCGCTGCTCATGATTGGCTTTAACGGTGGTCGATAACTTCCTTTTTTCAGTTTGGCCGAGGCGTGGTCTTTGCCGAAGGCATTCATGCTGACAACCGGTGCAGCCCCCTTGCATCTCTACTTCCCCAACATCCTTTGGCACTTCCTTTCCCTCCTATTCTGATGATAGCAAGGGTCAAATAGTTGAATATCGTGGGGAGCTGGGCTTGTTTGGACCTTGTTTCTATTATTACATCTTTTGAGCTGTTTTGAGACGTTTCTACTATTGGGCTTTTTTGGGCCCTTGTTGTTCTTGATCCCATTTTTTCGATGGATGCCGTAAGTTGAAAAGAAAAAAGAAAAAGGAGGAAGGAAAAACAAGCTGTACTTATCTGAGAGGCATTGCGGCAGATTACCCAGAAAACAAAAGGAGAATCAAACGAAGACGAAGTAAAAAGAAGGAAATCTGAGCAAAAATTCCAAGAAATAACGAAAGTAATAGTTGTACTGCATAAGGCTCTGAAATGGGGGATAACAAGGAATTGACGCCGTCAAAGTATGACATGAACGCAAAATGGGACGCCTGCATCGATCTCACTCTCCGCCGCTTCGTTTATTCATCCTTGGCTGGCGCTTTTGGTGGCCTCCTTTTCTTCAGTTTGTTCTCTTTCCCTAATTTCTTTATTTCTTTCTCCTTTTTAAGATATGTTGTTTTCGATTTGCCCCATTGCAGATTAGCCTAAATGGTTCTACAAATTTTGTATTCTCATATCCACTTTTTATCTTTCATCTAGTTGTTTCTATGTTGTTCTGCACTCGGTAGCGTTCGCTCTTCCAGTTATATATGCGCCTGCTCTACATTCATAGCTGTAGATGTTAATGTAAATATGATGTATATACATGTCCAAAATATGTAGGGATTTAAATTGCTGTCGTGGATACTTTTTTGGATGTGTTGTGTTTATTGGTTGCGAGTGCGAGGTATGTTACTACAATCAGTTGCAGCAAATATCTACAGTGAATACTGGTGGCAAAGAGAGCCACAAATGCAAATTGCAGCCATAATATCGTGCTATGGCTGCTATTTACATTTTTGTTGTGCACTTTACCATCCATTTAAGTGGCAACGTTTGAGACCAAGTGGCTTCCTTAAGGAGAACCTTGCATCCCTGCATGTTGGTTTTGATTCACCTTATATTCCAACACCAGAAGTAGCTCCTTTTTGCCTTTGTTGTAAATTGCCTAGAAATGACGAGGAACTTGATTAAGGCTCTGCTTTGTGGGGAGAGTGGAAAGGAACTGTTTATGATTTATGACTCATAGCCACCTTCAATCATCAATGCTACCTGGAAAAGCCTAAACGGTTGAAGTGATTATGCATTTTAACTTTTTACTAGATGTTAATCTAAGCCGTGGACAAAGTAAACTGAGTTCTTCCATTTTGAATTGCTTCAGTTTTCTTCTAGTACTTGTATTTCCAGGCATTGTCGCTATCATGCCTTTCCGTTTTTATGCTTTCTGCTTTGCATGTCTTCCTTAATCCTTCCTTGAGTTAATAACTTTGATTTGTCCTGTCAGGGAGTCCAGTGACTCGATGGGCATCTGTAGCTTTTGGTGCTGGGATTGCGATTGGATCCGCATACACTGATTGTTCTTGTCTTTTTGGTGGATATTCTCCAAAGTTGGCTCCTCCGAAGCTTGATGATGCTCCTGCACCCAAGGTTGAACTAATGTTTTATTGAACTATGGGTTTAATCTTCTGGACTCTTCCTTTTTCTAGGTTGCACATTCATGTTCTAATTGTTTAGTGTAATCCTTTGTCCACTACAAATGTTAAAATTTTCTTCAACTTATCAACAGTCATCTCAAGGTGTTAAATGAGAGGATATGCATCAGCACTGGTGGGGTCATTCTGGGTTAGGTTATGAATGCCCGCTAATCGATTTTGTGATCGTCAACTTCAATGCTCACACTCAACCAACTTTATTAGAGCCATCTAAGAGTAATCAATCTGAATTAAAAAAATGGTGATGATGAGTGAACCTTTTTCGTAGGTTAATTTCTTCTAACAATGACTAGAATTAGATGTATGTATATATAAAAATCTGAAATATTGTGGAAAGTGAAACTGTGATGCTGATGAATCAAATATGGGCATTGGCATATATTTCAATTACTGAGCTGAAACAACTTTCATTGAGCTTTTCTTGAATAATTGCTTAAAATGTCATAAACCATCAGGTTATTAATTGTTTCTCACCTAGAGTACGCCCTACTCGTAGGCCCTTGACCTTTGAGTAGCCCTGTTAAAATAAAATATAACGACCTATAGGTTGAAAATTGAAGGGGGTGTTCAGGTTTTTATGGAGTACTCCACCCCAAGCCCATCTATGCAAAAACATAGGCATCAGATCAACTTATATTTGAATAGGGACCGGAGGTCTCTAGTATAAATTATTGCTTAACTTTTATGAAAGGCATTTTGATGGGAAAGTTGTGTGTAAAAATCTGCTGCTGCAAGGGGAAAAAATATTTTTTGCCAGTGCCCAAGCATAGCCAATTTCTCAGGTGAAAATGTCTCGTTGGTTATTGGCCCCAGTGTAGTGGATTATCTTTGCATAGAGCCTTGGCAGTTTAGGGCAACTATTCTTGTCCAGAGTAGATGTTGTTGTTGATTTTCCTGACACTTTTACAGTCTGGTCTATTAAGTTCTAACTTTATCAAAAATCTGCATAGCAAGGATGCTTCTAGATTTTAGTTTATTTCAATATTATTCTGCATATTATATGTTTCAAGAATCTCTATAAGAAAGTTAATTTACTTCTCTTTTCTTTTTCCAGGAGCAAGTGGAGTGAGTTGATGTTGTTGAAGTTCCTCTAAGATTATATGTTGGTGGGTAAACAATTAACTTGTTGCACCAATTGTTTGTTATGGATCACATTATCTTTTATCATGTAATTCTATCAAATGAGTAAACACAATTTGAAGCGGAAAAATAAAAACAAATACTTCTGTTGAAGTCTTGCATTTTGTGAGATTATTGTTGAGAGTTGGACTTGATTTATCTGCTGTGTGTTGATATCTAGAGTTCTTTTTCAGCTGCCTCATGTCATAGAAAAATTAAGGATGCATGTGTAGGTCATATTTTGTCCCTATCTTTTCTTTATTTCTTCTCCTGCCCTAGTTGAACTCTCTGCCCTAGAAGCTAGCTTTTGAGATTGGGTTGGAGCTTCTTTAGCTTGGTATCATAACTAAGTTCCTTGCCCGTTTCGTTATTTTGCTTGTTGTACCATGTTTCACGAAGTATTGAACTATTTACTTTACAACCTAGCTTTTGAACTTAGGTTTGAGTTGCTTAAACCAGAGTGAGGATGGTGGACGGTGCAATTAGCCATCCAGAAACCACACTGCACAAACAAATTATTGTTCCACCTTTCCATTTTTTGTCATCTTAAATCCTCACATAACCTTGGAGCTTACTGCAACTATGTCCAAAATAGAACGAGTTTAGCCTCAGCACCTGAATTATGTAAAAAATTTAGGATGAACTGTGCTTACATTTCTTCAGGTTATTTTGGAGGTATTTTTTAATAATTTAATAATTTTACAAGAATGGCTCATTTTCTGATATAACTTCCAAGGAAGTTGGATTGCTTTAGACACGTAGCAACAGTTAATAGATAGATTGAATGAGAGTGAGATGGTAAATATCAAGCATTTCCTTAATTTTAGAGCAACAAAGTCTACGTTTTCGTTGTTATTGAAGTTGAAAAAGACTCAACGATTTCAACATAATTGATTTCTGACCAACTTCATCCTCCTACTAATCTTCGGTAAAATACTCAAATGGCACAATGTTTAATGCATTAAAAATTACCATTTAAATTTCATACATGAATCATGATATTCAGTCTGACAATTTTAACTCTTCATCTATCTTTATTCCCAGCATAAATTTAGAACTATGAATTTCGATGAATGTAAAATGTGGTGTTAATTACACATGAATACTTAATTTTGATTTAATTGTATATATTTTTAAAAAATAAGATATTAAATTATTTTTATGTTGGGTGAATATAATTATTTATATATACAATCAGTAAATGTAAAATTGTATTACTTTTATAATTGTGTTAATTGTTTGTAGAAATTTAATCAAAATTAAAATATCAATGTATACCATTGCACCAAATCAAAATTCTTAAAATTTATTTAAAATATAAAAAAATATAAAAAATCAAAAAATTCTTAAAAATTTCCAAAAAAAATCATATAATTTTAAAGGTAAATTATACAATTAGTCACCCAATTATTAGCATGTCCTTATTTTGGTCACCAAATTATAAAAATTTTCAATTTCGCCACTAACGTTTTCAGTCTATCACCCTCCATTAAATTATTGACGTAAATGATGACATGATCTTTTTTAATTTGTATAATAACACATTTATTCCTCAACATTTACATATTTTATCAATTTGATCTTAATTCTAAATAATTCAATAAATTTAACCCTCTACATTTATAAATTCTATCAATTTGATCCTCAAACACATTAATCATAAATAGGAATTATAAATATTAAAAAAATATAGCATATTTGTATAGGTAATATAAATATGTTAATATTACAATATATATTTGCTTAAAAGAAAATTTTAACTTAAGTTATATCACATCTGATTCTTATTTAATATTATATTTGCAAATTACCTCTCTCTCCTCCATCATCAGCTTCTTCTTGATTCTTTTACTTCTAGTTTAAAAATTATAATATTATACTTGGGGGAGGATCCCCTTGACGCTGTGGAGTGGTTAGGTGGAGGAAAGGCAGATTGGAGAGAGAGGGGGTACTATTTTTGATGCAAAGGGGAGATTGAAAGAGAGTAAGGGGAGCAATATTTTTGAAAGACGTGGTGGGGAGATTTCCATTTTAGAAAAGACAAGAGGATAGTGGAGTAGCCACATCAAACATCCTTCCAAAATACCTATTCAGCTCAAACTGACTAGAATATGGGTAGAGTTATTTAGCCCGAAGACTTGTATAAAAAGTATGAAGATTTGAATTAAAATATATGTTTGAATAAAAAATGAGACTCGTTTTTTAAATGGGTTGAGTTTGGGTAAGTTTTGGCTTAAACTCAATCTGATCTAAATTTGTAAAAAAAAAATTGCTATTTTTACTATTTTGCTGTCATTTTGCTATTATATTGCATTATTTTGTTATTATTGTTTAAATATTGTATAACTCTTGTTTTATTGTTAATTTTGTTACTATTTTAGAAGCATTTGTTTGTTAAGTTGAACCTATTTTAATGTTATTTAAGCATAAATATTAATTATTTTTTTAAATATATTTTTAATTTGTTGCAAAATATTAAAATAGATGTTTTTAGTGTATTATATTTTTATAAAAAATAATAATATAAAAAATGTAAATATAAATAGGCTGAACTCAAGTTTTAATATTTTTATTTGAGTTGAGTTTAGACAAAATTTTAAATTTATTTTTTAAATCAAACTGAAAACAAACCTAAAAATATATTGAGAATTGACCCGACCCAAACCCAAACCCAACCTCACTCAACCCAAAATCACAAACTAGAGATAGGATAATATTAATTATGATGATATTATGTTGATATGACGAATGTTTTTGTATTCAATTTCTTACCACAAGTAACCTCTTTCACCTTCCTTGTCAATTTCTCAAGTTATGGAATTGGAATATTTACTCCACCCACGCATGTTCTAAACTATTAATTCATCACTCAAACCATAAAAAGTTGTTACAATTTCATCACTAAATTTTTAACTTATTTTTATTTTAGTCATTTAAGTGTTAAATTTTTAACTATAATTAACTGTACACGCCAAATCATGTTTTAAACTTTCATTTTGGCTATCCAACTTTTAAGTTACTTTTATTTTAGTCATTGATTTTTTTTTATTTTTCTCTTTTAAGTCTTGATGCAGTAAAAAAATTTAAAAATTAAAGTAAAAAAAGCAGTAGAAACTAAAATAATGCATAAATTTTTTTTCAAATTATACTTATTTATTCCCTTATCGAAAATTTTTAAATTTTTCAATATTAAAATTTAAATTTCAAAACATCAAAATTAATTAAATAAATTCATATAATATAGAAAAATGAAGTTAAGTTTCGTTGATATTGTGTACAATTGGTGTCAATATACTTATATTAATATTTTATTTGATTGAAAGCTATATCTTGTATATGGGCATTATTCTTATCAGGTTAATTGTTAATGAAAGTACCATTGAGAAATTTAAAATTTAGACATATTTTATATATCAACATTAACCCACTCTACCTACATGGATGCTTTACTTGATGATGAGCTACCCAACCATGACATATATATATATATATATATTGTAATTTCAAAATTTCTTATACTAATAAGATTTATCTTCCATTTTTATAAAGGAGCATTACTAAAAAGAATATGAATATTTTGTCAAGGATTCCTGAAAATATGATTAACTCACAAGAGAGCATATCGTTGCTGGTTAGTATATTTTACCTAGAGATGTTTATAGGTTGGGTCGGGTAAATTTATATAATGTATCTAGACCAATTTTTCAAGTTCAGGCCAAGCTAGATCTAGAAAATGAGTTTACTTTTTTGTCTAAGCCCAACCCAATTTAAGAAAGATCAATTTAAACTCGACTTGATCCGTCCATATTTGATTTTTTTTTAATTTTTTTATTTAAAAATATATTTTTTAAAAATATACTGAATACACTAAAAAAAGGCTAAAATAAAAATTTTCTAACACATTAAAAATACATTAAAAAATATTTATATTAAAAAATACTACCATAAATATAATAAACGGTTTTATTATATTAAAAACACAAATAAATATAATAAATATTTATTGTATTGAATATAATTTTTAAAATGTTATATTTTGAGTTGAGTTATTTAGTTGGGTAAGTTCTTTTTTTTTTAAGTTTTGGGTAATGAGTTTAATTGTTATTCGGTTATTGATTTAATATAAATATATAATAATTAATATAATTTTTTTATAATATAATATATTCAAATCGGACTGGGTCGGAGTCAGGACAAAAAGATTTTACCCAAAGATTGACCCATATAAAAAACGGGTCTTAAATTTTACCTAAGTTTATTTTTCAAGTCGAATATTTTATCTAAACCCTTTTATTTTTTAGACTGATCTTTAGATCTAGACAAATGAGTTATCCCATGAAGAGTTCTAATATTATGTATATTAATAATTACATTTTGAAAGTTAGATTAATGAATTTTATGATTGGCAGGAGAGTGGAAGGACAAAATTTTGGTGGGTATATTAGTCAGCAAAATTGGGATATATAGGTCACCAAAATGATCAACTGAAACCATTTGCAATCAATCAGGAATAGGGGAGCTTGCTATAAAAATATATCTGAATATTTCTTTGTGTTTAAATACATTTTTTTTAATTTCTGAATCATACAAGAAATTTTAATTAAATATTATATATTTACCTGAATTATATTCTGAGTTCACATTATTTCATATGAAATTTAATTATTATTATAAGATATTTGAATTATATTTTGAGTTTAACTTGTTATTGAATAAAGTTTGAATTGAATTTTGTCATAAAATTTCTATCTAATAATTTTAAATTTTAACCATATTTTTTTTATCAAACCAATAAAATGCAGTTAATCATACAAACACTTATATAAAAGATTATACATAATTCTAAACGGGAAAGAAAGCAAGAAAATGATGAAAAAAACAATTAAACAAGTAAAATAATTCTAAACCTGTAATTCAAGTTAATTTTTGTTGATTGAGTTTTAATTCGATTGGTATTAACATTATTGTTAATATATGAGGACATGTGTTTGAGTGCGCTGAAACGTATTATCCTCCTATTTAAGGGGTAGGGAGGGGCTATAAATAGTTTTAGGTATTGTATTAACAAGAGCAAATATGATAATAACCTATAATAAGGTTAATGTTCAAAACAAGTATGTCAATTTCTTTTATTGAAACGTGTGGCTAAAATTTTTCCGTGAACTATATGTAAAGTTACGTATTGTCAGTCAATATTTTTATTTAAATTAATTTTCTTCTAAATTTTAAAATTTTATTTTATATTTTAAAATTATTTTTAATAAAATAATTTATATTTAATAATTGTCTATAAAACTTAAAAATTTCAAAATCATATAAAAAAATGCTTTGTAGACAATTATTAAAGAATTAATTGATTTGATTTTAATTTGGAAATATTAAATAAAATTTTAAATTTTAGAAGGAGATTAAATTAATTCAATTAATTATTTCAATATTATAGTAATAAATCTATTGACACTATTAAGGGATAAAAATTTCAATAGTTTATTAATTGATTTTGATGTTTTTGAAATTTAAAATTTCAAAATTGAAAAAAAAAGAAATTTAAAACTTTCGGAAATGGGTAAACAAGTACAATATGACAAATTTTTAATGTATTATTTTAGTTTCTGCCACTTTTTCATTTTAATCCTTAATTTCTTTTACTTGAATCAATACTTAAAAAAAAAGAATTTTTTTAGTGATGAAAATGAAAATGACTTAAAAGTTGGGTGACCAAAATGAAAGTATAAATATGATGTGGACATGATTTGGTGTGTACAATTTAGCTACCGTTAAATATTTAGCGCTTGAGTGACTAAAATAAAAATGTCTTATGTCACACCCCAAATTTTCGAATCTTTACTATGGACGGTTGATTAAGTGGATTTAGTAAAGAGCTTGTAAATGAGTCCCTTTAATTAGCAAGATTGGATTGGTTTTATTTACGCACATCCTCTAGCGAATTGTTTTTCTATGTTCTTCCATCTTGTGGACTCCCATTCCACGTTTAGCGAACTCTCACGTTTGGGCGAGCTCTCTCGTTTGCAAATACGCCAGTGGCGAGTTCAATTGTTGTAACACCCCAAACTCGGCTTAGACGTTATGGGCGGATCTGGAAGAGTTACATTAGTTTGTTTAAAAATTCTCGTTGTAACCAAACTTAGTTGAGCGTTTCAAAAACATAAAACTTGCAGAACTCTCACAGACATTCAGAAAAACTTAAGTTCGTAACTACCTATTTCAAATGCTAAAATTAATTTCAAATTTGTTTGCTTTGAAAATACCGATTTTGAACAAATCTTTTCGATTAACGCTAACATTAGTTAAAAACTATTTATTTATTTATAGAAAAACACTTAAGGGTTTACTTAACTCGTAGCAGAAAAATTTTAGAGTTTTAATTTTGAAAACTTGAATTCAATTTGTTAACCAGCGTGATTTTGCAGTTTTATGATCGAAAAATATCAAAATAGACGAGCAAAATGAAAACAGAACCCAAAAACAGATTATAGTCCTAAAAGTCCAGAAAAGTTACTAATGTAAATTGCCATAACTAATTAGTCGTGAAAATAATCCGAGCTCCCGCACGCCATCCGGTCCTAATTTAGAAGATCACCTGAAACATATTAAATAAAAGAGTAAGCTAGAAGCTCAGTGTGTAACTTAACCCGCGTACATAATTTTCTTACTACAAAATGAACAATTGCAAACATCAAAAAAGAGTTTTATTTTTAGTATTCACATATGCAAAAACTATATCAGAATGTCATATATCTAGAAACATTTGTCAGATCGAAATGCAATATTTTCATAATCATATATCATAACAAAATTCTTAATTTCAGAACCAAAATCTCAAACACATTCCTTTATACAGAATCAGATGTATTTCATAATCAGATACAGATGCAATTATAGATCCTACCCCCATCCGTTACACACCAATTCCGTCCAACCAATCACACCAAATAGAACTACAAGAGTCCATCCATCTAATCACACCGGATCATGGTGGTATGTTATTCATAATAGTGCAGTTGAACTTCCAGACAGATATTGCAGTTTAACCATCTAAATTACAGTAAAACTACCGAAAAACACTTCCTTCATCACATCCAAAACCCACCCCAATGCACATGCACAATCATAATAACATACGTACATATCAAATAAATGGTATGGCATGCATACCTAATCATATATATATTTCAGATCATAGCATATCATATTACATAGTCGAATCAAATTGCTTATAAGAATAGATAACAGAATAAGTAAAACACACATGGTTTACAAAATAATCATGCTTAATTCACGTACCTATTTATTGCAAAACATGACACATTTTTTTTATACTTTTGAAACTTATTTAACATTCCTCCTACACTTTCTCGTGTTTGTTCATTGAAACTTATGCTTTTTTAGGCCTACATAATGCCTATAGACCCAATTTCTGAGTCCCCTAATCGGGCCTAAAAATTGGCTTCAAAGGCCCACACGGCCCAAAAAGCTAGCTTGTGTTGTCCACATGGTCTACCTACATGGTCTACACGATTTCACATAGTCGTGTGGTCCACATAGGCTACCCACACGGTCTGCACGACTTTAGACAGCCGTGTGGTCCACATGGTTTACCCACACGGTCTGCATGATTTCACACGGTTGTGTGGCGCTAGGCAATTTCTAAAAACAACCCATCTTCACAAATTTATCGAGTTTCTAATGAGTTTTTAAGTCAATTTCACACACCTAATTATCGATTTAATCAGCTACACAACTAGAACTCCTGAAAACCTACAACTTTTCACCAACTTGTGCTAATTAACCAAGAGAAAACCCATCTAAAATCACATCCTTAGACCAAAATTTCAATCCCAAAATCACAATTCAATTACTTCTTTGAAACATCACCCAAAATCGAGCCTCCTCTTCTAGAGGATCGTAATACACAACCCTCTTGCCTAAAACGAAACCAATTGGACATTTAATAAATTATAGAACAAAACTAAAATTTTAAAGCTCAATCTTGACAAATAATGAGTTAAATTGAACAATAACAGAAAAATCAATGATGAAACTTACGCTATTATTACTTTGTGACTGAAACTGAGAAGCAATGCAACCCCTACGACGAAACCATCAGCGAACATTAATAAAAAAGAAGAAGAAGAAGCTTCCAAGAAAAAGAAAAACAAAGAAAAGAAAAGAGAGCAAAAAAGAAGGTTACACCACTAATGTGAAAAACAAAATGGGGGGTTGTCGGCGGCTGAATAAAGAAAACTTAGGAATTTTTTTTTCAATATTTTATTTCCCAACTCACCAAATTGTTTTTTTTAAATAAAAAATTCAAATTCAACTTTCAAGAAATAGCAAATCACAAAATATTTCAAATTTGCACACATCGGGAGTTAAACTCAAGACCTAAGATAAGTTGACACTTTCCCATTGAACTAGCAGACCCATTCGGTCAAAACTTGCACATAAATAAGTGTAACACCCCATACCTGTATCCGACGCCGTAACAGGGTTTGAGGCGTGACCAGACTAAAACATCAACATTCACACAAAGCCGGGCCATAAAATTTCGCCCAAATTTAAAACTTTTCATTTATATTCATATCATCCTTATTATGAGCCTACGAGGCCCAAAACATACATCGGAAGTGTTTTGGGAATAAACCGAGAACTTTCAGAACTTTTATGACACTTAGAAAAAAAATTCTTATTTTGGAGGGTTACACGCCCGTGTGGCTTGGGACATGCCTGTGTCTTCAGCCCGTGTAACTCTCTGACTATGATGTTATTAGCAAAATGAGATCACACGGCCATAGCACACGCCTGTGCGTTTTGGCCGTGCGGCGAATTAAATTCTCGAAATTAAGTGCAGACTTCACACGACTAGGGCACATGCCCATGTCCCAAGGCCGTGTCCTTCACACGGCTAAGACACACGGCTGTGTCTCTGCCTGTGTGTTTACTATTGGACATTCTATTTTGCATTAATTAGGGTGCAGGGGACACACAGCCGGACCACATGCCCATAGGGCAGACCGTGTGTCACACACGGCTTAGACACATGCCAGTGTGCCTACCTATGTGGACAATTATTGAGGCTATTTTCCAAGCTAATTGCTACCCTAAATAACACATACACAACCATGACTTCAATGGTACCTCGCATGACTTCATAAACATAGCTCATGCATGACAACTTTTTATCAAAGTATACTTGATTAAAACTCCATATCATGGAAAAACCAATTTTACTAGCACACACATGTACAAATAAACAATATTCCCTAGATTGCATGCATGCATTATCATATTAACACTTATTCACACACCAAACTTCCATCATCAATAACTATGAGCCATATCATAATGGCATTGGCACATACATGCATAAATGAATTGGTTTACAACCCATATTCATTATGAGCCACATCACATGGCCTTATACAAAATGAATCAAATATCATCATAAGCCAACATATGTGGCTAAATAAATATGACATATAACAAAAAGACCAAGTCCCTATACATGCCATACTTAAAATACTTAAGTTCACTATACCCAAAAGATTAGTTTGATAGTGTGAATCGAGCTTCGACGTCCTTCGATCCCCAAGCTAGCTTGGCGACACTATAAGGAAATGGAAAGGAAAGGGGAGTAAGCATAAAGCTTAGTAAGTTGCATGTAAATAATTAACAGCATTAACTAACCATTATTATACACATAAACATAATATAACTTATCACAATGTCATCAAGTATCATAAATACATTTTAAAAACATGTCATTTACATAGTGTATAATAAAACCCATTATCACAATTCATTCATCCACTTTTTACCGAGGTCTTATCGTTTTATAATCTCAATGTTTATGAGCTTGGTGTACATACCTGTACCATTTCAACATGATCATACCTTGTCATCTCGTTGACTTAATCTTGGGATTACTCATTGAACCACTTGGAATATTAAAGGATACTTGCGAAATCACATTCACATAGTAGGATGCCAATGCCCTATCCTAGATATGGTCTTACATGGGATCACATATCGATGCCAATGCCATGTCCCAGACATGGTCTTACATGGGATCATGCACATCGAAGCCTATAGCCCAGCTATGGTCTTACATGATGTCTCATATTGATACCAATGCCATGTCCCAGACATGGTCTTACATGGGATCACACATACCCTAATGTTATGACATTTGTATCCCAACTATTCCTAAGGTTCAACTAGGATATCATGGTACCAATTCTTCGTCGAATCGTCATCGAATCATCATTAATCAAACCACAAAAACAATCATAGAATTTGTGCAATATTAAATCATTTAAATACATAATAACATAATGTTGAATTATTTACACATGAACTTACCTCGGTACAAAATATGGACAATTAATTTGATTTAGTCCAAGATCTTGCTCTTTCTCTGGTTTAGGCCTGGACTCTGTTTTTCTTAATCTATAATAGCAAATTTCACTTATTTAATTATCATATTGTTCAAAATGGTCCATAAATCATACTTTGGAAAAATTACAATTTTCCCCTAAACTTTCACATAATTGCAAATTAGTCCCTAGGCTTGTAAAATGAAATGTGTTCAATTTCTTTGTTACCCAAGCCTATTCGATTCATATTCCCTCTTATAACAGCACACAATTTTCATCTAATCAAATTTTAGCACCTATTTCTACATGTTTTACAAATAAGTTCTTTTAGGTGTTTTCATGAAAAATCACTTAGAAAAAGATGTTTATCTAACACCAAACTTCCATATTCCTCCATTAATCATCAAAATACAAGCATGAAACACATGGATAAATTTTTTAAACATGAATCCTAGCTCAAAATAATGGTAGAAATAGCTAAATCATGCTTCAAGGATATCAAAAACATAAAGAACATAAAAAAGGGGCTAAAATGCACTTACAATGAAGCTTGAAAGTTGAAGAAAAACCCTAGGTATGGTCCTTAGAAATTTCAGCACACATTTGAAGAAGATGGACAAGATTTTCACTTCATTTTCCCTTTTAATTCTTTTATTAACCAAATGATAAAAATGCCCTTAAAGCCTTTCTTTCAAATTTTATCCATGCATGCCCATTTTTGTCCATAAAAATAAAAATTGGGAAAATTTCTATTTAAGGACCTCTAATTAATAATCCAAATCTATTTCATACTTAAAACTTCTAGACCTCACATTTTGTAATTTTTTTGCAATTTAGTCCCAAGTGTCAAATTGGACACTTTATCCATAAAATTTCTTTATAAAAATTTCACATAAGCATGAAATCATGTCATAGGCCTCATAATAATCATAAAATAATTATTTCTACTTTAGATTTATGGTCTCAAAAACTACTATTTCGACTAGACCCTAATTCGGGACGTTATAATAAGATTTAAGCTAAAATATTAGAGATATGGCTTGAGCTAAAAATTAACAAAATTCATGGAATAGAATTCAAAACCAAAACCTTGCACACACAACCCCAACACCTAACCATTGAACCAAATCAAATAATTTATAAAAATTTCGAAAATCTTAACTCAAAAATCAAGATGTAACCACTCTTGGTTTCACCAACCCAATTTCTTTTAACCTAGTTTTTGAGATGTGACAATTTTTGTGGATTTAATTGTTTGATTATTAACCCGTGGTAAGTGGGACACGTACCAGTTATGTGTAAAGCCTTAGGAAAGGAACGTATCACTATGCATGACACCTAGAGAGTCTTGATGATTATACTTAATTAGTGGAATTGTCTGTTCATGTAATGTGATTAGGGATCCTGATTAGAGTGGGATGAGCGCAGTTTTATATAAATAATAGAGGTATAAAAGAGGAAGAACCTGTATTTATAGCCTATTTAGAATTTTCCTTCGAGCCAATTGCTGCTAAAGAAGCGGGAGAAGGCCCCAGTAAGAAGGGGAAAGAACCTATTGAGTAGATAAAATTTTACTGGAAATTCTGGTGAGTTTATTCCATTTTTGCTTTTGATAAATAACGAACTAGCCTAAGATTTATATTATCTTTTCAGGTAAAGTAAGTATTATCTTAGAATTGTATGTGAATTCTTGTGTTAACAAACTGTAAATACGAAACCTAAATAAATGTGTATGAATAATTGAAAGGGATACCCTTTCCTTGGTGCACAAGCTCAGTATCCAAAAAAGTGGAAATGGGGTAATGGAGGTCTAATGAAGTGTGGTTGTGATGGGAGTAGTAAATAGAGAATGTGACATGTATACATTTTGCCTCCTGTAGGGCATGTGATTGCAAACCGAGATTTGATGAATGACCCCAACCTTGCGGGAGAACACGTACTTGTTCAAATTAATAAGAAAAATTTACAGAAGTTCATATGGGACATTAGCTCTTCAGAGCGTTGAAAGGATTCGAAGCTAGCACAAGAAAGGGTGTATAAATGTCGTAAAGAGTACTACAAGTGAACTATGATTTGTAAATTATACTTAGGTGTGACTGTATTTAGATATGGTTAGTATCCCCCAAGGAGCTATACTTAGTTGCGACGTGCATCTGCATACGAGTGGTTTATTTCTCATAAGGATGGTGATAGATTAAAATTATATATACTTTTTTTGTGTTTAATTCCCTCATATTCTAGTTTTATCGAGTACTTAATTGTGGAAATTGTATTTATTTTGATATAGGAACTGTAAATATTAGACTTAGTTGCTAAATTTTGGTTAAATTGGTGCATCGAGGAAGTTTTGATAAAATAGTGGACTTGTGACGTGGGCCGATTTGAAAGCTATCAACTTTGAGGATGTAATTAAGAAAGCTTGAATTTATAAAGGAATAATATAACAATTATGCCAATTTGAATTTGAGGTTCCCTGAAACATTAAATGCGGCAGATTTGTGTTCTTTGGTGGGATTACATTACTATTATTAGGCTTAGTTTTTTAGTATATATATGTTAGTTGTGGGAGGAATAAGGCATCGGTCTTCACTTCTTTTTCTTTTTAGTTTAAATTAGCAATTACTTGTGAATTTTTATTTCACCATGTGCGGTTAAGTTTTTTTTTCCTGATTCAAAGGAGTGAGTTAATTCAACTGTGATCTTGTAAGGCTTGTGCTAAACCATGGATTTATTCTTAAGCCCAAGTAATCTTTATTTCTTATTTTTATTCTTATGAATTTTTGATATTGGTTAGATTGATGCTTTAATTCTATATTAAATTTTCTATTGCTATCCATGAGTTTGTGATCTGTAATTGTTATAAATGGTTGATATAAGTAGCAAGGAGTTGGCTTATGTGTGTGTTGTTGTGGCTTCCTCTCTAACAACCCGCTTTTCAATGGTGTCGAAAATAGTGATTTCAAGGCCACCAAATCTGACGAGTAAGTTCGTAAATATTATTATTTAATATTTATGAGTCAAATATGATTTTAAAAAGGTTTTTGATATTGTGATTTTTGTTATATAAACGATTTATTAAGTTCAAGTGGTATAACCCTAAGGTCAAGTGGTTTTAGAAAATGAGGTATCAGGACCTCGTTTTTATAAATTGAGCCAAGAATATTTTTATAAATATTTACAAAGTGTTATTAAGGTTTTATAAATATTTACGAAGTGTTATTAAGGTGGTATTAAAGTTTCATTGAAAAATTTTAACGTTTCAATAGTTAATTAATTAAAAAGGACTAAATCATAAAAGATGTAAAATTTGATTACTATTTGATTTGAGTGACTAAATGGTTAATTGAATAAAGGAAAAGGGACTTAAATAGTAATTATACCATCCAAGGAGTTAGTGGACATTAGTGGGCTTATAAATTGTTAATGTTTGATTATAATTACAAGTGTAAAAGAGTAAATTATTAATTATGTATATTATAATCAAAACATGACAAAATTAATTATCATCTTCTTCATTTGAAGTTCATCACCGAAACGCTAAAAGAGAAGGAAGTATATTCAACCAAACTTTGGCTTGGTGATTAGGTAAGCAAACTTTGCACGTTTTTAGTAATTTTTATGTTTTTGAGATCGTTACAACTAGATCCAACTAGCCCATATCTTCAATTTTGAAACTATTAAAGATTTTGAATGTTTCCATTGATAAAACTTGTGATTTTAGGTGTTAAATGATAAATTGAGATATTATTTTTATTTAAAAGTATTTTATTAAGTGATTTTTGATGAATTTTTTGATTAGGGACTAAATTATTAAAATAGTAAAAATCTAAGGATTTAATGTGAAGTTTTTGCATTAAAGGGCTGTTTTGGAAATCATTATTATTTGGCTAGGCTCAATTTTGGGTAAAAATGTAAAAATGAATAAATTTTGCATAAAATACATTTTTTACTGCCTAAATTAATAAATTAAATGAAATTATTAATTTAGATCAAGATCGGGTGGAAAATTGAGGAGAATGAAAAATTACCAAAATGCCCTATATGTTGACATTTCTTCAGAATAGCCAGGTAAGTTTGTATGAATTGTACTATGTATAATGTTGACTAAATTTAATGTTATTATATGATTTTGTTGAAAATTAATCTATATATATATATGTTAATTATACAATTTATCGAGTAAAGAAACAATGAAAATTCAACGACGTACGATGACTACTGAGCCTTGTTTGAACCTTTGAAACGTATAGGACACAAATGACATGTTATGAATGTTACTTTGTTTTGGGTGCTGGTCCTAAACGTCCTATTGATGGCTGAGTTCTGGCATGTGTTGCGAATACTTGACAGCTTGTGTAAGAGCACCATGTAGTTACGTTTCGACCGACAGCTTGTATGAGTAGACCCATTTATGGCTCGAGAGAGAGCATTTATGTAAAGGAAAAGGAAAGAAATGGTTCCGATAATATGTTAGTACACAGTGTGTTAGATTCTCGCGTATTCGATATTATTCTAAGTGATTCAATAGGCATACAAAGGGAAGGAACGGTAAGTGTTTCGATTGGCAATGTCAAGAAAGTATGGAAATGTATGAGTTGCTAATGATTAAAGTGTGTATAGCCATGTTCATGAAAAGTATGAATGCTTATAAGCTATATTCATGAAAGTTATTTTATCATGTGGTTATTTATACTAAATTATGTATTTATTCACTAACTTGTGAATATGGTTAATGCTATATTTATGTCTTATGTGTTGTGAAAATAAAACGATAAGTGTTCAATATGAATTAAGATATGTATGCATGAAACTCATTGAAATGGTGATATATGAAAAATGGAACACCCCAAAATTTTGAGAATTTAATTGTGTGAATCTGCTGTAATTAAATTTTTGTATCTGTGGTTCTGTGTTCTGTTACTATGTTAAAGGTTGGGAGTTCAAGTCTCATAGTTAGAAGTTTTGTTATTTTTAAAACCAACCTCTATCCATGTGTCATATAGTTAAGTGCAATTCTGTGTAAATCTATGTCAAGAATGAGCTTGCTGGTTTACTAGTTAAGCAGCTATTTGTTTTTTTTCTAGTTCTGAATTTGAATCCCATTGTATGCGTTAGGAGAAACTTTTCCAGACTGTCGGAAAAACTGAATGGTGGTTAAGGCAAAATTTTAAAACATTCTTTTCTTTTCTTCCTTTCCTCTTACATTCTATTCTTTCCCTTTTTCTCTTCTTTTACTTTTATTTTTTTCATTATATCGTGAGCACAGTGGTTGAATATTAGACTTTTCGTTTCAATCTGTTGTACGAGTCGGGTAAGTATGTTTCTGTAATGTCGATTATAGTAATTCATTAAGAATTTTAAGAACGACAATGTCGTGTTGTTGATGATATGCATTAATGAATAACTTTGTGTTGTTAAGTGATATTAGTTCCTTATTTTAGTCGGCAGGATAATTCGAGTAGTCACGAGTAATCTTTCGGTAAGTGACATTTTCGTTAAAGGTATTGTGTCAAAATTTTTGACATAAGCTTATGTGATTAATTATTTTCCATTGTTGTTAAATTCGGTTGTTTGAATGATTGGATGGTTGATTTAAGCTTCGGGGACACTCTACGTTCGTTTTACTTTAAAATCTCGTCAGGTGCTTGCTAAAAACCTTAAATTTTGCAAGTTTTGGTTGCTAAAAAATATGGCTGTCACCGTTACACTACCTTGTGCCAGGCCATGTGGGTGGCCGTGTAACTCATTATTTATCGATTTGGAGCGACACAGACGTGTGTCCAGGCCGTGTAACTCACTGTTTGTGACTTAAGACCACACGGGTAAGCACACGGGCGTGTGCCCAGGCCGTGTGAGTCACACGGGCAAGGACGCCACCGTGTAACTCTCTATTTAGGTTTTAGAACCACATAGGCAGAGGACATGGGTGTGTGCCCAGGCCGTGTTAGCTACACGGGCAAGGACATGGGCATGTTTCTAGGTCGTGTGGCACAAAAAAAGGGCTCGAAATTCGTTTTTGAGGCCATAAATGTTGTTTAAGACTGATATTGTCTTCTCCATTGTATGAATGATTTGAATTTGACTGAACGGGAACTCTTTGATAATCTACGGCAGTCGTATGAATACCATAACTGTATGTGTACTGTGATACTTAATTTGATACTGAACTGTGTTATCTACTTGCGAGATAATTTAGAAAACTTGAATACATATTGTGGATATTTGTAATATACATTTGCATGGGTTGGGATATAGTGAAGAAGAAAGTAATCCGCTTTGAACTAGTGGCTTAGCCTCCATGTGTATAATTCTAATTCTAGCGCTTCGTCACATTATGATCCAGCAGCTAAGTTGCGTTTCTGTAAAAGTGTCAGATAGACATTCTATGGTGTGTAGGGTTGGCTAGGCACTGAGCGCCCTTAATGGTGTGTTGGGATGGTCGAAGATGGTGTGTAGGGGTTAGGAATATCTGCATCTGACTATGGTCTATTCTATATATGAAACTGAAATTGTTTCTGCATCTGAAATTAATCTGTCTTGAATTGGAACTAGAAATGTTTCTCTTAGCAAATCGAATCTTTGGAACATTGTTTGGCAAATGTGTTTATGTGAACAAACTTCTTTATGCATTGAGTTCACAACTCAATTTATTATTAGTTGGTTTTCAGGTGGTTCTCAGTCCTGAACAGGTCGGCACCGCAGGAGCTCAGACAAGCTTTATCTTTCGTTTAAATACTACTTCAGGAATTTTGGTAAATTATGATTGTATGAATTTTGGAAGATTATATACTTAACTAATCTTTGTGATGAATGGTTTAGTTTTATCGTGTTATATATGTGTAGTATTTAAGTATCAATGAAATAACTCTCTAGACTTGGATTGGACGTCCAGACCGAGTTTAGGGTGTTACAAAAAACATGATATGTTATGAGATGGATGATAAATCCAATTGAATTGTGCTCAAGTATAATGGTTATCCATGTCAAATTCATATGAATCATGTTTAAATGAACTAACATATGTTGTTGATGTGCTTAGGCTTATGCTAAGCTTGTGGATATGATTGATGTTTATGATTATGTTTGTACTATGCATATGTAACGGGTAAGAAAAGGGAACGAAACGGTAAATATGTAATTGGGATGTATTATGAAGTTATAAAAAGTTTAATGTGATAAATGATGTATTTATATGTGAACAAATTGCATATGCTATAGATGAATATGTCTAGATTAGGGATAAATACACTAAGCCAGAATTTATAATGTCGTTTAGGCTTTTGAGAAGCATTGAGTATGGAATAGGAAGTAACTAAATTGAAAGGTGTATAATCTTATAGAAAGGTTGATGGTTATACATTATGTCCCATAAAATCCTATCACGTTATGAATGATAGATATATGCGACATTAATGAATTTACTTATTTGTGAGTCGATGATCATATGGAATTATGAATTTTGGCATTGACATAAGTTTATATCTATTCTAATAAGTTTATTATTGAAATGGAATTTTTATGCTTAAAGTTTATACGAGCTTACTAAGCATACATTGCTTACGTTGTTATTTTCCTTTATGGATTATCGAAAGCTTAATCGGGTTAGAAGCTATTCGGAGATTCATCACACTATCCATCGATTTTATCGGTAGATTTTAATGCTTTGGTAGTGGTTATAATGGCATGTATAGGTGGACTATGTCTAATGTTTAATTGATGAGTTTGGTATGCACATGTCATTTTGGTTGATGATTATGGCATGAAATGTTGCCTTGGATTTGAGATCCTTAAGGTACTAATGATAGCTTGTTGGTTGTGGTTAATATGGTTAAATTAGTGTATGTTTTGAAATGACCAAAATTGGTATGGTTGTTATGTATCAATTATGTTATGTTTTGGCATGAAAATAAATTTAGTTATAATTGCTTAAATATGCACATGTATAGGTGTTTTGGTTAATGATATAGTCATTTGAGTTGACTTGTAATTAAGGTTTCTTTTTGAGGATGGTATAGTTGTTATGTTTATATATGTATGTGGCATTATGATGGTTGATATTATAGTCTTTCTGGAGCTTAATTGATGGAATTTGAAATGGTCTTCAAAATGTATGTGATAGAATGTTCTTTGATATGGTTGAATGTCGTCTTTATGGTTTAGGTAATGTAGTTGACATATATGGCTAATGATGCTAATTGTTAAATGGACAATTTGGTATGCCAAGTGTGATTTTGATACGTAAACCTAGTGGTAAGTTTTGGTATGAACTTAGTTATAAGTTGGTTGAGTTTTGGCTAAACTATGCAAATATGAACATATGTATGATTGTTGTGATTTAAGGTGCCCATTAGGCATATTGGTTGTGTGAATATATACGTTATTAATTTAGCTTGTTAATGCATTATTTGATGCATTTTTGAATGCTTGATTACATGTGGAAAATTGGTTATAGTTGTGTGCATGATTGGGTGAGAAAAATGGCTTGGAAATGACCTATTTTTCGTCCACACGGCTAGGTGACACGGTCGTGTGTCCCCTATAGCATACTAAGGGTTGCAAGTCAGGCAGTTACACGGCCTAGCACATGGCTTGGCACACGGGCGTGTGAGGCCATTTTGAAGGGTACACGACTTGGCACACGAATGTGTGGCTTGGCCATGTGACCCAAGTCAGAGAGTTACACGAGCATGGACACGGGTTAGGACATGGCCATGTGTCTCAACCGTGTGAGTCACACGAACGTGTGATCCTTGTAGTTTGAAAAATTTCATCTTTTTTTTAAAGTTTCTATATGTTTCTGATTTAGTCCCGATTCGTTTCTAATGTGTTTTTAGGGCCTCGAGGGCTTATAGAAAGGACAATGTGCATGTGTTTGAATAGAACATGAAGTATTTTATAAATGATTGTAATAAAAAATTTTAAGTTAAAAGTTTTCGGTAATACTCCGTAACCCTATTCAAGTAACGAATACGGGTTAGGGGTGTTATATTTAGTGGTATCAGAGCTACAATTTAGTCGATTCTCGGACTGAACGTAGCATGTATGAAGTATCAAAACACATGCCATTATATAACCTGTGATAGTCCCGACGCTGATGAGATTTGTTTTATTTTTATGCAGTGATGTTTTCTAACCTAGGTAATTCTGATAATGCTGAAAGTGATACTCAAGTATTTGATTAAAAAGTTTCTTATGATGAGTCGGGGCTTATAAAGGTATGAATAAAAGTTTATAATATTATGTTAATGATGAATATTATGTTTTGTGTATATATATGTGAGAGTTAAATTTAGAGGCTCTACGATCTCCACCCCCTCACTCTCAAAGTCTTATACAACGAAATTCACAAGATTTATGTTGATTAAGTTTGCAAAAGAGAAGCTATAGAATTCAATGATTGAATTAGTAATAAGGTGGTCAAAGTTGAGATTGGTTAGCAAATAAAGACAGTTTTAGAAGAGATATCAGATTTTTCTGAAGATCATTCGGCATACACAACATCGCTGTTAAAGAAGATGTTATTTATGGGTAATCGACTTATTCAAGTATGGTATATAAAGAATAGATTAACTGGAATTTCTTCTGAATTGATTTTTTTAGTGAACGAGATAATGTGGGATTATTGGCGACTTTAGTAGTCAGTGGGATAGTGTTGAAATTGTAAAGATATCTAAATGCAGTTGTTATAGCCGAGTATCTTACAATGATCTCTTTTGGGTATTCTATATGTTCATTTATTCTTAGAGGTATATGTAAAATTTCATCTTTAGAGGTGATTTTTATCATAAGAGAATGCTAGCTAACCATAATGTTAGACGAAAATATTGTTAGTCTGGTTGATTTATGATCGGTATTGCTATATCTTTCTTTGGCATTCTAATATATTATATTTGGTAGATGATTAAACAATAAGACTCATATGATGTTATTTTATTTCTTCTACTAGTTGATGTTCTGAACTTTATATTTATACAATTTATGTTGTTTCTATCACAACTGGTTCCAGTGCATATGAGCGATATTCTTCTTCTATATTTTCTTTGGGGTATCATTAATCTCTTTATCATTCCATATAGGTTGTATTCTCAGAGATTTAGTATAGTTTCACATCTTGGATTTCATTATCTCAGTTTTTTATCATTCTTATTGTTTAATCTATCAAACATGCTTCATTTGTAAAGGATATTCATTGGCCGAAGATAATTTCATCTATTACGGTTATAATTTTTGGTTTGATCATGGGAGCATAGTGATATAGATCTTAGGTTTTTAGAGGTTGTGTTTCTGCATTGGTTGTTACTGGAATTACATTTGGTTTTTCTCTTTTTTTTTGGAATGCACTATTGATGTTGAGGTATTGTTCTATCTATACGGTTGTAATGTCGATCTTATTATAGCATTATAGTTTTAATTCATTTGATGGGTGTGGCTCCGGTATGGTTCAAAGCTTCGATGTTAATAATTGAAATAACTTTATTATATATTCTCTTTCTAGCTTTCGTGAAGGGGTAGACATTGGCAAAAGTGTAGGCGATGGAAGATCGAGCTTAAACTTGTATAGTGGTTCTCATCCCTCAGGTAATCTCGATTTATGTCAATGAGTTAAAATGAGATGTTATGTTTCGTTTGAGTTAATACTGTTTGTTGAAATCTTTGATTGATATTCTGATGGAATTATGATAGATTGTATGTCTGGGTTGTCTTTTAAACAATAAGAAGGGATTATTCTCAAATGTTATTATCCAATAGATAAAATCAACTCAGTTGTTTTATTTAGAGTGGGTTATTCATTTGAAAAGTTAATTGAGTTATATGCATTTGAGTTTATCCTCAGGTCCAGGAATAAAGTTTGTGGATTCACGGGTAAATAGACAGACAGTCTGAATGAAGAATTCATATTCTAGAAGACATGATACATAAATATATCCATCAGATCAGCTATAATCGGGGAATGTTATTAGGTGTTAAATTCGTCTTGATAGTTGAAGTTATCGTGCTTGTGTTAAATGATATTGCTTGACGCTTTCCAGGAAAAGGGGAACATACATCAATTGAAAGTTTTAGATACAAATATGTCAGAAGCATCAGTCAAAGTCTAATAATCTGGGCTTCTCGGTTATGTTACGACAGATGATCACTGGGAATTTCTATAACATCCCGATTTAGGATCTAGTTGGAACAGTGGTTTCGAGACCACAAATCCAACGTAAGAAAATTTATTTTTATTATATTTTTATGGTCTACAATTTCACGGGATGATTTTGTGAAAATTTCGTTTGAAAATTTTGACGTTTGGGGCACTCAATTTGGTCAAAAGGACTAAATTGTAAAAAGTGCAAAACTTGAGTACTATAAGCTAAAGTTGTCTAATTGCTATGAAATTTTAAATTAGAGGTCCTTATATGGTAATTAGGCCGGTGGTTAATTTGTTGGACAAAAATGGACATGAAATGGGTGAAATAGAATATTTTTAAGTTAGGGGCATTTTGGTCATTTGGTAATTAAAATAATAAAAAGGGAAAATAAAAGCCAAATTTATTCTCATCTTCTACCTTTGGCCGAAATTTTCATGGAAGCCACTACTAGGGTTTTGTTCAAGCTTTCCAAGCTCAATAATAAGTTCGTTCTAGCCCCAATTTTAACGATTTTTACGTTTTTAAAATCCTCGTAACAAGATCTACTATTTCTACCATTTATTTGAGCTAGGGTTGATGTTTAAGAATTTACCCATGTGCTAAATGTATTTTGATGTTTAACGGAGGAATATGAATGTTTGTTGTGTGTTAAACGACCTTTACTAAGTAGTTTTGATGAAAACGCTAAAAAGGATTAATTTGTAAAAGTTATAAAATTGGTCATAAAAGTGTGTTAGTGGAACTGCTATAGTTATGAAAATGATTTGGCTAGACTTAAAGTACGAAGAAATTGAATAAATTTCATTTTATGAGCCTAGGGTCAAAAGTGTAAATATGACAAAGTTAAGGGGCAAAATTGGAATTTTTCCATAATATGATTTTTGGGTCAGAATGAATAATGTGACTAATAAGGAAGCTAAATGTGATATTTTAGATCAAGGAAAACGAGGTTTGGACCTAGAATGGGGAAAAAATGAGTGTTTGACGGTTAGGTCTCTTTTCGCCATTTTTGGTATCGAGGTAAGTTCGTGCGATAATAATAATGCAATGTTATACTTGAATGTTAATGCTTGATATACAGGAATTGTAGGTACATGTATAAATAATGTGACAATGTGGTATGTTATGTTGTGTTAACATTATGTGATAATTATTTTATTGCATTTTATGTATGCTATGTCTAATGGTACTATTGTAAGTATGAATGATATTGTGGTCGCTATCCACAACGTCACGAGCAAGTGCAATAGAGGTGCAATGTGCAAGTGAGAAAAACCCCGTTTGAACCTTAGGAATAGTTTAGGATACAAGTGACATGTCACTAGGAATTAAGAAGTCTGAACTCGTTGAGTGGTCTGGGTTTGTGATATATGTGGCATCCGAGCTCGTTGAGTGGTCCAAGTTCATATGCGATACATGTGATTGAGTTCCGGTAAATGGTCTTGTGTGTCCTATCGGTGGCTAGGTAATCCTTGAGTGGTCGGATACCTGACAACTTTTGTGAGCAACCCGTGTAGTTACACCTTGATTGATAGCTTTTATGAGCAGGCCTGTGAGTAGCTCCATTGAGAGCGTTACATGTTATGAGGTAGCTTTGGCTACGTATGTATATGCGACACTTATGTGCAAGTTTTTTACGTATCCAATAATATTCCGAGTATTTAACGGGTAGTTCAAAGAATGATTTGATGATAGTCCCAAAAGGGGTATGTCAAAGACAAGAATGAATATGTGACAAATGTTGAAAGGGTATAGGAATGTACGCTAAGCTTATGGTTATTGAGACTTTGAAATGTCGAGACCTCAGTGAGCTAAGATGTATGAATTATGATTATGAATTTTGTTGCAATGAAATGCTAACTTACATTGTGTAATTGAAAATGGAATCCATGATGTTGTGAGTTTATGATTAGTTGAAAATGAACTTATGATAGTTATCATTATATTGCACTAAAACAGTTTTGGACAGTAGCAGTAGTCTGACTTTGAAAATCCACCAAAAATTGTCAGAATCGAATTAGAAACTGAATAAAATATGAAATTAAATCTTATTGAGTCTAGTTTCATATAGAGGAAACAATGTAAGCAAAAGAATTTCATATTATGAGATATTTGAATTTTTGTGAGACAGGATCAAGAGTGATTTCGGGCTCCCCTGTCTTAAATTTGGAAAATCATTGAAAATTGTATGAAAATAATTATGGGTTAAAATTTATATAAATAAATAATTAATAAGTCTATTTTTAAGAGAAACAGACAGAAACATCATTCAAATCTCGTACTAAGAGATAATGAATTTTTAGTATAGAAAGGTTGAAGCTGTCAAATAGCAGAACAGGGGTAAATTTGAAGAATAAACTGTACTTATTGGCTAATCCATAAATCCTGAAAATGTCATGGTAGAAAGATATATGAGTCTAGTATTAGATGATTTTAACGGATTTTAATTTAGAATTCTGTATCTCAAGTTATAAATAATTGAGCGACCATGACTTGAGTGGACAGCGTGTCATGAATATAAGTAAAAATGTGCAAATATGATTGTATTACCTTGAAATCATGTTGTGAGAATTGGTAGAAGCATGTTAATAAAATGCTTATTATTTTCATACGGACTTACTAAGCTATAAATCTTACTCCTCTTCTTTTCCCATCTCTTATAGGTTAATTTAGCTAGCTTGGGTTGGAGATCACCAAAGATGCTATCATACTATCAAGCTATCATTATGGGTATAAGTGAATGCAAACCCCTTTAAGTTTATGGCATGTATAGAGACTTGGTTATTTGTTGTATGAGTCAATATGATTGGTTAAATGTATTGGCTTGCGAAGGCTAAAGATTGGATGTAATTTGTAGCCATGCAAATTGGCTATATTGGCTAATTGGCTGTAAGACCATATAATTATGCATGTGCATATGGCAATGTTTTGTGATGTGGTTTATATTTGCTTGATATATATAATGGATACGAATTTATTCATATGTTAAATCCTTTTGTGTAACACTCCAAACCCGGCTCGGACATTATGGCTGAGCTCGGCGTGTCACATTGAACTGTTTTAGCAAAAACCGTGTTTTCATTGAAAACCTTTATTAAAATAAAAGAGCATCTTAAAAATAAACACCTTTCAATCACTTGTTAGAAACATAAGATTTGATGAAAACATGTCACTTAAAAATTTAGTTGTGAAAAAGTAGGAAACATACTATAATTTAAGAAATCCATGTTCAACTTCTCGTAATTACAATGAAAAAAATATAATATTTCGAGTAATAATAACATAATGAAAACCTTATTACAATCTGACCTGAATACACTTAAAAAGAAGTAAAAACTTAAACGCTTAAAAAAAACCAAGTTCCAATTATCTTGCTAGCCGGCTACCCAGAGTCCCTCCAAACATCGAACCTTCTACTAAGCATCACCTGAAAATAAAATAAAAGAGGGGGTGAGTTTTCGCAAACTCAGTGTGTATAACCCTTGATGAAAAACAAGCATTCAAAGAGAAATCATCAAACATGCAATGTAATCCCATCCAAATTATCCATCCGCTACACACCAGCTCCGTCCCCCGTCACACCATGTGGGGATATAAATATTGACCCACCCAGCCCACACACCAATGGTAGCCTGGTTGTGGAACTACCTTCATTTACATATTGGGCTTTAAAAGCCGTCAGTGGATCCACGATTATCAGGTAACCATGCGATCCTCATATGCTTCCTCCGTTTCATAGTTCCCACGCCATATGCAACCTAAGCAAAACATCATATGTATGCATGCCACATCCATAAAACTTACATTCAACACCTAAGGGTATTTTGGTCATTTTTGCCTTTAGATGCATTTCGGTAATTTTTCATTAATTATGGTTTTCACTTACCTTGACCCGTTAACAAGTCCCGCGAGCTAAGATAAACAAATACTATGCACCAGGTAGGATTCCAGAGAAGAGGAGGTGGGTCATTAAGACCGCTTAAGTACCAAGCTCTCTCTAGACCCAGTCCTAGACATGCATATACCCGTTGCTACACCTTAACTCTTTGAATTGTCCACGGTCGCAATATATTAATTAAGTCTTATATATTTATCATATATTAGGCCCAAAATCCCTTACAATGCCCAAACAAATTCACATTCCTGTATCTTGCCCATTAAGCCCAATCATATTCATATGGCCCATTAGGTCCAAATCACATTTATATGGCCCGTTAGGCCCGGTCACATTTATATTCATGCTCACATACAAATTCCTATCACATAGCATCAATATTCAGTTTTTGCCTATTATAGGCCCAACAATCCATCAGGCTCATTTAGCCCATTCTGGCCCGTATGGCCAAATCACAACCCAAGTCCATAGAATCGCTTGTGGGTCTCAGGCAACCTATTGGTCTACCCCTTATGAGTGTTCACGCACTCACAAGACTACCGTAGCCAAACCTTCGGGTTTTTGGCATTTCGGCATTTCGGCTTTTGCCACTTCATAGTGTGTGTGCAGTGTATGTACATACATGGTAAGCAAGCATGGCGCGATTCCCTTAGTCACCAACCTACAATGATATCACCCTTCCATTAATCGTATGTTTAATCCATATTCTACCCAAAAAATCAAAACTTCACCTTAACCTTACCTTGAACACCAATCCTTAATAGCTTTCCTTGATCACGTACTTCCTAGATCTGCATTAATCTTACTCATTAAAACTAGAATAATAGATGACTCGTATCCAACACAAGTCCCCTTACCTTAACTATGAACATTCGACCACCTTAGCCAATGGGAGTGGAATACTTACCAATACCGCAACACCTAAGGAGCAATTCAAAAATGAGCTAAGATCTGAGATCCGATACTAATTCCCTACCACAGTTGATTAGAAAGAGCGAGGGACAATATTCAATACTTAGCAAAGAAAGCCGATTGGAAGAGTAACACTTACATTAGATTCGGTCAAAGAGTATTCGGTTCTAGAGATTTGAATGGCAACAATTGCTTATTCAACACCAAGGGAGAGAGGAAGAAGAATTGGCTAAACCCAAAAGTGAAACAAAGAAATCGGCACAAGGAAAATAAAAAAAATGAGAATAAGGGTTTTCAGCTTTTGGAGAAATCGGTAGAAAGAAAAGGAAGAAAACAAAAGGGTTTTCAGCTTTTAGGGAAGAGGGTTTCTGGATTTCGGCATTAGCATCATACCCTTGCATTCGGCCCCTATTTATAACCCTTATGGCAGAACTCCTCAAGCCCAAGTTCCCATTTCGGCTCCACTTGCTCCTCACTTCTTATCTTCTCGTTTTTCTTCCTGATAACCCCTTGATCTTTTCCTCAGATTTCTCTCCTAAACACTTCCCTTGGGGTCTATTTCCACGCCACTTTCAGCCTTCTAGAAGGCCAAAATTAAACTTCTAAAAACACTAAGCTAGGATTCGAACCTTGGACCTCCCTGCTAACTATTAATGCCACCTTCTTACACTTTAAGTGGCGTCACTTAGCCACTCTTCCACAAGGTTTTTTGATGTTATTTTCCCCTATCTTTATTTAAAAGCCCAACTACTTTCCAACCCTGATTCTTTTAATAATTAAATTATAATTTTTTCTACCCCTTAATTCGAACTCAAACCTTGACCAAGACCTACCCTTGCGTAATTAACACTTAACCGGAATTGCTAAGTACAAAAAAAATTCAAGATTTTAGGATTTCTGAGGCGTTACAACTCTACCCCCTAAAAGAAATTTCGTCCTCGAGATTTTACCTGATTTAAACAGTTGGGGATATTAACGTTGCATCACTTCCTCAAGTTCCCAGGTAGCCTCCTCAGCCTTGTGATTTTGCCAAAACACTTTGACTAATGGAACGGACTTCCTTCTTAGCTCTTTGACATCTCGACCAATTATTTGTATGGGCTCTTCCTCGAAAATTAGGTTTGGCCTGACCTCGATTTCTTCAACTGCCATGACATGTGAAGGATCTAAATGATACCGCCTTAGCATGGAAACATGAAACGCGTAGTGGATCTGGCTTAATTCAGGAGGTAACTCCAGTTGGTAAGTGACTGGCCCGATCTATCTTACAAGCCGATATGGCCCAATGAACCTTGGGCTCAGCTTCCTTTTTCATCCAAAGCTTAATACCTTCTTCCAAGGAGAGACCTTAAGGAAAACTAAGTCCCCCATTACAAACTCTATTTCTCGACGCTTAAGGTCAGCATACAACTTCTGCCTATCCGAGGCCTCCTTTAATCGATCTCGGATCAATTTCACCTTATCCTCAGTATCAGCTACTAACTTAGGACCCAAAACCCTTCGTTCACCCATATCCGTCCAACATGTTGGAGTTTGACATCTTCGCCCATACAGTGCTTCATATGGAGCCATCCTAATGCTTGCTTGATAGTTATTATTGTACGCGAATTCGGCTAACGGTAGATAGTCCTCCCAGCTACCTTGAAACTCAATCACGCATCCCCTCAACATATCTTCCAATACTTGGATCACCATTTCCGACTGTCCATCAGTTTGAGGGTGGAAAGCCGTACTGAAGTTCAACCTAGTACCCAAAGCCTCATACAGCTTCTTCCAAAATCGCAAAGTGAAACATGGGTCCCTATCAGATATTATGGATACCGGCACTCCATGCAATCTTATAATCTCTGCCACATACAGCCTAGCTAGCTTTTGCAACGAGTAGTCAGTACGAACCGACACGAAATAGGCAGACTTGGTTAACTGATCCACTATGACCCATACCGAGTCTTTCTTAGTAGGCGTTAAAGGTAGCCCACTAACAAAGTCCATAGTGATCCTCTCCCACTTCTAGAGAGGAATCTTCACTAGCTGAAGCAATCCCGAAGGTAGCTGATGCTCCGCCTTCACCTTTTGACAAACCAAGCACTTACTTACGAATTCCATAACTTCGCGCTTAAGTCCAGGCCACCAATAAAGCTCCCGCAAATTCTGATACATCTTGTTCCCGCCAGAATGCATAGCATAGAGGCCGCTATGTGCTTCCCGCAGAATAGACTGTCTTAGATCATTGTCCTTAGGTATACACATTCTCCCACGGAAACGCAACACTCCTTCACTGTTCATCCTAAAGTCCGATGTCTCCCCACTCTTCACTTGTTTAAGACGAGCACCCAAAGTCTCATCCATCAACTGCTTACTCCTTATCTGCTCGACCCACATTGGCTTTACTTGAAGCTCAGCTAACAAGCTACCATCATCCAACAAGCTTAATCGGGCGAGCATAGCCCTCAAGTTTGACTTAGCCCTACGACTCAATGCGTTGGCTACCACATTCACTTTGCTAGGGTGGTATTCAATCGTACAATCATAATCCTTCAATAATTCCACCCACCTACGCTGCCTAAGGTTTAGCTCCTTTTAAGTAAGGAGGTACTTCAAACTCTTGTGGTCCGAATAAATTATACACTTCTCCCCGTATAAGTAATGCCTCCATATCTTTAGTACGAAAACCACCGTAGCTAGCTCCAAATTATGGGTTGGGTAGTTCACCTCATGAGTCTTAAGTTGTCGTGACGTATACACAACCACCCTTCCTTATTGGATCAATACACATCCTAAGCCTACCTGCGACACGTCACTATAAACCGTAAACTCCTTCCCAAGCACTGGCTGAATCAGTTAAAAACTTCTTAAGTTTTCCAAAACTCTCTTGTTGCTTGTCCGTCCAAACAAACGGGACCCCTTTCCTCAACAACTTAGTTAAGGGTGTAGCAATTACTGAAAAGCCCTCAACAAACCGCCTATAGTATCCTGCCAAGCCCAGAAAACTTTAAAATTTCGATGCCGACTTAGGTGTTTTCCAGTCTAACACCGCTTCAATTTTCTGAGGATCCACCTTAATCCCCTCGGCTGACACCACATGTCCTAGAAAAGTAACCTCCCTTAGCCAAAATTCACACTTACTGAATTTGACATACAACTGCTTCTCCCTCAAAGTCTGCAACACAATCCTTAAGTGTGCATCATGCTCCTCCTCATCTTTTGAGTACACCAGAATTTCATCTATAAAGACTACCACGAACCGATCTAAGTAGGGTTCGAAAACTCGATTCATGTGATCCATGAAAGCGGCAGGTGCGTTCGTCAGCTCGAATGGCATCACCAAGAACTCGTAGTGCCTATAACGAGTTTTGAAAGCTATCTTATGAACATCCACCTCCTTAACCCTCAATTGGTGATATCCTGAACGTAGATAAATCTTTGAGAAAACAGAAGCTCATCTAAATTGTTCAAAAAGATCATCGATTCTCGGTAGAGGGTACTTGATTTTAACAGTTAACTTGTTTAACTGTCGATAATCGATGCACATTTGCAAGGTTCCATCCTTCTTCTTCACAAATAACACTTGTGCTCCCAATGGAGACACACCTGGTCGGATGAATCCTCGATCCAACAATTCCTGAATCTGTGCCTTAAGTCTTACCAACTCCTTTGGTGCCATCTGGTAAGGAGCGATAGGCACCGGAGCCGTCCCAGGTAACAACTCGATTCTAAATTCCACTTCTCTGTTGGGTGGCAACCCAGGCAACCCCTCAGGAAAGGCATTCGAAAATTCCCTGACTATTCTCAACTCCTTAACAGTAAGGCTCTTAACCTCCGTATCACTAATATAAGCCAAAAAGGCTTCGCATCCCTTTCATACTAACTTTTCAGCCTTTAAAGTCGAAATCACATTCAACAAATAATTCCGGTGTTCACCAATTACCACCACCTCCTTATCCTCCGCCGTTCTTAACACCATTCGCTTTGCAGTGCAATCTAAGGTGGCTCGATGCTTAACCAGCCAATCTATACCTAAGATTAAGTCGAATTTGCTAAATGGCAGCTCCATCAAATCCGCTAAAAAGGTAACCCCTTGGGCTACTGAAGGTACCTCCCTAAACAACTTATTCACTCCTACAGACTGCCATAACGGACTTATCACAGTTATCTAATTCACAATAATCTCAAACATATCACCTAAAGACTCAATCTTATTGCATGCAACATATGAATGCATCGATGCAATATCAATCAAGGCTGTGTAAGGTAACTCGTATATAAGGAACATACCCGTTATCACATCTGGGGCATCCCTGTCCTCTCGGCAACGAGCAACATAAACCAGAGCTGACTGTCTCACCTCAGCATGGCCTGCATTTTTGCCTGGTGCTCCATGTCCTCGTCCATTGCCGTTACCGCCTCTGGCCTGTCCACGACCCCTTGGCGATAGCTGTCCACCCCTTGGTGGCTGAGCACCACTTTGACTCACTACTGGCTCTCGACCTAGAGTTCGAGGGCAATCCTTGATCCTATGCTCCATAGACCCACAAGCGAAACAAGCTCCCATCCTCTTCTAACACTCGCCTGTATGGTTTCTCCCACAGTCAGCACAAGGTGGCATCCTTGGGTTAGCAGCAGGGGGCCCTGCTCTAACTGGCCCATTAACTCTGGCCCTAGCCCTAGGTCTCTATCCAACACCAGAAGTCTCAGCCTTTCTTTTATTCCTACCCTTTTCTTTTTCTTGATTTAAGCGCTCAGTGCGCTTAACCTCCTCCGCTATCTTTGCCTTCTCCACTAACTCTGAGAAAACTCACTCCCTTTGTGGAGCTATCAACACCCTGAGGCTATCTTTAAGTCCATTCTCAAACCTAACGCAATGCTCATAGTCCGTTGCCACCATTACTCTTCTATACCTACTAAGGCGTAGAAACTCTGCCTCATACTCCGCCACCGATTTGTTTCCTTGGGTCAAGTTCAGGAACTCCTTCCTTCTAACATCCACATAGCTTGCACCCACATACTTCCCTTGGACTGTAGCTTTGAGAAACTCCCAAGTGACTCGTTCCGGTTGGGTGCCCTCTTTCACAGTCAACCACCACTGGTAGGCTTCTTCCCTAAGTAGTGACGCTGCCCCTTTCAGCTTTTATTCTGGTGAGCATTCCAAGTCCTCCATTATCCTTTCAATGGCCTCCAACCAATATTCCACCACGATAGAAGCCACGCCAGCCACGCCCTTAAAGATCTCAGCCCCGTTCGATCGAAGTCGCTCCGAAATGGACCCTCGATTTCCAGTGCCATTATTGGGCCCAGCGACCCTTTCCAAAATTCTCAGCATTACCTGCGACAATGCAGCTTCTCCCGCGGCCCGATCATACGGTCCATTCCTAGCCACAGGTGAGGCCGGAGCCTCTTCTACTCCAACATCAAGTATATGGCCCGATGCCGACGATTCAACCCTAACGCTTTTGCGACCTCAGCCACGGCCCCTTGCACCTCTTCTAGCACTCATCGTCGATTCGCATATTATCTGGATTAAAATTTTATGAAATTTTGGTTAGTTAAATAATTACACTGATGTTTTATGAAAATATTTAAAGAGAAGATCGTTTTCGAAAATCCTCTACAGTTTCCAGATCCTACGGGCTTTAGTTCTGTTCTCAAAATCATCTAAAGTAGCCCTCTAACTATCTACTGTATAACAATTTAAACAAACTAAAATAAAAGTACTTATTTGGTTCGAAGTCGGAGACTCGGTGTGCCGCTCAGCAAGATTTCCCTTTTCCTATAACAGTGTGATCCAAAATATTTTTAAAAAAGAAAAAGAAACCAAATAGTAATAAGGCCCACTTCACAGCTCGAGTTTCGTAACCTGGGCTTTGATACCACTAAATTTAACACCCCAAACCCGACCCGAACGTTATGGCCGAGCTCGACGTGTCACATGGAAGTGTTTTAGCGAAAATCGTGTTTTCATTGAAAACCCTTCTTAAAATAAAAGAACATTTTAAAAATAAACACCTTTCAATCACTTGTTTGAAACATAAGATTTGATGAAAACATGTCACTTAAAAATTTAGTTGCGGAAACTTAGGAAACATACTATAATTTAAGAAATCCATGTACAACTTCTCGTAATTACAATGAAAAAAATAACAATATTTCGAGTAATAATAACATAATGAAAACCTTATTACAATCTGATCTGAACACACTTAAAAAGAAATAAAAACTTAAATGCTTAAAAACACACTTAAAAAGAAATAATAACATAAGATCTTGCTAGCCGGCCACCCAGAGTCCCTCCAAACATCGAACCATCTACTGAGCATCACCTAAAAATAAAATAAAAGAGGGGGTGAGTTTTCGCAAATTCAGTGTGTACAACCCTCGATGAGAAACAAGCATTCAAAGAGAAATCATCAAACATGCAATGCAATCCCATCCAAATTATCCATCCGCTACATACTAGCTTCGTCCCCCGTCACACCATGTGGGGATATAAATATCGACCCACCCAGTCCATACAACAACGGTAGCCCGGTTGCGGAACTACCTTCATTTACATATTGGGCTTTAAAAGCCATCGGTGGATCCACGATTGTCAGGCAACCATGCGATCCTCATATACTTCCTCCGTTCCATAGTTCCCACGCCATATGCAACCTAAGCAGAACATCATATGTATGCATGTCACATCCATAAAACTTACATTCAACACCTAGAGGTATTTTGGTCATTTTCGCCCTTAGAGGCATTTCGGTAATTTTCCATTAATTATGGTTTTCACTTACCTTGACCCGTTAACAAGTCCCGCGAGCTAAGATGAACAAATACTATGCACCAGGTAGGATTTCAGAGAAGAGGAGGTGGGTCATTAAGACCGCTTAAGTACCAAGCTCTCCCTAGACCGAGTCCTAGACATGCATATACCCGTTGCCACACCTTAACCCTTTGACTTGTCCACGGTCACAATATATTAATTAAGTCTTATGTAGTTATCATATACTAGGCCCAAAACCCCTTACAACGCCCAAACAAATTTATATGGCCCATTAAGCCCAATCATATTCATATGGCCCATTAGGCCCAAATCACATTTATATGACCCGTTAGGCTCGGTCACATTCATATTCTTACTCACATACAAATTCCTATCACATAGCATCAATATTCAGTTTTTGCCTATTATGGGCCCAACAGCCAATCGGGCCCATTTAGCCCATTCTGGCCCGTATGGCCAAATCACAACCTAAGTCCATGGAATCGCCCGTGGGTTTCATGCAACCTATTGGTTTCCCCCTTACGAGTTTTCGCGCACTCGTAAGACTACCGTAGCCAAACTTTCAACTTTTTGGCATTTCGGCATTTCGACATTTCGGCTTTTACCGATTCATAGTGTGTGTGCAGTGTATGTACACACCTGGTAAGCAAGTGTGCCGCAATTCCCTTAGTCACCAACCTACAATGATATCACCCTTCTATTAATCGTATGTTTAATCCATATTCTATCCAAAAAACTGAAACCTCACCTTAACCTTACCTTGAACACCAATCCTTAATAGCTTTCGTTGATCATGCACTCCCTAGATATGCATTAATCTTACTCATTAAAACTAGAATAATAGATGACTCGTATCCAATACAAGTCCCCTTACCTTAACTGTGAACATTCAGCCACCTTAGCCAATGGGAGAGGAATACTTACCAATACTGCAACATCTAAGGAGCAATTCAGCAATGAGCTAAGATCCGAGATCCGATAATAATTCCCTACCAGTTGATTAGAAAGAGTGAGGGACAATATTCGATACATAGCAAAAAAAACTGATTGGATGAGTAACACTTACACTAGATTTGGTCAAAGAGTATTCGGCTCGAGAGATTTGAATGGCAACAATTACTTATTCGGCACCAAGGGAGAGAGGAAGAAGAATCGGATAAACCCAAAAGTGAAACAAAGAAATCGGCACAAGGAAAATAAAAAGGAAAATAAGGGTTTTCGGCTTTTGGAGAAATCAGCAGAAAGAAAAGGAAGAAAACAAAAGGGTTTTTGACTTTTAGGGAAGAGGGTTTCTGGCAACAAGGTGAGAAAAAGATTTCAGCATTAACCTCATACCCTTGCATTCGACACCTATTTATAACCCTTATGGCCGAACACCTCAAGCCAAAGTTCCCATTTCGGCTCCACTTGCTCCTCACTTCTTATCTCCTTGTTTTTCTCCTTGATAAACCCTCGATCTTTTCCTCAGATTTCTCTCCTGAACACTTCCCTTGGAGTCCATTTCCACGCTATTTCCAACATTCTAGAAGGCCAAAATTAAACTTCTAAAAACACTAAGCTAGGATTCGAACCTTAGACCTCCTTGCTAGCTATTAATGCCACCTCCCTACACTTTAAGTGGCGTCACTTAGCCACTTCTCCACAAGGATTTTTGATGTTATTTTCCCCTATCTTTATTTAAAAGCCTAACTACTTGCCAACCCTGATTCTTTTAATAATTAAATTATAATTTCTTCTACCCCTTAATTCGAACTCAAACCTTGACCAAGACCTACCTTGGCGTAATTAATATGTAACCGGAATTGCTAAGTACAAAAAAATGAAAATTTAAAATTTTGGAATTTTTGGATTTCGGGGTTTTTGGGGCATTACATTTTGAGTGTGAATTTAGCATGAAATGATTTGGTAAGGCATGATGTTTAATTCATGATAGATGATGGTATGAAAATGATATGTTATTGCTTGATGGTAGTTTTTTTGTGACATGAAATGTACTATTGAAGTTGTGTTTAAGTATGTGCAAATAAGGGTGACAAATGGCTTGGTAAATATAGCCATTTTCTCGGGTACACGGGCAGAGACACGACCGTGTGTCTCAGTCGTGTAGAGGATACGGCCTAGCACATGGGCGTGTGACTCTTATTTGTTGATGACGTCATAAACAGAGAGTTACACAGGATGAGGACAGGGACATGTCTCAAGCCAGATGGGCGTGTGTGATTACACGGCCTAATCCACACGGGCGTGTGACTTTCCAAACATGGAAAATTTCTTAAGTGTTGTAAAATTTTCAAAAATTCTCGATTTAGCCATGAATCACCTCCGGTGTATGTTTTGGGCCTCGTAGGCCCGTATAAGGGACAATGTACATGTGTTTAATTCATTTTAAATTGAATGATTGTGTATGTTTAAGTTCGATAATGCCTCGTATCCTATCCTGGACTCGGGTACAGGTAAGGGGTGTTACAATTTCTCTGTAGTTATACTACTAACGATGAGTGATGAAAGGAGAACACCATAGCTACTTAATTAAGTTCAAATATAGTATCAAGTTTTATTATAAGTTCTGATGTGAGTTCTGAATCGAGGTTAGTTATAAAAGATTTATCTGTGGATTAGCATTAAGAAGATTACAGAAAGACTCGACTTGATGGCTTTTATCAGGTGAGAAATTTTGAAGACAAAATTTTGGTAAAGGGGAGAGTTGTAACAACCCGTTTTTTAGTGGTATCGAAAATAATAGTTTTGGCGAAACCAAATCCAACGAGTAAGTTCGTAAATATTATTATTTAATATTTACGAGCTAAAAATGGTTTTAAAATGGTTTTTTATATAGTGATTTTTGTTAAATAAGCGATTTATTAAGTTCAAGTGGTATGACCCTAAGGTTAAGTGGTTTTAAAAAATAATGTATCGGGACCTCGTTTCTATAAATCGAGGTACCAACAAATCCAATGAGTAAGTTCATAAATATTATTATTTATTATTTACGAGTTAAACATGGTTTTAAAATGGTTTTTGATATAGTGATTTTTGTTAAATAAGCGATTTATTACGTTCAAGTGGTATGACCCTAACGTTAAGTGGTTTTAAAAAATGAGGTATCGGGACCTCGTTTCTATAAATCGAGTCAAAAATATTTTTATAAATATTTAAAGGGTGTCATTAAGGTGGTATGACCCTAACATTTCAATAGTTAATTAATTAAAAAGGACTAAATCGTAAAAGATGTAAAATTTGATCACTATTTGATTTGATTGATTAAATGGTTAATTGAATAAAGGAAAAAGGGACTTAAAAATAGTAATTAGACCATCCAAGGAGTTAGTGGACGTCAGTGGGCTTATAAATTGTTAATGTTTGATTATAATTACAAGGGAAAAAGAGTAAATTATTAATTATGTATATTATAATAAAAACATGACAAAATTAATTATCATCTTCTTCATTTGAAGTTCATCACTGAAACCCTAAAAGAGAAGGATGTATATTCGACCATACTTTGGCTTGGTGATTAGGCAAGCAAACTTTTCCCGTTTTTAGTAATTTTTATGTTTTTGAGATCGTTGCAACTAGATCCAATTAGCCCATATCTTCGATTTTGAAACCGTTAAAGATTTTGAATGTTGCCATTGATGAACCTTGTGATTTTAAGTGTTAAATGATGAATTTGAGATATTAGTTGTTATTTAAAAGTATTTTCTTAAATGATTTTTGATAAATTTTTTAATTAGGGACTAAATTATTAAAATAGTAAAAATGCAAGGATTTAATGTGAAATTGTTGCATGAATGGGCTATTTTGGATACCATGAGTATTTGACTGGGCTCAATTTTGGGTAAAAATGGTTAATTTGTATGTTTTGGGGTCTAGGATGAAATTGAATAAAAGTAAAACATTAGGGGCAATTCTATAAAAATGTAAAAAAGGCTAAATTGCATAAAATACACTTTTTTACGATCTAAATTAATAAATCTGAAATATTATTTCTCTTAAACAGGGCAACATATTTTTGAAAAAGAAGGTTCATTCCTAATGTCAAATTGGTGGCAGAATGGTTCTAATTTCTTTCTACATTGATATCTTTCTTTCTTAAGTTGTTTTTGTAATTTTAAATCTTGACAAATATTTAATCCTTGTTTTTGGGTGAAACTAATTAGTTCACCATATGTAAGCTTTTCATATGGAATAATACCTCTGTAATTTTCTCTTATTTGATTTCTAACCTTTTCTCCTAGTAAAATAGGAAGTCCTGCTAGAAACTTTCCTTTCCAAAATGGTTGTTGGTTGTCAAGTCTTTGCATAACTCTAGTCATAAAGACATCTTTATACCATTTAAAATTGGTTAATTTTTTGCATTTTAAATTTGATAATAATTCTGAATTTCTATCTTTAAGATGAGAAGAATCTCCTATAAAGTGTTTAGAGATTGAGAAAATTAAAGTTGCTACTGCATCTTGGATTTCTCTTCCTTGATCATTTTTGTTTATTGCTTTTAAGATTTCTTCTTGTTGGGTTTTAGAGAGTGCATGGTCCCACCATTCTTTTAATTGACCAGTAAATCTAGCAACTAAAAGATTGGCTATAGCATGATCACTGATTAATCCATTTTGGTTTTGGGTTTTATAAATATTTAAAACCATTGTCATTTGTTGCAATAAACTAAGAATATTGTATTTAAACATTCCGTCTATATTCCATTCATAAATTCTATTAGCATTGTATTTATTCTGGAAAACGGGTTTTTCTTCTATATTAAGATCAAGTGCAGTTGTTTTTGGATAATATAATCTTTTTGGTTCTTTCCAAGCCATGTTGTTAATTTGTAGTTCATCTGACTGATTAGAGTCAGATTGGGAGGATTTGTGTAATGTATTTACTGAATGTTGGGCTTGCATTGGGGTATCAGGTGCAATTAATTCAGACTTGTAACTTTCCAAAGCATCAAGTCTATTTTGGATTTCTGTTAAGAAATAATTTTGGGATTTTTGGAAAGGTTTTGGAATCTTATAAGGTGTAAATATTGGTTCTTTAGAACTTTTTTCTGTTACCTATTTTTCTATTTCTTTCCTAATCGGTTGACTTTTTTACCAAATTCTCAATATAATCTAATTGTTTTCCTATTGTACAAAGACTGATATTTGTATAGTTGTTTTGTTCTACTATCATTTTAATATCTTTTGATGAGATTTTTTCTCTTGCATCAGGAGCTTTAATTCTTAAAGGATTTTTTTTTATTCCGGTATTTTTGTGAAAATATTGAACCTCCATTAAAGGGGGATGTTAAGATTCAACTTCTCCTTTATTAGTCTACCATATAGTATTATGTTATATTGTATTAACAGATTCTGAATAATATTCTTCAAACCATTCAAAGAATTTTATATGAATTTTATGGGTATTCATATGTTATTTTTGAAGAATGCTTTCTTTTTTATCATTATAATTTTTAAAGTGATATTCTCTTTTTTGCTTATTTTTGTTGGAATAGAAGTGTTTTCTACACCATTCCTTATTTATCTCAAAAGTTTTTTTTCTAAAACAAATATTTCTGAATTTTCTCCTTGTCTTGCATTATTAGTCATTGGTGAATATGTTGGTGACATGTTAGATGAATTTTGGGGACTCTCTTTTTGTCTGGCATAGATAGGTTGAGCTATATTTGAGGAATCATCTATTCCTTGTAAATTGGTTCTAAATGTTGTTGGGATAGAAGAGACAGAGGCTCTAGCTGTCCTAAAATTTACCGTTTGTGTTGCTGTATTTGACTCTTCTTCTAAATTTAACCTCCTAAAAGCTGTGCCGCTACTTCCTATTTCGAAGGAATGTCTTGGAGGCATTTTTCGTGGCATGTTGAATATTAATTCAACTGTGCCATCTTGGTGTTGAGAAATTTCACTTAATGAAGTGTTTCTTATTGGAGTTTGTGCCACAGGGTCTGTAGCACCCTAAAGATTCCACCTATCAGGAAGAATACATTGCTTTGAAGTGGAGTCGATAGACTGAAGTTAATGCTTTCGAACCAGGAAGCATTTTGTATTTATGGGTATGTATTTAGAGGGTCAAAGATTGTAAAATATTTTTGTCAATTAAAGAAACCGTAAAATTTGGATAACAATTAAAATGTATTGGGCCAGTACATAGGCTTGTTTTTATAGTTCCTAATAATGATTTATTAATCATGATGTGTCTTTGGTCTCTTAAGACAATTAAAATTGAGGTATTTTTAGTGGCTTTAACACTAAGAGGTTTGACACCAACTTGGACTAGTCCAAAATAGATATATTTGTATTTTTATTCTTTGAGTTTATTAATGACGACTTTATCTAATAATTGGATTGTTTCATATTCTTTTTGAATAGGTAAACTGTTTACTTTTGATTTTATAACGTCACTGCAAAAAGCATTTAAATTTTCAAAAGTTGTTTTCTTGTAAACTTGGTTTGTTGGAACTCTTGGAAGAGTCCAATTATCAAATCTTTGGGAAATATTTTCATAATGTTCTTCTTGTTCATTAACAGTGTTGTTTGATGCTTGGTCGGACTCTTGTAGGAAGGGAAACATTCTTTGTTTTCTTATTTCCTATAAGGGCGTTCTAATATCAAGATTTCCAGATTATTATAGTTGCCTACACGAGTACTTTATCCTTAACACACCTAACCTATGGCTAACTGGACTGTGTATCAATACTCAGCAAAATAATAATACATTAATGAAGACAGTTAAACTAAAACTCGAAAATATAGAAAACAAATTGAATATTTTCATAACTTAGAAATATCTACTCCTCCTTGGCTCTGATACCAGATTGTCTTCATTAATCGTATTCTAGGATTAATTTAGATCAAGGCCAGGTAAAAATCGAGGAGAATGGAAAATTACCAAATTACCCCTGTACTTTGATATTTTTGCAAAATAGCCAGGTAAGTTTGTATAAACTGTACTATGTATAATGTTGACTAAATTAAATGTTATTATATGATTTTTTTTGAAAATTAATCAATATATTTGTTAATTATACAATTTATTGAGTAAAGAAACGATGAAAATTCAACGATGTATGATGACTACTGAGCCCCGTTTGAACCCTAGGAATATGTAGGATACAAATGACATGTCATTAGGGTTACTGTGCTTTGGGTGCTTGTCCTGAACGTCCTATCAGTGGCTGAGTTTCGGCATCTGTTGTGGATACTTGACAGCTTGTGTGAGCAGCACCATGTAGCTACATTCCAACCGATAGCTTATGTGAGCAGACCCATTTATGGCTCGAGAGAGAGCATCTATGTAAAGGAAAAGGAAAGAAATGGTTTTGACTATATGTTAGTTTTAACACCCCTAACCCGTATCCGTCGCCGAAATAAGGTTACGGAGCATTACTAAAGTTTACAAAATAATTACAAATATTTTACATCATTTACTATTCATGTCCAATACTAATAATATTTTCCTTTGAAAGGTCCCTCGAGGCCCAATATAAACATTAGAATCAAATCGGAACCATGATCTCAGAAAAATTTTCATGAAATTTTAAATTTTTTCCTAGATGCAAGGCTTACACGCCCGTGTGGCCAAGGGACACGCCCGTGTGACCCTATGACACGCCCATACATCAAGTAGTGTCTTGCCTCATGTAACTCTCTGACTTGTATCACACGGCCAAGTCACACCCCCGTATGCTAGTTCGTGTTACCCACATAGCTGAGACACACGCCCATGTCTCTACTCGTGTGCTCAATTCTGAGTATTATATTTCTAAAATTTAAGATGCAGGGGACACACGGCCAGACCACATGTCTATGTGCTAAACCATGTGTCACACATGGTCAAGACACATGCCCGTGTGTCTAGCCGTGTGGACAAAATAAAGCCATTTCCTAGCTTTATTTTTCACCCCTTTTATCCTTGCACCTACACCAACACTTATACACGATTTACCACATTCACCAACCACATTTTCATACCAAAATTTAAGTCTTATATATGTCAATTTATACTCATATGTATCTAGATACCATGTTCAATTTGTGTATATTGTATCATATATGCTAATTTAATTCATTCATACATATCTCATTGTGATTTCTATTAATCAATCATTTTCAAACATATACCATGATATAGTATTTTATACATAAACACCAAAACATGTTCATAACTAGCCATTCCAATAGCTAGTCATTAAAAAATATTTACATGCTATTCTTTGGCCAATTTAACCTATACATGCCATTATAACCATAATTGTTTTACCTTATATATCAAATTGAATCGATGGATAGTGTGAGTGATCTCCGTCGAGCTTTCAATCCAACGAGCTTTCAATTTACTCTAGAACAAGGAAAAATAAAACAGAGTAAGCATATAATGATTAGTAAGTCCGTATAGCTTGGTAATTAACTTACCAACTATCCATATTAAAGATAAACATGTAAATCACAATCAACCATTCAATCCCAAACCCTATCACATATTCTCATCACTCTTGTTAGTAACTTATTTCATATAAACATCAAGAAACACATATATGAGTTCAACAATATTTGGATTCTCATACACATATGTTTTCCACATCATGTATTCATAAAACATATATACAAATTATTTTCATATTTTTTGGGTACATTCTATAATAATTCATCTCAAGTTTTAGTATATTTCATGTCAGAACTTAGCTCATTATTCACCTGAAATATTGGTAATCACACAGATAATACACTCGAGATGTACAAATCTATTCTCATAGATGAATGTATTCATCAAACAAATTTCCTTATTCATATGTCATAATTTCATACTTCCATATTTCATAAAACATCATTTTCATGTACTTCATACAGATACATGTAAAAACCCATTTGTTTTCATGTCAGGATTTTACCCGTTAATTATTGAAAATATCGATGGATACTCATATAATACATACAAAGTGTACAAATCAGTAAATTTGTCAATTCATATTTAGGAGTACCCATTTGGGCACTTAATCGGAAACACACTCTAGAGCCACATATCATATAACAGGATTACCAGTCCAGGCTAAATCTTTTCTGTAACATATGCTTAGAAGAGCTCAATTAGGATTACCAATTCAGGCTAAATCCTAATTGTAACATATGCTTGAGAGTGATTATATCAGGATTACCCGTTCGGGCTAAATCCTATCTGTAATGAGGTCAATAGGATTACTCGTCTGAACTAAATCCTGTCGGCAACAAATGTAGGACCTCATTCATTTTGGGAAATCACATATCCACCGATTTTTCATTTATTCAAATGGAATTTGACATTTATCAGGCAATTGTCGGGTATGTGATCAATCTCATATATTTATGAATTTATGCAATACAAATGTTCACATTCATCTCAAGCATAAAAATAACATTCCTATCATTTATCACTTATTGGGAATTATCATTTGTTTCAGGCAGTTTCATTTATCAGGCTTTAACAAATATGTGATCATTTCACATATTTATGGCCTTTATACAATTTAAATACACAACATTCAATTCAAGCATATAAACATATACAATTTAGTTATACGAACTTACCTCAATAAGTGTTCATGTACATAAAGTTTACTAATCCGTCATTTTTCTCTTTTCCTCGTTCTAACTCCATACTCGGTTTATCTGGATCTATACGAGTAAATTTAACATCAATTTAATGTAATTCATACTCAATTTATTCCAATTTACACTTTAGGAAAAATTATCATTTTACCCCTAAACTTTTAACAAATGACGATTTCGTCCCTAGACTCAGAAAATAAAATTCATGAAATATAGTCCTTGTTCCGAGCCTAACCAAAATTTTCATGTAATATTTACATCCCATATATTTCATAAAAATCATAATTTTTCCATGGATTTCTCATTTTTACAATTTAGTCCCTAAATCAAGTTTTCATCAAAATTCACTTTGTAAAAGTTATTTATCTATCAACAACCTTTCATTTTATACAATAAATTTCATAATTTCAGCATATTCATCCATGGTAAAAATTATATACTTTGATATATTTTCAAATTGATCCCCAAAATAAATAGATTAAGTTACCCCGATCTCAAAAATATAAAAATTACTAAAAACAGGGCTTGAATACTTACCTAATTTGACCAAGAAAGCTTTCTTTCTCTTTCCTAGGGTTTCCATACAAAATATTTGGGGAAGATGATGATAAATGATGATATTTTCATCTTTTATTATTTATCACCTTTATTTTTTATTCTTCCAATTTTCTCCTTTTCTTTAATTTTATTTTCCATGGATGAATCATCATCCTTAATGACTAAGTATTTTTAATGGTCTAATTGCCATATAAAGAACTCCAATTTAAATTTCTATAGCTATTTAATCCCTTTAGCTATTAGAACTTAACTTTTTCACCTTGTGCAATTTGGTCCTTTTTTAATTTAAGCATGTAATTGATAAAATTTCTGTACGAAATTTTCACACAACATTTTTATCATATTATAAACCATAAAATAATATTAAAATAAATTTTTTTTGGAATCAAATTTGTGATCTCGAAACCACTATTTTGATTTCTCTAAAAATGACCTATTACATTAGTACACAATGTGTGAGATTCCCGCGTTCCGATATTATTCTAAGTGGTTCGACGGGCTTACAAAGGGAAGGAACAGTAAGTGTTTCGATTGGAATTGTCATGAAAGTATGGAAAGGTATGAGTTGTTGATGATTAAAGTGTGTACGGCCATGTTCATGAAAAGTATGAATGCTTAAATGCTATATTCGTGAAAGTTATTTTATCATTTGGTGATTTATGTTAAATTATGTGTTTATTCACTAACTTGTGAATATGGTTAATGCTATATTTATGTCTTATGTGTTGTGCGAATGAAATGGTGAATTAAGATATGTATGAATTAAACTCATTAAAATGGTGATATATGAAAAACATGATATGTTATGAGATGGATGATAAATCCAATTGAATTTTGCTCAAGTATAATGGTTATCCATGTCAAATTCATATGAATCACGTTTAAATGAACTAAGATATGTTGTTGACATGCTTAGGCTAATGCCAAGCTTGTGGATGTGATTGATGTTTATGATTATTCTTGTACTATGCATATGTAACGGGTAAGAAAATAGAACGAAAATGTAAGTACGTAATTGGGATGTATTATGATGTTATAAAAAGTTTAATGTGATAAATGATGTATTTATATGTGAACAAACTGCGTATGCTATGGATGAATATATCTAGATCAGGGATAAATACACTAAGTCAAAATTGATAATGTCGTTTAGGCTTATGACAAGCATTGAGTACGGAATGGAAAGTAACTAAATTGAAAGGTGTATAATCTTATAGAAAGGTTGATGGTTATACATTATGTCACATAAAATCCTATCATGTTATGAATGATAAATATATGCGACATTAATGAGTTTACTTATTTGTGAGTCAATGATCATATAGAATTATGAATTTTGGCATTGGCATAAGTTTATATCTATTCTAATAAGTTAATTACCGAAATGGAATTTTTGTGCTTAAAGTTTATGCGAGCTTATTAAGCATACATTGTTTACGTAGTTATTTTCCTTAACTTTAGAAATTATCGTAAAATCGATTAGGTTGGAAGCTAGTCGGAGATTCATCAAATTATCCATCAATTTTATTGGTAGATTTTAATGCTTTGGTAGTGGTTATAATGGCATGTATAGGTGGACTATGTCTAATGTTTAATTGATGAGTTCGGTATGTATATGTAATTTTGGTTGATGATTATGGCATGAGCCTTGGATTTGAGTACTTAAGGTACTAATGTGATAAATTCGTATTTTTAATACATTTATTTTTGGCTAATTCTAGAATAAGATGCAACTAAACTTGAGTTTTTCTTATCAGGAATGAAATTGGTGTACCAAAATTCAAATTCATATAAAAAAAGGGCTGAATTAGAACAAAAAGCAAAGAGAAGGGTTAGACTGAAAGGTTGGAGATTTAAAGTTGGTTGGATAAAGATTGAAGGGTTAAAGATTAAAAAAATGGCTAGATAAAGATCAAATTATTTTTGATATTTTGAAAATTCTGTAATTAGTATAAATTTGATCTTTAGTTTAAATTTGATTTTTAAATTTTGGTTTATTTAGTGATAATGTTGAGGAAAAATCTAGCTAAATTTTAGCATTAGAAGTAGGTATAAATACCTAGTGGCTATAACCACAGGGTAGACTTGGCCTTGAATAGAAAAAAAATCCTTTCTTTCTTTTCAATTTCTACATTAGTAAGCATTTGGCATTCTGCCAATTTTTTTTCCCAATTTCAATAATTTGGTTAATTTACCTTCCAAGCCCTTTCCCATTTCCACTTTTCCACAATTTCCATTAAAAGCCACTTCTATAAACCATCTAGCATAATTTATTTCATGATTAACTAATCCCTTTTAGCCTTGGCCTGGTAAATGCTCCAACAAAATAATCGTGAGTTACGAACCCGCTTTAAAACCTCTTAATGCAATATTCACTATCTCTCCGGTATATGGGATAGGTCAAATTTTTCCCTTAATGTTGTTTCAACTTTGATTCAAAAAGTGCACGTAGTGTTGGAGTTGTTTGGCATACAGTTGGGAAGCCGAGTCGGTTGTGCTATAATCAAATTCTCGCGAAAAAATTGGTGTGTCCAAGTGGGAAATGGCTAGTTGGACTCCATCAAGGGAGAAAGTGTTGTATCTAAATGACCCACACGGTTGAGGCCATTGATTCGAGTTGAGGTTTTTATATCCCAAGACTGTCAAAATCTTGAATTGTGAACACGTGTATCGCGGTTAGAAATTTTGCAAGGGTCAGTTTGCAGGTTGTACCGGGACTGACTGCACAAGGAAAAGTTGGTAGTTGGGGCGTTCTTGGTTGCTATAACTAGCTTATCGCCTGGAAGGAAAACTCTATTTTTCAAGGATTGGTTCAAGTTCGGAGTATACTGAGGCGGAGGCTAAACTTTAATATATTTTATTTACCAATTTATTTTATTTCGCTTAATTTATTTTGCAATTGGGATTGTTTTAATTTTTCTTTATTTTATACATTTTTTATATCATTATCTTTACCAACTAAAACCCTTTTTTCAATTTTCAGCATTGCTACGCACAACTCGCAGGCATGACTATAGCCATGATAGTAATTTTTATCACGAGAAAAGGCACAATTAGGTCACTAGTCCCTATGGATTCGACTATTCTACTCTATATTTCTATTTAGTGTTATTTTGCCGTAGGAATTTATATTTTGTTGTTTCGATGCCCATCAAATGTTGACGCCGTTGCCAGGGATTGGTGAAAATTTCTAATTTTTGTTTGTTTTCTTTATGAGCAGGTCAAAACTAGGAACTCTAGAATTTGTAAAGGAAATAGAAAAATTATCTTGATCACTTTGAAGAGAAGCTATTTGGCGTGGTAAACGACCACATCTCAACTTCGAAATAGGATCTTATACTTAAAATATTTTTTGATTCGAAGATTGAGACGAAATGGCAGATCAAACTATATGCCAACTTGTAGTTGCACTAGATGAACAACAACCACTATGCATAACTTATCTGGCGGGTGAAACATCGTTCAAGTTAAAGTTGGGATTAATTCATTTATTGCCTACGTTTGGCGGTTTGAAAAATAAGAACCCCCATACTCATCTGAAGGAATTTCACATGGCCTGTTTAAGCATGAAACTAGAAGGAGTAACTGAGGATCAAATTAAACTTCGATATTTTCCCTTTTGATTAGCCAACTTCGTTAGAGAATGGCTGTTTAATTTACCTCCATGATCTATTAATACATGGACTGATATGTCTCGGTTGTTTCTCGATAGGTTTTTCCCAGCAACTCGAGCAACTGAATTAAGGAAAAGCATAGTCGAAATACAACAAAAAGAAGTAGAGTCACTCTATGAATATTGGGTGTGATACAAGAAGTTGTGCACAAGTTGCCACAATATGATCTATTTGAAAAATCGTTCTTACAATATTTCTATGAGGGGTTACTCCCTATGGAAATGAAGATGATTGATACCGCTAGTTGAGGGGTACTTGTGAACATGACTCCTCAAATAGCTAGGGAATTAATTTTGATTATGACTGCGAATTCTCAATAGTATCGACCATCTATAAAACCTACGAGAAGGGTTCATGAGCTAAGTGCTCATTCCTTAATAGATAAGATTGACAAGCTTACTAATGTGGTTAAAAATATGCTTACAAGAAGGACAAACCCAACTCAGTTGTGTGGGATTTGTGTCAAGATTGATCATTCTACAGCACAAGTAGATGTCGGTGGGAACTTCCTAGGGCCAGCTCAAAGGTGTTGTGATCCATATTCAAACATGTACAATGTAGGGTGAAAGGACCACCCAAATCTAAGCTATGGATCGAACCCTCGATACAATCAACTGTCTCAACCAAGACCACCTCCGCCTCAACAATATCAACCTCCAAAGTCATCTTTTGAAACTATAGTATAGAGGTTAGTTGTTAGCACCGAAAAGTTCCAGCAAACGTCTGAAGTACACTTCCAAGAAATTGATCAACAAATAAGTAAGCTAGCACTTACAGTTAGCCGTTTGGAGAATTAAGGAAAATTGTAATTTCAAACCGAGCTAAACCTACATAAAAATACAAGTGTTATGACTGTAAAAGATGGAACAGAGTCAAAACTAGTACCTGGCATGAGTCGTGACCATGATGCTGAATAGGAAGAACAAAAAGCTGAACCAATAGCTGCTACGAAGCCGACACCACAAAACCCATTTGTTGTACGTCCTCCATTCTCTAGAAGGCTTGCCCAATGTAAAAAGGAATGAGAAGAAAGAGAAACCCTTGAGACATTTTGAAAGGTAGAAATTAACATTCCCTTACTTGATGCAATTAAATAAGTTCCATGCTATGTAAAATTCTTGAAAGAACTGTGCATCGGCAAAAAAAAACTCCAAGGAAATGAATTGGTGAATGTGGGAGAAAACATTTCTGCAATATTACAAAGGAAAATCCCGCCTAACTGTAAGGACCATTGTATGTTTTCTATATCCTACAAAATAGGTAATATTGGCATAGAAAGCCATGTGTGATTTGGGAGCATCTATTAATGTAATGCCTTTAACTATTTGTTAATTGCTAAACATGGGTCCTTTGAAAGAAACAGGGTGATTATTCAATTGACAGATAGGACATGTGTGTATTCAGAAGGGGTGTTGGAAGATTTCCTCGTTAAGGCAAATGATCTATTTTTTCTTGCAAACTTTTACATCAACAATATGGAGGATGATTACTCAAAAAACACTTCCGATATTCTATTCGGGAGACCATTCCTAAGCACTGCACAAACAAAAATTGATGTACGAAATGGAACCTTTACTATGGAATTCAACATTGAGTTGGTAAAATTTAATGTTTATGAAATGATAAGCCAACCTAGTACAATGTCAAATATTTCTAGTATTGATATTAGTGAACTATTAAGGAAATTTCATTTTGAATATCATGAAGAGGACGGGTTATAAACGGTGCTTTGTAAGAGTTTAGATCTCAAAATAATGGATAAATTGGAAGAGTTAATGACGTTCAGAGAATCGATTTGTGAAATTGTTATTCTATTGGAGACTCCACAGTTTCCTAGAAGCCAATGTAAATACTTTGAATATTCACTGTCTAACACTAAACTGTTGCCTTCTATTTTGTAGGCCCCAGAAATAAAGCTTAAACCATTGCTGGAACACTTGAAGTATGCATACTTAGGTAATGGGAATACTTTACTGGTGATATTTTTCAGTAAACTTTCGAGACTAGAAGAGGAGAATTTAATTTGAGTCTTTGGAGACTACAAAGGGGCAATCGGGTGGACGATCACCAACATAAAAGGGTTAAGTCCCTCAACTGGTATGCACATAATTCCAATAGAAGAAAATACGAGCCCAAAGAAAGAAGCTTAAAGACACCTTAACCAACCAATGATAGAGGTCGTGAAAAAGGAAGTTCAAAAGTTACTAGAAGCCGAGATGATCTATCTAATTTTTGACAGTAATTGGGTTAGCCTAATTCATGTGGTACCTAAGAAAACCAGTATGACCGTAATAAAAAATACAGCAGGTGATTTAGTTCCCACTCAAGTTCAAACAAGTGAAGAGTCTGTATAGATTACAGAAAGTTGAACTCTTTAATTCGAAAATACCACTTTCCATTTCCTTTTATTAATCAAATGTTAGAACGTTTAGTGGGAAAAACTCACTACTTCTATCTTAATGGTTATTCAGGTTTTCCATAAATTCCAGTGGCACTGGAGGACCAGGAAAAAATAATGTTTACATTTCCTTTTGGCACATTCGCCTATAGACAGATGCCATTTGGACTTTGCAATGGCTAGCCACATTCTAGAGTTTTATGGTAAGTATTTTTTCTGACTATGTCGAGAAAATAATTGAGGTATTTATGGATGATTTCACAGTATATGCTAATTCTTTCGATGAATGTCTGTAAACCTCATTAAAATTTTGGAAAAATGTCTTGAATTTAATCTAATTTTGAATTATGAAAAGTGATATTTTCTGGTAAATAAAGGATTGATTTTAGGACATATTGTTTGCGCTGAAGGGATTGTGATCGATAAGGCTGATGTTATCAACTCACTTCCATACCTCACAACTATGAAGGAAATTTGCTCTTTTCTTGGTCATGCAGGTTTTTACAGGTGCCTTATAAAAGACTTTTCGAAGATTTCATAGCTACTCTACAATCTCTTGTAGAAAGATAAAGTGTTCAAATTTGATCAAGCATGCAAAGACACATTCTACACTCTCAAGAAAAAGCTTGTTTCAGCTCCTATAGTACAACAACAAATTGGGATTATCCTTTTGAGCTTATGTACGATGCAAGCAACCAAAGTGTAGGAGTTGTCCTTGGGCAAAGAATTAGGAAGGAACCCCACGTCATATCTTACACCTCTAAAACATTAGATGTTGCCTAAAGAAATTACTCGACTACTGAAAAAGAATTATTAGCCATTGTCTTTGCTTTGAAAAAATTTAGACCATTTTATTGGGCACTAAAGTTATTGTTTTTTCTCACCATGCAGCGTTGAAATATTTGATCAGGAAAAGGGAGGCGAAACTTAGGCTAATTCAATGGATTCTATTGTTAAAAAAATTCAATCTCGAGATTAAAGATAAGAAAGGGTGCAAGAACTTGGTAGCTAATCATTTGAGCCAAATATCCCTTCCAAAAGGCGATGCTCCTCTTAAAGACGACTTCCCAAATGAAAATTTTGTGTCAGCTCAGGAAATTTACCCATGATTTGTATATATGGTAAATTATCTCACTACAGGTATTGTTTCTTCCAACTTATCACGTTCTGAAAAGGACAAAATCAGGAGAGATTCAAGATATTATATTTGGGACAACACTTACCTTTGGAAACACTGTTCTGATTAGGTAACCCGACGATTTGTCATAGAGACTGACACACTTGAATGTGGATTGTTTCCACCACACATCTTTCGTGATGCTTACTTATTTTGTTAGACTTGCGAGAGATGCCAAAAATTGGGTAATTTAAGCTGAAAGAATGAGATAGGCCTAACTTCTGTACATGTGTGCAAAATTTTTGATGTATGGGACATCAATTTCATCGGACTGTTTGTTTCATCATTTAATAATTTTTACATTATTCTTGTTGTAGATTACATGTCTAAATGGGTAGAAGCTAAAACTACTCATCGTGCTGATGCTAAAACTGTATTGGATTTTCTAACAAATTTATCTTTTCCAGGTTTGGCACACCGAGAGCATTAATCATCGATTGAGGAACTCATTTCTACAACAAGGTAATTAGTACACTACTGAGAAAGTATAGGGTAACACAACGTGTGGCCACGACTTATCACCCATAGACAAATGGTCAAGCGAAAGTTTCGAACCACGAAATAAAGTCAATTCTAGAGAAGACCATGAACCCAAATCAGAAGGACTTGAGCCTATATTTAAATGATTAATAAATGATAAAAGTAACATATTTTAATCCTATTCTTAATGCATTTTTGGATGATTATTTATGAAAATTGGTTAATTTTATGCTCCTAATCTTTTAAAATTATGTTCCTATACTTAAGAGAGCATTTGGGAGAAAAAGGAGCAAAAATCAGACAAATAGAGCTGATTTCAAGAGCCACGCGAGTTGGGCCTTCCTACATAGGTTCGACACACGACCATGTGAGAGGCGATGTCGATTTCAGAACTTGCATCCAAATATGTGGAAAAAAATGCAATTTTTAGGCATTCTAGGCATTGTAAAGTCTATAAATACCAAATGGAAGAAGATAAGAGGGGAGTATCAGAGAATATTGAAGAAAATAACTCAAAGAACACTTGGGGCTAACTTTGAAGTAGATTTCCTTCAAGATTGAAGACCTCTTTTTAATTTCTTTTGAAGTTTTTATGAGTTCCTTTATTCCCTGTGGTTATTCTGTCTTTAAGATGTTTTTATTCACAATTATAAACTAAGCCCTTGGATACCTAAGAAAGATGAACCCTATGATGAATTCTATTATTTGATTTCTGTTTTATACGATAAATACTTGATTCTTGTTCTCAGTTATGCGTGTTTATCTCTTGTTTTAATATTTTTGGGATATTAATTTATATGCTTAAATCAGAGGAGGAAAAGTATCTGGTTAAGAGTATATCTTGCATGATTGAGTGGAGTTGCATGAAAGCCTAGAAATAGGATGACATAAATCTACCGGATTAGAGTCAAATGTAATAGGTGAATCGATAGATTGAGTTAATGTGACGATACGGTTTTAATTAGAAAGAAGTTTCAATTAATCAACCTAGAGCCAGTTGCTTTTATTCTCAAAAGAGATATTAGCATAATTTAGGGATTTCTACGGATCAAGATATTAAGTGAATAATTTATTTAATTCAGATTCATAATGATAGATAAAGTCTAAGTGGAATCTTTCCTGGGTATTGTTTCTTTTATTAGTTATTATTCAATTATTTTCCTGATTTATTCTCTGTTGAGTTTTTTAGTTAAATTAATTTAGTAATCTTAGTTTAAATCAATCACTCTAAATTGTCGATTAAATAATAGGAAAATGGTAATTACTTGTACTTTTAGTCCTCGTGGATACAATATCTCTACTTACCATAGCTATACTATTTATCGATAGGTGCACTTGCCTTTGTCGTATTTTTAGTTAGTCTCGGGATACATCAAGTTTTGGCGCCATTGCTGGGGACTGAAATATTAGGAAAATTTTATTTCTATTAATTTAACCATTTTTATTTCTATTTTTTTTTATATTTTTCTTTTAATTTAATTTTTACATTTTAATTTTTCTTTTATTAGCTTCTGGCAGGTTCTTTTGGTTTATGACTAGAGGAAACCTTCCGGGACCATTGCTTTTTGCTTTTTGAGACGTGGAAGGGTTAGTTGAACTTGAACTGAAATCGAGGCAAGAAGACGTGGTGAAAAATGATGAGATTGAGGAAGATAAGAAAGAACAAAAGCCTGTTGTCCGAGAATACAAACCTTAAATTTCATATCCAAACGCGTTGAAGAGAGACCACGCAAATAAACAATATGGTAAATTTCTTAAGCTCTTAAAAAATTACACATTAACTTACCGTTTGTTGAAACTCTTTTGAAGATGCCAAATTACGTTGAATTCTTAAAGGAGCTATTAACAAACAAGAGGAAGTTAGATGACTCGTTGACTGTGGAGCTCAATGCAGTTTACTCGACCATTCTCCAAAATAAACTACCTAACAAACTTAAAGATTCAAGGAGTTTTACTATTCCTTGTCTTATTGGTAGTTTAAATATTGAAAATTCTTTGGTTGATTTAGGCGCTAGTATTATTGTCATGTCTTATAAATTGTTTAAACAACTTAGTCTTGGGAAACCCAAACACACTAGGATCAATATTCAATTAGCAGATAGAGATATTAGATATATTAGGGGTATTATTGAGGATGTACTTGTAAAAATCGATAAATTCATATTCCCTGTTGACTTTGTTGTTTTAGACATAGATAAGGATAGTAAGGTACCTATAATCTTAGGTCGACCCTTTTTAGCCACTACTAGAACTATTATTGATGTTGGTATGGGTTTACTCGTGCTCAGTGTTCATGACAAAAAGATTACTCTCCTAGCACGTTGTAACAGCCCATTTTGAGTGAAATTAGAACAATGGTTTCGGGACCACAAATTTGAGCCGAAAAGAAAATTTATTTTAATATTATAGCATAGCCTACATTATGATAGGAATGGCATATGAAAATTCTAATAAGAAAATTTTATCGATTAAGTGCTTAATTATGGAAAGGACCAAATTGCATAGAATGCAAAGTTGAATTCTAGTAGCTAGAAGTATCAAATAGCTATGAAATTCAAAACTTGAGGTCCTTATATGGTAATTAGACCATTAAAGAAAAGTTAGTAGATATTTTTGATGAATCATCTATGGAAAATTAGAATAAGACAAGGACTAAATTGGAAAGTAGAAAAATTAATGGATGATAAATAATTAAATAGAAATACTATCATTTTATATCATCTTCATCCCCAAAATATACATGGAAACCTTAGGAGAGAGAAAGGAAACTAATCAAACTTAATTAGGTATGTATTCTTGTCCCCTTTTTAGTAATTTTTATATTTTTGAGATCAGAATAGCTTAATTTATTTATTTTGGGGATTAATTTGAAAATTTATAAAGGTGACAAAGTTTTTCCCTGGATGAATATGCTGAAAATTTTAAATTTATGGTAGAAAATGAAAGGTTGTTGATAGATAAATAATCTTTACAAAGAGAATTTTCATGAAATTGTGATTTAGGGACTAAAATGAAAAAAATTGTAAAACCCATGGAAAAATTTTGATTTTTAAGAAACTCATGGACTGTTATTAAGACATGTTAAAATTTCTTAGGCTTCAAATAAGGATTAAATTGCATGAATTTCATTTTCTGAGCCTAGAGAAGAAATTGTCATTTATGAAAAGTATAGGGGTAAAATGGTAATTTTTCCTAGGATGTAAACTAAATCCAATTGAATATGAAATGTGATAAATCGATGATTAAATTCATTTATATAGATCCAGACAACTCAAATTTGAAGCTAGATCGAGGAAAAGAAAAAGTTTTGGATTAGTAGATTTTCATATACAAACAAGTGTCGAAGTAAGTTCGTGTAACCAAATTGTGTTTATTTTCATGTTTGAAATGAATGTGGTGTGTGATTGTATGAATTATATAAATGTTATAAATAAATGAAATGATCACATATTTAATCAAGTTCGAAAAATGTTAAGTTCTGTTTGAAAAATGAAATTTGATGGATATATGTGATTTCCCATATTAAATGTGGTCCTGCATATGTTGCGGACAGAATATAGCTCGGATGAGCAATCCTATATAGCCTTCTTAAGCATCTTGTTATATAGTTCCTGTGAGCATGCTGATTGGTAGTGATTTTGCTTGTGTTGCACATTATCGCATCTCTGTGTGAGCGTCCTGTTACATGATTCGATCGGTTGTGATCCAGCATATAATGCGGACACAAACGCAGCTTTACGTGAGCGTCCTGATATAAGCTATTATGGGCTTCCTGACATGGCTCACTTGAACTCCCTGTTACCTTATCAAGTACTATTTGATATTAACTCTTTGGAGTTATCTGATAAGCTCTATGAACTCCCTGAATAAAACTCTTATGAGTTTTCTATTTAGCCCAAATAAGTGTCCTATTTCATGGCTCATTTGAGCGTCCTGATATGTGACTCGAGAGTGTGCTCCCTGATTAAGTGCCCTAATGGGTACCCCTGATTCTGAGTTAACGGTTTATAGTTTTGTATACCTTGTGTGTACTACTTGAGTATCCATCGAAATTTCAATGATTCAACGGATAAATTCTTGAAATGAGAAATTATGAGATTAAATGAATTATATCTCGAATGTTTCTGAAATACTTGAAAGTTTGTAACATGATGAGCTCATCCAAGCTTACTTGATGTATACGTGAATTATGTGACTAACTTACTTATTTGAATGTATGTGATTAGGCAAATTTGCTAGTTTGTTGGAAAGCATGATATTGTTATGCTTATTTAACTGAATATGATTGGCAAGTTTACTTCATTTTATACAAACTTGCTAAGCATTAAATGCTTACTAGGTTTTCTTTTCTCTATTTTATAGTGCTCAGAAGCTCGCAAAGCTTGGAGATCGGTTAGAGCATCATCACACTATCCACCAATTCATTTTGGTATAAATAGTAAACTTATTTTGGTATAATGGCATGTATAGGCTAACTTTGCCAATTTTGGCATGTAAATGGTTGTTGTAATCTAGCCATTGCAATGTCTAGAATGATATGTTTTGGTCTATAATTATAAGGCCATAACATGTTTGATGTGTTTTGAAATGGTTAAGTAATAGATGATCTATGAATCAAGTGGTAAATGAATTTGAGTTAGTATATATGATACAAATTTACCTAAGAACATAAATGAAAATTTGGTAAGCTTATTCATTTGAATATACATAATTAATATATCTTATACAATACTAGTATTAGGCTTGATTATAATGTCTTGGATTGGTTGGTTAATGTGTATAAGTTTTGTTGTAGGTTAATGGCTAATTTAGGTGAGAAATAAGGCTAGGAAATGGCCTTATTTTGTCTACACGGGTAGACACACGAGCGTGTATCTTAACCATGTGTGACACACGACCTTGTACATGGGCATGTGGATTGGCTGTGTGTCCCCTGCATCTTAAAAATTGAGAAACAGGATGCTCAGAATTGGGCACACGGGCAGATACACGGGCATGTGTCTCAGCCATGTGTGCTACAAGGTCTAGAAACGGGTGTGTGTCTTGGCCGTGTGAAACCTGCACCTGAATTGTAAAAATTAAATTGACCACATGGCCTAGCACAAGGGCATGTGGCAGGCCGTATGGCACAAGTCAGATAGTTACATGGGTAAGGACACGGGTTGGGACACGACCGTGTGCCTCCCATCGAGTACCCACACGGCTTGAGACATAGGCATGTCACTTGGCCGTGTGAACCACACGGCCTACTCACACGAGCGTGTGGCCTTTGTATTAAAGAAAAATTTTTAAAATTTGCGAAAAATTCTCTGAGATCGCGATTTAGTCTCAACTTGATTCTAATGTTTAAATTGGGCCTCGAGGGCACATTCAAGGGACGATATGATTAGTTTCGGATATAAATAGTAAATGACATGAATTACATGAAATTATTCTGCAAACACTGGTAATGCTCCATAACACTGCTCCGATGACAGATACGGGTTAAGAGTGTTACATTTATGTGATTTTGTGAAAGTCTCTAGTGAGCGAGATGATTTTAAATGCCCTGTTAATGTTAGTAACCATGTGGCTCAATGTTCTTTACAAGAAATCCCTCGTGAAAACGTGTTGGAGCCATGTTTCATTCAAGGTGATAGAAACCGAACAACATATTAAGAGCGAATGGTACAACTCGACGAACTAGACGAATGACAAATGCATGTTTAGGAGAAACCGAGAAAACACGATGAAGACACAAAGCGACGCCATGATGTGCATGTGATGAGAATGGACTAATTTAAGGTTAGGGACAAATTACTACTAGACAAATCGGATCCATGAATTTCCCTTCCGAAGCTTGAGTCAAATGGATCAAGCCCATTTACGGTACTGAACATCTTTCCATACGGTATAGTCGAGGTAACACATTTCGAGTTCGACACATTTAAGGTAAATAGTACTCGACTCAAACCTTATCTTGGTATTAAAATTGACAATGAGAAAGAGGAGTTTTAGCTCCGAGAACCACCCTAACCAAGTGCATACGAGGTAAAGTCGAGCTTAGACTCTAAATAAACGCTTCTCGAGAGGCAACCCGAGTGTTTAAATTTTGTTAATTATTTTAATTTTATTGCATATTAATTTAAAAATAATTAAATTAATGAAAAAAATGTTTTTGAACCACATGGCCAGGACACGTGGGCGTGTCCCAGGTCTTGTGCACTTTGGGGTAAATGACAGTGAGTCACACGGTTTGAAGACAAGGTTGTGTAGGTTACACAGTCTGGAAACACGGGCATGTCCTGGGCCATATGCATCCTGGGGCTTGGTTTTTCCAATTTCAATTGTTACACAACTTGAGGCGGTCCACACGGCCTAGTAACACGGCCGTGTAGGGCACACAACCTGGATACACGGGAGTGTTTAAGGAAGATCACACACAGCCGTACGTGATACACGGCCTGGACACACAGATGTTTTGAGGCTGTATGAACATTGGGATTTAACTTTAAATCACACATGAGCTAAGGAAGCACCACACGGGCGTGTGACAGGGGTGTGTGGCCCAACACGAGACTAAACAAGACTGTGTCCCCTTTAAAACCATAATTTCACCTTTTTTTGTTTTGTCTTCTTCCTCCCTAAACTCCTTTCCTTAGTCGTCGCTCGCCCAAAGCCTTTCCCATTTCCTGCTACTGTCGTTCTCCTCTATTCCCCGTCGCTCCTCACCTTTGAATGCCCCATTTTTCTACGACTCGTCCCTTTCCCATTCCTTTTCCCCTTTTTCCTTTCTCCCATCAAAGCCACAATCCCAATCCCCCTCTTTCTTCTTTCCACCGTCCCTCACGCCACCGGTCAGTCCCCTCTCCTATCGATGCCGTCGCCCATGCTGAAAACCACCCCATCTCCCTTTCCTCTTTCTCCCTCACATTTCTTCCTCCCCTTGCCTCGTCGCACCCCTACATCTCAAACCACCCTTAACCGAACAACCCCCTTCGTCCCTGATCGCCCACCTCCTATTCTCCTTTGACAAAACACTCCCAAGCCACCCCTAACCGGACAACCCACCACCTTTGACCTTTCTCTCCATCTCTTTGCCTCGTCGAACACATCGGCTTCATCGTGAGCACTCCTTCCACCACCCAACTGTCGGTTCCCCACTGTCTATTCTTTTTCTTTTATTATTAATATTATTTTAATTATTAATTATTGTTATTAAATCTATTATTATTATTTTTATTCTTACTATATTTCTTATTTTTATTATCATTATTACTTTTATTGTTCTTATTTTTAGTTCTAGTAGAATCTGTTTATGGTAACATGAATTCGTTTACTCATTTTTTTAGTTATTATTATTATTATTTTCATTTATTACTAATTTTATTTTATTATTACTTAGTCTTATTACTATTATGATTATGATTATGAGTCATATTAGTATTTCTGTAGTTGTGTTAGTTGTTGATGGTTTATTGTTTATGTTCAATGTTGCTTCAATTCCTTTTAGCTAAGTATTCGATCTTGTGATTTTGGTTTTAGTTGGATTCGAAATTCGTTTTATGGTTATTGCAATTGATCCATTGTTTCGATTCTTGCTTTTACTTTGAAACTGAAATAGTTGTTTCGTTATTTATATCTCCAGGTACGACATGACTAACTCAAGAGGAAAATCTAAGGTCGTCGTCCCCGCTTCAAAAAAAAGAAGACTCTGGGCGCGACCTCATCCTTGAACCCCCTTCCGTCGATGCACGACATCCGTGCCAACGATTTTCATAGGGTCCCTAAGACGATCTGTATCAGCATATCCGACAGTGGCCATTGGGATTAGGCCACTGTGTGGATTGGGCGACCTTAGAGCAGATTCATTTAGTTGATAGAATGCATGCATTGATTGCTACAGCTCCATGGGATCAATTTTTCTTTATTATCAAGCCCACCTACGTGGAGCTTACCTTATAATTTTGTTTGACATTCATTCTTCAACACGTGATGTCAAGCCACGATGACCCATGAACTAGCTTGTTCTGACTCGGCAGTACGACACGTCATCTGAGCATTCTAGACTTCAGACTTGCCCTTGAACTCTATACAAAAGAGTTCATGAGTGCTAAGGGGTACCTCACCTTATATCGGCACATCCATTATTCACCATTTCTTTGATGGACAGAGCTTACTGTGAGTACGATGCCATATGACCCGAGTCAGTTCAAGGTAACTTCCCTACCTTTGACTTTATGTTATATCAATGCCATCTTGGCTTACATGTTGGCCGGTAGGGGGAGAGCTCGGGGTCGTCGGTACATTCGACGCTTATTTTTTGTGGAGCATGGTGATAGGGTGTACCTTCCACTTGCTTACTTCATCACCGTTGCTTGCCGACATCAGACAGAGCACAGTAGGAAGGGTTCTCCTCAACGCTTCGGAGTAGTCCTCTTCCTTTACACTAGTTGGACAGATGACCTCTTAGGGATTATCGAGTATGAGCCAAATGAAGATGATCGAGCGACTGCATGGAGTGGACCCTCCTTGATACTGATTATCTAATTTTGACCCTCAGAATGAGCATGATGAATTAATTGATGATTTCCCATTCCATCACGAGGATCCACCCTATCATCCACCTCCGACTCACCCTACTACTACTCTTGCTGCCACCTTAACTGACCTCTCCAAGCAATTTACCCGTTTCGAGTGGTACTATTTCGAGCGGTTCGACAATATTGATGCGAATTTGCAGCAAATCTATCGGCATCTCTACATTTCTTCTTCTGAGCCTGCACCTCACGATCCCGATGCCTCTCACGGTGAAGATCACTGATCTGCTTTATTTATTTTCTTTTCAGTTTTATTTTATTTCTATTATTCTAGTTGTTTTATTTTTATTTATTAGACTTCTTTCGTTTCTTTTCTTTTGAATTATGTTTTTATTTTTATGGTTGTTTCTAATTGATTTTGTAACCTCTTAATCTTCTTCATTATTTGTGTCTATTTTCTTATTAGTTTGCTCAGAACCATGCGCTACGCTTTCGTTTGCCTACAGTTTCAATTTTCACTATTCTGGCGATTTCATCCATATTCAAGACAGTTTCAATTTTGTCCCTCTTTAATGATATTTTACTTGTTCTATGCTTATATCTGTTTGTACATTGAGGACAATATATATCTTAAGTATGGGGAGGTTATTTATATAATTATTAGAAAATCCCTAAATTATTTCTTTTATTTAAGTACTTTTCGTATACTTCCATTAGAGTGAATTGTTTTTGATTTGAGATTTTTATTGATTTTGTTTTGGATTAATTTGTAGTGTGCATTGGTTGGTTTAAACTTTAAGACATGAGAGAGTCAAGCATGGTAAGTTGTTTTTCAAAATTAAATATTTTAGGTTGTTTTCTTGAATTGAGGTAATATCTTGAAGTTTTAAATTTACAAGTTTGACATTAAAACCATGATCTTTTATGAGCTTTTGAGCTCCTATAGAGCATACATTTTTCATGTTCATTTTATTATTGGTTATGTGTGTGTCAACTTGATTTTTTATTCTAGAACTTGCTTCGATTATGCATGTCGAGACCACACCTTTGATTTGATATACTGAGATGGTAGAGGCACTTAGGTTTTAACCCACTTTACCTGTAAAAAGCCTACATATTAAATTAACCCTTAGTGAACCCCGTTAAGCCTCACACACCTTTTCTTGATTAACCCGTGAATGATAACCCATGACGATTTATTCGTTGTGATTTTTCTCGTTTTATTGACTCCTTTTTTGTCGAGCTTTGATTTGGTTAGTTTCCTAACTATGTTCCTTTTTTTGAATTGTTAAATTTTCTTTCTTGTTTTCAGTTAGAAAAATAAAAATTGTGATTGAGCTGGAATAATTATTTCATATTTTTTTGAGAAGCTCATTTTTATTCTTGAATAGTATTGATTGATGCACTTTCTTTTAATTCAGCATTTAATTATTTTTCTAGTTTGGTAATTTATCAACTTGATCTCGATTATAACCAGCTTTTCTAGACTTTTTCCACACCCTTAACCTAAGCTACATTACAACCTCTTAAAGACCTTTTGATTGGTGTGCTATATCATTTTATAGTGGTGAGGATTTGATTTTCAAGCAAGCTTATGGTAATGACATTTCTTGTTCTACTGTTGAGTGCATATTTCATGAACCTTAAACACTTTGAGTGTTTTGAGTGAATCTTTAGTGAGGATTTCAATTCTTGTTGATTTCAATTCGTGCTTTAAAAATTTTGGCTTGGATTGTTTGAATCTTTAGTGCCTTTTTAGTTGAATTTCCAATGCATGATTGTTTGTGAATTATTTTTGAGACATTATTGATGAGAATTACAAGTTTAGAAACATTAACTTTAATATGGGTTGAGGATTTTGCTTAAGGATAAACAAATGCTTAAGTGTGGGGATATTTGAGAAGTGATAAAAGTAACATATTTTAATCTCGTTCTTAATGCATTTTTGGATGATTATTTACGCAAATTAGTGAATTTTATGCTCCTAATCCTTTAAAATCATGTTTCTATACGTAGGAGATCATTTGGGAGAAAAAGGAGAGAAAAACGAGTAAAAATTAGACAAATAGAGCAGATTTCAGGAGCCACACGGGTTGGACACATGGCTATGTGCCAAATCGTGTCGATTTCATGACTAGCATCCCAAACACACAAAAAAATGCAATTTTTAGACTTTCCGGGCATTCTAAATTCTATAAATACCAAATGGAAGAAGAGAAGAGGGGAGCATCAGAGAATATTGAAGAAAACAACTTGAAGAACACCGTTAGAGCCAACTCTGAAGCAAATTTCCATCAAGATTGAAGACCTCCTTTTAATTTCTTTTGAAGTTTTTATGAGTTTCTTTATTTCCTTTGGTTATTCTGTCTTTAAGATGTTTTTATTCACAATTATGAACTAATTCCCTAGATACCTAGGGAAGATGAACCCTATGATGAATTATATTATTTGATTTCTATTTTACACGATGAATACTTGATTCTTGTTCTCAGTTATGTGTGCTTATCTCTTTTTAATATTTTCGGGATATTAATTCATGTTTTATGTGCTTAAATTAGAGGAGGAAAATTTTTTGTTTAAGAGTAGATCTAGCATAATTGAGTGGAGTTGCATGCAAGCCTAGAAATAGGACAACATAAATCTACCGAATTAGAGTCAAATCTACTAGGGGAATCTGTAACATCCCGAAATAAACCCTAGTCAGAATAGTGGTTTCGGGACCACAAATTTGATGTTAAAATATTTGCTTTATAATTATTATAAGGTCTAGAATATGAAAATATGCATGTGCTAAAGTTTCATGAAGAAATTTTATGAGTAAGGTGTCCAATTGGAAAATAAAGACCAAATTGAATAAATTGCAAAACTTGGATTCTAGAAGCAATTTGTATGAAATTGCTTTGGAAAATTAATTAGAAGTCGTTAAATAGCAATTTGCCCAATTTCTAAGTTTTTGGAAAAAAAAGGGCATGTATGGAAAAATTTGGAAGTTTAGTAAGGAAGGGCATTTTAGTCATTTGGTAATAAATGAAATAAAAAAAAGGGAAAATGAAGGCAAAATTCACTCATCTTCTTCCTATAGCTGCCGAAATTTCAAGGGTTTTTAACATTTTCAAGCTCAATAGTAAGTCTCCTTAGCCCCGTTTTTAATGTTATTCGTATTTTTGAAATCCCGATAGCTTACTTTCTTCATTTCTACCCATATTTCATGCTAGGGTTCATGTTTAGAGAACTACCCATGAATGAGATGCTTGTATTTTGATATTTTATGGAGGAATATAAGAGTTTAAAGGATGGTAAACAACTTTTACTATGTGGTTTTTCATGGAAATGGCTTAAAGGACTAGATTGTAAAAGTTGTAAAAAGTGGGTAGAAAAATGTGAAACAAAGGAAAATGTGGACTGCTATAAGAATAAAAAATATTCGGCTAGACTTGGGTAACCAGGAAATTTCATGCATTTCATTATATGAGCCTAGGGACTAAATCGTAAATAATGTGAAAGGTTAGGGGCAAAATGGTCATTTTGTTTGGGGGTGAAATTTAGGCTCGAAAAGAATAATATGAGATATTGATAATTTATTTTTATTGTTATAGACCCTGACGAACAAATACCGGAGGTCGATGAGGAAAACGAAAGGTTTCGGAATAACCAAAACGCAAAACCTACACAAATACCAGGTAAGTTCGAATAACTTTAAAATAAACTCATAATATGACTAAATGCATGTTTTATGAATGTATGATAATTGTATATAATGATGGCATGAAAATCCATGAAATGTGTTAATAATAATAATGACAAGATGATAAATGTCCCAGTTGAAGTTAAAAGGGAACTTAGATGGATAAACCATGGCTTACGTGACTTGAGATCCTGCATGTGTTGCAGAAAAGGATTTACCCAGACGGTTAATTCGTTGATCTCAAATACAGAAAGGTTCTAGCCCAGACGGGTGTTCCTTGACTGATCGAGCCTCTCGAAGAATATGTGTGCATTAAGGATTTAGTTCGAACGGCTAATCTGATTAAGGTCTGAATTTAGCCTGGACTGGTAATTCAGATCCGAGCTCATTAAGGGTGTTTTTCGCTACAAGGTATTTAGCCTGGACTGGTAATCCCGACATCACTCCATGAGTTTATATTACGGGGGATTTAGCCTGGACTGGAATCTCGCCATAAGATGTGAGGTTCGTGGGAGTACGTATTTGAGAAGACCACTTTATGACTTGACGGTAAAGGGATAAACCATCTGGATTTTTGAGGTACTCAACGGGATTAACATGAGATATAGAAATGAAAATGTTGGATGATGAGCTCATTTAAGACAAATTACATGATAAATTATTATGGGACTAACTTGATGCTTGAGTGTATGTAATAGGAGGCTATTCTATATTTATTAGATTGGTTGCCTAACATGGTTGTATGCTAATTAATCGATAAGTTTACTTTCCAGTTATTCGGGCTTACTAAGCATGTAAATGTTTTCCCCTCTCTTTTCCCTATCTTACAGAGCTCGAGGACTCGCAGAGATTGGAAGACGATTGGAAAATCAACACACTATCATCTTGTCTAGCTTTGGTATATAGATACTTTTATTTTGTTTAATGGCATGTATAGGGCTTTTGTTTATTTTACTATGTGTGTCATTTGGTTGGCCAATGTAAAGGCATAAATATTAAACTTATTCTTTTTGTATATGGCCATAAGACATGACTTATTTTGTTGTAGGTTATGACCTACCAACCATGCATGTTTATGTTAAAAAAATGTTCTTGTGATGATTGAATATGGGATTTCATAAATAGACAATTGTAATGTGGCCAAAACATTTGGAGATAGTAGGCCATAATTGGCAATGAATTATAATAATGAGCCAAGTCTAAATGTGTTTCGATGGAATGGAAATCTTCATTACTAAAAAGTGGATAATTGAGCATGTACTTAACCGAGGAGATGAGGTTAACATGCAATAGATTCATTGATGATAGTCCTTGAGTATTTTTGGGTTCTTATATGTGAGAAAATGATGAGGGTGACCATTGGCTGGAAATTATAGCCTAGAAAGGGTCCACACTGGTAGACACACGGGCATGTGTCTAGGCCGTGTGTGACACACGGTCAGCTCCATGGGCGTGTGGTACGGCCGTGTGTCACCTGCACCTAAAATTTTAGGTCAGAATGTATGGCAGTAAACACACGGTTAAAGACACGGCCGTGTATGTCAACCGTGTGGAGGACACGGCCTAGCCCCATGGGCGTGTGTCCTGGCCATGTGCCCCTAAATACATGCTGACGTCATAAACAGAATGTCTAGGTTTTTTGACACGAGCGATCACACGGGCGTGTCTAGGTCGTGTGAAAGACATGGGCCAGGGACACGGACGTGTGCTTGGCCATGTGAAAACCCTTGTAGGCTCGAAATAAAAAAAATTCGATTAATTCCACACGGGTTAGGGACGTGGGTGTGTCCTAAAGCACACGGACGTGTGCATTGTCTCCAAGGGCGTGTGAGGTTTAACCTAGAAATTTTTTCTAAAATTTTCTTAGGTTTTCGGCTTAGTCCTGGATCATTTTTGATGTATGTTTTGGATCTCATAGGCCCATAATAGGGACACTAAGATGTTGTTTGATTGGTTTTAATTTGGAACAAAATTTTATAACACGTATTTTCCAAAAATGTCAGAGTATATGTCTGGTAACGCCTCGTACCTGGTTCTGGTCTCGGGTATGGATAAGAGGTGTTACAGGATCCATAGATTGAGTTAATGCGACGATAGGGTTTTAATTAGAAAGAAGTTTTAATTAATCAACCTAGAGTCAGTTACTCTTACTCTCAAAAGAGATATTAGCATGATTTAGGGATTTCTACGGATCAAGATTCCAAGTGAATAATTCATTTAATTCAGACTCATAATGATAGATGAAGTATAGGTGGAATCTTTCTTGGGTGTTGTTTCTCTCATTGGTTATTATTCAATTATTTTTCTGATTTATTCTTTGTCGAGTGTTTTAGTTAAATTAATTTATTAAACTTAGTTTAAACCAACCACTCCAAATTGTCGATTAAATAATAGGAAAATGGTAGTTACTACTTCTTTTAGTCCTTGTGGATACGATATCTTTACTCACCGTAGCTATACTATTTATCAATAGGTGCACTTACCTTTGTCATATTTTTAGTTAGTCTCATGATACATCAACGATGCATTGTGGGCATATTCGGTAAATCGTGTCACCTTCAAGTGGAGTTGGAACATAAGGCATTTTGGGCGGTAAAAAAATACATGATGGAGTTGGACGCCACAGGTGATTATTGGAAATTAAACATTCAAGAGCTCAAAGAGATCCGACGAGACGTATATGAAAACATCCAAATTTATAAAGACAAAACCAATGCGTTTCATGACCAAAAATATCCCGGAAACAAATTTTAGTTGACCAGAAAGTGTTACTTTACAATCCCACATTGAGAATTTTTTCGAGTAAGCTTCGAACCAAATGGCTTGGTCCTTTTGTTTTTACTAAATTATTTCATCATGGTGCAGTTGAAATTAAAAGCGAGGAGTCCGAGAAATGTTTTAAAGTCAATGGTAAAAGGTTAAAACCCTTTTATGGGAAATTTCAAGTGCACATGACATAAGAATTATTTTTCGAGGAGCCGAACGATTAAATTTTTAGGTCGTTGAGCCAACGACGTTAAACAAAAGGCTTTGTAGGAGGCAAATCATATTTATACTTATTTATTTTATTTAATTTTGAATTCTAGTTTAATTTGAGAATTAAATAAAATATTACTTAATCTGTTTGATAGTGCTATTGTTCATGAACGTGGACAGAGGTGATCATTTTTCAGAATCAGAATTCAATTATGGGTGGGCACGGTCATGTTCAGTGTTGTCATTTTTGTAGCAGCTTGATTTAGACCCTATACAGGACAGTGGTTTTGGGACCACGAATCCGAGTCAGAAAAATATTTAAAAATTATTTTCTGTGTTTATTATGTGTGAACTTGTGTGTGTGAAATTTTCGTGATTTAATTTTGTCGTTTGAGTGTCCGATTAAATAAAATGACTTAATCGCGTAAAATGAGAATTTGATGGTTAATTGTAAAAGAGCCAAATTGTTGTTTTCTTTCTTATATGAGGTATTTATGTTGCAATTTGACCAAATGGTTATACCATGGACAGTGATGACCATGAATTATAAAGGTTGTATATATTATTATAAAGGTTAATTTAGTAAAACATGTAATAATAAATGTAATAATAAAACATAAAAAATTAAAATAAGCTGTCATAATCATTGGTTATTGCCGAAACTAAAGAAAAGAAAAATAAACAAAAGCTTTGAGATATTTGGCCATCCTCAAGCTTGATTCAAGGTAAGTTTTAGCTCGGTTTTGATAATTTTTACGTTTTTGAGATCGTTGCTAAGTTATCTACAAAGCCCATGTTTGAATTTATGATTTTGATGACTATTTTGAGTTATGCTATTGTTGAAAGCTTGTGATTTTTGTTGTTTGATGGTAGAAAATAAAAGATATGTGATAGATTAAAATGTTTTGTATTGGAATTTTTGATGATTTTGAGTAATTTGGACTAAATTGCAAAAATAATAAATTGAGGGACTAAAATATGAAATAAATGAAATATATGGACTTGTATGAAAACTAGGAATATGTAACACCCCGAACCCGAGACCGACACCGGAGTCGGACACGAGATGTTAACAAACTTTGAAAAAAATTTTCCAGACACTGCCCAGTCTGAGTACTAGTCGCTTCAAAAATCATATCTTGAGTTTCACAACTCGAAATTCAGTTTTGTGATTTTTCCCTGAAACTAGACTCGTGTCCCCACCTATGTAATTTTTTCTAGAATTTTTGGTCAGGCCAATTAGTACAGTTTATTAGTCAAAGTCTCCCATGTTACAGGGGTCGACTACACTGAACCTTTCCCATTACGACTGGGATATCTCTCTGCACAGAGCTTCAATACTGATGCCGTTTGTTTCTATGGAAACTAGACTCAGAGAGGAATCCATACATAAATGGTATGACCCCTAATTATCTCTGGTCAATTTATAGTGAATTTCCAAAGGCGGAACAGGGAATCCAGAAACTGTTCTGGCCCTGTTCCACAAGAACCCGAATATCTCTTACTGTACTGTTCCTATGATTGTTTCGTTACTTCCATATGAAAGTAGATTCATCAAGGTTCGATTACATAATTTATTCACTATTTAATTCCACTCCTACGAATTCTTGTGATTTTTCCAATCCACACCACTGCTGCTATCAGCTTCTGTTTTCAAAGTAAACCTTACCTAATTTGGGGTTTCATGGACCAACTAGGGCCTTGTCATACATAAGCCCACATATGATCATACTTAGCCATTCTAGTGGCTGATCATTTGCTCAACACTTCCATTCCAACTATAGTTACATCATGAAACCATCTATACATTCATAAATACGAATGGTCTAATGCCATACTCCACTTCTACAAGCCATTTTTGCATGGCTGTACACTTATACATTTCATAAAGTACTCGAAAGACAACAATGGGTAGTCCTATACATGCCATATCAAAATTCAACCAAAATAGTACCCAAAAGAGTCTTTGATAGTGTGGGCGACTTCGACTTCAAGATCCCGAGTCCGATAGCTGGAGAACCAAAAATCTATAAAACAGAGGAGCAATGTAACGAGTAAGCAATTTATGCTTAGTAAGTTTGAGCAAGGAATTCCAGCATGCACAAATAATAGCACACATTTAGCTAAACGGAATATTTCATAATACGCAATTTACCGATATCAAACTTGCTTCACAACATTAACAACCCTTATGTACATACACAATAAACTAACTTGGCCGAAGGCCGGTAGCTCGTTTATCAACTGAGCGAACATTTATTTGTAAGGGCTCGATTAAATTCAACACATACGTAACATATCCCCATATTGGGATGTTTTTCGAGTATTCGCTGGAATTTTACAGCAAGCTCATTCATTACCAAATCACGTACCTTCGGGATTTAACCGGATATAGCTCCTCGTTCAAATGCCTTCGGGACATAGCCCGGTTTTAGTAACTCACACAATGCCTTCGGGACATAACCCGGATTTAACAACTCGCACGAATGCCTTCGGGACTTAACCCGGATTTAATAACTCGCACGAATGCCTTCGGGACTTAACCCGGATTTAGTATCTCGCACGAATGCCTTCGGGACTTAACCCGGATTTAGTATCTCGCACAAAGGCCTTCGGATCTTAGTCCGGATATATTCACTTAGCACAAAGCCTTCGGGGCTTAGCCCGGACAGCATTCAATTAATCATGCACATCTAACAATAATTCATGGCACATTCATATTTCATTTTCATTTGCAAGACTCAAACACAAGGCACATATCATCCTTGCACATTCGGCTCAATAGCCACACATAGAGCATGATTTAATCACATCGTAATTTAAGCTCTCTTACTCAAGAACTTACCTCGGGTGTTGTCGAACGATTCCGCTAGCTATTCAACCACTTTTTCCTTCCCTTTATCGGATTTATTTCCCCTTTGCTCTTGAGCTTAATCAAACAAATAAATTGATTTCATCATTTAGGCATCAAAAAGATGAACACAAGGCACTTAGCCCATATTTATACATTAGACATTAAAGTCTCATACATGCAAAAATCATGCATCAACACAACATATTAGCTAATTTCTTTCCCCTTGGCCGAATATGCATGTCTATTTTTGGGGTCGATTTCAACACTTAATACACACATATACACACTAGTAAAGCATCCTCCCCCTTTTCATCAATTTAACGCATGCATTGCTCATTAACATGCAAAGTTACATTCGGCCTTAGCACACATCTTGCTAGCCGATTCTTCTCCATTTAGCAACCAATGCACATATGTGCTCACACAAAAATGCTAAAAAGGAGGTTCAAGAATCATCAAGCCATCATCACATGCATCATTAACAAGCTTCATATTTGCATGCAATGGCATTAACACAACCTCCACCTAGGCCGAATCTTAACTCATCCTCATACCTCATCACCACAACATCAAACATCAACCAAGAATGATGCATCCATGGTCAAGTGCCATTTCCATCACATAGCAAGATTTAGACCATGGGCTAGGTAGAACTCAAGCTAACAACTAAATCATGCATGCATCTCATGAAACATCATCAAACATACCTTAGCAGCCTAGCTACATGCATGGCCGAATCTCTTCACCTTTCTTCTTCTTTCCTCCTTAAAATTTTTGGCCAAGGATGAACCAAAGGATGAGAAATTTTTTTCTTTGTTTTTCTTTCTAATTTAGGCTAAAATGAAGGTGAGAAAGGATGAACACAAATTTTTCTCCTTTCTTCTCTTTAGCTCACGGCAATGGGGGGGCAACTACACATTTTTTTTTCTTTTGTTTCCATTTCTTTATTACCCATACTCCTTATTTTATTCTTCCATTAACAAAACATGTTTCATGACATGTTTTGCCCATCATTCCTTGTCATGGCCGGCCACTACTCATTAGGGGGGAAATTTGACATGCAAGTCCCCCCCTTTGTCCACATGCACTAATAGGTCCTCACACATTGACCTATCACATTTTAGAATTTTCTCACATAAGTCCTATTGACTAAATTCACATGAAATCAACCAAATTGAAGCTTGAAATTTTCACACATTCATAATTACATATTCTAGACAATAAGTATCACATTCAAACATTTCGGTGACTCGGTTTAGCGGTCCCGAAACCACTTCCCGACTAGGGTCAACTTTGGGCTGTCACAACTCTCCCCCACTTAAGAAATTTTCGTCCCCGAAAATCTTACCGGTAAATAGGTTTGGGTATCGTTCTTTCATCGAGCTCTCGGTCTCCCAAGTTGCTTCCTCGATCCCGTGTTTGAGCCATAACACCTTTACTAGCGGAACTCTTTTGTTTCGCAACTCCTTCACTTCACGAGCTAGGATACGCATCGGTTCTTCTTCATAGCTCATGTCGACTTGAATTTCAACCTCTGATGGGCTAATTATATGCGATGGATCAGATCGATAGCGTCGAAGCATCGAAACATGAAAGACGTCATGAATCTTTTCAAGCTCCAGGGGCAAAATCAATCTATACGCAACCGGGCCAACTCGTTCGGAGATTTCGTACGGCCCAATGAATCTTGGGCTCAACTTGCCCTTACGGCCGAACCTGAGTATCTTTTTCCAAGGTGAAACCTTAAGGAACACTTTGTCTCCCACCTGATACTCGATGTCTTTTCGTTTCAAATCTGCGTACGATTTCTGACGATCCGTGGCTACCTTCAGACTTTCACGGATTACCTTTACTTTCTGTTCAGCATCTCTAATCAAATCAACTCCGAAAATTTTACTTTCACCGAGCTCGGTCCAAAACAATGGTGTACGGCATTTACGACCGTACAAAGCCTCGTAAGGTGCCATCTTAATACTTGATTGAAAACTATTGTTGTAAGCGAATTCAATCAAAGGTAAATACCGTTCCCATGAACTACTGAACTCGAGGATGCAACATCTCAACATATCCTCAAGTATCTGAATTATCCGCTCGGATTGACCATCGGTTTGGGGGTGAAAAGCAGTGCTAAAATGCAGCTTGGTACCCAGAGCTTCTTGCAATTTCTTCCAAAATCGTGAGGTGAATCTCGGATCTCTATCCGACACGATAGAAACAGGTACCCCGTGTAATCTCACAATTTGATAGACGTACAATTCAGCTAGTTTCTCCAATGAAAAATCCGTACGTACGGGGATGAAATGAGCCGACTTAGTCAGTCTATCAACAATAACCCATATCGCATCCTTCTTACTTGCTGACAAGGGCAGTCCGGACACAAAGTCCATTGTGACTCGATCCCATTTCCACTCGGGTATCATGATCGGCTGGAGTAATCCTGAAGGCACTTGATGTTCCGCTTTCACTTGTTGACATATCAAACATCTCGAAACAAAGTCGGAGATGTCCCGTTTCATACCATGCCACCAAAATTGACGTTTCAAATCGTTGTACATTTTCGTACTCCCCGGGTGAATTGACATTCGGCTACAATGGGCTTCGTTCAGAATCATCGAAATGAGTTCTGAATTCCTTGGAACACACAAACGATTTCTGAACCTCAAACAATCATCATCATCAATTTGAAACTCCGATTCCTCGTTCGGAAAACACTTAGCCCGTTTTGCAACCAATTCATCATCGACTTTCTGAGCTTCACGAATTTGGTGAGTCAATAATGGTTTAGCTTTTAATTCAGCTACTAACACACTGTCTGGTAGAACAGACAAATGCACGTTCATCGCTCGTAAAGCAAACAATGACTTCCGGCTTAAGGCGTCCGCAACCACGTTAGCCTTTCCCGGGTGGTAATCAATGACAAGCTCGTAATCTTTCAACAACTCAAGCCAACGTCTTTGTCGCAGATTCAAGTCTCGTTGAGTCATCAAATATTTGAGACTTTTGTGATCCGAAAATACATGGCACTTCTCACCAAACAGATAATGTCGCCATATTTTTAAAGCAAACACGATGGCAGCTAGTTCGAGATCATGGGTCGGATAATTCCTCTCGTGTGGCTTCAATTGTCTCGACGCATAGGCCACGACTCGACCTTCTTGCATCAATACGCAACCCAACCCAAGTAGGGATGCGTCACTATAGATGACAAACTCTTTACCTGATTCGGGTTGCACCAAAATTGGAGCTTCAGTCAAATGAGTTTTCAGTTGGTCGAAACTTTTCTGACATTTCTCCGTCCACTCGAACTTAACATCCTTTTGAAGTAGCTTCGTCATTGGTGTGGCTATCATCGAGAAACCTTTCACAAATCGTCGGTAATAACCGGCGAGCCCCAAAAAGCTCCGAACTTCAGTAACATTTCTCGGAGGTTTCCAGTCAAGTATGGCTGAAATTTTGTTCGGGTCAACTCGAATACCCGACGCGGATACCACATGACCCAAGAAGCTAACCTCTCTTAACCAGAACTCACACTTACTAAACTTAGCATATAACTGCTTATCCCGCAAAATTTGCAGCACTAGCCTCAGATGCTCAGCATGTTCGGTCTCATCTCTTGAATAGACCAAAATGTCATCAATGAACACAACTACGAACCGATCCAAATATGGTCTGAAGATCCGATTCATCAAATCCATAAATACCGCAGGGGCATTAGTGAGCCCAAACGGCATCACTAAGAATTCATAGTGACCATATCTCGTTCTGAAGGCAGTTTTTTTTTTGGTATGTCCGATTCTCGAATTCGCAACTGATAATAGCCCGATCTCAAATCTATTTTTGAGAACACTGTGGCTCCCTTCAGTTGGTCGAACAAATCATCGATGCGTGGCAACGAATATTTATTCTTTATCGTCACTTTATTCAGTTGACGATAGTCAATACACAACCTCATGGTTCCGTCCTTCTTTTTCACGAACAATACTGGTGCACCCCAAGGTGAGAAGCTTGGTCGCGCAAAACCTCTATCCGTCAATTCTTGCAACTGAGCTTTTAACTCTTTTAACTCGGTTGGTGCCATACGATATGGGGCTATCGAAATCGGCGTAGTCCTAGGTGCAAGCTCAATACCAAACTCTATCTCCCGAACAGGTGGTAAACCCGGCAATTCTTCCGGAAAAACATCCGGGTATTCACAAACCACCGGCACAGATTCGGGTTTCTTTTCAAATTCTTTGTCACCAAGTACATACGCAAGGTATGCTTTGCACCCTTTTCTTACATATTTCTGTGCCAACATTGCTGATATTACAGCTGGCATCCCCTCCAAGTCCGCAGACTCAATTCGGACTACTTCGTTATTTGCGCACCTCAAATCAATAGTCTTGCTCTTGCAATTCACAATCGCATCATGCGCGGTCAACCAATCCAACCCAAGGATAACATCAAATTCGTCAAACGGCAAAAGCATCAAGTCCGCCGGAAAACAGGAACCTCGAATTTCCGGGGGACATTTCTTACACACTTTGTCGACAAGCACGTAACGACCCAAGGGATTTGACACCCGAATTACGAACTCAGTAGACTCAATAGGTAAAGTCTTACTGGGTGCTAAGGTTTCACATATGTAGGAATGAGTAGAACCGGGGTCAATCAAAGCAATTACAATAGTATCAAAGAGAGTGAATGTACCGGTAATAACATCAGGCGAAGAAGCATCCTCGCGGGCACGTATAGCATAAGCTCTAGCAGGCGCACGGGCTTCGGATCTGGTTATATCATCTCTAGATCCTCCTGACCACCACTAGCATTGCCCATATTTCCAGATGGTCTACCTCGAGCAGTGGTAGCACCCGGTCTCCCACTCTGATTTGCATTCTGTCCCGACAACCTCGGGCAATCTTTAATGAAGTGGTCAACTGATCCACATTTGTAACAGGAGCGGTCAGGAAATCTACAACTCCCCGAATGCCATTTACCGCAATATCGGCATTTCGTCCTGTCTCGACGTTCATTCCCAACACTGGCGACCGAAGTGCCTCGTGTACCCACAGGGGGTCGATCACGATCTCGTCCAAAAAGGCCCGAAGTGCCTCAAAACTGGCCCGCATCATCTCGAAATCTCTTCGATGTCTGTTGAAGAGACCTCCCCGAGGATCTTTTACGAAACTCTCCAGTTCCCTCATCAACTCTTTGCTTTTCTTTTCTAAGCTCTTCGGCTTTACAAGCTCGTTCAACAAGTACCACGAACTCTCGTATTTCAAGAACGCCAACGAACATTTTTATATCTTCATTCAACCCATCCTCGAAGCGTTTACACATAATAGCTTCGGACGAAACACATTCCCGAGCGTACTTGCTAAGTCTAACAAATTTTCGCTCGTAATCAGTAACCGACATGGAGCCTTGCTTAAGCTCAAGAAATTCCTTCCGTTTTTGATCAACAAATCTCTGACTGATATACTTTTTCCGAAACTCAGTTTGGAAAAACTCCCAAGTTACTTGCTCTCGGGGCACAATAGAAGTCAGAGTACTCCACCAATAGTAGGCAGAATCACGTAGCAAGGAGATAGCACACTTTAGGCATTCATCGGGTGTACAAGATAGCTCATCGAGTACCCGGATAGTGTTGTCCAGCCAAAATTCAGCTTGCTCGGCATCATCGCTATCCATAGCCTTAAATTCAGTAGCCCCATGTTTTCGGATTCTGTCAACTGGGGGCTTATTTGACCTTATTTGGTCCGTTACCGGTGGTATTGTAGGTGCGGGGTAGTATTTGTCGGGAATGGAGGTTGTGGAACAGCCATATTAGTTCGAATGTATTGGTTGAACCAATCATTCATCACGCTATAGAATGCTTGTCTAGCTTCATCATTCGAATTACTAGCATTAGGTTGAGAGTCTGCCGGCACTGTCCCTTGTGCGGGAGCAGGCGCTACACTCTCAAGATCATCAGCTACCTCTCGGTCACGATCGGGATCCATTACTATAAACACATTTACAATTTTCAGAAGTCACCACACTATCAAGTAATCACATAAAATGGCATGTATAGCTAGACCCAACACATTACGGTAGTCCTAGAATCGACTAAACCGTAGCTCTGATACCAATAAAATGTAACACCCCGAACCCGAGACCGACACCGGAGTCGGACACGAGATGTTAACAAACTTTGAAAAAAAATTTCCAGACACTGCCCAGTCTGAGTACTAGTCGCTTCAAAAATCATATCTTGAGTTTCACAACTCGAAATTCAGTTTTGTGATTTTTCCCTGAAACTAGACTCGTGTCCCCACCTATGTAATTTTTTCTAGAATTTTTGGTCGGGCCAATTAGTACAGTTTATTAGTCAAAGTCTCCTATGTTACAGGGGTCGACTACACTGACCCTTTCCCATTACGACTGGGATATCTCTCTGCACAGAGCTTCAATACAGATGCCGTTTGTTTCTATGGAAACTAGACTCAGAGAGGAATCCATAAATATGTGGTATGACCCCTAATTATATCTGGTCAATTTATAGTGAATTTCCAAAGGCGGAACAGAGAATCCAGAAACTGTTCTGGCCCTGTTCCACAAGAACCCGAATATCTCTTACTGTACTGTTCCTATGATTGTTTCGTTACTTCCATATGAAAGTAGATTCATCAAGGTTCGATTACATAATTTATTCACTATTTAATTCCACTCCTACGAATTCTTGTGATTTTTCCAATCCACACCACTGCTGCTATCAGCTTCTGTTTTCAAAGTAAACCTTACCTAATTTGGGGTTTCATGGACCAACTAGGGCCTTGTCATATATAAGCCCACATATGATCATACTTAGCCATTCTAGTGGCTGATCATTTGCTCAACACTTCCATTCCAACTATAGTTACATCATGAAACCATCTATACATTCATAAATACGAATGGTCTAATGCCATACTCCACTTCTACAAGCCATTTTCGCATGGCTGTACACTTATACATTTCATAAAGTACTCGAAAGACAACAATGGGTAGTCCTATACATGCCATATCAAAATTCAACCAAAATAGTACCCAAAAGAGCCTTTGATAGTGTGGGCGACTTCGACTTCAAGATCCCGAGTCCGATAGCTGGAGAACCAAAAATCTATAAAACAGAGGAGCAATGTAACGAGTAAGCAATTTATGCTTAGTAAGTTTGAGCAAGGAATTCCAGCATGCACAAATAATAGCACACATTTAGCTAAACGGAATATTTCATAATACGCAATTTACCGATATCAAACTTGCTTCACAACATTAACAACCCTTATGTACATACACAATAAACTAACTTGGCCGAAGGCCGGTAGCTCGTTTATCAACTGAGCGAACATTTATTTGTAAGGGCTCGATTAAATTCAACACATACGTAACATATCCCCATATTGGGATGTTTTTCGAGTATTCGCTGGAATTTTACAGCAAGCTCATTCATTACCAAATCACGTACCTTCGGGATTTAACCGGATATAGCTCCTCGTTCAAATGCCTTCGGGACATAGCCCGGTTTTAGTAACTCACACAATGCCTTCGGGACATAACCCGGATTTAACAACTCGCACGAATGCCTTCGGGACTTAACCCGGATTTAATAACTCGCACGAATGCCTTCGGGACTTAACCCGGATTTAGTATCTCGCACGAATGCCTTCGGGACTTAACCCGGATTTAGTATCTCGCACAAAGGCCTTCGGATCTTAGTCCGGATATATTCACTTAGCACAAAGCCTTCGGGGCTTAGCCCGGACAGCATTCAATTAATCATGCACATCTAACAATAATTCATGGCACATTCATATTTCATTTTCATTTGCAAGACTCAAACACAAGGCACATATCATCCTTGCACATTCGGCTCAATAGCCACACATAGAGCATGATTTAATCACATCGTAATTTAAGCTCTCTTACTCAAGAACTTACCTCGGGTGTTGTCGAACGATTCCGCTAGCTATTCAACCACTTTTTCCTTCCCTTTATCGGATTTATTTCCCCTTTGCTCTTGAGCTTAATCAAACAAATAAATTGATTTCATCATTTAGGCATCAAAAAGATGAACACAAGGCACTTAGCCCATATTTATACATTAGACATTAAAGTCTCATACATGCAAAAATCATGCATCAACACAACATATTAGCTAATTTCTTTCCCCTTGGCCGAATATGCATGTCTATTTTTGGGGTCGATTTCAACACTTAATACACATATACACACTAGTAAAGCATCCTCCCCCTTTTCATCAATTTAACGCATGCATTGCTCATTAACATGCAAAGTTACATTCGGCCTTAGCACACATCTTGCTAGCCGATTCTTCTCCATTTAGCAACCAATGCACATATGTGCTCACACAAAAATGCTAAAAAGGAGGTTCAAGAATCATCAAGCCATCATCACATGCATCATTAACAAGCTTCATATTTGCATGCAATGGCATTAACACAACCTCCACCTAGGCCGAATCTTAACTCATCCTCATACCTCATCACCACAACATCAAACATCAACCAAGAATGATGCATCCATGGTCAAGTGCCATTTCCATCACATAGCAAGATTTAGACCATGGGCTAGGTAGAACTCAAGCTAACAACTAAATCATGCATGCATCTCATGAAACATCATCAAACATACCTTAGCAGCCTAGCTACATGCATGGCCGAATCTCTTCACCTTTCTTCTTCTTTCCTCCTTAAAATTTTTGGCCAAGGATGAACCAAAGGATGAGAAATTTTTTCTTTGTTTTTCTTTCTAATTTAGGCTAAAATGAAGGTGAGAAAGGATGAACACAAATTTTTCTCCTTTCTTCTCTTTAGCTCACGGCAATGGGGGGCAACTACACATTTTTTTTCTTTTGTTTCCATTTCTTTATTACCCATACTCCTTATTTTATTCTTCTATTAACAAAACATGTTTCATGACATGTTTTGCCCATCATTCCTTGTCATGGCCGGCCACTACTCATTAGGGGGGAAATTTGACATGCAAGTCCCCCCCTTTGTCCACATGCACTAATAGGTCCTCACACATTGACCTATCACATTTTAGAATTTTCTCACATAAGTCCTATTGACTAAATTCACATGAAATCAACCAAATTGAAGCTTGAAATTTTCACACATTCATAATTACATATTCTAGACAATAAGTATCACATTCAAACATTTCGGTGACTCGGTTTAGCGGTCCCGAAACCACTTCCCGACTAGGGTCAACTTTGGGCTGTCACAGAATATTCGGCCTAAGCATGATGTGTGCAAATTTTGTATGTTTTGTGTTTTGTGCACTTTGGACTAAATTGTAAAAGTGTAAAATGTCAGGGGTAAAATGGTATACGCGCACGCGAGGAGGCTTTATCCCCAGATGTTATTATTGGTACATTCACTCTCTATGATACTAGTGTAATTGCATTGATTGATCCTAGTTCGACTCATTCTTATGTGTATGAGACCCTAGTATTCAGTAAGACTTTGCCTGTTAAGTCTACTGAGTTTCTGATTAGAGTATCGAACCACTTGGGCCGGTGTGTTCTGGTTGAAAAAGTGTGTAAGAATTGTCCTCTAATGATTTGAGATCCATGTTATCTGACTGATTTGATGTTGTTGCCATTCGACGAGTTTGATAAAATTCTGGGTATGGATTGGTTGACTTTGCATGATGCTGTTGTAAACTACAAAAGAAGACTATTGATTTATGATGCCAAAATGATGAAATTATTCGAATTTAATCTAATTATCTGAATGGTTTACCGACAGTAATATCTTCGATGTTAGTGCAGAAGTATGTAAAAAAGGGTTGTGAAGCTTATTTTGAATATGTGTTAATAGTAAAGTGGCCGAAAGAAAGATCAAATCGCTACCAATTGTGTGCGAGTATCCGAATGTGTTTCCTGAAGAATTGTCGAGTTTGCCACCTATACGAGAGGTAGAGTTTGGTATTGAATTAGTGCCGGGGATGACTTCGATATCGGTAGCTCCTACCAGAATGGCACCTACTGAATTAAAAGAATTGAAAGCTTAGTTTCAAGAGTTGACAGATAGAGGTTTCACGCGACCGAGTTTCTCTCCCTGGGGTGCACCAGTTTTTTTTTGAAAAAGAAAGACGAAACTATGAGAATGTGCATCGATTATAGACAGCTCAATAAGGTGACTATAAAGAATAAATATCTATTGCCACAGATTGACGATCTGTTTGATCAACTTAAAGGGCTACAGTGTTTTCGAAGATAGATTTGAGATCAGGCTACTATCAGTTGCGAGTTAAAAACTCTGATGTGCCAAAGACTGCTTTCTAAATGCGGTACGGACACTATGAGTTTCTAGTTATGCCTTTCGGACTTACTAATGCACCTGCTGTTTTTATGGATTTGATGAATCGGGTCTTTAGACAATATTTGGATCGATTTGTGGTGGTGTTTATAGATGACTTTTTGATCTACTCCCGTGATGAAACTGAGCATGCTGAACATCTGAGACTTGTGTTACAGACTTTGCGAGATAAACAATTTTATGCAAAGTCAGTAAATGTGAGTTTTGGTTACGCGAAGTCAGTTTTCTGGGCCATGTTGTATCAGCATTGGGTATTCAGGTTGATCCTTTAGTTATACTTGATTGGAAACCCCCGAGAAATGTTTCTGAAGTATGAAGTTTTCTGGGACTTGCGGGTTACTATCGACGGTTGGTGAAAGGTTTCTCTATGTTTGCAACCTTGATGACAAAGATGTTACAGAAAGATGTTAAGTTTGAGTGGTCAGAAAAGTGCCAGAAGAGTTTTGATCAGTTGAAAGCCCTTTTGACTGAAGCTCCAGTGCTAGTTCAGCCAGATCGGGTAATGAATTTGTTATCTATAGTGTTGCATTTTTAAATGGTTTGGGCTGTGTTTTGATGCAGGAAGGCAAAGTTATAGCTTATGCCTCGAGGCAATTAAAACTGCATGAAAAGAACTATCCGACACATGATTTAGAATTGGCAGCTATTGTGTTTGCATTGAAAATTTGGTGCCACTATTTGTTTGGTTAGAAATTTCATGTTTATTCTGATCACAAAATCCTGAAATATTTGATGACTCAGAAAGATCTAAATTTGAGACAACACCGATGGTTAGAGTTGCTAAAAGACTACGAGCTTGTGATTGATTACCATCCGAGAAAGGTTAATGTTGTTACTGATGCTCTAAGCCAAAAATCACTATTTACTTTGCGTGCAATGAATGCGCATATGGCTATGTTTGATGATGGTTTGATAAAAGATGAATTAAAGGCAAGACCGTTATTTATTCAACAAATTTATGATGCTCAGAAAGTTGTTGATGATTTGTTAGCAAAACGAGCTCAATGTGATTCAAATGTTGATTCAGAGTTCAGAGTTGATACTGAAGGTTGTTTGAGGTTCAGAAATCGAATATGTGTTTCGAGAAATTCAAAGTTGATTTAGATGATTCTGAATGAAGCTCACAGTATTTGGTTATTTGTTCACCCGAGTAGTACGAAGATGTATAATAATCTGAAACAGCTATACTGGTGGCATGGTATGAAAAGAGACATTTCTGACTTTGTTTCGAAATGTTTAGTCTGTCAGCAAGTAAAAGCCGAACATCAGGTACCTTCTAGATTGCTTCAACCAATCATGATACCTGAGTGGAAATGGGACAGAGGCACGATGGATTTTATATCTGGTTTACTGTTGACACCGAGCAAGAAAGATACAATCTGGGTTATTGTGGATAGATTGACTAAATCGGCTCACTTTTTTCTGGTTCGTACAGATTATTTGCTTGACAAGCTTGCTGAGTTATATGTTTCTCAGATTGTGAGATTACACGGTGTGCCTATTTCTAATTTTTCAGATAGAGATCCGATGTTTACATCGCGGTTTTGGAAGAAACTGCAAGATGCACTAGGTACTAAATTACATTTTAGCACTGCTTTCCATCCGCAAACAGATGGTCAGTCTGAGTGAATCATTCAGATACTTGAGGATATGTTGAGATGTTGCATTCTTGAGTTCGAAGGTATGTGGGAACGATACTTAGCTTTGATTGAATTTGCGTACAATAATAGCTTTCAATCGAGTATCAAAATTGCACCTTACGAGGCTTTGTACGGTCGTAAATGTCGTACACCATTGTATTAGACCGAGCTCAGTGAAAACAAAATACACGGGGTCGATTTAATCAGAGAGACTGAACAGAAAGTGAAAATAATCCGTGAAAGTTTGAAAACAACATCGGATCGTTAGAAATCGTATGCGGACTTGAAACGAAAAGATATAGAGTTTCAGATCGGAGATAAAGTATTTGTGAAAGTTTTACTGTGAAAGAAAATAATCAGATTCGGTCATAAAGGCAAATTGAGTCCGAGATTTATTGGACCGTATGAGATTATAGAGCGTATCAGACCGATTGCTTATAGACTGCTGTTGCCACCTTAGCTCGGAAAGATCCACAATGTATTCCATGTTTCGATGCTTTGTAGATATCAATCTGATCCTTCACGTGTGATTAGTCCATCAGAGATTGAAATTAAGCCCGATATGACATATGAAGAAGAACCGATTCACATTCTGGCTCGCGAGGTTAAAAAATTGCGAAATAAGAAAATTCTGTTAGTTAAAGTACTGTCGTATAAACACGGAGTTGAGGAAGCAACGTGGGAGCTAAAGGATGCAATGAAAGAGCGTTATCCGAACCTATTCACCGGTAAGATTTTCGAGGATGAAAATCCCTAAGAGGGGAGAGTTGTAATAGCCCGATTGAGACTCTATACAGAACGGTGGTTTCAGGACCACGAATCCGAGTCAAAAAAATATTTAAAAATTATTTTTTGTGTTTATTATGTGTGAATTTGTGTGTGTGAAATTTTCGTGATTTAATTTTGTCGTTTGAGTGTCCGATTAAATAAAAGGACTTAATCTCGTAAAATGAAAATTTGATGGTTAATTGTAAAAGGGCTAAATTGTTGTTATCTTTCTTATACGAGGTATTTATGTTGCAATTTGAAAAAATGGTTATAGCATGGACGGTAATGACCATGAATTATAAAGGTTTTTATATATTATTATAAAGGTTAATTTAGTAAAACATGTAATAATAAATGTAATAATAAAACATAAAAAATTAAAATAAGCTTTCATAATCCTTGGTTATTGCCGAAAGTAAAGAAAAGAAAAAGAAACAAAAGCTTTGAGATATTTGGCCATCCTCAAGCGTGATTCAAGGTAAGTTTTAGCTTGATTTTTTTATAATTTTTACGTTTTTGAGATCGTTGCTAAGTTATCTACAAAGCCCATGTTTGAATTTATGATTTTGATGAATATTTTGAGTTATGCAATTGTTGAAAGCTTGTGTTTTTGTTGTTTGATGGTAGAAAATAAAAGATATCTGATAGATTAACATGTTTTGTATTGGAATTTTTGATAATTTTGAGTAATTAGGACTAAATTTCAAAAATAATAAATTGAAGGACTAAAATGTGAAATAAATGAAATATATGGACTTGTATGAACACTAAAAATATTCTACCTAAGCATGATGTGTGCAAATTTTGCATGTTTTGTGTTTTGTGCAATTTGGACTAAATTGTAAAAGTGTAAAATATCAAGGGTAAAATGGTAATTTTCCAATTTATGCGTTTTTGGATGAATTTGATTGAATATTTGATTAAATAAGTTTAATTTATATTAATTTAGATAAAGAAAAGAGAAAATCAGATTTAGACCGGGGGAAAACTAAAGTTGTCGACTAGCCGTCCTATTCCGTTTTTCATCATCCGAGGTAAGTTTATAAGCAAATGGATGTTGTTAATTTTGAATAAATACTAGATTTATCTGCTGAAATGAATTCTATAGACATATATACATGAAAGATGAATATGAATATACTTGGAAGTTATATGTACAAGTTCGATTTGATTAAGTTACGACGTATGAAAGCCCCGTTTGAACCATAGGATAGATATATGTGTTTTCGTGTAAGACCACGTCTGGGACGTTGGCATCGATCTATGTGGTTATGTGTAAGACCATGTATGGGACCTCGGCATCGTATTTGATTCGAGTAAGACCTTGTTTGGGACAGTGGCATCGATATGAGATAGCAGGTAAGACCACGTCTGGGATGTTGGCATTGTATGATATATGTGATTATCCGAGTATTCTATTCAAATTCGAATGGTTCAATGAGTAGTGATAAGTTGTGAATGAAGGTGTAAATGAGCTAAAACGATCAGGTATGAGTTAGTTGATTACTTGTTTAAAAATAAGGAAAGTTGGCCTTTTGATATGTTATGCTAATTCTACAAGTTACTAAAGAAAAAAATATGAGCATGATACAGTATACTCGGCCATATACTAAGTGTATGTACATGATGTTATATCCTAATTCGTGAGTTTGTGTACATGAGTGTAAGTATACTTAGTTATATAATGACATTTTGGTTTCATGAGTTGAATGATATTTTGTTCATATTTATATATGAACATTCGGCCAAGGTAACATTTATATATGATAGTATATGTTATATGTATTGAAATATATGTTTGAGAATGAATGTGATAATGATGTTATAATTTGGTTTAATTCAAATGATTCGATTATACCATTTAGTTGTTTATTTGCTTATGACTTACTAAGCTTAAATAGCTTACCGTGTGTATTCTTGTTTACCTCTGTTTTATAGATCTTGGATTCAAGTTACGAGCTCGGGGACCGTCAGCAAAGTCTATCACACTATCGACCATTTTTGGTACATTATAAGTTTGAACTTGATATTATGGCATGTATAAGTTTGGTTGTTTTTGGTTAAGTTTGAAGTATGTGTATAACCCAAGCCATGCGAAAATGGCTTAACTTCTATGTTTGAATTCGGTTATGTTTGATTATGGTTAATCCGTTTTGGTTACAATGCTATGTGCTATGAATGAATGGTATTTGTGATAGGTATTATATGCTTTGGAAATGGTTTAGTAATGATGTTACTTATGATGTGTAATTGATTATGTATTTAGCTAAAGTTGGAAATTATATTCATGGAATATGTGCGTGGTGTGCTTGGTTATATGAATCGGTTTGAGTAATGCTCAAGTTGGTGGATGTGTTTTTGCTATAAATATATATGTATATTCGAATGTGAATTGGTCTTTTTGTTTCAGTTAAGTGATGAAATAGATATGGAAAATATTTATGAATTACTCATGACTCGGTACTTATGAATATACTTATGATGAATTGGTTGAATATATATATTTTAGTTGAATTATATGTTTGTAAGACGAGTTGATTGGAATAAAATGATTGAGAGCTTGGTTGAAGTTTATGTTCATTGATGAGTATGAGATATTTGCATTTGGTTATATGTGTTCGATTGTAATGACAAAACATTCATTTAAGTCATAAATGGTTAGTTTCATAAGTGGACTATTCCATGGTATTAGCATAAGTAAGTGTTCGGCATTATTATGTGACTTATGTGGTTGTTTTGATATAGATATTCGGTACTATATTAATTAGTCACACACACACTCTCTCTATATATAAATATTTGTATGGTGTATTGACGTGTGATATTAAGTATGAACTTAATTGATATTTGTATTTTAAAATGTTTTCAAGTGAAATGGTAATTTTATAAAGGAAAATTTCTGTCTTGAAGAATTAGATGTTAAGTATATATATGCATATATGCGCATATATCATAAATATTAATGAATTCATTTGTTATTATAAAAGTAAATGTATACTTATGTATTATAATTGGCTGGATATTCATTTAGGTCTATAGCTCATTTTTATTAAAATCGGTATATGCTTTTATGTATAATATGACATATTTCATATTTTTTGCATATGAATTATGTGAATGTAAATATGTACAATATGAGATGATTTGAAATAAAAGAGTTGTGTTAGTTTATGAATTAAATTTTGATTGACTTAAGAATCTTGTTCATGTGTACATATATAATTGTTCGGATATAGTGTTTTGCTTGGCAACACCTCGTAACCCAATTTCAGCGACGGATACAGGTTAGGGGTGTTCCATTTGATTGGTATCAGAGTTACGGTTTAGTCGATTCTAGGATTAACTAGGGCGTGCGAATCTAGCTATACATGCCATATTATATACTGTGGTAGTGTGATGACTTCTAACATTTGAAAATGTGTTTTTATATAGTAAATGGATCCCGACAGAGCTGTAGCTGATGATGTCGAGAGTATAGCGCCTGCTCCCACGCAGGGGATAGCGCCGATTGATTCTTGACCGACCTCGAGTAACCGAAAGGGAGAGGCTAAGCAAGCTTTTTATCAAATGATAAACGACTGGTTTACTCAATATATCTGGACTAATTTGGCTGCACAATAACCTCCACCCTCGACTAATCCATCTTTGATACCTGCTATACCTCAAGTGAGTGATTCGTTGAGATTGCTTAAGCCTTCTGTTGATAAAATCAGAAAACACGGGGTCGAAGAATTCAGAGCTACTGATGATGATGATGCTGAGTGAGCTGAATTTTGGCTTGATAATACTATCCGTGTGTTTGATGAGCTATCTTGTACCTCGAATGAGTGTTTAAAATGTGTCATATCTTTGCTACAAGATACTGCATATCACTAGTGGAATACACTAGTATTGGTTGTTCCGAAAGAGCGGGTGACTTGGGAGTTCTTTCAGACTGAGTTCCGTAAGAAATATATTAGCTAGTGATTTATCGACCAAAAGCGCAAGGAATTTCTGGAGTTGAAACAGGGTCAGTCGACCGTGACAGAGTATGAGCGAAAATTTGTGAGACTTAGTCGATATGCCCGCGAGTGTGTTTCAACCGAAGCTATCATGTGTAAAAGATTTGAAGACGGGTTAAATGAAGACATTAAACTACTAGTTGGCATACTTGAGATAAAAGAATTTGTAGTACTGGTTGAGCGAGCCTGCAAAGCCGAAGAGCTCGGGAAAGAGAAAAGAAAAGCTGACTTTGGAGGTAGAGATTTGCATAAATGATAGACGGGTAAAACTTTTCAGTCGGCATCAAAGAGATTCCGGGATGATTTTAGCCGTTCTAAGGCTACTTTTGGTTATTCTAGACAGGATCGGAATAGACCACCTGTAAGCTCGAGAGCTACTTCAGTAGCTAGTGTTGGTAATGTTAGATCTAATCAACCCGAGTGTAAACATTGTGGTAAACGACATCTTGGCAGTTGTAGATTGCATGATCGGGCTTGTTTTAAATGCGGATCAGATCATTTTGTTCTTGAATGCCCGGAGTTAGTTGAACAAAATCTAGTACAGAATACAAGATCGAGTAACACTGCAGCTTGAGGTAGACCACCCAGAAATACGAGTAATGTGAGTAGCAGTTAGAAAGGGACTAGAGATACAACAGTTTGATCTGAGGCTCGTGCATTTACCAGAGCCTATGCTATATGCGCACGCGAGGAGGCTTCATCCCCAGATGTTATTACTGGTACATTCACTCTCTATGATACTAGTGTAATTGCATTGATTGATCCTGATTCGACTCATTCTTATGTGTGTGAGACCCTAGTATTCAATAAGACTTTGCCTGTTGAGTCTATTGAGTTTGTGATTAGAGTATCGAACCCCTTGGGCCGATGTGTTCTGGTTGACAAAGTGTGTAAGAATTGTCCTTTGATGATTCGAGATTCGTGTTTTCTGGCTGATTTGATGTTGTTTACATTTGACGAGTTCGATATAATTCTGGGTATGGATTGGTTGACTTTGCATGATGCTATTGTAAACTGCAAAAGAAGACTATTAATTTACGGTGCCAGAATGATGAAATTATTAGGATTGAATCTAATGATTTGAATGGTTTACCGACAGTAATATCTTCGATGTTAGCTCAAAAGTATGTAAGAAAGGGTTGTGAAGCTTATTTTGCATATGTACTTAATAGTAAAGTGACCGAAAGAAAGATCGAATCGGTACCAATTGTGTACGAGTATCCGGATGTGTTTCCTGAAGAATTGTCGGGTTTGCCACCTATACGAGAGGTAGAGTTTGGTATTGAGTTAGTACCGGGGACGACTCCGATATCGATAGCTCTGTATAAAATGACACCTACTGAATTAAAAGAATTGAAAGCTTAGTTACAAGAGTTGATTTAATCTTTAGTTTAAATTTGATTTTTAAATTTTGATTTATCTAGTGATAACGTTGAGGAAAAATCTAACTAAATTTTAGCATTAGAAGTAGGTATAAATACTGGGCAGACTTGGCCTTGAATAGAAAAAATTTCCTTTCTTTCTTCTCAATTTCTGTGTCAATAAGCATTTGGCATTCTGCCAAATTTTTTCCCAATTTCAATAATTTGGTTAATTTACCTTCCAAGCCCTTTCCTTTTTCACCTTTCCACTTTCCACAATTTCCATTAAAAGCCACTTACATGCTCCATCTAGCATGTTTTATTTCATGATTAACTAATCCCCTATAGCCTAAGCTGATAAACACTCCAACGAAACAGTTTTAAGATACGAACCCGCTGTAAAACCTCTCAACACAATATTCACTATCTCTCCGGTATATGAGATAGTACAACTTCATCCCTTAAAGTTGATTCAACTTCGATTCAAAAAGTGCACGTTGGGTTGGAGTTGTTTGGCATACAGTTGTGTGACAGGCCTAATTTGGCCCTAGTCAGAAAGAGGTTTCAGGATCACAAAACCGAGTCAAAAAATAATTAAATGTTATATTCTGTGTTTATTATATGTGAAAGTGCATGTGTGAAAATTTCATGCTTTGATTTTGTCATTTGAGAGTAAAATTATGAAATAGGACCTATGTGAAAATTTCTGAAAATGCTATAGGCCAAATTGTAGTGGCCAAATAATTTGTAGTGTAAAATAGGAGGAATTGCACGTCAAACCTCCCATTTTACATGTAGTGGCCGGCCATCATGTTGGTGGTAGACAACATGTGCAAATTTTTTTATTGAAATTACGGCATGAGTATGGCACAAATATTATATGCCATTTTGTGTCATAAATTGTTGGGTAATTAGAATAATAAGAGTAACAAAAGGAAGTGAAGGAAAAGTTTTGGTCCATCCTTGTTCATGGTAGCCGAAAATGGAAGAGAAATGAGAGGAAAAGAGCTCTTGAATGTTCGGTCACTTGGGGAAGAAAATCCAAGGTAAGTTCATGGTGCTTTGCTTCTATTTTGATGTTCATGGGTTTTTCTTGTTTCTACCTTAACCCATGAAGCATATTTTTGATATTTGGTTATGTTGTGAGCATTCGGTCATGAATGGAAATGAGAGAAATGGTTGTTGTTTCATGTTCTTTTGATGAAAAATGGAGAATAGATGAAGTTGAGCCAAGCAAATGAGCATGCATGTGCCTTAGATGCTAAGGGGAAAAATCGGCTAACATGTTGTGTGTATTATGGCCGAATGTGAACTTGGATAATATTGAGTAATGTTGTGCTTTAAAATGATGAAAGGAAGATTATGCTTAAGTGAAGTTATAGGTATGTGATGATTGATTTGTGATATGCATGTTTAAATAACATGCATGCAAGGTATGTGTGAAAGAGTGAATTGGTAATAAATCTGCTTGGGACAGCAGCAGTAACGTGATTTTGGAAAATCACCATAAATTGTGGGAGATGAGTTAGAATCTAAATAAATTATGTAATTAAATCTTAATGATTCTAGTTTCTTATAAAAGAAACCGTGTAAGCAAAATAATTGCCGATGATGAGATATTTGAAGTGATGTGGGACAGGGTCAGAATGACTTCTAGATCCTCTGTTCTGTTTATATAAAATAATTATAAATTATACAAAAATGGTTATAAGATGAAGTTTATATGCTTAGACTCCTTAATGAGTCTAGTTTCAAATGAAATAAACGAGAACATATTTTGAATTTTGTACAATGAGAAATTTGATTCGTAGTGAAGAGTGGTCAGATTAGTCAAACAGTGAAATAAGGGAAACTTTAAGAAAAATCTGGTATTGATTGGCTAAACCAAAAATCCTGAAAATTTTATGGGTAAAATATATATGGGTCTATTTTTATAGAAAATTAACGGAACTTGATTTGGAGTTTTGTAGCTCCAATTATAAATGATTTAGTGACTGTTGCTTAGGAAGACAGCTTGCAGTGAAATTATGATTATGTGGTAAACATTGACAAAAATTTGTTAATGAGTTGCTTATTGATTTCTTATAAGCTTACTATGATCAGTAGGTGTGAAAGTTGAATATATATATTATAATTTGAAACTGATGCTTGAATAGTCGAATAATGACTAGTTTAAAATCTTTAAATTTTAAGCTCAAGAGCATAGAGGGGCAAATTCGGATAAGAGAAAAGAGAAAGTCATCGAATAACCGTTGTAATCATTCGGCAACATTCGAGGCAAGTTCTTAAGTGTTTAAACTTGATTCCTTTTTATATGCCCAAGAGTTAAATTAATATGGTAAAGGGAATGTAAATTTTATTTAGTTAATGTGCCGAATATGTAATGATTTAAGGCTATAAGCCGATTATGGCTATTATGCTTAAGTTGAATTGGATTTGGAAATTTGATGCACTAAATGAGTGTTACAATGAATAAACTATGCCGTATATGTGCTGGTGGAGATATCACGATTTGTGATTATTAAATACCTAAAGGAAACCATGATGTGTATAAAATTATTATTAGTCCTTTGTGATAGCCGAATATGGCTTGGCACTAAAGCGATTAAATGTGAACTTCGATGAGGTAAACCATTAAAAGTGTGGCGCTATAAGACTATGGGCTAATACAATATGTCGATTCGTTTCGTAAAGTAAATTATTCAGGTATACGATATGTACTTAAGCATGTTAAATCGATTGGAATTGAATCATGAATGTGAATTGAAAAGCATAGGTAAAAATGCCTATGACATATATGTGAGTAAGGGTAAAACCATCGTCAATTATCGATAAGGATGGGCTATGTGCGGAACCATCTTATAATTGCTAATTTGAAAGGTTGTGTGCGAATCAGTGAGCAATATGTATATATTAGATGAATCGTGACCTTTTGGTTCTACTTGAACTAAGTTGCGCGATAAATAATTTATGCATATGACTTATAGTCGAATGGTCACTATGGGTTAAGTTTGAATGGTGAAATGGAAATGTGATATGCTGAATGAGATGTGTTAATATATAATTAAATATGCATGATATTTGATGTGTATCCAGGCTTAAAGACCCGCAGGCTTTGTGCTGGTAAAATATTCGGGATAAATCCCGTAGGCCTAGTGCTGGTATTATATTCGGGCTTTCGTGCGTAGCAGGCTTCGTGTCGGTGATGTGTATTCGGGCCTTCGTGCCTAGCAGGCTTCGTGCCGGTGATGCGTATTTCGGCCTTCGTGCCTAGCAGGCTTTGTGCCGGTGATGTGTATTCGGGCTTTCGTGCCTAGTAGGCTTCGTGCCGGTGATGTGTATTCAAGCCTTCGTGCCTAGCAGGCTTCGTGCCGTGATGTGTATTCGGGCCTTCATGCCTAGCAGGCGTAATGCCGGTGAAATGATATGTTATGTGAATTCGGTGTTCCTTGTAAGATAAGGGTTTAGCCGAATGTTAAAGACGAAATGATAGTGTATTGCGTCATGCTTATATGGCCTAATGGCAAGTATAACATGTGTGTAAATATGCAATGTGCTTTTATAATTGAATGATAAGTTTGAAATGAATGTGAGTGAAATGTTATGCATAAGCTATCAAATGTTAAGTGTGAAAATGAGATGAAAGAAAAATGTTTGAGATGTATAATTATATATACGTACGAATGATGTTAGTACTCAATTGATATGAATATGTTATATGGAACTTGTTGATTTGATTATTCGGGCCTTTGAGCTTAGCAGACTATAATATTGGTAAGATACTATTCGGGCTTTCGAGCCTAGCAGGCTATAAAGCCGGTGAAATGATCTCGGGCCTCGAGCCTAGCAGGCGAAATGCCAGTGATTTGTGAAAAGCCTATGACTAAGGTACCTCGTGGTAGATTGCCAAATGAATACATTTAATACGTAAACTGGGCCAGGTACGCAGTATGTACTCATATGTGAGTTTGATTTGAAGTGAATCATAATGGAGTAATGAGATACGTACGTGAATAAATGTTAAAACTATACCTATGATCATGATACACCTGGTCAGGGTGTGAAAGTATGTGAGGGTATTTGATAAAAATATGTTATATGAATTCAGATTAAGTGTGATAAGAATGCTGAACGTGCATTATGTGCTTGTGTATATTCGGCCAGATGGCAATATCCCTAGAATTTGGCCTCTTAAGAAATTAAATAATCGAAGTATAATTGCGTTTATTTGTTTGCATTGCTTAAGACTTACTAAGCTTATGAAAGCTTACTCCGTTGTTGCATTTCTCTGTTTTATAGATTGTTGACTTCAGTTACCTGCTCGGGTTGGAGTTCGCCGAAGATATTATCACACTGTCGAGCTCACGTTATCGGTGTAAGTAAATCGTAGTATTTCGAGTCTATGGCATGTATAGGGTTTTAATGTTTTGGACCTCGTAAGCTCATATATGGGATAGATTGCATGTGAAAAGAAAAGTTTTAAATTAATTAAAATTTTTCAGCATGGTTTTTGTGTGATTGACTGAGTTTATGTCGGGTAACACCTCCAACCCTGTTCCGGTGAGGGATACGGGTGAGGGGTGTTACATTTAGTGGTATCAGAGCTATGGTTTAGTTGGTTCTCGGACTAACATAGCAAGTATAAGAGTCTAGCTATACATGCCGTAAGTAAAGCGTGATAGTGTGATATCTCCCGGCTCTTATAAATTATTTTGCTCAGGTAATGATGTGTTCCAACCGAGCTTTTATTAATTGATCCAAAAATGCTATTGAATTGATTGTGATATATTGTGATATGACGGAATTGAAAGGGAATGAGTACGATCGTTCCTAATGAATTGACGGAAAAGACCATGGTTGGACCATGGCAATACATGAGACAGATGAACTAGTGTAAGACCCATCGGGGACGTGGCATTAGCTCGACTTGTACTAAGCGTAAGACCTATCTGGGATAGGCATCGACACAGCCCAGTGAGTGCTAGTGTAAGACCTATCGGAAATAGGCACCACCACGGGCAGAGCAGAGCTAGTATAAGACAATAGTTGGACTATGGCATCAAGTAAGCGATGTACTCAAAACCGTAAGATGTTTTTCGATTTGATAAATATTGACAAGTGATCAATACTAAATGTGGAAAGTTGATAAGACATTATTGGTAATTTGAGTAAGAGAAATGAAAGTGTGAATTGTGATAAATTCACTTATGTTTTGCTAATATTCACTTGAAATAAAGTTGCGTGTATTACTGAGATATGTGAAATTGTATCTGTAACGAATTGGAAATTTGAAATGTTTGAATCAATGTGCGTAATATTACGATGAGTGATAAAGTTATCTGTGTATACAAATATGAAGGTTCCTTTCGAGGCTTAACGACCCCACCCCCTTATCAGTGTTATTATTATAAGATTTCATTGTAGTATGATCGGAATAAATTTGAGGATAAATTCGTACGATGTTATTCTTCTGTTTCTATTAAATGGTATTCCACCTTATAAAAGTATATGAAATGTGATAGTTCAAAATGAGTTCAGAGTAATAGTTATTTGATTTTGGATATCTGGACATATAAGATTTCTGTTGATGTTATTATTGTTCTGATATGGAATAAGTATACAGATGGGTTAAAGGTTATGTAAAGGATCTTTATATGAACTCTGATTGTGAAATGTTTGTTTATCTGAGTTGTAATAGATTATACAAGTATATGGAATAAAAGAAATCAGTGGTATTATAGAAGTGGTTGTGAGATAGAACTTCTATCCAAATTGAATAAAAAATTTTATTATTTTCTAAGAGAGAAATCTTATTGGATTATGATTTATCATCTGACGAGAAAATATCGGTAAGATGGGGTTTGCATGTGCAAGGTTTTATTTGATGAAGTAACTAAAGTATATATGATGTGATCTGTTGGTGTAGACCAAAGTTCTGGATTTTTGGTAAAAAGAGATACATGTGAAGAATGGAAAAATTGTGATTCCGAGAATTTGGCGAAAACGTTTTTAGAGTGGAAACTATTTCTTCTGGTAAGATTTTCGGGGACGAAAATTCCTAAGGGGGGAGAGTTGTGACAGCCCTAATTTGGCCCTAGTCGAAAAGTGGTTTCGGGATCACAAAACCGAGTCAAAAAAATAATTAAATGTTATATTCTGTGTTTATTATATGTGAAAGTGCATGTGTGAAAATTTCATGCTTTGATTTTGTCATTTGGGAGTAAAATTATGAAATAGGACCTATGTGAAAATTTCTGAAAATGCTATAGGCCAAATTGTAGCGGCCAAATAATTTGTAGTGTAAAATAGGAGGATTTGCATGTCAAACCTCCCATTTTACATGTAGTGGCCGGCCATCATGTTGGTGGTAGACAAGATGTGCAAATTTTTTTTATTGAAATTATGGCATGCGTATGGCACAAATATTATATGCCATTTTGTGTCATAAATTGTTGGGTAATTAGAATAATAAGAGTAACAAAAGGAAGTGACGGAAAAGTTTTGTCTATCCTTGTTCATGGTAGCCGAAAATGGAAGAGAAAGGAGAGGAAAAGAGCTCTTGAATGTTCGGTCACTTGGGGAAGAAAATCCAAGGTAAGTTCATGGTGCTTTGCTTCTATTTTGATGTTCATGGGTTTTTCTTGTTTCTACCTTAACCCATGAAGCATATTTTTGATATTTGGTTGTGTTGTGAGCATTCGGTCATGAATGGAAATGAGATAAATGGTTGTTGTTTCATGTTCTTTTGATGAAAAATGGAGAATAGATGAAGTTGAGCCAAGCAAATGAGCATGCATGTGCCTTAGATGCTAAGGGGAAAAATCGGCTAACATGTTGCGTGTATTATGACCGAATGTGAACTTGGATAATATTGAGTAATGTTGTGCTTTAAAATGATGAAAGGAAGATTATGCTTAAGTGAAGTTATAGGTATGTGATGATTGATTTGTGATATGCATGTTTAAATAACATGCATGCAAGGTATGTGTGAAAGAGTGAATTGGTAATAAATCTGCTTGGGACAGCAGCAGTAACGTGATTTTGGAAAATCACCATAAATTGTGGGAGATGAGTTAGAAGCTGAATAAATTATGTAATTAAATCTTAATGAGTCTAGTTTCTTATAAAAGAAACCATGTAAGCAAAATAATTTTCGATGATGAGATATTTGAAGTGATGTGGGACAGGGTCAGAATGACTTCTAGATCCTCTGTTCTGTTTATATAAAATAATTATAAATTGTACAAAAATGGTTATAAGATGAAGTTTATATGCTTAGACTCCTTCATGAGTCTAGTTTCAAATGAAATAAACAAGAGCATATTTTGAATTTTTTACAATGAGAAATTTGATTCGTAGTGAAGAGTGGTCAGATTAGTCAAACAGTGAAATAAGGGAAACTTTAAGAAAAATCTGGTATTGATTGGCTAAATGAAAAAACCTGAAAATTTTATGGGTAAAAGACATTTGGGTCTATTTTCATAGAAAATTATGGAACTTGATTTGGAGTTTCGTAGATCCAGTTATAAATGATTTAGTGACTGTTGCTCAGGAAGACAGCTTGCAGTGAAATTATGATTATGTGGTAAACATTGACAAAAATTTGTTAATGAGTTGCTTATTGATTTCTTATAAGCTTACTATGATCAGTAGGTGTGAAAGTTGAATATATATATATATATTATATTTTGAAAGTGATGCTTGAATAGTCGAATAATGACTAGTTTAAAATCTTTAAATTTTAAGCTCAAGAGCATAGAGGGGCAAATTCGGATAAGAGAAAGGAGAAAGTAATCGAATAGCCGTTGTAATCATTCGGCAACATTCGAGGTAAGTTCTTAAGTGTTTAATCTTGATTCCTTTTTATATGCCCAAGAGTTAAATTAATATGGTACAGGGAATGTAAATTGTATTTAGTTAATGTGCCGAATATGTAATGATTTAAGGCTATAAGCCGATTATGGCTATTATGCTTAAGTTGAATTGGATTTGGAAATTTGATGCACTAAATGAGTGTTACAATGAATAAACTATGCCGTATATGTGCTGGTGGAGATATCAAGATTTCTGATTATTAAATACCTAAAGGAAACCATGATGTGTATAAAATTATTATTATTAGTCCTTTGTGATAGCCGAATATGGCTTGGCACTAAAGTGATTAAATGTGAACTTCGATGAGGTAAACCATTAAAAGTGTGGTGCTATAAGACTATGGGCTAATACGATATGTGGATTCGTTCCGTAAAGTAAATTATTCAGGTATACGATATGTACTTAGGCATGTTAAATCGATTGGAATTGAATCATGAATGTGAATTGAGAAGCATAGGTAAAAATGCCTATGACATATATGTGAGAAAGGGTAAAACCATCGTAAATTATCGATAAGGATGGGCTATGTGCGGAACCATCTTATAATTGCTAATTTGAAAGGTTGTGTGCGAATCAGTGAGCAATATGTATATATTAGATGAATCGTGATCTTTTGGGTCTACTTGAACTAAGTTACGCGATAAATAATTTATGCATATGACTTATAGTCGAATGGTCACTATGGGTTGAGTTTGAATGGTGAAATGCAAATGTGATATGTTGAATGAGATGTGTTAATATATAATTAAATATGCATGATATTTGATATGTATTCGGGCTTAAAGACCCGCAGGCTTCGTTCTGGTAAAATATCAGGGATAAATCCCGCAGGCCTAGTGCTGGTATTATATTCGGGCCTTCGTGCCTAGCAGGCTTCGTGCCGGTGTTGTGTATTCGGGCCTTCGTGCCTAGCATGCGTAATGCCGGTGAAATCATATGTTATGTGAATTCGGTGTTCCTTGTAAGATAAGGGTTTAGCCGAATGTTAAAGATGAAATGATAGTGTATTTTATCATGCTTATATGGCCTAATGACATGTATAACATGTTGGTAAATATGCAATGTGCTTTTACAATCGAATGATAAGTTTGAACTGAATGTGAGTGAAATGTTATGCATAAGCTATCAAATGTTAAGTGTGAAAATGAGATGAAAGAAAAATGTTTGAGATGTATAATTATATATACGTTCGAATGATGTTAGTACTCAATTGATATGAATATGTTATATGGAACTTGTTGATTTGATTATTCGGGCCTTTGAGCTTAGCAGACTATAATGTCGGTAAGATAATATTCGGGCTTTCGAGCCTAGCATGCTATAAAGCAAGTGAAATGATATCGGGCCTCGAGCCTAGCAGGCGAAATGCCGGTGATTTGAGAAAAGCCTATGACTAAGGTACCTCGTGGTAGATTGCCAAATGAATACATTTAATATGTAAAGTGGGCCAGGTACGCAGTATGTACTCATATGTGAGTTTGATTTGAAGTGAATCATAAGGGAGTAATGAGATACGTACGTGAATAAATGTTAAAACTATACCTATGATCATGATACACCTGGTCAGGGTGTGAAAGTATGTGAGGGTATTTGATAAAAATATGTTATATGAATTCAGATTAAGTGTGATAAGAATGCTGAATGTGCATTATGTGCTTGTGTATATTTGGCCAGATGGCAATATCCCTAGAATTTGGCCTCTTAAGAAATTAAATAATCGAAGTATAATTGCGTTTATTTGTTTGCATTGCTTAAGACTTACTAAGCTTATGAAAGCTTACTCCGTTGTTACATTTCTCTGTTTTATAGATTGTTGACTTCAGTTACCTGCTCGGGTTGGAGTTCGCCGGAGATATTATCACACTGTCGAGCTCACGTTATCGGTGTAAGTAAATCGTAGTATTTCGAGTCTATGGCATGTATAGGGTTTTAATGTTTTGGACTCGTAAGCTCATATATGGGATAGATTGCATGTGAAAATAAAAGTTTTAAATTAATTGAAATTTTTCAGCACGGTTTTTGTGTGATTGACTGAGTTTAAGTCAGGTAACACCTCAAACCCTGTTCCGGTGAGGGATACGGGCGAGGGGTGTTACATTTAGTGGTATCAGAGCTATGGTTTAGTCGGTTCTCGGACTAACATAGCATGTATAAGAGTCTAGCTATACATGCCGTAAGTAAAGCGTGATAGTGTGATATCTCCTGGCTCTTATAAATTGTTTTGCTCAGGTAATGATGTGTGCCAACCGAGCTATTATTAATTGATCCGAAAATGCTATTGAATTGATTGTGATATATTGTGATATGACGGAATTGAAAGGGAATGAGTACGATCGTTCACTAATGAATTGACGGAAAAGACCATGGTTGGACCATGGCAATACATGAGACAGATGAACTAGTGTAAGACCCATCTAGGACGTGGCATCAGCTCGACTTGTGCTAAGCGTAAGACCTATCAGGGATAGGCATCGGCACAGCCCAGTGAGTGCTAGTGTAAGACCTATTGGGAATAAGCATCAGCACGGGCAGAGCAGAGCTAGTATAAGACCATAGTTGGACTATTGCATCAAGTAAGCGATGTACTCAAAACCGTAAGACGTTTTTCGATTTGATAAATATTGACAAGTGATCAATACTAAATGTGGAAACTTGATAAAACATTATTGGTAATTTGAGTAAGAGAAATGAAAGTGTGAATTGTGATAAATTCACTTATGTTTTGCTAATATTCACTTGAAATAAAGTTGCGTGTATTACTGAGATATGTGAAATTGTATCTGTAACGAATTGGAAATTTGAAATGTTTGAATCAATGTGCGTAATATTACGATGAGTGATAAAGTTATCTGTGTATACAAATATGAAGGTTCCTTTCGAGGCTTAACGACCCCACCCCCTTATCAGTGTTATTATTATAAGATTTCATTGTAGTATGATCGGAATAAATTCGAGGATAAATTCATATGATGTTATTCTTCTGTTTCTATTAAATGGTATTCCATCTTATAAAAGTATATGAAATGTGATAGTTCAAAATGAGTTTAGAGTAACAGTTATTTGATTTTGGATATCTGGACATATAAGATTTCTGTTGATGTTATTATTGTTCTGATATGGAATAAGTATACAGATGGGTTAAAGGTTATGTAAAGGATCTTTATATGAACTCCGATTGTGAAATGTTTGTTTATCTGAGTTGTAATAGATTATACAAGTATATGGAATAAAAGAAATCAGTGGTATTAGAGAAGTGGTTGTGAGATAGAATTTCTATCCAAATTGAATAAAAAATTTTATTATTTTCTAAGAGAGAAATCTTATTGGATTATGATTTATCATCTGACAAGAAAAGATCGTAAGATGGGGTTTGCATGTGCAAGGTTTTATTTGATGAAGTGACTAAAGTATCTATGATGTGATCTGTTGGTGTAGACCGAAGTTCTGGATTTTTGGTAAAAAGAGATACATGTGAAGAATGGAAAAATTGTGATTTCGAGAATTTGGCGAAAACGTTTTTAGAGTGGAAACTATTTCTTCTGGAAAGATTTTCGGGGACGAAAATTCCTAAGGAGGGGAGAGTTGTGACAGCCCTAATTTGGCCCTAGTCGGAAAGTGGTTTCAGGATCACAAAACCGAGTCACAAAAATAATTAAATGTTATATTCTGTGTTTATTATATGCGAAAATGCATGTGTGAAAATTTCATGCTTTGATTTTGTCATTTGAGAGTAAAATTATGAAATAGGACCTATGTGAAAATTTCTGAAAATGCTATAGGCCAAATTGTAGTGGCCAAATAATTTGTAGTGTAAAATAGGAGGATTTGCATGTCAAACCTCCCATTTTACATGTAGTGGCCGGCCATCATGTTGGTGGTAGACAACATGTGCAAATTTTTTTATTGAAATTATGGCATGAGTATGGCACAAATATTATATGCCATTTTGTGTCATAAATTGTTAGGTAATTAGAATAATAAGAGTAACAAAAGGAAGTGAAGGAAAAGTTTAGTCTATCCTTGTTCATGGTAGCCGAAAATGGAAGAGAAAGGAGAGGAAAAGAGCTCTTGAATGTTCGGTCACTTGGGGAAGAAAATCCAAGGTAAGTTCATGGTGCTTTGCTTCTATTTTGATGTTCATGGGTTTTTCTTGTTTCTACCTTAACCCATGAAGCATATTTTTGATATTTGGTTGTGTTGTGAGCATTCGGTCATGAATGGAAATGAGATAAATGGTTGTTGTTTCATGTTCTTTTGATTAAAAATGGAGAATAGATGAAGTTGAGCCAAGCAAATGAGCATGCATGTGCCTTAGATGCTAAGGGGAAAAATCGGCTAACATGTTGCGTGTATTATGGTCGAATGTGAGCTTGGATAATATTGAGTAATGTTGTGCTTTAAAATGATGAAAGGAAGATTATGCTTAAGTGAAGTTATAGGTATGTGATGATTGATTTGTGATATGCATGTTTAAATAACATGCATGCAAGGTATGTGTGAAAGAGTGAATTGGTAATAAATCTGCTTGAGACAGCAGCAGTAACGTGATTTTGGAAAATCACCATAAATTGTGGGAGATGAGTTAGAATCTGAATAAATTATGTAATTAAATCTTAATGAGTCTAGTTTCTTATAAAAGAAACCACGTAAGCAAAATAATTGCCGATGATGAGATATTTGAAGTGATGTGGGACAGGGTCAGAATGACTTCTAGATCCTCTGTTCTGTTTATATAAAATCATTATAAATTGTACAAAAATGGTTATAAGATGAAGTTTATATGCTTAGACTCCTTCATGAGTCTAGTTTCAAATGAAATAAACGAGAACATATTTTGAAGTTTTTTACAATGATAAATTTGATTCGTAGTGAAGAGTGGTCAGATTAGTCAAACAGTGAAATAAGGGAAACTTTAAGAAAAATCTGATATTGATTGGCTAAATGAAAAAACCTGAAAATTTTATGGGTAAAAGACATTTGGGTCTATTTTCGTAGAAAATTACCGGAACTTGATTTGGAGTTTCGTAAATCCAGTTATAAATGATTTAGTGACTGTTGCTCAGGAAGACAGCTTGCAGTGAAATTATGATTATGTGGTAAACATTGACAAAAATTTGTTAATGAGTTGCTTATTGATTTCTTATAAGCTTACTATGATCAGTAGGTGTGAAAGTTGAATATATATATTATATTTTGAAAGTGATGCTTGAATAGTCGAATAATGACTAGTTTAAAATCTTTAAATTTTGAGCTCAAGAGCAGAGAGGGGCAAATTCGGATAAGAGAAAAGAGAAAGCCATCGAATAGCCGTTGTAATCATTCAGCCACATTCGAGGTAAGTTCTTAAGTGTTTAAGCTTGATTCCTTTTTATATACCCAAGAGTTAAATTAATATGGTAAAGGGAATGTAAATTGTATTTAGTTAGTGTGCCGAATATGTAATGATTTAAGGCTATAAGCCGATTATGGCTATTCTGCTTAAGTTGAATTGGATTTTGAAATTTGATGCACTAAATGAGTGTTACAATGAATAAACTATGCCGTATATGTGCTGGTGGAGATATCACGATTTGTGATTATTAAATACCTAAAGGAAACCATGATGTGTATAAAATTATTATTATTAGTCCTTTGTGATAGCCGAATATGGCTTGGCACTAAAGTGAATAAATGTGAACTTCGATGAGGTAAACCATTAAAAGTGTGGTGCTATAAGACTATAGGCTAATACGATATGTGGATTCGTTCCGTAAAGTAAATTATTCAGGTATGCGATATGTACTTAGGCATGTTAAATCGATTGGAATTGAATCATGAATGTGAATTGAAAAGCATAGGTAAAAATGCCTATGACATATATGTGAGTAAGGGTAAAACCATCGTCAATTATCGATAAGGATGGGCTATGTGCGGAACCATCTTATAATTGCTAATTTGAAAGGTTGTGTGCGAATCAGTGAGCAATATGTATATATTAGATGAATCGTGACCTTTTGGTTCTACTTGAACTAAGTTGCGTGATAAATAATTTATGGATATGACTTATAGTCGAATGGTCACTATGGGTTAAGTTTGAATGGTGATATGGAAATGTGATATGTTGAATGAGATGTGTTAATAAATAATTAAATATGCATGATATTTGATGTGTATCCGGGCTTAAAGACCCGCAGGCTTCGTGCTGGTAAAATATCCGGGATAAATCCTGCAGGCCTAATGCTGGTATTATATTCGGGCCTTCGTGCCTAGCAGGCTTCGTGCCGGTGCTGTGTATTCGGGCCTTCGTGCCTAGCAGGCTTCGTGCCAGTGATGTGTATTCGGGCCTTCGTGCCTAGCATGCGTAATGCCGGTGAAATCATATGTTATGTGAATTTGGTGTTCCTTGTAAGATAAGGGTTTAGCCGAATGTTAAAGATGAAATGATAGTGTATTGTATCATGCTTATATGGCCTAATGGCAAGTATAACATGTTGGTAAATATGCAATGTGCTTTTATAATCGAATGATAAGTTTGAAATGAATGTGAGTGAAATGTTATGCATAAGCTATCAAATGTTAAGTGTGAAAATGAGATGAAAGAAAAATGTTTGAGATGTATAATTATATATACGTTCGAATGATGTTAGTACTCAATTGATATGAATATGTTATATGGAACTTGTTGATTTGATTATTCGGGCCTTTGAGCTTAGCAGACTATAATGTCGGTAAGATACTATTCGGGCTTTTGAGCCTAGCAGGTTATAAAGCAGGTGAAATGATATCAGGCCTCGAGCCTAGCAGGCGAAATGCCGGTGATTTGAGAAAAGCCTATGACTAAGGTACCTCGTGGTAGATTGTCAAATGAATACATTTAATACGTAAAGTGGGCCAGGTACGCAGTATGTACTCATATGTGAGTTTGATTTGAAGTGAATCATAAGGGAGTAATGTGATACGTATGTGAATAAATGTTAAAACTATACCTATGATCATGATACACCTGGTCAGGGTGTGAAAGTATGTGAGGGTATTTGATAAAAATATGCTATATGAATTCAGATTAAGTGTGATAAGAATACTGAACGTGCATTATGTGCTTGTGTATATTCGGCCAGATGGCAATATCCCTAGAATTTGGCCTATTAAGAAATTAAATAATTGAAGTATAATTGCTTTTATTTGTTTGCATTGCTTAAGACTTACTAAGCTTATGAAAGCTTACTCCGTTGTTACATTTCTCTGTTTTATAGATTGTTGGCTTCAGTTACCTGCTCGGGTTGGAGTTCGCCGGAGATATTATCACACCGTCGAGCTCACGTTATCGGTGTAAGTAAATCCTAGTATTTCGAGTCTATGGCATGTATAGGGTTTTAATGTTTTGGATCTCGTAAGCTTATATATGGGATAGATTGCATGTGAAAAGAAAATTTTTAAATTGATTGAAATTTTTCAGCACGGTTTTTGTGTGATTGACTGAGTTTAAGTCGGGTAACACCTCGAACCCTGTTCTGGTGAGGGATACGGGCGAGGGGTGTTAGAAGTTGAGAAGACAAGTCAGTCGTGCTATATTCGAATGCTCGCGAACAAATTGGAGTGTCTAAGTGGGAAATGACTAGTTGGACTCTGTCAAGGGAGAAAGTGATCGGATTTAAACGACCCACACAATTGAGGCTATTGATTCAAGTTGAGCTTTTTAGATCGCAAGGCTGTCGTAATCTTGAATTGTGAACATGTGTATTACAATTAGAAATTTGGCAAGGGTCAGTTTGCAGGTTGTACTAGGACTGACTACACAATGAAAAGTTGGCAGTTGAGATGTTCTTGGTCGCTATAACTAGCTTGGAAGGGAAATTTTATTTTTTAAGGATCGGTTTAAGTTCGGAGTATATCAAGGCTAAGGCTAAGCTTTAATATATTTTATTTACCAATTTATTTTATTTTGCAATCGCTATTCTTTTATTTTCACTTTATTTTATACATTTTTATATCATTTTCTTTATAAACTAAAACCCCTTTTTCATTTTTCAGCATTGCTACGCACATGTCATGGGCACGACTGTAACTGCGACAGTAATTTTGGTCACGAGAAAATGTGCAATTAGATCACTTTTCCCTATGAATTCGAACGAACTGCTCTATAATTCTATTTAATGTTATTTTGTCGTAGAAATTTATATTTGGTAGTTTCGACGTCCATCAACAACATAAAAATAACAAGAGAATATTAACATGAGAATAACATAAACATATATCTTAACAATAGGAGATAATCCATTGAAATTAGCAAAACATTAAATACATTAGATAAACACAACATTAAATAAATTTATATATTACATAAACACAACATAATATACAAAACAACATGAGACAAAATAAATGAATATATCAAAAAATATATAAATTATTACAAATTTTTTTAATTTTTTTTCTCATTTCCTTTCCTTTTTCATTTGTTTTCTTTTAACTATACCCTCAATCCAACAATTAAAATTTAACTCTTCCACTTTTAATCTCAATAATTATTCCTTTTACTGTTTTAATTTAATAATTAAAATTTAATTGATAACATTATAAAAAATGCTATTAAATTGGATTATATATTATTTTTAAAATCAAAATGAGTTGAAAGTCAAATAAATAAATAAAAATATTAAAATTAAGATTGTAAAATTTTCAATTTTTCCTCAACTCAAAAGTAGTAAGATTCTTTAGCCCTATTTAGATAAACAAAGTGGAAGCCACTTCTTTTACTTACATTGCTTCTACGCAACTTAAATTGACTCTTGAGCAACATTTTTTTTAATGCCACATAATCTAATTTAATGATTTTTTTTGATAAAATTATCAATTGAATTTCAATTATTAAATCAAAAGAGGAAGACTAAATTTTTAAAAATAAAAATAGAAAAATTAGATTTCTAGAACTAAAACAAAAACTAAATAGACTAAATTTTAAATGGGGAAGAAAATAGGAATTAAATTACACTTATTTTCCCATTCCTACCTTTTTGTTCTTTCTTCTTGTTTTTTTGGTCATAACTAAGGTATCCATTGCCGACAAGAGTGATTAAGCCCCTCACCCCGAGTACTCTTCAAAGAGGTAAACTACTAACTATCACTTTTCTTTACTCTTCCATCACTCCCATCATGTCCCCTGGAAAAAGAAACTACATGTCATAAAACTAAGACCAAATATCTAGTGTCCTATGTATGTTAAAATTATATAGTAATCTTTTTTATGGAATGTCTAATTCTAGGGGTGAGTAAAACTCAATTCGACTTGAAAAAAAATTTGAATTTCGAGTTAAACGAATCGAGTTATTCGAATTAATCGAATTATTCGAGTCAACTCGAATTTCTTTTCAAATTTCGAATTTCGAGTTCAAATCGAATTTGGTTTTCAAATTCGAATAATTCGAATAATTTGAATAAATCGAATACGAAACTATAATATTTTATATTTTTACCCTAAACTCCCAAACCTCTTTACTTTCCCCAAAAATTTTTACTCCTTCCCACTTTCCTCCCAAAACTTTTACTCCTCTCCCATCCCACCCCCCTCCTACCCCAAACCCATTCCCCCCCCCCCAAGTTTTACTCCCCCCATTTATTTTACCCCCAAAATTTTATTCTCTCAACCCTTAAAATTTTTATTTTCCCTACAATTTTACTTCTCATCTTTTACCCCCAAATCAAAAATTAAAATCATTAAAAAAAACCTAAATCTAAATAGTAATAATTTTATTTATATCTACTATTTATATATTAAATTAAATTTCACATTTTTTGCTATTTATATTATTGAATTATTTAATCATATTAAATTTATAATTTTTTATTAAAATTGATTTATTGATGATTGTATAAAATATTCATGTTAAAATTTTATGTTGGTATCAATTTCACATTTTATCTTTAACATAACTTTTATTAAAAAATTACATTTTTTACATTTAATATATATTTTTTAATTTTAAAATACATAATGACAAGAATCAGAAGATAATTGAAGGAACTAAGCAAGCAAAGAAGGGCATGAAAGTTAATAACAAATTTGATTACGTTGGGTGATAGTGATAGTGATAGTGATAATGATTATAAGGACCCAAAATCATTTTTTTTTAAATTTATCTCAAACAAATATATTTGATTTGATTCGATTCGAACTCCATCTCACTCGACTCGATTCGAGAAATTTTCAAATCGAGTTAGGATGATAAAATAGGATTCGCCAACTCAATTAACTTGAAATTTTCCATTCGATTTGATCGAACACTCACCCCTAACTAATTCTACTCATAACTACGATATAAATGAGACACTAATACTCGTAAGTTGCTCAAGTTCAATTTGAAAAAAAATCAATCTTTAAATAGATGTTTGATTGAGCTCGAGCCAAGTATCGAGCTTTGAATTTTGAGTCGAGATTGATCTTGACAGTATTCAGGCTTGACTGGACTCGATTACAACCCTACCCATAACCTCTCTTAACCCTTAAATAAGATGCAAAACGGGCTTAAACATGTTCGAGCCTATATCCTCTTAATATTGCAATACAATGGTAATTGAAGTAAGTCTCCAATAGCAAAATTAGATATAATTATAGATTATAGATATATAAAGTTTAAATAAAGTGAGGTTTTGTAGAGAGGCGTGAGTGAGCCACCGACTTAATCGGGGACCTTTATGTTTACGTTACAATAAATTTTTGTTTGCAGTAATCAATATAATTATAAAGATTTTAAGTTTATAAATTACATGAGACATCTGAAATCTTCCTTTTAATTCATCTTTACTGCCTGTCTTGAGAATCTTAGCAAAACATAATTTAAGATGTAATATTAAAATGAAGGATGAATATAATAGGTTAAATAAGTACAAAAGTAATATAAATATAATTAATACTAGACCATACTTGCTCATTTCGCAAGATTATGAAATTTATAACGATTTAATGTTTCAAATTTAGAGTTAAAATTTAATTATTATGATAAAATTGTGCAAAATAATGGAATAAATTAAAACATGAAAAAATATATAAATTTATAATATTTTACACATAAAAAAAATAAAACTTGACACAAACACTCAAGTATTTTTTTAAAATAATTATTTAGTATGACAAATTATGCAAAAATAAGTTGAAAATCAAGACTTGCTATTGACAAATACATTATTCTCTAAATTAAATCATAATAATAAAATGTTTAAAACATGACATGAAATGAAAAATAACTTTAACATGAAATATATATACAAACATGCTAAAGTTGTAACATCCTAAAAACCAGGTTAGAAGAAATTGAGTTGGAAATCAAGAGTGGTCATCTCTTGATTTTGAGTTTAAATTTTGGGAAATTTTTATAAGTGAATTGATTTGGTTAAGTATTCTGATTATATGTGTGAGGTTCTGGGTTTGAATCCTACCTCTTGAAATTTTGTTATTTTTGATTAAATCTCTATTTTGGACATGTGGGTTATGAGTTAAATTCAGTCAATTGATGATAAAAATGAGTTTGTTGGTTCAATGGTTAAGTTTCTGTATATTCTTTGGTCTAGTGTTCAAATCTTTAGGGAGTTAATAGGGAATATTTTACTTTTCGAAACTTTTTGTGTGGTAGTTAGTTTCAGGTGGTTAAATAAACTTCCTAAACCTCCTGAGTTGATGATATTGTTTAATTTTGTTTTACTATTCATTTTTGTTTCTACCATTCTTCCGTTCTTTCTTTATTTTTTCTTCGTTTGATTCTTCTCTTCAAACTACGTTTCTTTTTGTTTTGTTATCCCGAACTAATTTTGTACAGGGTCTGACTTCTCCTTTTCAGTTCAATTCGTTGACCGGTAAGTTGATTTAAAATTTGGTGTCAAAAGTTCTTCGATGTAACTTCGATTCTGGAATGTTAGTTTTTAGCAATTTGAATGCGAATTAATCATTTTAATTGCTTGTCTTTTAGGAATGAGAATTCATCCTTGTTGCTCCTGTATTGAATCCGTATCAGGTGGATATCGGAAACCCTTCTTATTCAACTTTTAGTTATTGAAAAACAGGACTATCGACCCCACACGGTCGTGTAACTTACTGTTCACAAAAATTGGTGGCACACAAGTGTGTGCCCAGACCATGTGTGGTTATGAATTGTGCAGGGTTCACACGGGCCAATGGCATGGGTGTGTGTCCAGGTCGTGTAACTTACTGTTTGTGAATTAGGACCATACGGGCAAGTGACACGGGCATGTGTTAGGCCATGTAGGACACATGGGCAAGCACACGGGTATGTGCCAGACTGTGTAGAGTCACACGGGCCAGTTCTCCAGGCCGTGTAAAACCATACTTGTATGTGAAGAAATATTTGGAATTTTTCTCTTGGGCCACAAGCGTCGTTCGAAATGAATGCAGCCTACTGTAGGATTCGTACGATCTAAATTAGGCTATGTAACTTGATATCTAATGATTTGATGATGAACAACTTGTGATTTGTGCATATGTCTGCTATGTTTGAACCTAAGTGAGTAGGATCTGTAAGAATGTAATGTGCTACTGTCTAATGTGTGCGAATTATCTAGGTACGATCTGTATTTTGTTAAGTTTGTTGGTACGCCTCTACGTTACTTTATTAATGAAGAATATGTGATATCTGATTATGTTAGATTGATTGTTACTGATTCTAGTTTATAACCCTCTACATTACTTTGTTGATGAGGAATATACGATATCTGAACATGTTAGACTGCTTGTTACTGATTTTGATTTATGATAGTGCATGTGACTTCATGGCAATTCTGATATGGTCTGTTGAGGCTTGATAAGTCTGTTTTACAAAACATGGACCCTCATGTCTCTTGATTTTATTATTGAAAGATAACATGACTTACACGCTCATCACTCTGATTCTACATATGCATATCATGACATATTGCATGGGATTTAGGTTGATGTGAAATGAGGAAGTTTCTGGCAATTAATGATCTGCATTATCTGGTGGTTTATACATAATTCTGTACTATAGTGGCTTGACCACTTGTATCCGATCTGGCAATCTTAACTGCAAAATTCTGGTGGCACTATCCACAATTATCTATTGGTGTGATTTGGTTGGACGAGTTCTAAGGGAACTCTATTTTGGTGTGTAGCGGAGTTTGGGTAGGATGTTTTCTGATAAATCCGTATTCTGATCTACTTGAAAAATACAACATTTGCATAACACATCCTCTGCTCTATTCTATTCTGTTCTGCTCCGTTCCATTTTGTTCGGTTCTGTTGTACTACTATCGTTGAAATCTTTGTGATACTCTAGATCTGTTCCGTACTGGTTATAAAACTATTATTTAGTTCTTGGGTCACTTTGATTTATACATTAAGATATGTTTAATTGTATTTGAGTTTGATTATATGCCGTGCTTGGTAGCTCACCTTTGTCTTACCTTTATCTGTTCAGGTGGACATCTGACTTAGGACTGGATGGCGTACGGAAGCTCGAATTGTTTTGCATTGATATAACTATGATTTGATCTTTTGGGTTTGTAATCTATTTTTGGACTTGCCTTGTTTTCTTATAAGCTCGTCAGTATCTGTTAATTTCTAACACGAAACCACAAAATCACCTAAATCGATAAAAAATGAATTTTTGGACTTCAAGTTAAAACTCCGAAAAGAAAACAGTTTTCAATACGTTAGTGTAACCCTTCTAGATTGGGCTTAAACTTTTAAGCCAGGTTTGAGGGTGTTACAAAAGTCTACATAAAATAAAATATAAATATATAAAAAATTATAAATTATGCTCTAGAATAAAATTATAAACATATAAAATAATATATAAGTTTATAATACTCTAAATATATATAAAAAAACTCAAAAATTATACATAAAATAATTTAACATAAATAAAAAAAAGAAAAAAAAGCTTGTAAAGTGAAATTCCCTCGTCCCTTTAGTTTTTTCTTTTCTTTTAGGGTTTATTTTTCTATAAAAGATTGTAATAGGTATAAAAAGAATGATTATAACAATTTTGCCCCTAAATTTAAAATTTTTGCCAATGCCGAATTCTAAATTAAGCAATATCAAAGAATGAGATAAGTTTTAGTGGTAGTTATAGTGATATTTTGAATTATATTATACAATTTAATAGTTTATATTATATTTTCCTTTCCCCTTCAAAATAGTTGATATTGTATTTATATTTAAAGAAATAAAGAGCATATACATCATGTAAGAAACCCTAAATGTAAATTGTAAAGTTCATTGAAACTAGAAGATTTACATATTTATAATTACACAGTTCTCTTATAGAAATGGTTATCTATTCCCTTTCTTCTTTGTGCAACTTTATAATCACATTCAAGCAATAAAGAAAAGAAAAGCAGAACCAACCTTTACACTTTGAAGTTGAGTTATTTATTACTACTTTATATTATGTTACTCCTAAGTGTAATCATCAATTATTCATAATAAGTAGATTTAATTTGTTTTTTTTTAAAGGTTTTTTTAATATGTTTGGATAGTTTTGAATAATCATATAATAATGCCGCAAACGTATTACACAATAGAATCCTAGTTGTATCGAAGAAAGAGAGGAAGAAACATAGAAGAATTTAGAGAGGAGAAAATAGGGTAAACTTTAGTCCAAAATCACATTCTACATGCCTTTCATTGCTCATTTCAGAATATAGCAACTCAGAGAAAGAAGTATGGTACAAAGCTGTCATTTCGGTTATGGATAGCTATCCCTCTCAGCTTAACATTTCATTAAAACAGTTACATCAACACTTAAGACAAAACGCACCATTTTTGCTTCCTTCACAAAAACTCCCATTTTAACTAAAGTAAAATAAAAGTCAACATTTTAAATTAAAAGTGCAACAGAAAATACTAAAATTTAAAAACAACATTTTGTCCGTTAACAATACTCTTTCGCTAAAGTAGATCCTTGTCCTCAAGGATCAAGGTTGGGGTATCGTTGCTGCAGCTTTGGCCAAGATTCCCATGTAGCATCCTCAGGAAAACTGTTCACCCACTCCAGAAGCACTTCAGTTGCTACTTGATTATTTTTCTTAACCATACGATGGTCAAGGATTCTGACAGATTCTTTAAGAATCATGCCATCAGGGTTTATCAAAGGAAGGGTAGGCTATACATGCTAATGTCCCACATGATGCTTAAGTAAGGAAACATAGAATGTGGGATGAATCTTTGAGTCTAGCAGTAACTGAAGGGTGTAGGCAACAATACCAACCTTGGACAAAACTGAAATGGACCAAAATAATGTGGAGAGAGTTTCTGGTTAGTAAACTTCCGTAGTGAATGCTGCCGATAAGGTTGTAACTTCAGGAAAACCTAGCTTCCTTCTTGGAAGGATCTTTCACTTCTATGTTGTTTAGCATAATGTTTCATTCTGTCCTGAGCTCACTTGAGATGATAGTGACAGATATGCCTTGTAGCTTCACATTGTTGTAAACTACGGTCCACATGATCCACCCTAGAAGAGCCAGCCAAATAAGAAAGGTGGTGGGGTGGTGTCTGACCATAAAAAGCCTTGTTGGGAGTGGTGTTAATGGATGTGTGGAAGGTGGAATTATACCACCACTTAGCCAATGAGTTCCAAGCAAACTAGTTACCGGTTCTTTCTCATGTCATGCAACATAGGTAGTTCTCCAAACACTTGTTTAAAATCTACGTTTGACCATCAGATTTCGGGTGGTATGTCATAGTCAAGTACAACTTGGTTCCCAGCCTTTTAAATAGTTCTTGCTAGAATAAGCTAACCTATATCCAATCTCAGTTCGAAATAATGGAATCCAGCAACCTATGGAGCTTATAAACATGGTCAAGATGGGCTTGGGCTACTGTAACAGTTGTAAAGGGATGAGAGAGTCCTACAAAATAAGCATATTTAGTGAGTGTATCCACTATTACAAGAATGGAATTCTTTCCCTTAGAAGGGGTTAATCCCTCGAAGAAATCCATGTTCACTCCGAACCAAGCGAGAGTAGGAATTGGGAGTGGTTGAAGTAGCCTAAGATGAGCAGAGGTATCATACTTGTTTCGTTGGCAAACAAAGCATTCTCTCACCCACTGTTTAATAATTGTATTCATCCCTTTTCCAGTAAACCATACTTGCAAGTCATTGTCTCATAGCATGGATGCTCGAATGCCCCTGTGGAACTCTCATGAAAATAAGAAACTAGGGCTTTTTGAAGCTCTTGATCCTTTCCAATCACAAGTTTCCCATTTCTTCTTAAAAAATGAACATCCCAATTGTACTTTGATGGGATGAAGGTTGGGCTTATAGCTTCAAACAAATTTTGTTAAAACGAGGGTCCTGTTGCCAAGCTTCTTGTACTCGAGCTAATAAGCTATATACCGTCGAACTATCTTCCAATTGTAAACACTGTCCTTTAGCTCCAATACGCTGTCTCAAAAGAGCATCGACTCCTACGTTGGTGCTTCCCATCCTATACAGCACATGAAAGTTATAACTAAGCATTTTTTGCGACCCATTTATGTTGAAAAAGGGTAACAGCCTGCCGGTCAGCTAGGAATTACAAGCTTTGATGGTTAGTTCGAATGCAAAAATGACGACCAACCAGATAATGATGCCATTATTTTACTGCCAAAGGAGCCACTTGCATTTCCTTTTCATAAATCGACAAAGACTTGCTAAAAGAATTGTGGGGTGCCCTTGTTGTTGTAAAACTGTTCCTACTATGGAGATACCGACATCGGTGTCCAAATAAAAAACAAGCTAAGATTTCAGTAGGGCAAGGACGAGAGCAGAACTAAGGGCAATTTTTAAGGTGGTGAAGGCCTTGTCAGCTTGTTGAGTCCAATTCCATTCACTTACTTAAGCAAGTCAGTGAGTGGCCTTGCTATCGTGCCATAGTCTTTAATGAATCTTCGCTAATACCCTGAAAGACCAAGGAACCCTTAAATTCTATAACACACGGAGTCAGCTAATTTATTATACTGGTAACCTTGTTTTGGTCCACTGCCACCTTCTCTTGAGATATAACATGTCACATGTACTCTATTCGAGTGGCCCTAAAATAACATTTCCTTTTTTGGCATATGATTGTTGGTGTCTCAAAACCTCAAAGACAATCATGAGATGCCTCAAATGATCCTACTAAGAAGAGAAATAAATAAGGATGTCATCAAAGATAACAAGTACAAAGTTCCGTAGCCAAGGTTTAAAAATTGAATTCATCAAAGCTTGGAACGTGGAAGGTGCATTTGTTAAGCCGAAAGGCATGGTTAAAAATTTGTAGTGGCCCTTGTGCATCTAGAAGGTCGTTTTATGGATGCTAGGTTCTCACATTCAGATTTGGTGTTAATCGAAACGAAAGTATAGATTGGAAAATATTTTGGCTTGCCTAAGTTTATCAAAGAGCTCTTCTATTACAGGAATAGGGAAATTTTCTTTAATTGTTAACTGGTTTAATTGTTAATAATCCACACACAGTATCCATTCTCCATTTTTTTAACCATCACTATAGGGGATGCAAAGGAGTTGTTGTAGTCCTTAGTGATCCCTGCCTGAATCATTTCACAGACTATCCTTTTCATTTCTGTTTTCTAAATGGCAATATACATGTATGGTTTTATTTTAACCACAACTGGTTCATCCTTCAAGGGTATTTTATGGTCTTGTAGTCGAGAATGTGGGAGACCCTTTGGTTTTTGAAAAACATCATAATAGGTTTGGAATATAGATTGAAGCTCTTGGTTGAAACTAACATCAGTTGCCATCAAACTAGCTTGTACCATGTCCGTGATAACCATAGCATATAAGTGGTAACTCTTGAAAAGAGTTCTATTTTAGGCCTCTAGATGGAATTAATTGTTTTCTTAATTAAGTAAATACATTTGCATTTCTAGGATAATTTTAAAACATTGCATAACAAAGCTTGGATTGCGCTATAATGGTCATCATTTATTACTTTTATTACTTGAGGAAGGAAAAGTTATGGTTGGACACAGGTGCAGGTAGAAGAAGAGGATGAAGAAGATGCAGAAGGAAAAAAAGGGAAGTGAAACATTGCCGTGGCAAATGGTGAGATTAATTGTCAACACAATTGCCATGGCAATTCTAGAAAGGTGACTCAGCACTCTATCCATGTCACTCTCAGCTAGTTGGACGTGTACCAGAAAAATAACCTTGAAAAAGAGGAGAAACAAATGTTTGCTAAGGGAGACGTATCTACCCAATAAAAGAAGGAGAGAGAAGAAAAAAAGAGAGGATAATTTGTGTGAGAAAAAAATTGGTGACAACGATTTTTCTCTCATTTGGAGAATTCCAAAGAAAGAAAGGGTAACAACTTAAGAAAGCAGAATACAGACGTGAAGAATGGAGAGAAACAGCTATCCTAGATTCACGTACAATCTGAGAATCAAAGAGAAGTTGGAGTGTGGCTAGAATTCCTACATTTCTGCCTTTATTTTCTTGATTTCTGTGATTCGAATTGATTTGAGAATGGTGATGAATGATTTTATTTTGATGTTAACTTTTCCACCCATGAACTAAATCTTTTCTAGGTTGGAGTTATTTCGGTGAATGTTTTATCATCTTTAATTACCATGATTTTACATTGTCTATTTCACTGTTTTATTCAATTTATGCTTATTTTAAATACATGCATGCAAGCTCTAGACATAGTTGATTGTGTGTTATGTTCTTATATGTATTTTTAATTCTGAAAAGGTTAAATATATTGGATCTTGAATCGTTTGGTGCAAGCGAATACTCGAAAGAATATTTGTAGCACTCTAGACATAGATGTTGCAAGTTGTACAAAGAAGATTCATTATAGTTACTAATCTAGAGTTCTGTAGACATAGAATAACTTAGATTTCTAGCCTAAAATTTAGCTATCAAAAGAGGCAGGTTATAGTAGTGACTCTCTGATTAGACAATATTTTTCCATGGCATTATTTTGATATTAACATTTCACCTAAATAATTCCAGCACTGTTCATTCAACAACAGAAATACTCTTGCTTTTCTATGTAATTTTCCATATCAATTATTTGTTTTTAGCATTTGATTTCACTAATTCATTATACAAATATCTTATTCAACTTGAGAGTATTTTCTGCTATTTAGTATAGTCAATAGAATTGTAATAACTTACTCAATTTCTTACCAATTTTCGATCCCTGTGGAGACAATACTTACTTATCACTTTATTACTTGAACGATGTGTACACCTGCACAATTCAATTAGTTACTTACCTGCAAAAATAAGCTTTGTCCTTTCCACAACATAGTCAAACATTTGGTAGATTGATTGTGTCCCAGTAATAGGATGTGACCTGGCTGTATACCTTCCAATAAACATTGTTGACCATTGTAGATAAATTTCATTGTCAGGGATCTAAATTCCCAAGTGATGGGTCCTAAGGTCTGGAGCCATTGTACCCCTAAGACTAAATCGCATTCCCCCAATTGTAGTACTAGGAAATCAATTTGGAAGTAGGCAATAGATGTGGACCACAATAATTTCCTACAAACCCCACTGGTTGACAAGATAACCCCATTAGCAATACAATTTTAGCACTTATAAAATTATGGGTGTTTCCTAAATAAACAATAAGAATGACTTTAGTGTTCCCAACATTGGTAGCCACTGTAACAGCCTAATTTTGGACTTAGTCAGAATAGTGATTTCGTGTAATACCCCCAAACCCGGCCTAGACGCTATGGCTGAATCTGGTGGCGTCACATGTGAGTGCTTTTTAGAAAAACCTTAGCAAGTTAAAAGTCGTCCAATTTGTTATCTTTACTTAAATCGTGAAATCTCTATTCCAAATATTAAGTGAAAACATTTCATTAATGCAGAAGCTAAAACATCATTAATTCATAAATCAATAATCTAACAATTTAAAATCCCCAAAATAAACCCAAAATAAATATTTAAATAAAGCAGACAAACTAAAGTGTTACTCAAAAATCCGTAAATATCTACCAATGGTCACCATCGAGCCCTCCGTCACACCGATCCATCTATTGCTGAAGATTACATGAACAGATAAATAAATAAAGGGGTGAGTTTTCGTAACTCAGTGTGTACATCCCCACAAACAACATGCAGACAAATAGATAACAGAATATAGTTATTCGGCCTCAGCCGTATAGATATTGCATGCATAATAGATCAGATGTCAGAAATATCATGCCTACCAACCCTGCACACCATCTCCGTCCAACCCAACATACCATGTGGGGATAAAATCGACTCACCCATCCCTGCACACCATATAGGGGGATATAATTGACCCATCCAACCCTACACACTATAAAGTACCGCATCGCGGCACATATCATAAATATGCAGCTTAGCTGCCAGATAACGGGCTTATGAAGCCCTTCAGGTACTCCCTTCACTTCGTCAAACCCACCCCGATGCAATGCATCATACAAGCATGGCATGCTATAATGCAGACAAACAGATCATACCTTTATTTACAGAACAGAACAGATCAGATAATCATGCTAAGTATATCATGCATACCCATACATCACAAAATTAAGAGTCTAGATAAGGCTTATTGACCCTACTACAGGTCATAGTCGACTTGGGCGACCCGTGCAACCATACAGAACATTTCAAATTAACAGGGCTCACACGCCCGTGTGCCTTGCCTGTGTAGGCCCACACACCCGTGTGGGTCACACGGCCTAAATTGGCCTTGCCCGTGTGGATTACATGATCTGGCATAGATTCTCACACGCCTGTGTGGTTCACCCGTATGGACCTACACGTCCGTGTGGCTCACGCCCATGCCTCGCACATGACTTTCAAGCCATCACACACCCGTGTCCATTGCGCACAGTTTGGTTTGTTAGTGACACGCCCATGTCTCGCGACGCAGGCTACTACACGGGCAGACCATACGCCCGTGTGGCGTCGACAGGCCACTTTTTAGCTTTCATTGAAACTCATTTTTTGCGTAATCGGAGTACACACCTGGTTCATTTTCGCTGCTAATCCAACGACGAGCACTCCAAAGCCTAAAATCAACAATACTGAGCCCAAAATCAATCTCTTAAGTCAGATTATTAAGAATAGACAAATCCCGAAATGAGAGATCTACTTACTTTCAACAAATAACAGTTATTCCTCACTGTTAAGAGCTCGATTAATAATCCACAGACCCTAGAATATTCCCTAAACAACAACCAAAATCCCTCTTAAACAATCTCCTAGGAAATCCCTTAACTTTTATTAAAAACCAAACTTACCGAACCGACGAAATCACTAGCAACACGCCACAACTAATCGAAAAAGAAGAAAACGAAGGAGAACAAAATGGAGAAGAATGAAAAAAGAAGAAGAGAAGTTCAGCAGGTAGGGTTTGGAAGAGGAAGAACGACAGAGAAAATATTTTGCCAAAAAGATGGAAATAAGAAAACCCCTAATTTTTCCTAAAACCCTCAACTCAGAATTTTAATAAAACCCAACACTTTACTAAAACTTACAGCAAAAATAATCCCATCGCTATTGGAGGGAATCGAACTCCAGACCTCCAACACACCAACACATATCTTAACCACTAGACCAGCAGGCCCATTCTGTTAGGTTTTTACCATCAATTCCTTATAAGCCCACTGACCTAAAGACATGCTTTATTCAAATAAAACCAAAATTTAGCCCAAGTTAAAACTTAAACTTGGGACCTCCCAAACACACCCCAAAGTACATAACCTCTTAAACCACATATACATATACTAAAAAGAATCAAAACAAAAGTTTCGATATTTTCATGCTCAACAATCACAAAAGCCAAAATTACAGAAATTTGGGGCATTACAACTCTACCCCCTAAAAGAAAATTCGTTCTCGAATTTTACCTGATCAGAAAAGGTGAGGATACTGTTGTCGTATCGAATCCTCTGGCTCCTAAGTAGCCTCCTCAGTGCTATGATGCCACCACAGCACATTCACCAAGGAAATAGACTTCCTACGTAAGACCTTAACGTCGCGATCTAGAATCTGAACAGGCTCCTTCTAGAACGTCAGACCCAGTCTAATCTCAATATCCTCCACGGGCACAACGTACGTAGGATTAGAGCGGTAGCGTCTCAACATTGAGACATGGAACACATCATGTATACGGTCTAACTCTAGAGGTAGCTCTAATTAATATGCGACTCGCTTCAAAATTCGCTACGACCCAATAAACCGAGGCCTCGGCTTACCCTTACGACCGAACCTCAAACCTTTTTCCATGGCGAGACCCTAAGGAAAACTATGTCCCCTACAGAATACTAGATGTCCTTCCTCTTTAGATCAGCATAAGACTTTTGTCTATCAGAAACCACTTTCAGACGTTCTCGAATCAAACGGACTTTATCCTCAATTTCTGATACCAATTCTGGACCCAGAACACGTCGCTTACCCAACTCAATCTAGCACAAAGGTGTGTGACACTTACGACCATAAAGTTCCTCATACGGTGCCATCTGTATACTAGACTGATAACGTTATTGTAAGCGAACTCTGCCAAAGGCAAGTACTCCTCCCAATTGTCTCGGAAATCGATAATGCAGCCCCTCAACATGTCCTCTAGTATCTGGATCACCCTCTCTGACTGACCATCTGTCTGAGGATGGAAAGCTGTACTGAAGTCTAGCCTTGAACCCAAAGCCTCATGAAGCTTTCCCCAGAACTGAGACGTAAAACGAAGATCCCTATTAGAAATGATTGAGACAGGTACCCCATGCAGCCTCACTATCTCAGAAATGTACAGCTTGGCCAACTTCTGTAGAGAGAAGTCTGTCCTAACAGGAATGAAATATGCGGCCTTGGTTGAGTAATGATTTCTTAAAATGACAAAATGGTTCAAAATGGACATTTAAGGTCCTTAGGAAATCTTGAGATGCTAATTTGATATGTTGAGTAATGATTTCTTGAGGTTGAAGTATATGGTTGCTAGCATGATGATTGTACATAGTATGTCAAATTTCTATGGTATGTTATGGTGAATTTGAGCATGTTCTAATTAACGTTTGAAGGTAACATGGCATGTCTGAAGTGAGAAATAGCCTTAAATATACGAAATAGTAGGTGTAGTAGTATTTAAACTTAAAAATTGCAAGTTTCGGGCTAAACTTGCAGCCATCGTGTTGATATCATTTGAATGACATCTCCACATGGGATCGACATTGTGACTTCCTTTGTCGGGTCGTCATGAAGAGGGATCCCTTTTAGGATTCGTCTCGACGTGGTGTCTAGCTTGTCCAAGGCATGTTTTCACAGCCTTGCAATTTAGTCCTTAGATTTTGATGGTGCAATTGGAGTCCAAAACGTTTAAGAAATGCTTTGAAAATTTACATACCATAGTCCAAGATACCTGTTTTTAAAATTAACTAATAATTGCGAATCAGATTAAATTGATTCTTCACCAAATGTTTCTAAAAATATTTTGGAATTAAAATGCACCTCTGAATTTACGTTCACATGTGTTCTCGTAAGTTGGACATGAAATGACGTTTTTGCCCTTATGCCTCGTTGGGTAAAATTTGTTAGAAAAAGCATGCAACTAAGTTCTAATTGATTATGTTTGTATATATATTATTTGAATTCATGCATGAGACTTCTTCTTTTGATTAATAAAGAAATTAATTACATGTGAAAATGTCGTGTGGAGTTTGGGTCACTTCGGTGACTAATGTGATATATAACAGCCCATTTTCAATGAAATTGGAACAGTGGTTTTCAGACCATAAATCTGATGAGAAAATATTTATTTTATTATTATTTCAATTTTTTGGAATGTTAGTAGGGTTGTATAAAATTTTCGTTAAGAAATTTTGGCGTTTGCATGCTTAATTAAGTAAAAATGTCTAAATTGTAAAAGGTACAAAAGTTAAATTCTATAAGCTAAAGGGGTCTAATGGCTTTAGAATTTAAACTAAAGGACTTAGGTGCTAATTGAACTAATTAATGAGATAGTGGAATGTGATGGATAGGTTTTAATGAAATATTAATAGATTTTAAAGGTTAAATTAGTAATTTGATAATTACATTAAATGTTTAAATAAGAAGATGAAAAAAATGGCTATCATCTTTCCCTTTTCAACTTTCAAAACTAAAATAGCCATTGCTGGAGAAGGGAGCTTCGGTTTTTCATTTTCTACATGCATGGTATGTTTTAAGCTTCGTTTTTAATTATTTTTATGTTTTCGAGATCATTGTACCTTAATCTAGCTAGCCCAAGGACTAATTTGCAAAATTATTAAATGTTTAGGGTTTTGCCATTAATTTTTTGCATGATTTTTGACGTTTAATGGAAGATTATGATTCCTTGTTGTTAAATAAACAAGTTTTGTAAAGTGATCTTTTATAAAATTATCATTTAGGGACTTATTTGTAAAAGTAGTAAAATATCATGGTTAAATTGTGAAATGATGATTTTTATAAGTTGATATGGTTTCATAATAAATTCAGCTAGCATGGGTTAGGGATGAAAATGCTTAAATTCAATTTTTGAGCTTAAGGACTAAATAGTAAAAAGGTTAAAATGTTAGGGGCAAAATTGTAATTTTGCAATAATATGAAATGTGGACTGAATTGAATAATAGAGTTATTAAATGGATTGAATTTGTATATTTAAGTCAAGATAGACCTCGTACCGAGTTAGATAGGGGAAAAGCGAAAGTCTCAGATTGTTGATCTCGTTTCTACATCTTTGTTATTAGGTAAGTTCGTATGATTAAGTATTGTTTTAGTGTTATTTTGATTCAGATGTTAATATGTTAATTTTCATGTAAATAAATTATGTATATTCGATGATGTCACGATGGTTATTGAGCCTCATTTGAACCTTAGGAATTTGTAGGATACAAATGACATGTCATTAGGGTTTTCATGTTTTGGGTGCTGGTCTTGAATGTCCTACTGATGGATGATGTCTTACATTTGTTGCGGATACTCCATGGCTTGTGTGAATAGCATTATGTAGCTTACATTTCGACCTATAACTCGTGTGAACAATGATGTAAAGGAGAGGAAAGGTTACAGTTATATGTTTCGCACATTTCGTATAAGCTATCCCGCGTATTTGATGTTATTCTAAATGGTTCAACGAGTATGAAAAGGAAAGGAATGGTAAGTGTTCAAAAGGAATTATGACACGTATTTATGAAATGGGTTGAAATGGTAAGTTTCATTGAAAGTATGATATGTTAAGGAAAATGATGAATTCAAATGAATTATTTCATGTGTAATAGCTTATCTATGTTAAATTCATGTATATTATGTTTGAATATGCTAATATGTGTTGTTGGTGGTGCTTAGGCTTGAGCCAAGCTTATGGTTGGATTATATTGTGCTCAATCTTAATGTTATGTATTGAAATGGTAAGTTATGTTCATGTTTTACGAACTTACTAAGCATTATGTGCTTATGCAATTTTCTTTCATATGTTTTATAGATAATCGGAAGCTCGTTCGGTTCGGAAGCTTATTGGAGACCTTCACACTATCCATCAATTATGTTGGTAGTTTTTGATGTTTTGGTCAATTTTATAATGGTATGTATAGGTGAACTTATGTTTAAAGTTTGGGCTGAATGCTAATTGTTGATTTTGGTATGTATATATATGTTAGTTGTGTGGTACCATTTGGAAATGGTTGGTTTGTGTCACTTATGTGATTATGTGAGTAATGGTTCAAATGGTAAGTTTTACGGACATGGTATATGATCAATGCTGTGGTATGAAAATAAGTTAGATGCGTATGGTTGATGTATGGCCAAATATGCATATGTTTAGATATATTAGATCGTTTGTGATTAAGGTGCTTTAATGGCATATTGGTTTTATGGATTAATGGTAAATTGAATTGGTCATTTTATGCATGTTTTGGGCAAGTTTTAATGTATTGGTCCTATGTGCATATTGCGTTTAGGTGCATGCTTGAAGTGGGTGAAGAAATGGCTTGATTTTGGCCAATTTCTTGTCCACGCGGCCTAAGACACAAACATGTGTCTCAGTCGTGTGTGATACACAGCCATACGACACGGCCGTGTGTCCCCTGTAGGTTTTAATGGTTGCAAGTTAGGTAGTTACACGGCCTGTCACACGGGTGTGTGAGGCCATTTTGAAAGTTGCATAGCCTGGCACACGGGCATGTGGCTTAGCCGTGTGACCCAAATTAGAGAGTTACACGGGAACAGACACGGGCTGGGACACGACCATGTGTCTCTATTTCGACTGTTACACGGCCTGAGACACGGGCATGTGTCTCAGTCGTGTGAGTCACACGGCCTAGCCACACAACCGTGTGACCCCTGTAGTTTAAAATTTCTATCTTTTTCATCAATGTTTCAAATGATGTCGATTTAGTCCCGAATCGTTTCTAAAGTGATTCTAAGGCCTCGAGGGCTCGATTAAGGGATGATATACATGTTTATAAATGGATTATGCTATGCTTAATGAAATGTTTGAAAGTGAATGATTTTAGGTTACGTTTATTCGATAATGTTTTGTAACCCTATTCCGATAACAGATACAGGTTAAGGGTGTTACATAATTTTTCGAGTTTGGGTTAAACTGTCCTGGCCAAGTTTGAGGTGCCACAACTTAAAGACTAACAATTACAACATAACAAATTATTGACTTATTTCGTTTTCTTTAAGCCATGGAGTTTACAAGTATTCATTTTATAAGTGCACCATATTTATCACATAACATTATCTATTTCATAAATTTTAGAATAAGACAAAAGTATCACATAATTTTGGATGCTCCAAATCACATAATCAAGCCTCCAAAAACTTGATTTCATCCTCAATTAAGTTTGGAAAGCTCAATAGCAACATTTCTCATACACATAAAAATATAACTAAAATTAATATCAAGACTTTTTAAGCTTTTCCATAATCATCAAACTCAAATACTACGTTAGGAGAGGTAGAAAACACTATTCTTACCTTGTTAAAGCTTTCTTTTTCTAGCTTCATTTTCACCCACTAAAATTTTTTAAATTCTAGGTTGAAAATAAGATATTTGAATACGGAAATGGGTTTTGAAGATAGTTTTCTAAGAAATTTTAACAAAATCTCAAAGTTTGGTTGTTGGTATTTAAAACATTTAAAGTGAAAAGTGAAGGAAATGAAAAACAGAAGAGAGGAATCATGGAGGAAGGTCAGGGGACGACACCAGCAAGTGGAGAGGCTAAATAGGGGGTTTCTCATCTATTCTTTCCCTTTAAAATACACCAAGTGTGCCTACAAGCCTACATACTAATATATCAAGTGCAAGACCACTAATTGAGCCCATTTTCTTTATAACATGATCCAAAAAGTTAATAAAAATTTTAGTTATGAAATATAATTCTCAAGAAACGACCAAATTACCTTTTCAAGGCAACATTAGCCTTTGCATCTTTTTACTATTTATACAATTCCTTCTAACTAATAGGCATTTATCAAACCCAAATCTCATAATTCACTTATAATATTTAATATATACCCATATATGGTGAAAATTACAGCTATTCTTTTTCTCTCGATAAAATTGATAAATTTATAATTTAGTCCCTATACCTTCTAATTTTTCCAATTTGGTCCCAAAAGTGATTTCACCATACTAGTACATATTCCAACTTAAACTCAAGCCAATTCATCACTAATAACTCCCTCTTCCCAATTTTTTCATATTTTCACTTTAGTCCTTAAAGTTTTTAAAATTTATAATTTTGCCCTTTTTGTCACTATAACAACCCAACTTTCAGTGGTGCAAGAAATAATGGTTTTGAGACCCTATTCTCTGATGATTGAGTCTGTAAATATTATTAATTAATATTTACGAGTTAATTATAGTATTATATTGAATTTTGGACTGATAAATTTGTTAATTGGATAGTTAAGGTACAAATGTAGTGACCCTAAAGTTAATGGTGTTGGAAAATGAGGTAACAACATCTCATTTTTGCAAGTGAAGCTCGTAAATATTTTTATTAAATATTTACAAAGTTGCTGTATAGGTGAATAACAATCCCTAAAAACATTTCGAATGGCATGTCATTAGGGTTAAAAAAGAAATCGAGTATTGGTAAATGGTTTCTTTATTGATGGATGAGATCCAGCATGTGTTGTGGATTCTCGACAGCTCGAGTGAGCAGCATTGAATAAAGTCACAAAATTAAACTGGACCTATAGCTTGAGTGAGCAGCCCAAATATCACAAGTTGTGTAAGCAAATTCAAATATCACAGCTTGTGCGAGCAAATTCAAATATCACAACTCATGTGAGTAAATCAAATTATTCTTTATCGATGGCTAAGCTCCAGTAAATGTGGCGGATTCTCGACAGCTTGAGTGAGCAGCATTGAATAAAGCTTGTATAAGCAAACCAACTCTACAATTTGTGGAAGTAAATCAGTTCCGTGTATCCGAGTTTACTTTACTTTAGTTCTCCAGGCAAACGATATAAATGGAAAAGGTACTAAATGGAAATGTAATGTTCGGAATGAATGTATATGTTACAAGTTGGTTTTGATTTAGCGGTATATGTTTTGTGATGGAATGTTATATCATTGTATGAATGTATTATAAGCTTATGACATGTGATTCAACTAACATATTTGAAATATTATTTGAATGTAAATGAAGTGTAAGATGCCAAAGGATTGCTATTTGTATAAATTTTTTCAATTGTTAAATTGTTGTCATGTCAAGGTAAGTTAAGTAAATTTCATATGAACTTACTAAGCATTTAAAATGCTTACATGTTATATCATTTTTCCTTGTAGATTGTCGATTTTACGGAACGTGTCAGTTGGATCACCTCAAAGCTGATTCTATCCAGTCATCTATCGGTAGGCTTTTGATCATTTTAAGTCCGGTTATGTGGCATGCACATAGGTGTTTATATATGCTAATTTGGTTTGTTAACATAAAATGAATCTAACAAATGTTTGATGTTGGAAAAGTTATTACTTGTATGTCTATATATATGTGTATGATTTGGTAAGGTGTTAAGATTTTAGAAGTGGTAATTAAGTGGCATGTTGAATGTTAAATAGATGTTTAATGATGATATTGAATGATTAAGTGTGTGGTTGAATGGTTTGAGTTGGTATAAGTTGAATTGAAATGATTTGGTGCCAAATTGGGCATATTAGATTCACCTGATTTGGTATTGGTTATATGCAATGTTTGGAACACAATTTGGTGTATCTTTTATGCAGGTTATTTTGTGCATTTATGCACAAACCAAGTGTTTGGAGATTTGGCTTGAAATAGGTATCAAGTGGCCTAATTTTTACCAAAAATAGAGTCCACATCAACACGAGCAACTCTCCTCGCCGCAACGTCGATCGACATAATGTGACGTCCCGACGTCGGGAGGCTAGACATCACAACGACATATTCTATTTGGTGGTGTCACAACGTCGACCCTGAATTTTCAAAACTTTACAATTTGGTCCTATTTCACCATTTGGCCAACAAACGAGCTTTCATAAGCTCTATTAAGACTCGGATTTAATTGGATATCATAATATCTGAATGTTTATGACCTGATTGAATATTTAAAGGATTTATTTATGATATGCTTGATTTGAAATTTTGAAAATATTGCAAATTAGTCATTGTTTAATTTTGGGTTGATTCTAGAGCATACGTAAGCTCATATAAGACTTGTGAAAGGTTGTATTTGGTGATTATGAACTGAATTGACAATTGTAGTAACCCATAACTCAGACTCGAAAATCGGGTTAGGTGAGGGATGTTATAGTCACATTTTCACTTCTAAAATTCTCTTCATAATTTCCATTGCAATTATCAACTTTTTTTCCCACGAGATTCCTTTATTTGACTCATTTTTCATATTTTTTCACAGATTCACTATATCCGTTATCGGAATTGTGTCACATGTCAAATCAAAAATTTTAGGATGTTAGATGACTAGTATTATCGTTAATGATATTTCATAAATTGTATATCTATCGGGATTCGACAAACATTTCTATTTAACAAAGGAAATCAGGAGCAAAAAGAACATATAAAAAATAAACACGTAACTAAATGGAAAAGGAAGGGAGAAAGGAAAGGATTCCGAGGGAAGAGAAATGCACACTGGTTGATTATTTTTGAAGACTGATCATGCAGAGTATTTATAGGTGTCATACATGCCTAAATTTAGAAAAATATGAACATTAGAAAATGTGAATGTTAGTAGGTGAGAAAAACATGAGATTCTAGATAAATTTATTTGACCAAAATAATTTAAAATAAAAAGGGAAAAACAAAATTGGATTGGGGCTTGTATCATGCGTAAGGTGAGAAATCGTTCGATTTACACTGGACTGAGCTTTCAAACTTAGTTTTTGTACACGTGTACTCATCCTCTTATGTTGGCTCTTATAATCGCAATATCAAGTAATGCTATATAAACAAGACAAAAAAAACAAAAGAAGCTTCTTTTAAGGAATGTCAGATTCTTTGAAATATACTACCCGGCAACAAAATTCACATTCTTTATATCATTTCACTTATTTATAGTAAAAATAATAATATTAATTGTCTAGTGAATTTTAAATATATATCAATTTTTTGAAGAAAAAAAATTATCTGGTATTATTTTAAAACTCCAAACAGGGAATTAAATCAAGAAAGATACAGGAAGTAGTATCATCGGCGATCCTACTTTAAACCGGAAAATGAGTTTGCACCATTTGCATGTCATTAAAATGTTTAAATAAAGCTAAGCATTTTGAATAAATCGTTGTAAACCCTTCAAATAATCGGGATTGTCTCATCAGTAATGGCTTCATCGGCCTTTTAAGCTTAACCAGAGGACATGTTTCATCGTCTTGGATAATGCCTATAAAACGTTAAATATTTTCAAACAAAATAATCAGAATGGATTTATGAGCTGATGATGTGCCTATCAACTATTTTTAATGCACTTTAGTCCTTACAATCTATTTACGCTATTTAATTAAATTAAAAAAATACTATTTCCTTCTAAAAGTCCTCTTTTTTTTTTTTACTTGAATGATTGATTATGTCTTTTATAATTCAGAGTAGATATTGCCATTTTTCACTATTGCTCTTTTATATAAATTAAAATAAAAATTTTTAATTTTTTAAATAACATAAATATAATAATCATTTGATTTAAAATTTCTAAAAATATTTTTATTAGAATAATAAATTATTCTTAGGAAGATATAACGTTTTTATATTATTATAACAAGCAAAAATTATATAATAATCACACATGTGGAAGAAATTGATAATGTAGCTTTACACGTGGACAACTTGATTGGCTAAGGATGTCAAATTTTTAAGGGTGTTAATATATTTAATTTTTTTTAAGTTTAAATATTTAATTGGATAAAATAATTTTAAGTACCAAAATAAATTTAGTTGTCAAACTCGAGGGCTAAAAATATATTAACCTTAATATTTATGATAAATTATTTATACTGATTTTAGCTAAATTATTTAATATTTTTTATTATTTATTTTTACTTGGCCAATGATGAACTAATGATGATGATATAGATTCATATTTAGATGATTGAGAACTTGGTCAAAGACCAACAGATGATGATTATGAGTATATGCTAAATGCTAAAGATGTTAGAGCAATAAATATGAAATGTTAGAGCAATTAGATAAAATTGGATAAGATAATTATGTTTCTTATTATTTTTATTAGTAAGCATATTATCGACTATATTCCTAGACTAGAATATTACATATGATTATTTAATTTTATCTTTTGATGCTGATTTAGAAATTTTGTCACACTGATATTTTTTTATAGTAAGTAATATTTTTTAAAAAATATATAAATTATATAATTACATTTTGTTAGTCAAACATCTTTCGAAAATTACAATTCTTTGTAATTACAAGAGAGCGTAATTACTACCCTAGTAATTACATTTCCATCCAATTACTATATTGTAACACCCTAAACCCAGCTTGGGCGTCAAGGTCAAGCCCAAAGAGTTACACCAATGATACTAGGAAACCGACTTATATAGCATAATTAAAACCTTCTGACAAATTGAACGTCCATAAACTTTAGTTGAAAGCCAACAATCTTGAAAAGCTATAATATAAAAGACTACTGGAACTATTAATAATATAGATAAGAGGGGTGATTAAGCAGGTTGACCGAGGTCCTACTACGCCGACCCGATCAGGATTATGAGTTACCTGAAATTCAGTCGACAACAAAATGAGTATAGTACTCAGTGTATATCCTATATAGATTTAACTAGAAGCACAATAAAATGATAAATTCCTAAGTTTAAGTTCTATTCAGAATTAGAGACTTTCCAGTACAGTGTTACACATCAATTAAGTGGCAATACGAGTTTAGTTCAGATACAGAATAAATCAGAAACAAATATAGTGATTCTTACCCCCATTCGTTACACACCATCTTTAACCATCCCAACACATCGATAAGGGAGTTTAAAACCCCTCCAACCCTACACACCATATAGTGTCGGTTCGGCACTTTCAAATAGTTGCAGACTAGCTGCCAGATCAAAGTAGCACTAAAGTGCCAGATTACATATAGGTCGCGGTCTAGCCACTGAATCAGAACAAATCACTTTCTTCTTTTTCACAATTCCTGCCCAATGGAAATGTAAATTACAAATGTCCAAATGTACACACAGTCATTCATATTTAATTCATATTCAGTGGATATAAATCAACATCATCAACAATCATCATATAAAATATCCATTTATATACTCACAGTTCAGTTTTAGACTTATCAGATAGCAACACAAGCAGTCTAACACAAGTCATCAATGCACTACCGAAGCTGACGTTTGCGTTAGACAACACTTACTTCCTCAGAAATAAATTCCGAATCTGACCTACATACTCGGATAATCCTACACGGCTTGGCACACGCTCGTGTGCCTACCTGTGTGTCTCACACGGCCTAATAGACGACCATGTCATCGATTTATGTTGTCTTAAATTGCAAATAGTGAATCACACGGCCTAGACACATGTCCGTGCCCCTAACCCGTGTGATCCCTATTTTGTATTTAGTGAGTTACACAACCTAGACATGCCCATGTGAACCCTACACTAACCTGACCACACATTGCCTAAACACACGTCCGTGTCCCCTTGACCACATGGCTCTTTTTTAGAAGACAGCGAGTTATACGGCCTAGCACGTGGTCGTATGGAATCAACAGCCATGTGTTCTAGCATTCGAAATTCGTAAAAATTCGGGTTTTCAATACACTCCTGAAGTAGTTTCGATGTAGAGGCAACGTAGAAGACTCCCGATGCCAACAAAATCAACGGGAATTACTCGAGTTATTTTACTGAGGATCGTTGCTTTCATTATTCTCGCCTAAAAAGAACCCAAACATTCGCTTAAAGAAAGTTTAAACCAATTGAGTTGGAAACAACTCTAACAGAACTAACAAACTACCGTCTAATGGAAGTTCTTCGATTAATGCGATTTACACAATCTATATAACTGCCAGTAAGGACACGCGCACTTACTCGACAACGTAGCAGACAAACCGTGCAAACCAAGTAACAATTGGACAAGAAAGAAGGAAAATTAAAAGAAAGAAATGAAAAAAGATGGAAAAAGATGGAAAAAGGAAGAACAAAAAAAATGATTAAAGAAGGAAGAGGAAAACATTAATTAATTAACCACCAATCAAATTTTTGGCATTAAGCGAAAACATTACCTAATGCATACTCTGAGACTCGAACTCAGGACCAGAGAATAGACATATACTTAACTGGTGAACCAACAGGCTCATTCTTAACACAAATTTACACAGATTTAAATTTAAGTCAGTAGCCCAAGAGTAGAGATTGATTAAAATTAAACTAGCAAAGCTTCCAAAATCGTAACTCGAAGAGATTGATTAAAATTAAACAAGCAAAGCTTCCAAAATCATGACTCGAACTCCTGACCTTGAACACATAAACAGAACACATAACCATAGATACAAAGATTTAATTACTGCAGAATCTCACAAATAAACATTTAGAATTTTAGAGTGTTATAACTCTCTCTCCTTAAAAGAAATTTCGGCTTTAAAATTTAAATGACTCAAACAGAGACGAGCACTGTTGTCGAGTCGAATCTTCGAGTTTCCACGTAGCTTCCTCAGTGCCTTGATTCCGCCATAAAACTTTAATTAAATGAATAGTTTTCTTCCTTAATACCTTAGCCGCCACAAAAAGTTAACTAAATGATTCTAACACGTTTTAGGATACAATATGGTCCAATGAACCTCGGGCTCAACTTGCTCTTACGTCTAAATCGAAGGACCTTTTTTCACAGTGACACCTTTAGAAACACCAGATCTCCTACAGAAAAATCAATATATTTCTTTTTTAAATCGGCATAAGATTTCTGTCGGTCAGAAGCGGCTTTAAGATGGTCTCGAATCAATTGATAGTATTCTCAGTTTCAAAAACTAGCTTGAGACCCAAAACCCAACGTTTGCTTAACTCATTCAACACAGTGAAGTATGGCACTTACGACCATACAAAGCCTCGTAAAGTGCCATCTGAATACTAGATTGGAAGCTGTTATTGTACGCAAACTCAACCAATGGTAAATACTCTTCCCAACTACCCCGAAAATCTATTAAACAACCCCAAAGCATATCCTTCCGGATTTGAGTAACTCGCTCGGATTGTCCGTCGGTTTGAGGGTGATACGCGGTACTGAAACTGATTCGGATGCCTAAAGCCTTATGGAGCTTTTTCTAAAACTGAGACGTGATATGCGAATCTCTATCGGAAATGATCGAGACCGGAATCCCATGTAGTATCACAATTTCAGCAATATACAGCTTGGCGAGCTTCTACAGTGAGTAGTCTATTCTGATAGGAATGAAATGAGCGAATTTGGTCAATTGATCAACGGTGACCCAAACTGAATCTTTCTTAGTGAGGGTTAAAGGCAACCCACTAACAAAATCTATTGTTACTTGTTCCCACTTCCACAAAGGGATCTTAACCGACAGAAGCGATCCTGAGGGCAACTAGTGTTCAGTTTTAACCTTTTGACACGTCAGGCGGTATGATACAAAGGAAACCACTTCCCGTTTCAGATCGGGCCACCAATAAAGTGCTCAGAGGTCTCGATACATTTTGTTTCTACTAGGATGCATAGCGTAAGGGCTATTATGCGCCTCCTCTAAAATCGATCGCCTTTACTCCTTATCATTAGGCACATAAATTCGACCTCTGAAACATAAGACTTTGTCGCTTTTCAAGCTAAAATTTGAAGTTTCACTCGAACTAATCTGTTGCAATAGCTGAATCAGGGACTCATCGCTTAACTGTTTAAGCCTACGGCTAAAAGCATTGGCTACCACATTAGCCCTACCCGGATGATACTTTATTATACAGTCATAATCCTTAAGCAACTCAACCCATCTATGTTGCCTAAGATTTAACTCCTTTTGAGTTAACAAATACTTGAGACTCTTGTGATCAGTGTAAATGATACACCTTTCACCATACAGGTAATGTATCCAAATCTTCAGAGCAAATACGACTACAGCCAGCTCAAGATCGTGTGTAGGGTAGTTACCCTCGTGCGTCTTAAGTTGTCGCGACACGTAAGCTACCACTTTACTATCTTGTATCAAAACACATCCTAGTCTAACGCACAATGGATCATTGAAAACCACAATTTTTTTGCCCAATTCAAATTGAACTAGAACAGGAGCTTGCGTCAAAATAAATTTAAGCTTTTCGAAACTAGATTACTATTCTTCAGACTGCAAAAACGGAGTGTTCTTACGCAGTAGCTTCGTCGAGGTAACATAATGAGAGAGAACCCCTCAACCAACCTTTGGTAGTAACCTGCTAAGCCTAGGAAACTCCAAAGCTGAAGTACATTTCTTGGTTTTTTCCACTCAACTATAGCTTTTATTTTTTTAGGATTGATCCGAATCCTTTCAGCAGTCACCACATGTCCAAGAAAAGAAACCTCCTACAACCAGAACTCACACTTGCTAAACTTAGCATACAACTGCTTTTCTCGGAGTGTCTGGAAAACAAAACGAAGGTGGTCGTCATACACCGACTTAGTCTTGGAATAAATTAGTATGTCATTAATAAAGACTACCATAAACTGATCCAAATATGTTTGGAACACTCGATTCATTAAGTCCATGAATGTTGCTGGGGCATTCGTCAACCCAAAAGGCATCACTAGGAACTCGTAGTGTCCATAACGAGTCTTGAAGTTGGTTTTGTACACATCAGTCTCTTTAGCCTTGAGTAGATGGTAACCCAAATGGAGATTGATCTTAGAGAAAACAGATGCCCCACGGAACTGGTCGAATAAGTTGTCGATCCTCGGTAGCGGATACTTATTATTTACTGTCTGTTCAGCTATCGGTAATCTTTACACATTCTTATCAATCTGTCTTTCGTCTTAACAAACAGTACTAGTGCCCCCCACGGAGACACACTCGATCAGATGAACCCTTTATTAAGAAGGTCCTGAAGCTGAGCTTTTAGCACTGCAAGTTTTTTCGGTGCCATGTGGTAGGGTGCAATGGACACAGGAGAAGTACCTATAAACGAATCGATGCCGAATTCAACCTCTTCACTGAAAGATATTCCGAGCAATTCTTTAGGAAAAAATCCGGAAAGTCCCTCACAGTCGAAACAAATCTTAAATAAATTTGCATATGATGCTTATTTTTCTTAACTTTATTAGTAATTGTATTGTCAAATACTTTCTTGAACTAGCATATTACATATAATGATTTGATTTTAAGTTATGCTATTGATTTAAGACTTTTTTTTTCCGATATTTTTTATAATAATTAATGTTCTTGTTTAGAATTTAAAATTACGAATTACAATTTATATTACTAAATATGGAATAAAAAATTATTATGTAATTATATTATTAAGAGTCAACCATTCTAGATAATTAGATTCCCTAATAATTATAAGAATATGTAATTACTACGGTAATAATTATACCTTCATCCAATGTTACTAAAATTTGAAACATCCTTATTTTCTAGCAAAAACCATTAATGACTCAAGAAAACTTTAAGGATAGGTACAATAATGAGCAAAACTTGAAGTAATTATAATGAATTATTTAAATTTAGATTTATGTTCTTTAAATTATTACAATAAATTGAATTAATATTGAATAGGGAATTATGTTTTTTTTTTTTAAAGTAGAATTGACACATTAATAGTTTGGATAAAGAAGAGGTGTTGTGGACCGAGTTTTGATATAAAAATCCTGAGTTGAATAATTTATAGAAAAGCTGATTTTGAAAGCATTTAAAATTAGATTGAATTCATTCATAAACCCCTCAAGTTATATGGTCAAAGACGACATTTGAAGATTGTTTGGGGGATAAGGATGATTCACAATCATTTCTCTTCTCTACAAGCAATTCCGACCTTTTTGTATGCATTCAATATCTCCTACTTCGCATTTCATCATAAACATCCACCCTCTCTTTTTTTCTTTTAAAAATATAATGAGAATTTGACTAAACTATTTCATAAATTTTATAAAATTATCATTACTCATTTTCGGGTTATTATCTAACCCTTAAGTGTTCATCTCCACGTGTTTTGCTTGGGAAGTAAAAAGGAAAAAATAAGTCAGAGAGCTAACCCTTCCTCAATTCATCATTCTCCAACACTGCCACCCAACTCTCACACATAACCAACGCCAACCCAACCCTGTCACTGCTCCATCTTTCTTTTCCTTTTTTCTACATTTACGAGTATGATATTTACTGCTATTATTTTGCATAATGATTGATCTCTCACTCCAATTCCTTTTTAAAATTAATCTAGTTTTTTATTTCATTTTTTATTCCTTAAATTTACGTTATTTGTCAGATTACTCAAATATAAATAGAAAAATTAACATTTACTCACTTTGATGATGTGGCATACACATGAATTACCATGTGGATGTCATATCAACAATTAATTATTATTAAAAAATATAAAAAAATATTTTAAAATATTAAAATTTATAAAATTAATTAATTGCTAACATACCATACATGTGGTAGTCTATGTATATGTCACGTGAGTAAAGTTGACAGACTCTTAACTTTTTCATCTATTTTAAGGTGATTTGACAAACAACGTAAATTTAAATGTTAAAAGAGGTAGAAAATTAAATGAACATTTTTGTAAAGTCGAAGAGTAAAAAATATTATTATATCATTTTTATTAAATTTTAAACTATCAAATTAATTCTTAACTATATATTATTCAAAAGATTATTAAATTCTATTTATTTATATTCTTAATAAAATTTTGACTGAATTAATTTAGTTGTAAAATGTCAAAAATATTAGTTTAAATAATACTGTACATAAAATTTAAACTACTTTTCAGCAAAAAAAATAATTATTCTATCTATTTTCAATGGAATAAAAAAAATTCTTTTTAATTTTTTACTATTTGCCGCTTGTGAAGTTTTCTTAGTCCTTCTAAAAAGGTATAAAGTTAAATTTATGATTTTACCTATTAAAAATAAATCAGTGAAGCAGTGTTTTTTATGAATCATCTGTCAAGCACTTTAGGCTAAAAAGTTTAAAAGCAGCCTCCCTTCGTTTTCTATATATATATATATATATATATATATATTTGGCATTGCCGTGATCATGATGCAAACACGAATTTGAGTTATAAAACAAAAATGAAAAATAGGAAAAAAGTAAATTATAGAAATAATGTTAAGAAAGTTACACATTTTATTTGTAAAACATTAATTTTAAGCACAGAGTCAATAATCATTAATAGGAAAAAGATTCTTATAGATGTAAAGAAGAAAAGATAATTGAAAGTTAATGGAGAGATGTGATGGTACAATTTTATTGGTGAGATGGAATCCTAGATTTTTACATTTTCATATTCCCTACCACCTTTATTAAAGATGTTGCTCTCATTTCATGATTCAACTGTTGCATTCTTTTACTATTTTATTTTGACTTTTCTAACCAAATATAAAAATTGGGTATAAAATAAATAAGAATATGAAAAGTGAAAATAATAGAACATCATTAAAAGATTTATTTTGAGTTATAAATTAGTGGGTAAAATAAGAAAAAAATAGTGCTATCAAAATATTATAATTTTTTTTTGAATCATCAAATTTTATTGAAAAAATCATCAATTTTTTATAATGGAAATTAAATTATCTTTTAAGTTTATAAATATAAATCAAAATAACCCACACTAAAACCCATTCACTAAAAATGCCAATCCCGCAAGTTTTTGTTTATATTACATTGTAATTAAAATAAAGGTAAATTACATCAGTAGTTGTTAAATTATGCAGAAGTTTTCATTTTAACCACTTAACTAAAAAAGTTACAATGTGGTCATTGAATTATTAAAAAAAATTATTTAAGTCACTGAATTATTTAAAGTTTTTATTTAAGTCATTAGGTTGTTAAGTTTAAAAAAGAAAAAGAAAAAGAAAAAAAAGTTCCGCTAGTAAGCTTTAAGTGACGATTCAACGATCGATTCATGGATTAGTACCCATTAATGAGTAAAAAATATACCTTAGATTCAAGTTGATCTGACAGTCAATGTCAGAGATGGGAGAAAAAAACTGTGTGAATTTAAGTTTGTAGATTTGTGATATTTAAAGTTGTTACATGGAAAAAAAACTAAACTGTAGAAGAGAAGGGGAAAAGGAGGTTTTGATTAGTGTAGACAAAAAAAGTCATATAACATCGATTTAAACAATCTAGTGACTTAAATGAAAATATTTAAAAATTTGGTGACCAATTTGTAACTTTTTTAGTTAAGTGACAAATAAAAACTTACCATAATTTAGTGACTAATGGTGGAGTTTACCCTTAAAATAATAATTTATAACTATAATGGTAAAATGTAGGAAGTGCAGATTTATTCCATCCCAACTTTTGTTAAAATATGACACAAGTTTTACTTTTTACAAATTGAGAATTTAGTTTTTGTACTTTTATCTCTAAGAATTTAGTTTTTGCCCAAATTCAACTATCAACACTATTAAAATTTTTTTGTTAAATTCAAATTCATTACAATAATTTTTTAATTATATTGCTACCAAGTGAATATTTTTTAAAAATTTTAAAATGTCAAAAAAAAATTTTAAAAGAGTTTAACAATATTAACAATTCAAACTTTAAATTTTGAAACTTAAAAAATAGGTGAACTAAATTTTATGACAGAATTTAACTATTTTAATGGAATTTATTGTCAACTTTGATGATTAATTGTAAACAGAATCTGGGAATTGGCAGCCAGATTTCACACAATTTCGTACCTAATTGTTCCATTTCCACAAGAAAAGATTCCCTGAAATCACGGCTTCATGTCAAGACAGAACGCTTCTATATTCCGGTTTTTTTTTAATGTAAATAAATATTACATTATTTAACAATGCACTGCGATCAACATTAAGTCGCAACTAGGACTGTGTTGGGCAACTTTTGTCTGATTGTTTTTATCATTATGTTGGAAAACTTTGATTGGTGAAAATAATGTAATTTCGTGATAGCAAAACAAATATAAATATGAATTTTATGTAATTGAAAGTGAATTTCTCCCATGCAACTAAAATTTCCATAAGAAGAGATAAATAGTATTATAAACAAGTAAAGCAAACAAAGAATGTAAGACTTTGTTTTAGATTTTATAACAAATGTTTAATGAACATAGACAAGAGATAATAATACACCAATAAATTTACACCAACTTTACAAAGCAAAGGTATGAAGAATGACAACAACACTTTCTTTTCACATTGCACACATGTCCATCCCCCATTCACAGTCCTCAAATATTCTTTTCTTTCAATCAATATAAATAAAATAAATCCCAAGACCCTAATTTTCCAAACCAAAAACCAAAAAGAAACCTTGTAACTTGTTCTTCTGCCCATCTGCATTGGCCAAGTCATAATCCCCAAAGGATTTTATTCAGAATAAGGTTTGGCCTTGGACCTATACACCAACTTCTTCTTCTTTGTGGTTTGGTTATCAATTGTTAATACAATTTTCCCAGGCTCACCCGTTTTGAAGCTGTTGGAGATCACCGTTTCATCGGCCGGACCCACTTTTCTCGTCTTCGATACAATCACGGTGTATCCATCTTCAGCTGTGGGCACAAATTCAGCTCCATAGTTCACGTCCCACCCCACAACTCGTACCTCCCACACCACTGTACTCTTCTGCCATTTCAACACCCAAACCAAATGTTATAATTCATGTGAATTTAATTAAACCTCAATTTTTAGATTCTTTTATCTTACCTCAGTTACAGGGAATTCAACGCTGTGTTTGGTTGCTGGTTTGATTGTCACCTCTGTTGCAGCATCAGCAACCGTAAATTCTTGTTCACCGTCCCTGCTCAATCCACCATACTGAACTGGTACTTGTTCAGGCGCAATATATCTATGTATATGTACAATCATAAGTTAGTATGCAAAATATAATAAAGGAATTTATGATTAAAAAAATTCATTGTAGAAATTATTGGAGTCCACTTGCCTGAAAAGGATATCAGATGATTTGGCTGGACTTGCACACACAAACTTGCTCTTGGTTCGCTGGGTTAGGAAAGGACTAATCATCATATTGAAAGCCAAGTACCACCATGGAACATTGATAAACACCTTCAAAATCCAAAACCAACATTTAATATTTGTTGAAATTCAACACCATGATACAAAAAAGATTTAAGATATTAATGTGTATATACCTGTTTGGCCACAAACTCTGGATAATTGTCCTGAAGCAAGTGAAGGGCTTGGTTGGTAGCTTGCCTGAGCTCCCTTTTTCCAGGTCCGGGAGAGTTCTTGAGATCGTTAACCTGAACTATGGTAGAGATACCATTAGGACTGAAATCAAGCTTTCTGATGCTTTTTTCCAAGAACTGAATCCTCCACCTCAAGAACTTGGATCGCTTTTCTTCATCAGCAAAAGTATTCTGATACAGCTCCTTGTTTTGGAATTCCCCATACACGTTGTAGCATACAGGATGACCTTCTTTATCAAATCCGTGCATGAAAACCACTTTCTCCAATTCATTTCCAAGCTCCTCATCCAGCAAGCCATCAACTCCGAACTCCTTACGCCAGATAACAGTGTTTTTGATCATGGTGAATGCGTCCTTGACTTTGAAATCCCTAGCCCTTAAGAATTTCAATAGGATAACATCGCTTCTTTCGTCCGCAAGAAGCGGAATTCCCCATATAGACACCTCTTGGGGTGGAGGTCGGGGAACTTCGGCTTCTTCTGGCTTCTCTTCTGATTGAGCAACCACCTCTGGTTTCAAAGAAGAAGAGGCCTCTTCCTCTGGTTTCTCAGCCGGTGGAGGAGTGGCCACTGCTACTACAGATTCCTCAATTGCCTCAACGGTCTTGGCACCGTCGTCATCGGCAGCTGAAACCTTTTCGACCACCTCTGTTTCCACCACGGTCTCGGGTGCGGGTGCTTCAATAGGTGGATCGGCCTTCTCTTCTTCCCTGACTTCAACGGGTGCGGGTGCTTCAACCGGTGGGTCGGCCTTCTCTTCTTCCTTGACTTCAACGGGTGCGGGTGCTTCAGTTTCGACTTTTACTTCAGTTTCAGCAGCAGAGGTGGCAGGTTGGTCTTCCTCTTTCTTTTCCTCGGGAGCTGGTTTATCTTTATCTTTGGCAGGAGGGGGTGTGAATTCGTGCTTGTTAAGGGCTTCTTGAATAAGTTGCTTAAGCTCATCAAGAGCCTTCTTTTGTGGGTCAGGAAGTTCACCGGCTATATTGGTTTCTTCTTTGAAAGAAGCAGCCTCAGTTACCTTAGTGTCCTTAGCTTCAACCTTAGGCTCCTCCTCAACAGCCTCAGCAGGTTTGTCTTCAACAACAGCATCAGCAGGCTTCTCGGGAGCATCCTCCTGTTCACTCTCTTTCTCCACCACCACTTCCTCAGTAGGAGCAGGGGCTGCAGCAGCTTCAGGCTTTTGAGTCTCCTCAGCCATGGATGAGATTGTAAACGAGAAAGAAAAAGAAATGAAAATGCAGAGATAGAGAGAAATGAAGGGGGGAGAGGAGGTTGTTGTTGTAGTAGTTGGTTTGAGAAAGGGGAAGGTGGGGGCTTAAAATGAGATGTTGGGGGGGGGGGGAGTGATGGGAAGAAATGGAGGCGACGTTTGTTGTGTTGGAGATGGAGAGAACCAGTCTGGCAGACCCGTTTGCCAGCTGTTATTATGCCACTTTGTTACTGGACCCCACTCTCTTTATACTTCTTCTTCACCCTTAGTCCTTAACCATGATCCTATTTTCTTCTATTACAATATCTTTTTCTTTTTCATTATTAAAATATTTTTAATTAAATTAATTTATATTATTTGAAAAGTTAATAAAAATTTATATACGATAAAATTTAAATTCGTATTTTTTAAATTAATATTTTATTAAATAAAAATTTTAATTTAATATAATATTTACATGTATTAATAATTTCATAAATCAATTCAACACTATTTTTAGATTAATGACAATTTCAAACTTTCAGATTAATGACAATTTCAGACGTTTTATATTTTTAATTTAATACAGTACATATTATATGTATTATTATTAATTAATTTTAAACATTTTATATTTTATCTCAAATTTATCGTATCCATGTAAATACACAGTGTGATAGGAATTGTTGTTATTTTAATATAGGAATTGTTGTTATTTTATTTTATATTACATAGTTCCACCTATTATTTATCTTTTATATATATATTAATTTTTAAAAGGCTATTTGTTTGGTCTAATTTCGTACAAATCCAAAACTCCAAATCTCTCCTTCTCTTGTTTTTGTTTTTCTAATAATATACCCTTGTTTTTGCCAATACTTATCAAGTTTCCTAATATTTATATTATGAAATTTGATATCACACCCCACCTTCACTATTTTAAAAGTATTACGAAGTCATTGAATTAAGCATTGTATTTTAAAAATATAATTAATTAATTTATATAATTTACATCAATAAATAAACTAATTATTCTATTAAAAATTTTATAAATGGTGACGTAATTGATAAAGCAATCAAATAAATTATATATAGTGTGTCAATATGGCATATTTTATCACATCAACAAAAATTTAAATTTTAAAAAATCTCAAAAATATTTTTTAAATATTATTTAATAAACCATATCTAAGATAAATGTAGATACTTATAAATGTATAAATATGATATTTTAACAAACATAATAAACTCAAATATTCATTTACATATTAGGTGGTTAATTTATTTTGTTTTTGAAGTTAAATAATTTCACTAAAATCAAATATTGGAAAGACAGTTAACTTAACTCTAATTAATTAAATAAATGATAAAAATAAAATTTAAAGAAAAGTCACGCATATACATATAGTAAGACTCTTAAAATTCACAATATTTCAACTTTACCCTTAAATCAGTGTCTGAGTTTATAATTCTCATTTCTTTGTAAAAATAAGAATATTTGATTTTATATTTAAGTTTTAAAAAATAAATAAATTTGGAGGGTTCATATGTTCAGCAAGTATTACTCTTTAAATCAAATCCATTTATACCCTATACCACATTGATTTAGATTTCGGATAAATTAAGTGGATTAGATTTAAATATTTTAAATATTGTAGATATCTTAAACACAAATTTAATTTTTTATAATTATCCTTCAGTTTTTATTAAAAAATTATTTTAATAAAATTTTAAAATTTAATTACTTATGTTACACCTACGTGGTCATCTAGATTAATAAAGTTAAAGATTTTCATTCATTTTAGATAATTTAATAAAAAAATATGAGATTTAAAAATTAAATAAATAAATAATATAAAATCTACATCATGGAATTGATATTTATTGTGGGTTATCCTCTGGAACAAGTTTCCCTAAACGTCGAAATCACCTACGCACTAAAATTTGACATTTACCCAAGAATTCCATTTCACTTTTCAAGCTCATCTTAATCTTCCAGTTTCTTTTAATATACATATTCACCTTCCTTGTTTCTATTCGCCATTTTAGCTTATTTTCCATTTTTAATTAAGTTTATATTATTATTTTTTCGTTTAGAATAATTATTTTTCTAACTTTTACATCGCTGTCCTACATGAGACTTATCCTTAATTTGAATATCCAGAATTATAAAAATATTTTTTTTATTTTAAAAATACCAACAAAACTAAAGAGTAATCATGTACTCTTTAAGATGATCAGGTTTTGTATATGATTTTTTCCCCTTCTGAACTTTTAATTTTGATAATAAAAGTCTAATATTTTTATTAATAATTTTAAATATAAATATCAACTTAAGTATATTTAAAAGTTAATATAATAAATAATTAAGTTTTAATTTGATTAATATAAACATTATTGTTAATACAGAAAGATGTAAGTTTAAGTATGCTAAGACCTATTATTTTTTATTTATGAGTTGAAAGGATTATAAATAATCCTAAACATTGTGTAAAATAAATAAATAAAATTTATAATGTGTGACAATAATTTAATGATATTTATAAATTTTAAAACTTGTACTCGTGGAAAAAAAAACAGCTTGTACTAAAAATAAATAAAAAGGGAATTCATACTTTGTACGAAACATTATATTACTATTTAGGACATCATCAACCTAATGCGAAAAGTTTCATAAGGCATATTTTAAATTGGTTTAAGCCATTAAATCTAATTAAAATAAAATCATTGTTTTTCTTTTCTTTTCATGTTATGTAAAATTGCAATTAGACTAAACGTCACTTTGATTGTATTACCAAAAAAATGTCAAGTTGGGACCGTCAATCCGCTTATATCCCAAATTTAGGACAACAGAAGTGTAGGTTACAAGGATTTTTTTTTTTTTAGAGTTTACAAATATTAATATGTAGTTATAAATTAGAATCAAATTAATATAGAATACATTTAGATAAAACTCACACATGATAATTTTATATAGTGTGATTAAAGATTCATGCATAACAATTGCACTTTTTCTTTTTCTTTTTTCTTTTCGCTTTTGTTAACCATGTTAAGATTGTAAAAAAACCGTGTTGGTTAAATTTTAACATTTTGATATGTTTTGGGGGTTCATTTTTTTTATATCAACCTAAAATAATATGCGAAAAGCAAAAAGAATAAGAGAATCAAATTCTATATACTCTTAGTCAAAACCTATCACAACACTACACCTGGAACTGTAAGTAATGTCGCAACCTGACAAGCGTTCAAAGGAAAACAAAAAGCAAAGTAATAGACATAAAGTCTTTTAGCATGACCCTATCAAGTTAAGGATGTCTTAGCCAATTAGGAAAAGACCTTACACTTTCATGTAAAGGGACAACTCATGAGTAGCTTAGGGAAGAAAGGACAAGCTCAAGTAAAGAAAGAGTTATAGCTATCTTCTAAGGATTCATTCTATTACCTATCACTCTGTAATCTCTTTTTTCTCTCATTTTCTCCTTCACCCCCATCGATTTAAGCATCAAATAGATCTTCAAAACACAAGCTCCAATGCTTTCACAGTTCACCTTGTGTTCACATGTCCTAATAAATCTAAACTCAGCTTATCAACCTCCAAGCCTAGTAATGTCTTAAGGAGATATAAACATTTGACATCATCGATAGGTACCAAAAAACCCTATAGATCCCACCGTTAAAGAAAACTCCACATCAATACCAAAATTGAATTTGGTTACATGACTGTTACCACAATTGTTATCACTAGCATAGTTGAAACTACCCCGATCAATGCCATCATTTTTAATGCTATTCTACCTAACAACACCATGTTGGCACCAACCACCTCCCAACCCGCTGCTATAACCTAAGGTCCTAATGCAACCCACTACCACAGAAAATACCAAGAAGATACCACCAAAAACTTGGCTAAGGCTTTGCTTGAGTTAAGATCCAATTTGGTTCTTCACACTTAGGTGGCTACTGGCCTAATGAATCTAAGTCAAGTAGACTTCAATTTTCTTAAGGATATCCCCACTGATTCTCTGAGCTTTAATGTCTACCATCCTGAAGGCAAAGGTTGGGAGGACTTTTAAACAAAGTGGAAATAGACTGTTGGTTTCTTTGTCACTAATACGACTAAAGCAAAAGATGACGGAGAAAATTTTGAAAACTCACTTGACTTAGAGAAAGCTTCAGAGGGCATGGAACAAATAGAAGAGGTTTCTACTTAACCGGTTGATCATCAATCTGGAAAAGGGAACTGGGATTCCTTTTTATTATGCTTTGTACTTTCTCATTCCATATCAATGTAATAGTTGTTAGACTTTATAAATAAATCTTTCCTTTATTTCTCATTGTCTTACTTATCACAAAAGTACTTTACTAATTGTTAATATAGATATCCTTCGCATAAACATAAGTTTAACATACTTGAAGGATTAATCCAGGCTCGAAGTTTTATGCAAACAAGGTTGTCTCACTTATTCACTAGAAGATCGACTAAACAAGCTTTGATACCAACTTGTAACACCCTTAACCCGACCTGACTCACCAAATCTGGATCATGGGTATTATCACACATAACACTTAGTCAAACTCACAAAACTGTATCAAATAACCTCTTATTTAAAACATACTATCTTTAATTACATTTAAAGACTAAATCTCATGAAACAAATATGGTACTTAAACATAAAATATTACAAAATTAAAAGAAACCTTCTTTTTAAATAACCATATAGTAATTGCAGATTCATTAAAGTAAAATCCTACAATACACCACTTCAACAGCTCTGTATGCATAATAACCTGATACACCTCTTCCTTGGCGTAGTTTTGACATTGTCCTTCCAAGCGCAGTCTCTTAACATCAATACTTGAAATATAAACACAACATAAATAAATACAAAAGTACTTAATGGGCTTTATTCCTAAAATACCTTGATGTATACTTTATATTCTTGAAAGAACATATTTGTATCAACCATATGTTTGAATCACTTATATCGGGCAGATACCACTATAGTTGTAATTGTAACACCCCTAACCAAAATTCGACGCCAATACCGGGTTCGAGGCATTGCCGTTCACAAATCACATACGCACATACAAGTCGGATCATACAGGCCCATTTCAAATTAAAACTTTTTCAGACTTTGTCTAAAACTTCTTATCATGGGCCTATAAGGCCCAAAACATCTCTTGGAAACCACTTGGGACCAACTCGGGTCCTTTAATCAACACTAGAAAAATGACCTTTGAAACAGGGCACACTTCCGTGTGGATGGGCAACACGCCCATGTGGAACTTGAACATGGTCGTGTTAATGGCACGTGTGGCACACACGGCCTAAGCACCTAGGGACACGCCCGTGTCCTTTACCCGTGTAGATTTGTTTTTCAATTCGAACCTATAGGGGTTTTCACAAGACCTGGCAGACATCCGTGTCCATGGCCCGTGTTCATGGCCTGTGTCCATCACACGGCCTCGACACGTCCATGTCTCAGCCTGTGTTCGACAACCTTGATATTCTGTTTCTGACGTCAGCAATCCTTAAAGGTCACACGGCCAAGGCACACGCCCATGTGCTAGGTCGTACCCTCCACAAGGCTGGGACTGTAACACCACTAACCCATAACCGTCACCAGATTAAGGTTACAAGGCATTACTGATCATGTCACAGTTCATATTAAAAACGCAATACATTTTATAATTCAAAATCTACTTTTAAGCTTTAGTTCAACAAATCATGTATTAACATCATATATGAATATTATAAGTTTTAATCTCAATGAATCGCCATTATCAATCCACATGATTATATATATATTTTAAATAAAACACTTACCAAAGCCGAATTGCTACTTCACATATTAAATATTTCATAACAACTATAGAGTAATAATTTATTTGCTAAGTACTGAACCTTAATTGTTCATGCCATATATATCCATTTGTTTTACTAATACAAAATCTACTATTCATATGGTCTTTTATTTCATTGCATCACTCGAATGTATGACCATTCCATGCTCCAGATTCCATTCTTCTTCATTTTTACCTTGTCAATTCATATGCATACATCTAATTAAATAAATGAAATAACATACACATATATCACCCTTAATGTAATCGTATATATATATTTGACTAACAAGCTTGACCAAATATATAAGCATATAATTTTTGTTATCAACCCAATTTTCAAATTATAAATTTAAATTCCAACATGTAAAACTTACCATGTTCGAAATAATCATACACCTTTTATTGCCAATTCACAAAATACTCCCAAATCAAACATGACAACCAAATTTACATATACAATCATATTATATAATTTAATAAACAAACATATATGTTTTCAATACATTATGCCACAGCCAAACCTGGTAATGATGCACACATATAATATATACAGCTTACCTAAAATGATGATTACATTTAACATAAAATACATACCAAACAATCGGCCAAATTTATCCATAAAGCATATGCAATATTTATCAACTATTAGGCTAAATTAACATTTAACCAAAAGCATATAAAATCAAATTTAGGCATAACAAGCAAACCATTTTCGAAATACACAGTACCTAGCACAACATCACACATACTGTAACAGCCAGTTTTTAGGGTTAATCGAAACAGTAATTTTGGGGCCACCAAATCCGACGAGTAAGTTTGTAAATATTATATTTAATATTTACGAGTTAATTGTGAGTTTAAATAAGGTTTTTGACATTGTGTTTTTTTTATAAGCGATTTATTAAGTTCAAGTGGTATGACCCTAAGGTCAAGTGGGTTTAGAAAATGAGATATCGAGACCTCGTTTCTATAAACCAAGTCATAAATATTTTTATAAATATTTACGGAGTGACAATAAGATGGTATTAAAGTTTCATTGAAAAATTTTATCGTTTTGATAGTTAATTAAGCAAAAAAGACTAAATCGCGCAAAGCGTAAAAGTTGTGTTCTATAAGTTAAATATATTAAATGGCTATGGAATTAAATAGTGGGAGTCCTTAAGTGATAATTATTCCATAATTGTTGATAGTGGAATTCCATGGCTTGGTATAATGGAAATTATTAATGTATATTAAGGTTAAATATGGTATTTGGTAATTATAATAAAATAAAATAAAACAAGAACCAAATTACATGCTATCATCTTCATCAATAGCCGAATGTGAGAAAGAAAATAATGTTCTCAAAGCTTTGAAGGTTCGACCATGGTTTTTCATGCATGCAAGTCCATTTCGTCTCAGTTTTTAATAATTTTTACGTTTTTTAGATTGTTGCTTTGTGTTCTAGCTAACCTATACCTCTGATTTCAAAATTGTTAAAGTATTTGGATGATTCCATTGTTGAATATTTGAGTATCTTGATGTTTAATACTAGAAAATAAATCTTTGATGGTAGATTATTGAGTTTTGTTAAGTGAATTTTAGCAAAAAAATGTTAATTTTGTTAAAAAGTGTGGCACACCAAGTCCCTAGCGCCGAATCCGTAAGTCTTCTGAATACTTTTGTTGTTTAGAAATTGAAATGCTGTGGATTCCTTAGATATTGGTCTGAATTTAAATTTGGTATTTATTTTATGTGGATGTGATGTTTGGATATAGAAATTGTATATATGTGTGATAAATATGTGTCTGCTTCAGTGAATAAGTGTTGTATGTATGAGATGTTTCAAGTTCTAGTTGAAGTGTGATAGTGATAGTAGGATCAGAGTGCACAGCGGTAGCATAGTAGGGTAGATGCTACACGACTACCCTGTTAGATGGAAATTTCGGGGACGAAATTTCTTTAAGGGAGGTAGAGTTGTAACACCCTGAATTTGGGCCTAGAAGTTTGGGGCTTGAGCATTGGAGCGGTTGAAGGCAGCTTATAATATTTTGTTGTGCTTGTAAATTTCGTTAATGAAGGCTTGTTTTAATGGTTAAGCGTGCTGAAAAGTGTTGAAGAAGTCCTGGGTTCAAACCTGAACTCTAGCAAAAATTTTAGTTTAAGGTGAATCAAACCCTGGATGTAGTAGGTAGGCCTCTAGTGGCAAAGAAGCGCCACATAAGAGGCAAGAAGGTGGCGTCAGAGAGTTGGTAAGGAGGTCCAGGGTTCGAAACTCATGGCAAGCAAAGAGCATTTATTTTGCTAACAGGGGGCGGCAAGAGTTGGTGTTGAATTTAAACTCTGATGATGGAGGGATCCCACATCGGGAAACTAAAATAAGAGTGGATGCGAAGCTGGCTTTAAATAGAGAGAACCATAAGGAGAGTAAAGGTACCTTTCTTGACTGATCCCTTTCGCTTTATGTCGTGCTCGTTTGGGTTGGGCATCGGCTAAGAGTGCTCGGAGCGCGGATTAACTTCAGTCTCCTAGCAGGTGTGTATTTCTCACTACTCTAGCTGTAGGATGGCTACTTCGGGTCGCGATGGGCTGAAAGGGCCCATGTGGGCCCAATGGGCCTACAGGCCCAATTGGATAAGTTGTTTGATTGTGTAGTAAATATTGGACTAGGCTAGGTGAATCTCATATCTGTGGCTAGATTTGGGCTAAAAGGGCCACATGAGCGTGTGGGCCTATTTGGGCCGAGAAGGGCTTTAGGCCCATTCGTATTGTTATCCCTGTTTAGAATACTTTAGTTTACAAAATTACTGAAATACCCTTATAGGATAGAATTACTAAAATGCCCCTATAGGATAGAATTACCAAAATACCCTTGGTTTACAAAATTACCAAAATACCCCTAGAGGGTAAAATTACCGAAATACCCTTGTAAGGTAGAATTACCGAAATACACTTGTAGGGTAGAATTATCGAAATACCCTTGTAGGGTAGAATTACTGAAATACCCCTGTAGGGTAGAATTACCGAGATACCCTTGTGGGGTAAAATTACCATTTTGCCCCTAGGGTGTTAAATGACTGTTTTGCCCTTGTGGCCAAGTGATTGCTTAGACTGTGTGGTTGACAGATTTGATTGTGAATATATATTGGTGATATGAATGACTTGACTGTGATTATTTGATTCAAATATGGGCATGACATTCTGCATACATGACATGTTGCATGGGTGGGGTTTTATATAAATGGAGGAAGTGCGAAAAGGGCTTTGCCCCAGTTTACCAAAAAGGGCTTTGCCCCAGTTATTAAAAGAGGCTAGGCCTCTAGTTATATGATAAAGCGGCTATGCTGCCAGTGGAGAGTTTGGTTGGGTGGGTTGAGTTATTCCCCACATGCAGAGCTTGGTTGGTACAGGTGGAGAGTAGCTGATAGTGGGTTGAGTAGTCTCCCCAAATGGGCTTGCATACATTCATTGGTATTTCATGTGATATTGCAATGGGCCTATGGGGCATACCGTTTACAGTAAAGGCTTCGGCCTAGTGATATGATTTATGGAAAGGCTTCAGCCCAGTAACCATTAAACGAAAAGCTTCGGCCCTGTATATGTCAAGACTGAATTAGGGCTTAGGCCTAGTATGCTGATATTAGTTTGGGCTCTGAAAGGGGCTTGTTGCACATTGAGTTTTCGTAAACTCACCCCGTTTATTAACCTTTCAGGTAATTTTCAGCCTTAAATGGATCGGAGCTGCGAGGGGCTCGGAGGAAGCCACACACACTATTTATGTTACAGTTTTGATTATTACTTTTAAATGTTTTATGTGGGTTGTAGTAAAGCCGTTGTAATTTTCTGGATTTCAAATTTGGAATTTTATTTATTGTTCTTATAATTGCTAGTATTAAAACATGGTTTTCCAAAACAACTACTATTGTTCAAAACATCACGTATCAGCAATTGTTTTTAAATTAAGCTTCCGCAACTGCCAAGATTTTTACAAAGTTGTTAAGAATGTTATTCAGCTGAGGTTTTCCAAGAAGGTTTAAAAAGGGTTTTTAGTAGAAACATGGTTTTCGAAAAACACTTCAATGTGACACACCAGATTCGAGCCAAACTTCCAGGCCGAGTTTGGGGTGTTGCAACTTATAACAAAGCACATGAGTTGCATACGCATGGTCAATGACTAACTCAAGATTTAAGTATACCACACCAAAAACATCATAAGTGAATTAATTCACAAAAGGATTCAAAATTAATTCATCTTGGGTCCAGTCCAATGTATCATTCTACCAATGAATACATTTATGTCTCTTCTCGTGGAGTCAACTACTTTGATAGACAAGACTAGCCATCTCCCCAATTGGAATTGTAGATGACATAATAATCGTTATCGGTATTTGAATCAAATGCTCACTTTTATTCTTTTACGGGATTACGGACTCGTTTAGATTATCTACTAAAGTATGTTGTCTTTCTCATAATGTAAACGTTCTTTACAATGCTACTTATCTTCAGTTTGAACTTTAGACAATCAATGAGCTAATATTTGCTTATCTCAATTTCACTATGCATGCAGAATATAAAAGACATAAATACAGAAAACATAATAGTGAAATGTGAAATTAACTTTATTTATTTATTCAGCGTTCAAATAAATAGAAAATAGTTTCATGTTTACTACATCATAGGCACAATCCCAACAATCTCCCACTTTCCCTAGTGAAGTAAATGTGTCATGTTTCACATTATCACATCCTCCACATGTTTGTTAAAACTCCTAGTTACAAGAGTATTAGTAAACAGATCCACAAGGTTACTTTCAGAAGCCATTTTCATCACATATACAATTCGTTCGGCTACTGTCTCTTGTATCAAGTAATACTTCTAATCAATGTGTTTCGTCCTGTTGTAACTTCTCATTTCCTTAGTATTTGCAATTGCAACACTATTATCATAATACAATGTTATAGTTTTTTCCATATCAGGAATAACTTCAAGTTCGATTGAGAACTTTCGAAGCCATATTGCTTCTTGTAATGCCTCAAAAGCAACCACATACTCAGCCTCCATAGTAGAGTCAGTAATGCAAGTTTGTTCTCCATACTATGGCTACACGACCTAAAACGAATATATCTCACGAAGTCGATTTCCTTGAATCTTTACAGGTTTGGAAGTCTGAATCTGTTATCCAGCAGGAGTAAGGTCTTCCCCATATTAGATAAGCATATAATCCCTGGTTCTTTCAATATACCTTAATATATGCTTTACAGCTTGCCAATGCCTGAGACCTAAATTCAACTGATATCAACTAACCATTCCTACTACAAAACATATATCTAGACATGTGCAAAGTATCGTTTACATAAGGCTTCCAACTGTCGAAGCATATGAAACCTTACTCATATGCTCTCTTTCTTACGTTGTCTTAGGACGGTCATCTAAAGAAAGATGAAAACCTAATACAGCCAGCTGAACATCTGGCTTTGCATCGATCATTGCAAAATGTTCTAGTACCTTATCGATGTATAAAGCTTGAGATAGAGCTATCATTTTATTCTTTCGATCCTTAAGAATTCAAATTCCAAGAATATAACTAGCTTTACCCAAGTCTTTCATGCTAAACCATTGAGCCAACCATAGTTTAACCGATGACAATTCTCCTACATCATTTCTGTAACACCCCAAAACCTGGTCTAGAATTTTAAACTGAATCTCAAAGGTTACATTGATCATCGAAATGATTGTAGGTAAAATTTGAGTTTAACCAGCTAGATAACATACGATATTTAAGTTACGTAAAAACTCCCAGTTATAGAATCCTGATATTACAAAAAAATTTCGTACCACAGTATTCTAAATAGTACTCATAATTCAAAACTATTTATTTATAAACTTAGAATTTATGAAAATACTTTTATAGAAACTTGAAGCACCTGAAAAAGGGAACCTAAGGGGATGTGAGCAACACGAGCTTAATGTGAGTTCAAAATGTAACAAAAGACAGAGTTACAAAATAGAATTCCAAGTAACAGTTGAATAGCGGAAACTAAATCAAGGGCAACATTTCAAAACAACTACTTAACTATCCCAGAACTCAATCGGTATACAAGACAACCCATTTTAGCATCTAGTTAAAAGGCAGGACGTATTACAAAGTAATCATTCATTACACACAGGTACAAAACACACTGAGCACACAACCTTTACGCAATTAATCATGCAATCATATAGACAGATCAAATGTGATATTTATGCACAAACAGAAAAACAATCTCACCCATCTAGCCAAACACCTTTCAGTCCCCCATTCACACCACGAATGAGCTATAAGAAGCTCAACCAATCATGCATACCACATAAGACCTCGAAAGGCCTATCCAACCCTACACCCGTATGTGGAACTAAGCCAAGCAAATAATAGCATGCAGCTGAGCTGCCAGAAGTATCGTACTGTGCGGTAGATCGCTATACAAACGTGTTGCAGTTAAAACTACCAAATCAGATTAGACTTCCTTCTCTTCATATCACAACCCAAACATTTATACAAATGCATGTATGCAAACGATCTTACAGAAATGATGAACACATCACAGACAATCAGATGGAATCAGAAACGCACATGCTCAATTGATAAGATACTAAATCAGTTATTGCATAGCATCCATTAGCCCCCAACAAATCGATCAATTTAAGCTATGTTACTAAATCTAGGTCGAAACAAAGTCCCGACCACCCTCACAAAGACCTAGCCAAAAGTTAGAACACACATAATCATAAGTGGATCAAAAACAAACACAATACAAAAATTGACAACATAAGGCCACACGGCCATGTGCCCCGGCCGTGTGGAAAATTCCCAAGCCGTGTGGGGGTCTACACACCCATGTGAAGGCCACATACCTATGTGGAGGGGACACACACCTGTGTGAGCCGCCTGTATGAGTCGTCCGTGTAACTCTCTGTCCAAAAATGCTAAAAATTAATAACAGAGGAGAAACCGTTGTTTTAGAGATCTCACACACCCGTGTGGAACGCATGTCCGTGTGGCCAGGCCGTGTGGCACCAAAATTCCCCTAAAAACCCTAATTCCCAATTTCACAAAGCCGTGTGAGCCGCCCATGTGGGGCACACGCCCATATGGCTACCCTTACGGTCACGAAACCACACCGAATCAGGCTGTAAAACGTGCATTTGATGTCAAAACGATCCCCAACCCTCAATAACACCAAAAACACTTAGAATTTCAAGCAATTCCACCACAATCAACACTTCGATTGGTCAATTTCAAAAACACACAAAATATGTCGAATTTCATTAATGAAAGAAAATTTTTTGAACCCACACCTGAATTTGCGATTCCAAACACCAAAGAAAATCAGAACGCCTCCCCAACACAATTTTGACATTTCAATTACACAAAAAAAAACCAATATCATCACTATACCAATCTAACACGTATGAATAACCTCAAATTGCTCTACCAAAAGCCAAGAATGCCACTTACTTCTGCTTGAAACCTTGAACTACCTAAAAACCATCAATGAAAATTAAATAGGAGAACTTAGTGGTAGAGAAATGTATAATTTTTAAATCCCAAAGCAAAATAAAAAGAAGATAAGAAAAATAAAATCTGACAAGAGAGAGTAGGGAGGGAAACAAAAGAACGTGAAAATCACTTTGGGAAGTTTTATCCAAAAATATAATTAAAATAGGTACTTTGGACATTAAACAAGCGAAATTAAAATTATTTTCCCAAACCACACATATGACGGCTCGAACTCAAAACTCAGAGGTACACTAACGCACAACAAACCACCAGACCAGCAGGCCAATTATGTTACCTAAGCGCATAACTAAACACAATAGCACAACCTATTCACTAAACCTAACCCCAAAGTTTAAAACTTGTAACACCCCAATCCCGTATCCGTCGCCGGAATAGATAAAGGGGCATTACCAGTCTTGAAACTCTTATCAGAACAGTAAATTTTTTTTTGAACATTCCTTTAGATAAGTACTAAAGACAGTCAGGGATACAATTTAAACTTCTATAAGTACACATTCAAAAGATGCCATTTTCGCATGGCTTATATACATTAACCAAAATATCCTCTCACTACTAGTCTATTCTATACATGCCATAAGATAATCCAAAACGTAGCAGTACCAAACAGTGGATAGTGATAGTGTGACTAGTTGCTGATGATCCCCGAGCCTGTAGCTTCCAAATGAGATCTATAAAACAGAGGAAAAAAAGTACATGGAGTAAGCATTATAATGCTTAGTAAGTTTTAAGCAGTGTCAACAGATAACAATCAAATTATAACATAGTTGTTCGTATTTTTATTTCACTCTTCCTTCGGGCATACCATCCCTTTACCGAATATGCACATCTCATCATATATAATAGGCAGATAAATTCTCACTTGATAGTGACCTCTTATGATCATAGGTACATTACATATATATATATTTTTTTACTTTCCACATTGATCAAATGCACAATAATCATAGAACAGTCTTATTGCTTTACTCACATGTGCATCACATAACGACCTTGTGATTTAGTCTAAATCAAACTTAAATATAATCTCAAAATACATACTTGACCAACTTAACGCGTTGAACGTATTTATTACCAATTGTTACTGTGAAGTTATATAATCTTACGCTTTACTTGAATCTTCAGCAAAACCTTTAGTTCGGGGCTTACCTGGACAAAATCTCCACACGTAGTCATCGGGTCTTTAGAGCTCGGATATAGTACGAGCACGAAGCCTACGGACATTAATCAGTGATAATATTCTCGCATAAAGCCTGTGGGATTTTAACCCGGATATAGTACTGACACAAATGCCCTTCGGGACTTATCACATTTATACACTTTCACATCCATCACGTTGGCCACTCGGCCCTATCACATATATACACTTTCACATTCATCACATCGGCCATTAGGCCTTATCACATATATACACTTTCACATTCATCGCATCGGCTATTAGGCCTTATCACATATATACACTTTCACATTCATCACATCGGCCATTAGGCCTTATCACATATATACACTTTCACATTCGTCACATCGGCCATTAGGCCTTATCACATAATTAGGCCTTATCACATATATACACTTTCACATTCATCACATCGACCATTAGGCCTTATCACATATATACACTTTCACATTCATCACATCGGCTATTAGGCCTTATCACATATATACACTTTCACATTCATCACATCGGCCATTAGGCCTTATCACATATATATACACTTTCACATTCATCACATTGGCCATTCGGCCTTATCACATATATACACTTTCACATTCATCACATCGGCCATTAGGTCTTATCACATATATACACTTTCACATTTATTCAAATATACTTCACATACCACATATACTATCATGTACAGACTTGGTCTTGGCCGAATCTACATCCATCACTTTCCAATGAATAATTCAATTTTACGCCATACTATCATTTCATATTCGAATACTCATAAACTTACAATATCACGATTTAGAATTCAAGTATGGGTTTAATCAATAGCTTATGAGCAACTAAAACAAGTTTTATCCATGTTTACAACAAAATCACATATTCACTACGAGCTGTTTTCCTGAGCAATTGTCACTAAATTATTTATAACCGGAGCTACAAGACTCCAAATCACTTGCCGTTAATTTTCCCTGAATATAGACTCGTATATCTTTCATCCATAAATTTTTCAGAATTTTAGGTTTGTCCAATCAATACCAGATTTTTCTTAAAGTTTCCCCTGTTTCACTGTTTGACTAATCTGACCAGCCTTCACTACGAATCAAAATTCTAATTGTACAGAATTCAAAGTATGTTCTATTTGATTTCATTTGAAACTAGACTCATTAAGGAGTCTAAGCATATAAATTTTATCTTGTAACCATTTTTGTACAAATTATAGTGATTTTCTTAAAACAGAACAGGGGATTTCAGAGTCATTCTGACACCGTCTCACACAACTTTAAATATCTCTTTATAGGAAATTCCTTTGCTTACACGGTCTCTTTTATAAGAAACTAGACTAATTAAGCTTTGATTGTATATTTTATTCAGCCTATAATTCCACACCAAACATTTATAGTGATTTTCTAAAATCACGTTACTGCAGCTGTCCTGAGCAAATTATTACAATTTGCTCTTAAATTTCCAAGTCCAAACACTTAGGAACTTACCATTTGAGTTTAAGACATATCATGGCCACATCATATCTTATTAAATCAACTCATTATATCCTATTATAGTTGAATTTACTCAACATTTAGTCACTTAAAACTTACCTCGGATGTGGTCGAACGATTTCGGCAGCTATTCGATCACTTTTTCCCTTCCCTTATCCAACTTTGGTCCTCTAAGCTCTTGAGCTAATTCAAACAAATTTAACTTATTAAAGTCTCATTATGCTAGCTTATGGCCGAATATGACAAGGAGTTTGATAGGTCATATGGCCACCTATAGCTCAAACACAAAATGGTCATACGCATTTTTAATCACATTGAGCAATTTAATACAATTAATCTAACATTTCCTCATGTGCACCTTTATGACCGAATACATGCAACACCAAGCTATCTATTCATTCATGTATGCATCTTATTTAAGCATGTATATCCACAATTGAATTCATCATATAAATATCTATGATTTCACTCAAATAATCTCATTACAACACACGGTGCTCCAACCATTATTTAAATTCAAAGCTCGGCTAGTACATAACACCATGATTTTGTCCTAATTTGGAGAGCCAATAATTTAAGTATTACAGCAGCATATTAATTAGCTAAGTACCATAAATTTGTCCTAATTTCGACAGCCAATAATTTACAGCATTACAGCAGCAAATTAATTAGTAATAAACTATCTTAAGTTCAATTTTAACTCCCTCATGCAGCAACCAGACAGCATTCAAGTTAACTTCCAACATTCGGTCAAAGCATTTAAATAAAAGAATATGCATGCTAAATTTCCAGCATTTGGACAACATTTCAACTTGAAATTTTCCAGCCTTTCACCTTCAATATTTCGAATATTCAAAAGCAAAAAGAAGAGTACAACTAATCAATTAAAATTTTTGAACATAATTCAAGGTATATGTTCAACTAAATATTCATGTTAACTCATAATCAATAAGATATTAAGTAGAAAATAAAAACATTATTAGCATGCATGCTATCTACATACAACAACCATTCGACTTCCATCTATTATCAACCCTCAATACACAAAACATCGAAACCAACATCAAAGAAATATAAACATCCATGACCAAATGTCATCTTCATCCATTTACAAAAATTTTGCCATGAGCTGACTTCTATACTTGATGACCACTCCAAATATACAAGGATTTTCAATGAAAGAGCATTAAACATACCTTAATCTATACATTCACCATAGCCGAATGCCCTAGCTTCATTTCCATTTTCTTTTCTTTATGGTTTTCGGCAAAAATGCAAGAAAGGATGGATGTAACTTTGTTTTTATCACCATCTTCTATTATATTTCATTTTAATAAGCCAATTACTAAATTAATCTTTGTAATTTAATATCAAAACCTTTTAAATGGTGGTCCATTACCGTCCACTTACCTATGTAGTGGCCAAATATCATTTAATAATTATATTTCTTCTTTCTTTCTCAACATTTGGCAAGCACAAGGCAAGGATGTATGGCTTCCCCTTTTTTTATTTTAAAATTTAAACCATTAACTATTATAATATAATATATAATGCATATATGGCTATTCAACCATCATCATGGCCGGCCACTTACATAAAAATGGGGAATTTGACATGCAAATCCCCATATTTTAAGCCATGCAATATTTGACCACTACACTTCAACCTACCACAATTTTAATATTTTTCACATAAGTCCTTTTTAACTAAATTCACATAAAAATAATCAAATTAATGCATGAAACTTTCACACATGCATTTACTCACATTATAAACACGGAATATATCTTTTAATTTCTTATAGGACTCGATTTCGTGGTCCCGAAACCACTTTCCGACTAGGGTCAGTTTAGGGCTGTCACAACTCTCCCCCACTTAAGAAATTTTCGTCCCCGAAAATTTCTACCGATGCATAGTTTAGGATAACATCCTCTTATTGAATTGTATCCACAAAGACATTAGCTCATTGATAGCAATTGTAATTCATTATTGATTTCGATCGATCTATAAAAATCATTTTCTTATCTTAAAACAAATACATAAACATTTCTACAAGTATGCACATATATCTCATTTTCTTGATTTCATAAGCAATAATCACTTGATTTAATTCACAAATGCATTTCAAACACATATTAAGCACATATTAACATGTATAATTCACATCATCAACCCACGTATTCGTAACCCACATTTTCATTCATGTATAAGCTGTAATCTGACTGAAAGTACACATATACTCAAACATCCCAATAGATATCCTTTATAACTCCATCATATCTCACTATTCAACTTAACCTATTTCCAACAGGAAATCAACTTCCACATACCTGAACATTGAATTCATTTAGCACATTCAATCACCGTTAACGATACCCGTATACAATCGATTTGGCATAAAGCCTCATATAGTATACCGGCATGGGGTTTATTTTAGCACATAACCCATATATCCAAAATTATCAGCATTCAAAAATTCTTACAGACTTTCAAATGTCAAACTTAATCGAAATAATTTCTTGAATATGATTAACAAAAAAAATAGGGGTCATTTAGCAATAGCACATATGACTTCATATACCAAGCATTCCATAGACTAAATCCGTAACACATTTATAACATGAATTTACTTCTTAACAACATATCCACCATCTTTTTACGTATTCACTTCTTTAGTATACATAACATAATATAATATGAACTCACCAATTTTTACTTTCATTTGATTTTCACATACCTTCCGTACATACCTGTATCACTTATTCTGATCTTACTTTATTTATCATCTTAAATATACCCGTTGAATCATTCGAAATCATTATGGATACTCATTAAGCACATATAGCTCTTACAATGCCATATCCTAGATATGGTCTTACATATCCTCACATATGGAGCCGATGCCATGTCCCAGACATGGTCTTACACACTATCTCAAATCAATGCTTTCGTCCCAGACGAGGTCTTACATGAATTCCACTTCACACACTTAGTGCCCACTGACCGATCTCGCACTCATAGTGCTCGGTTAAAGGAATTCGCACACACACAGTGCCTCTAATCATTCACACACATAGTGCTCTTATTCATTCGTTATTACACATTGAAATGACTTAACCAAGTCTATAAACATCATGTATGTACACTTTTAAACATATCATCTCATTTAAATTTGAATTCGTATAGTAATGAACACTTAAACTTTGCTCAAATTACCGGCACGAAGCCTACTAGGCACGAAGGCCCGAATACACGTCACCAGCATGATTGCTCTTCGGGACCTAGCCCGGATATAACACCAGCACGAATGCTCTTCGGGGTTTAGCACGGATATATCACTAGCACGAATGCTCTTCGGAACTTAGTCCGAATACATCACTAGCACGAATGCTCTTTAAGACTTAGCCCGGATACATCACTAGCACGAATGCTCTTCGAGACTTAGCCCGGATACATCACTAGCACAATGCTCTTCGAGACTTAGCCCGGATACATCACTAGCACGAATACTCTTCGGGACTTAGCCCGGATACATCACTAGCACGAATGCTCTTCGGGACTTAGCCCAGATACATCACTCTCAATTCTCATGTACATATACACATATAGCAATACACATTAGTATATCATTTACATTACTTGAATACAAACACAACATGCTTATCGACCATTCAACTTCCAGTTCCATAGCCACATACAAAAATCACATTTATAGTCATAACACTCCTTCAAAATTGCATCACTTATACCCTTATAATTCAATCCAAATCGAAATTCAAATACGAGTACATGATACGCACCTGATCAACTTAATAATTCAGGCATATCTAAGTGAAGTTATATCGCAAATTCTCATAGTCAGAAGCTTGCTACAGCTCGGTCGGGATCAAGATTCATTACGTTACATAAAACACATTTTAATAGTCAAAAATCATCACACTATCATTTTATCACTTTATGGCATGTATAAATAGACTCACGCGTGCTACGTTAGTCCTAGAATCGACTAAACCGTAGCTCTGATACCAATAAAATGTAACACCCCAATCCCGTATCCGTCGCCGGAATAGATAAAGGGGCATTACCAGTCTTGAAACTCATATCAGAACAGTAAATTTTTTTTTGAACATTCCTTTAGATAAGTACTAAACACAGTCAGGGATACAATTTAAACTTCTATAAGTACACATTCAAAAGATGCCATTTTCGCATGGCTTATATACATTAACCAAAATATCCTCTCACTACTAGTCTATTCTATACATGCCATAAGATAATCCAAAACGTAGCAATACCAAACAGTGGATAGTGATAGTGTGACTAGTTGCTGATGATCCCCGAGCCTGTGGCTTCCAAATGAGATCTATAAAACAGAGGAAACAAAGTACACGGAGTAAGCATTATAATGCTTAGTAAGTTTTAAGCAGTGTCAACAGATAACAATCAAATTATAACATAGTTGTTCGTATTTTTATTTCACTCTTCCTTTGGGCATACCATCCCTTTACCGAATATGCACATCTCATCATATATAATAGGCAGATAAATTCTCACTTGATAGTGACCTCTTATGATCATAGGTACATTACATATATATTTTTTTTGACTTTCCACATTGACCAAATGCACAATAATCATAGAACAGTCTTATTGCTTTACTCACATGTGCATCACATAACGACCTTGTGATTTAGTCTAAATCAAACTTAAATATAATCTCAAAATACATACCTGACCAACTTAACGCGTTGAACGTATTTATTACCAATTGTTACTGTGAAGTTATATAATCTTACGCTTTACTTGAATCTTCAGCAAAACCTTTAGTTCGGGGCTTACCTAGACAAAATCTCCACACGTAGTCATCGGGTCTTTAGAGCTCGGATATAGTACGAGCACGAAGCCTACGGACATTAATCAGTGATAATATTCTCGCATAAAGCCTGCGGGGTTTTAACTCGGATATAGTACTGACACAAATGCCCTTCGGGACTTATCACATTTATACACTTTCACATCCATCACGTTGGCCACTCGGCCCTATCACATATATACACTTTCACATTCATCACATCGGCCATTAGGCCTTATCACATATATACACTTTCACATTCATCTCATCGGCTATTAGGCCTTATCACATATATACACTTTCACATTCATCACATCGGCTATTAGGCCTTATCACATATATACACTTTCACATTCATCACATCGGCCATTAGGCCTTATCACATATATACACTTTCACATTTATCACATCGGCCATTAGGCCTTATCACATATATACACTTTCACATTCATCACATCGGCCATTAGGCCTTATCACATATATATACACTTTCACATTCATCACATTGGCCATTCGACCTTATCACATATATACACTTTCACATTCATCACATCGGCCATTAGGTCTTATCACATATATACACTTTCACATTTATTCAAATATACTTCACATACCACATATACTATCATGTACAGACTTGGTCTTGGCCGAATCTACATCCATCACTTTCCAATGAATAATTCAATTTTACGCCATACTATCATTTCATATTCGAATACTCATAAACTTACAATATCACGATTTAGAATTCAAGTATGGTTTTAATCAATAGCTTATGAGCAACTAAAACAAGTTTTATCCATGTTTACAACAAAATCACATATTCACTACGAGCTGTTTTCCTGAGCAATGGTCACTAAATTATTTATAACCGGAGCTACAAGACTCCAAATCACTTGCCGTTAATTTTCCCTGAATATAGACTCGTATATCTTTCATCCATAAATTTTTCAGAATTTTAGGTTTGTCCAATCAATACCAGATTTTTCTTAAATTTTCCCCTGTTTCACTGTTTGACTAATCTGACCAGTCTTCACTACGAATCAAAATTCTAATTGTACAGAATTCAAAGTATGTTCTATTTGATTTCATTTGAAACTAGACTCATTAAGGAGTCTAAGCATATAAATTTTATCTTGTAACCATTTTTGTACAAATTATAGTGATTTTCTTAAAACAGAACAGGGGATTTCGGAGTCATTCTGACACCGTCTCACACAACTTTAAATATCTCTTTATAGGAAATTTTTTTGCTTACACGGTCTCTTTTATAAGAAACTAGACTAATTAAGCTTTGATTGTATATTTTATTCAGCCTATAATTCCACACCAAACATTTATAGTGATTTTCTAAAATCACGTTACTGCGGCTGTCCTGAGCAAATTATTACAATTTGCTCTTAAATTTCCAAGTCCAAACACTTAGGAACTTACCGTTTGAGTTTAAGACATATCATGGCCACATCATATCTTATTAAATCAACTCATTATATCCTATTATAGTTGAATTTACTCAACATTTAGTCACTTAAAACTTACCTCGGATGTGGTCGAACGATTTCGGCGGCTATTCGATCACTTTTTCCCTTCCCTTATCCAACTTTGGTCCTCTAAGCTCTTGAGCTAATTCAAACAAATTTAACTTATTAAAGTCTCATTATGCTAGCTTATGGCCGAATATGACAAGGAGTTTGATAGGTCATATGGCCACCTATAGCTCAAACACAAAATGGTCATACGCATTTTTAATCACATTGAGCAATTTAATACAATTAATCTAACATTTCCTCATGTGCACCTTTATGACCGAATACATGCAACACCAAGCTATCTATTCATTCATGTATGCATCTTATTTAAGCATGTATATCCACAATTGAATTCATCATATAAATATCTATGATTTCACTCAAATAATCTCATTACAACACACGGTGCTCCAACCATTATTTAAATTCAAAGCTCGGCTAGTACATAACACCATGATTTTGTCCTAATTTGGAGAGCCAATAATTTAAGTATTACAGCTGCATATTAATTAGCTAAGTACCATAAATTTGTCCTAATTTCGACAGCCAATAATTTGCAGCATTACAGCAGCAAATTAATTAGTAATAAACTATCTTAAGTTCAATTTTAACTCCCTCATGCAGCAACCAGACAGCATTCAAGTTAACTTCCAACATTCGGTCAAAGCATTTAAATAAAAGAATATGCATGCTAAATTTCCAGCATTTGGACAACATTTCAACTTGAAATTTTCCAGCCTTTCACCTTCAATATTTCGAATATTCAAAAGCAAAAAGAAGAGTACAACTAATCAATTAAAATTTTTGAACATAATTCAGGGTATATGTTCAACTAAATATTCATGTTAACTCATAATCAATAAGATATTAAGTAGAAAATAAAAACATTATTAGCATGCATGCTATCTACATACAACAACCATTCGACTTCCATCTATTATCAACCCTCAATACACAAAACATCGAAACCAACATCAAAGAAATATAAGCATCCATGACCAAATGTCATCTTCATCCATTTACAAAAATTTTGCCATGAGCTGACTTCTATACTTGATGACCACTCCAAATATACAAGGATTTTCAATGAAAGAGCATTAAACATACCTTAATCTATACATTCACCATAGCCGAATGCCCTAGCTTCATTTCCATTTTCTTTTCTTTATGGTTTTCGGCAAAAATGCAAGAAAGGATGGATGTAACTTTGTTTTTATCACCATCTTCTATTATATTTCATTTTAATAAGCCAATTACTAAATTAATCTTTGTAATTTAATATCAAAACCTTTTAAATGGTGGTCCATTACCGTCCACTTACCTATGTAGTGGCCAAATATCATTTAATAATTATATTTCTTCTTTCTTTCTCAACATTTGGCAAGCACAAGTCAAGGATGTATGGCTTCCCCTTTTTTTATTTTAAAATTTAAACCATTAACTATTATAATATAATATATAATGCATATATGGCTATTCAACCATCATCATGGCCGGCCACTTACATAAAAATGGGGAATTTGACATGCAAATCCCCATATTTTAAGCCATGCAATATTTGACCACTACACTTCAACCTACCACAATTTTAATATTTTTCACATAAGTCCTTTTTAACTAAATTCACATAAAAATAATCAAATTAATGCATGAAACTTTCACACATGCATTTACTCACATTATAAACATGGAATATATCTTTTAATTTCTTATAGGACTTGGTTTCGTGGTCCCGAAACCACTTTCCGACTAGGGTCAGTTTAGGGCTGTCACAAAACTTCTAATGCCAAAATTCAGGGTGTTATAGGTTCTGATAAGTAGAATATCATCAACATATAAATGGCTCTTAGCAGTTTGCAAACTTTCTGCTCCTTTCCTTTGACAATATAGGCAATGGGTTGAGCCATATAAATGGTCTCGTCAAGATAGCCATTTAAGAATGTTGTCTTGGCATCCATTTGTTAGATCTCGTAATCAAGGGAAGTGGCAATAGATAAGAGTATGCAGATAGACTTGAGCATGGCTATCGGAGAAAAGGTCTCATTGTAATCGATGCTTTCTTTCTGTGTTTAGCCTTTCCCTAAAAGAAAAGTTTTGTGTGTAACACATCCCAAGAAATAAGTCAGATATACATAAATAAACAGATACATTTCTAAATACAGATTCAAATATATTCTCATATCCATATTCAAATGTATTTTCCTAATTAGATACAGAGGCATATTCAGATTCAGATATAAATGCAGGCACAGATCCTACCCCCATCTGCTACATACCAACTCCATCCAAAAAATAAAACCAATTAGGTGTACAAGAGTCCATCTATCCAATCACACTAGGTCGTGATGGTATGCCACTCATAAAGGTGCAGCTGAGTTGCTAGACAGAAATTGCAATTTAACTACTAAAATTGTAGTAATACTGCCATAATACTATAACACCCCGAACCCGAGACCGTCACCGGAGTCGAACACGAGGTGTTAACAGACTTTAAACCACTTATAAAAAAATTTCCCACACACTGCCAATCTGCATACTAGTCGCTTTAAAAATCATATCTTGAGTTCAGAAACTCGGAATCCAGTTCCGTAAATTTTACCTGAAACTAGACTCATATTGCCATCTACATATTTTTTTCTAGAATTTTTGGTTGGGCCAATTAGTACAATTTATTAGTCAAAGTCTCCCATGTTACAGGGATCGACTACACTAACCTTTTCATATTACAACTTGGATATCTCCCTGTACAGGGCTTCAATACTGATGCTGTTTGTTTCTATAGAAACTAGACTCAGAGAGGAATCTATACATATATGGCATGACTCCTAATTATCTCTGGTTGATTTATAATGAATTTCCAAAGTCGGACCAGGAAATCCAGAAACCGTTCTGGCCCTGTCTCACGAGAACCTGAATATCTCTTAACATACTATCCATATGATTGTTTCGTTACTTTCCTATGAAAATAGATTCATCAAGGTTCGTTTACATAATTTATTCACTATTTAATTCCATTCCTACTATTTTTAGTGATTTTCCAAATCTACATCACTGCTGCTGTCAGCATCTGCCTTTAAGGTAGACTTTACCTATTTCATAGTTTCCATGTTTCAACTAGCCCTTTTAGCATAAATAGCACAAATTATGATAGTGATTAACCATTCCCATGGCCAATCCTTGTTAAGCATATCCACACCTCTCAATAACCATATCCATACCAAATGATGATAACATTATGCTCAAACATATATAAGCCATTTTCGCATGGCTATCCAAAATTATACAAATCCAAAGGGTCCATGACCCACAACAAACGGGTAGTCCTATACATGCCATATCCAGAGTTCAACTAAAAGAGTACCAAAAGGGCTTTGATAGTGTGGATGACTTCGACTTCGATGATCCCGAATCCGATATCTAACGAACAAATCTATAAAACAGAGAGCCAAAGCAACGGGGTAAGCATTTTAAAGCTTAGTAAGTTTCAAGTAATGAAATCGGCTTTGACTAAAGTATTACATTCACATAGCTAAATGAATCACTTTATTAATACACATTCTCATAAACATACTTACTTCACATTTCATCAACATATACACACAAGGTATTAACCTATCTAAAAGCCGAAAGTTCGTTAGTCGATTGAACGAATACTATTTAAAACGAATCGACTTTTCCGATGCACACGCAAACATACCTTATCGTTTGGGTTTTTCGAGCGTATTAATTGAATTTATTACAGCACAACACGCTCACCTTCGAACCCAAGTTTCTTCGGAATTTAGCCGGATATAACCACAAGCACAATTGCCTTCGGGTCTTAACCCGGGTATATCAACTCGCACAAATGCCTTCGGGTCTTGGCCCGGATAAAATCACTAGCACAATTGCCTTCGGGACTTAGCCCGGATATAGCAACTAGCACAAATGCCTTCGGGTCTTGGCCCGGATAAAATCACTAGCACAATTGCCTTCGGGACTTAGCCCGGATATCATTCAAATGCTCATGCACACATATATCAACAATCATGACACATCCATATTTCACTTTCGTTACTAAGGCTCAAACACAAAGCATTTATTAAACCTTTCCAATTTCGGCTCAATAGCCACACACAAAGAGCATGATTTCAATTGGCTTTATAACATAGTCTCTATGCACATTCGGCTATCCATCATAGTATGACTAATCATTTCAATATAATTCAAGTAGGGTCATTACTCGAAGACTTACCTCGGATGTTGTCGAACAACTTTAATGGCTATTCAATTACTTTTTCCTTCCCTTTATCGGATTTAGTTCCCCCTTGCTCTTGAGCTTAAAGAATACAAATAGGAGTATTCAATATTTAAACCAATAATATGAATTTATTTATCACATTCGGCAATCACATATCATTAAATTTTCAAACCAAAATGTCATTATATGACCACATATACACATATCCATATACTTAAGCTCAATAATTATAATATAATATCATGTACTCACTTTAAGTATATTGCCGAATATACTTAATCATACATACACCTAACCAAAATAATTTCTAAAATCTTTATATCATTTATACACTAAGCCGAATACTCTTACCAAGTTCACCTATATTCTTCAACAAATTCTTCATTGATCAAACACATATTCGGCTAAAGAAATGGCAATTTTAGCAACTTTTGATTTAATACTTAATCAATTATAATACATCTAAATATTCTTTTCATATTATTAACTCAAATCACATACATTATTTAATATAACATTTTCACATTCGGCATTAGTATCAACCATAGTAGCCGATTCTTCCTACTTTGTACCCATGCATCTATTTGATCCTTAGTTAGTTCAAACACTCACACACTAAGATTCATCCAATTTTAACAAGAAATAAAATCCTTAATCCTCAAACTACCATGGCCGAATGTTATAACCCAAGCCACATATATTGTTCCTCAAGGCCCTTCAAGGACCACATTCGGCACCTCCTTAATAACAACCCAAATTTCAACCTTCAAGAAAGAAGAAAAAAATATATATGTGCTAAGAGCTTCAAACTACTTGGCCAAATATCAAACCTCCTAACAATCAAAACTTAAGCCATGGAATGATTAGAACTTGAACTAACCACCTTCTTTATACAAAATTTTCCAAGAATTTCAAGGTACTTACCTCCTCTTAATCCTCATCCAAACCGAACATAAAGCAAGAGAACTCTTTCTTCTTCCTTTGATTTTTCGGTCAAGAAGAACAAAGAGGATGAAGCCTTTTTTTTTCTTCTAGTTTCGGCAAAATGGGGGAGCAAGGATGAAACAACTTTGGTTTCTCCTCCCACTCCCCTCATATTTTATTGTTCTTAACACAACATGTTGTCATAAACTTTTCATAATATGTTTTACCCATCACAATTTGTCTATCCACCTTGTCATGGCCGGCCACTACTATTTAGGGGGGAAAATTGACATGCAAGTCCCCCCTTTTTATTTCATGCACTAATAGATCCTTATGCTTTGACCTATCACATTTCAAAATTTCCTCACATAAGTCCTATTTGATAAAATTCACTTACAATTAACAAAATTCAAACACAAAATTTTCACACATGCACATGTACATATAATGAGCATCGATTACGACGATTAATTATTTTATGACTCGGTTTAGTGGTCCCGAAACCACTTCCCGACTAGGGTCAATTTTGGGCTGTCACAACTCTCCCCCATTTAAGAAATTTTCGTCCCTGAAAATCTTACCGGTAAAGAGGTTTGGGTATCGTTCTTTCATCGAGCTCTCGGTTTCCCAAGTAGTTTCCTCGATCCCGTGTTTGAGCCATAACACCTTAACTAACAGAACCCTTTTTTTCGCAACTCTTTCACTTCACGAGCTAGGATACGAATCGGTTCTTCTTCATAACTCAAGTCAGATTGAATTTCAACTTCTGAGGGATTAATCACATGTGACGGATCGGATCTATGACGTCGAAGCATCGAAACATGAAAGACATCGTGAATCTTTTCAAGTTCAGGGGGCAAAATCAATCTATACGCAACCGGACCAACTCCTTCGGAGATTTCGTACGGCCCAATGAATCTCGGGCTCAACTTGCCCTTACGGCCAAATCTGAGTACCTTTTTCCAAGGCGAAACTTTAAGAAACACTTTATCTCCCACCTGATATTCAATGTCTTTTCGTTTCAAATCCGCATACGATTTTTGACGATCTGTGGCTGCTTTCAGACTTTCACGGATTACCTTTACTTTTTGTTCGGCATCTTTAATCAAATCAACTCCAAAAATTTTACTTTCACCGAGCTCGGTCCAAAACAATGGTGTACGGCATTTACGACCGTACAAAGCCTCGTAAGGTGCCATCTTAATACTTAATTGAAAACTATTGTTGTAAGCGAATTCAATCAAAGGTAAATACCGTTCCCATGAACTACTGAACTCGAGGATGCAACATCTCAACATATCCTCAAGTATCTGAATTATCCGCTCGGATTGACCATCGGTTTGTGGATGAAAAGCGGTGCTAAAATGCAGCTTGGTACCCAAAGCTTCTTGCAATTTCTTCCAAAATCGCGAGGTGAATCTCGGATCCCTATCCGACACGATAGAAATAGGTACCCCGTGTAATCTCACAATCTGAGAAACATACAATTCGGCTAGTTTATCCAATGAAAAATCCGTACGCACGGGGATAAAGTGAGCCGACTTAGTCAGTCTATCGACAACAACCCAAATCGCATCTTTCTTACTTGCTGACAATGGCAGTCCGGACACAAAGTCCATTGTGACTCGATCCCATTTCCACTCGGGTATCATGATCGGCTGAAGTAATCCTGAAGGCACTTGATGTTCCGCTTTCACTTGTTGACATATTAAACATCTCGAAACAAAGTCGGAGATGTCTCGTTTCATACCATGCCACCAAAACTGACGTTTCAAATCGTTGTACATTTTCATACTCCCCGGGTGAATTGACATTCGGCTACAATGGGCTTCGTTCAGAATCATCGAAATGAGTTCTGAATTTCTTGGAACACACAACCGACTTCTAAACCTCAAACAATCGTCATCATCAATTTGAAATTCGGATTCCATATTCGGAACACATTCAGCCCGTTTTGCAACCAATTCATCGTCGACTTTCTGAGCTTCACGAATTTGACGAATCAATAATGGTTTGGCCTTTAATTCAGCTACTAACACATTGTCGGGTAGAACAGATAAGTGCACATTCATCGCTCGTAAAGCAAACAATGATTTCTGGCTTAAGGCGTCCGCAACCACATTAGCCTTTCCCGGGTGGTAATCAATGACAAGCTCATAATCTTTCAACAACTCAAGCCAACATCTTTGTCGCAGATTTAAGTCTCTTTGAGTCATCAAATATTTGAGACTTTTGTGATCCGAAAATACATGGCACTTTTCACCAAATAAGTAAAGTTGCCATATTTTTAAAGCAAATACGATGGCAGCTAGTTCAAGATCATGGGTCGGATAATTTTTCTCATGTGGCTTTAATTGTCTCGACGCATAGGCCACCACTCGACCTTCTTGCATCAATACGCAACCCAACCCAAGTAGGGATGCTTCACTATAAATGACAAACTCTTTGCCTGATTCGGGTTGCACTAAAATTGGAGCTTCAGTCAAATAAGTTTTCAGTTGATCGTAACTTTTCTGACATTTCTCCGTCCATTCGAACTTAACATCCTTTTGAAGTAGCTTCGTCATTGGTGTGGCTATCATCGAGAAACCTTTGACAAATCGTCGGTAATAACCGGCGAGCCCTAGGAAGCTCCGAACTTCGGTAATATTTCTTGGAGGCTTCTAGTTAAGTATGGTTGAAATTTTGCTCGGGTCAACTCGAATACCCGATGCGGATACCACATGACCCAAGAAGCTAACCTCTCTTAACCAGAACTCACACTTACTGAACTTAGCATATAACTGCTTATCCCGCAAAATTTGCAACACTAGTCTCAGGTGCTCAGCATGTTCGGTCTCATCTCTTGAATAGACCAAGATGTCATCAATGAACACAACTACGAATCGATCCAAATATGGTCTGAAGATCCGATTCATCAAATCCATAAATACCGCAGGGGCATTAGTGAGCCCAAACGGCATCACTAAGAACTCGTAGTGACCATATCTCGTTCTGAAGGCAGTTTTGGGTATGTCCGAATCTCGAATTCGCAACTGATAATAGCCCGATCTCAAATCTATTTTTGAGAACACTGAGGCTCCCTTCAGTTGGTCGAACAAATCATTGATACGCGGTAACGGATATTTGTTCTTTATTGTCACTTTATTCAGCTGACGATAGTCAATGCACAACCTCATGGTTCCGTCCTTCTTTTTCACGAACAATACTGGTGCACCCCAAGGTGAGAAGCTTGGTCAAGCGAAACCTCTATCCGTCAATTCTTGCAACTGAGCTTTCAACTCTTTTAACTCGGTTGGTGCCATACGATACGGAGCCATCGAAATCGGCGTAGTCCCAGGTACAAGCTCAATACCAAACTCTATCTCCCGAACAGGTGGTAAACCCGGTAATTCTTCAGGAAAAACATCCGGGTATTCACAAACCACCGGCACAGATTCGGGTTTCTTTTCTAATTCTTTGTCATCAAGTACATACGCAAGGTATGCTTCGCACCCTATTCTTACATATTTCTGGGCCAACATTGAGGATATTACAGCTGGCAACCCATCCAAGTCCGTAGACTCAACTCGGATTACTTCGTTATTTGCGCACCTCAAATCAATAGTCTTGCTTTTGCAATTCACAACTGCATCATGCACGGTCAACCAATCCAACCCGAGAAGAACATCAAATTCATCAAACGGCAAAAGCATCAAGTCCGCCGGAAAACAGGAACCTCGAATTACTAGGGGACATTTCTTACACACTTTGTCGACAAGCACGTAACGACCCAAGGGATTTGACACCCGAATTACGAACTCAGTAGACTCAATAGGTAAAGTCTTACTGGATGCTAAGGTTTCACATATGTAAGAATGAGTAGAACCGGGGTCAATCAAAGCAATTACATTAGTATCAAAGAGAGTAAAAGTACCGGTAATAACATCAGGCGAAGAAGCATCCTCGCGGGCACGTATAGCATAAGCTCTAGCAGGCGCACGAGCCTCGGATCTGTTCGTAGCATCTCTAGATCCTCTCTGACCACCACTAGCATTGCCCGTATTTCTAGATGGTCTACCTCGAGCAGTGGTAGCACCCGGTTTCCCACTCTGATTTACATTCTGTACAGACAGCCTCGGGCAATCTTTAATGAAGTGGTCAACTGATCCGCACTTGTAATAGGAGCGGTCATGGAATCTACAACTCCCCGAATGCCATTTACCGCAATGTCGACATTCCGTTCTGTCTCGACGTTCATTCCCAACACTGGCGACCGAAGTGCCTCGTGTACCCACAGGGGGTCGATCACGATCTCGTCTAAAAAGGCCCGAAGTGCCTCTAGACCGGCCCACATCATCTCGAAATTTCTTCGATGCCTGTTGAAGAGACTTTCCCGAGGATCTTTTACGAAACTCTCCAATTCCCACATCAACCTTTTGTTTTTCTTTTCTAAGCTCTTAGGCATTACAAGCTCACTCGACAAGTACTACGAACTCTCGTATTTCAAGAATGCCAGCGAACATTTTTATATCTTCATTCAGCCCATCCTCGAAGCGTTTACACATGATAGCCTCGGACGAAACACATTCCCGAGCGTATCTACTAAGTCTAACAAATTTTCGCTCGTAATCAGTAACTGACATAGAACCTTGCTTAAGCTCAAGATATTCATTCCGTTTTTTATCAACAAATCTTTGACTGATATACTTTTTCCGAAACTCAGTTTGGAAAAACTCCCAAGTTACTTGCTCTCGGGGCACAACAGAAGTCAGAGTACTCCACCAATAGTAGGCAGAATCGCGTAGCAAGGAGATAGTACACTTTAGGCATTCATCGGGTGTACAAGATAGCTCATCGAGTACCCGGATAGTGTTGTCCAACCAAAATTCAGCTTGCTCGGCATCGTCGCTATCCGTAGCTTTAAATTCAGTAGCCCCATGTTTTCGGATTCTGTCAACTGGGGGCTTACTTGACCTTATTTGGTCAGTTACCGGAGGTATTGTAGGTGCGGGGGTGGTATTTGTCAGGAATGGAGGTTGTGGAACAGCCGTATTAGTTTGAATGTATTGGTTGAACCAATCATTCATCACGCTATAGAAAGCTTGTCTAGCTTCATCATTCGGGTTACTAGCATTAGGTTGAGAGTCCGCCGGCGCTGTCCCTTGCGCAGGAGCAGGCGCTACACTCTCAAGATTATCGGCTACCGCTCGGTCGGGATCGGGATCCATTACTATAAATAAACACATTTGCAAATGTCAGAAATCACCACACTATCAAATAATCACATAAAATGGCATGTATAGCTAGACCCAACGCATTACGGTAGTCCTAGAATCGACTAAACCATAGCTCTGATACCAATTAAATGTAACACCCCGAACCCGAGACCGTCACCGGAGTCGAACACGAGGTGTTAACAGACTTTAAACCACTTATAAAAAAATTTCCCAGACACTGCCAATCTGTGTACTAGTCGCTTTAAAAATCATATCTTGAGTTCAGAAACTCGGAATCCAGTTCCGTAAATTTTCCCTGAAACTAGACTCATATGCCCATCTACATATTTTTTTCTAGAATTTTTGGTTAGGCCAATTAGTACAGTTTATTACGCAAAATCTCCCATGTTACAGGGATCGACTACACTGACCTTTGCGCATTACGACTTGTATATCTCCCTGTACAGGGCTTCAATACTGATGCCGTTTGTTTCTATAGAAACTAGACTCAGAGATGAATCTATACATATATGGCATGACTCATAATTGTCTCTGGTTGATTTATAATGAATTTCCAAAGTCGGAACAGGAAATCCTGAAACTGTTCTGGCCCTGTCTCACGAGAACCTGAATATCTCTTAACATACTGTCCATATGATTGTTTCGTTACTTTCCTATGAAAATAGATTCATCAAGGTTCATTTACATAATTTATTCACTATTTAATTCCATTCCTACTATTTTTAGTGATTTTCCAAATCTACATCACTGCTGCTGTCATCATCTGCCTTTAAGGTAGACTTTACCTATTTCATAGTTTCCATGTTTCAACTAGCCCTTTTAGCATAAATAGCACAAATTATGATAGTGATTAACCATTCCCATGGCCAATCCTTGTTAAGCATATCCACACCTCTCAATAACCATATCCATACCAAATGATGATAACATTATGCTCAAACATATATAAGCCATTTTCGCATGGCTATCCAAAATTATACAAATCCAAAGGGTCCATGACCCACAACAAACGGGTAGTCCTATACATGCCATATCCAGAGTTCAACTAAAAGAGTACCAAAAGGGCTTTGGTAGTGTGGATGACTTCGACTTCGATGATCCCGAATCCGATATCTAACGAACAAATCTATAAAACAGAGAGCCAAAGCAACGGGGTAAGCATTTTAAAGCTTAGTAAGTTTCAAGTAATGAAATCGGCTTTGACTAAAGTATTACATTCACATAGCTAAATGAATCACTTTATTAATACACATTCTCATAAACATACTTACTTCACATTTCATCAACATATACACACAAGGTATTAACCTATCTAAAAGCCGAAAGTTCGTTAGTCGATTGAACGAATACTATTTAAAACGAATCGACTTTTCCGATGCACACGCAAACATACCTTATCGTTTGGGTTTTTCGAGCGTATTAATTGAATTTATTACAGCACAACACGCTCACCTTCGAACCCAAGTTTCTTCGGAATTTAGCCGGATATAACCACAAGCACAATTGCCTTCGGGTCTTAACCCGGGTATATCAACTCGCACAAATGCCTTCGGGTCTTGGCCCGGATAAAATCACTAGCACAATTGCCTTCGGGACTTAGCCCGGATATAGCAACTAGCACAAATGCCTTCGGGTCTTGGCCCGGATAAAATCACTAGCACAATTGCCTTCGGGACTTAGCCCGGATATCATTCAAATGCTCATGCACACATATATCAACAATCATGACACATCCATATTTCACTTTCGTTACTAAGGCTCAAACACAAAGCATTTATTAAACCTTTCCAATTTCGGCTCAATAGCCACACACAAAGAGCATGATTTCAATTGGCTTTATAACATAGTCTCTATGCACATTCGGCTATCCATCATAGTATTACTAATCATTTCAATATAATTCAAGTAGGGTCATTACTCGAAGACTTACCTCGGATGTTGTCGAACAACTTTAATGGCTATTCAATTACTTTTTCCTTCTCTTTATCGGATTTAGTTCCCCCTTGCTCTTGAGCTTAAAGAATACAAATAGGAGTATTCAATATTTAAACCAATAATATGAATTTATTTATCACATTCGGCAATCACATATCATTAAATTTTCAAACCAAAATGTCATTATATGACCACATATACACATATCCATATACTTAAGCTCAATAATTATAATATAATATCATGTACTCACTTTAAGTATATTGCCGAATATACTTAATCATACATACACCTAACCAAAATAATTTCTAAAATCTTTATATCATTTATACACTAAGCCGAATACTCTTACCAAGTTCACCTATATTCTTCAACAAATTCTTCATTGATCAAACACATATTCGGCTAAAGAAATGGCAATTTTAGCAACTTTTGATTTAATACTTAATCAATTATAATACATCTAAATATTCTTTTCATATTATTAACTCAAATCACATACATTATTTAATATAACATTTTCACATTCGGCATTAGTATCAACCATAGTAGCCGATTCTTCCTACTTTGTACCCATGCATCTATTTGATCCTTAGTTAGTTCAAACACTCACACACTAAGATTCATCCAATTTTAACAAGAAATAAAATCCTTAATCCTCAAATTACCATGGCCGAATGTTATAACCCAAGCCACATATATTGTTCCTCAAGGCCCTTCAAGGACCACATTCGGCACCTCCTTAATAACAACCCAAATTTCAACCTTTAAGAAAGAAGAAAAAAAATATATATGTGCTAAGAGCTTCAAACTACTTGGCCAAATATCAAACCTCCTAACAATCAAAACTTAAGCCATGGAATGATTAGAACTTGAACTAACCACCTTCTTTATACAAAATTTTCCAAGAATTTCAAGGTACTTACCTCCTCTTAATCCTCATCCAAACCGAACATAAAGCAAGAGAACTCTTTCTTCTTCCTTTGATTTTTCGGTCAAGAAGAACAAAGAGGATGAAGCCTTTTTTTTTTCTTCTAGTTTCGGCAAAATGGGGGAGCAAGGATGAAACAACTTTGGTTTCTCCTCCCATTCCCCTCATATTTTATTGTTCTTAACACAACATGTTGTCATAAACTTTTCATAATATGTTTTACCCATCACAATTTGTCTATCCACCTTGTCATGGCCGGCCACTACTATTTAGGGGGGAAAATTGACATGCAAGTCCCCCCTTTTTATTTCATGCACTAATAGATCCTTATGCTTTGACCTATCACATTTCAAAATTTCCTCACATAAGTCCTATTTGATAAAATTCACTTACAATTAACAAAATTCAAACACAAAATTTTCACACATGCACATGTACATATAATGAGCATCGATTACGACGATTAATTATTTTTATGACTCGGTTTAGTGGTCCCGAAACCACTTCCCGACTAGGGTCAATTTTGGGCTGTCACAAATACACTTCCTCCATCACATATAAAACCCATCCCGTCGTACATGCATAAATAAACTAACACATATATCCTATCAACAGATGTTATGCGTGCTTATCATACGTCATTATGCTTTTGGAATTATCAGAACACAGAATGTACATGTAGTTTTCACATACCTTATCTATATCATAGACAGACAAAATATCAAGGAATGTCACATTTCAAATCTTATTTAAGCTAAAAGAACCCCACAGGAGGACTAATTACAAATTCTAAGTCAAACGGGCCTAGGTGAAAATTTTGAGAAAATAGGCCCACCACGGCCGTGTGACCCGTACGGTCTACCACATGACCTGCCACACGGCCGTTTGACACTGATAAAATACTTCCACACGGTCGTTTGACACTGATAAAATACTTTCATATTTATGTTGTTCACTTTTCAGGTTCTTCATTACACACCTAGGTATTTTCCTATGCAAACGCAACAACAAGATTTCCAGTATCTAAATCAACACATTACACATGTTAGCTCACAAAAATCAATCCTCGAATCCCCAATTTAGTTCCAAACGCTTACAAACAACCTTAAAACAATAAAAATTCAACCCCTCACAAGGCACGCATCATTTACCCTCAACGAAACAGCCACAAACACACTTTATTCGCTAGAGAAACGTGGAATTTCACACCTTCCTCCCTTAATAGAAATCATAACCATCAATCAACTAAACCATATCACTCTCAAACATAAGCTGAGTGTTAAGAAAACTAAAACTCTTACAACACATAGTAACAATACTTACACCAAATATACTTACGTTCAACTCTAACGACACCACGAAATACTCGTAGTAATTATGGGAAAAATTACAACAAGATGGTAAAGCAACTGAAAACTAAAAAGAAAGAATAACAAGAAATAAAAAGAGAAGAAGAGAAGTGGAAAAATCGTGAAAAAAAAAAGTGAAAGTGGAAAAGTGGACTTCATTATAACAAGGAGATTTTTGGGGAATTTTGTTTACAAAATTATTATTTTAGGGAAAAATAAATCTGATAGGATTCTATCTTAACCAACTACCTAACCACTTATCAACCTATCAGAATTCTAACACATGGGCAACACATTTAGCAAAAATAATGTCATTTTTCTCATGTAGGGATTCGAACATAAGACCAAAGGGTAAACTGAAACCTTACTACTGAACCAGCAGACTCATTTTGTCATTAGTTACAGAAAAATAATATATAAGCTATAAGTTCAAAGATAGAGGTTGGAAGAACATTAACAAAAACTCAAAGAAAAAGATTCGAACCCAAAATCTCATACACACAAGCATAACACCTATCCACTAAATTAGATTAATTCACTTGACAAAATTTTCTAACCCAAATTCTTCTAACCCAATTTTTAGGATGTGACAGCTCTCCCCTCCTTAAAAGAATTTTGTCCCCGAAATTTCCGCTGTAACACCATTCACTTAGCCATACAATCTGAAATTTTCTCATTCATACTGATCACTACGATATTGTTGTACAAGTCTGATTTCAATGCAAATCCAAACAATATACAATTTTTCTAACGAACTTCCTATTCAATATCTCAGATCGTCTTTAGAAAATTTTTACAGAAATATCACTAACTGTTCCTCTATCCCAAAGTCTCAGAAACTTTAATGACAAAAGCACTTGAGTATAACCAAATGCAAGGTACAATTGCCATAGATCGCAAATGTACCAATATTGTTGCTAGATGTGTCTTGATCCTCTCAACACGTAGTAGCACAAACCAGTCTCTGATTCCCTCTCTAAGCCAAAGCTTGCATCCAACTAAGAGAATGTCGTGAACAATTCCAAACACAATGCTCTGGCTCATTTCATAGGTTGCAGATTCAAATTCACAGGACCAGAACTCCTCTTATTTCGTACCTTATCCCTTTCCTTTTCGTCACTCTTTACGAGATTTAATCTTTTCTGCTAACTTAGTCTTATTCGACCGAAGGCGCTCAGTCACAGACCCTCAACTCATAGTTATAGATTGAGCCCTATCAATCCTTTTGTAAATTTCTTGGTAACTATTGGGACACAACATCTTCCCCAATTTACTAATTATTGCCCTAACAAACGAGCGTCTCCACATTCTTGCTAATTTCTAGATTAGGCATACTACCCCAAGAATAGGGCTCGACATAAGTCATTTGAAAACATCCATCATGTTCTTACGCATCATGACCATAAATGCCACATAAACTCATTTTACTTATCATCAATTCAGAAGTTTAAAGTTTAGCTTAAGTTATTAAAAATCCTAAGTTTAATGTTTAACAGAAGTGCTTAGTTATCTTAAAGCAGATAATGTTTTATTCAATAATCTCTAAAGTTCATTAGTCTAACTAAAGTAGCTAAATCATAAATATCTAGAGTATAAGTAATTTAATTGGATCAGCATCGGAGACTCGAATTTACATTTTCAGATTTTTAGTAAATTTTTGTGCAAATTCACCCACATCAGATTTTCACAAAAATTTTCACAAAAATCAGAAATCTCAAAACACATTACGCATAAACTATAGCCTAATTTTCAACCTGGATCTGATACCATTAAATGTAACACCCCAAACCCGGCCTACAAATTGTGACTAGATTTGAGAAATTACATTATCTTATTTAAAAAACTTTGATTTAATCAAACTTAGAGTGCATTTCAAAAGTATAAAATTTGGCAAAACTCTCACAAATGTTTAGAAAAACTAAAGTCTAGAAACACTTATTTCAAACCCAGAATTTAAATTCTAAATCGTGTATTTGAGAGTATTAATTTTGGCAAATTATTTCTAGCTTTAATGCGGACATGCATTAAAAGTTATCTATTTACTTACAAAAAAATAAGAGTTTACTTATAAAAATAGCGGATACTTTTAGAAATTTCACTCTAACTTTAGTAATCACGTGATTTGAAAATATTAATTTTTGGCAAAACTCTTACATTGTTATTTAGAACAACCCATGCACAGAACTTAACCAGTTTACAGAAAAGCATTTAGTTTTATACTTAATTTTGTAGTGGATATTTTTAGAGTTTTTTTAAGTTTTGAAAACTGAATTCCAATTTGCCAATTTCGTATGATTTTGCAGTTTTACGTTTAAAAACACCTAAAAACCAACGAACAGATCAAAAAGCCAAAAATAAAACCAAATGCGAAAACTTAGCCTAAAAATCAAAAGTCCATAATTCTTAATTAAAATAATTCGAACCATCTTATTTGGAAAACCAATCAAGCTACTGAACGCCTTCCAATCCTAAACTTGCTGGTTACTTGAGAGGATAACAAACAAAGAGTTAGTTTTACAAGCTCAGTGTGTAACACATCCCGAGCAACAAATTAGATATACATAAATAAACAGAAATGTTTCTAGATAGAGATTCAAACATATTCTCATATACAAATTTAGATGTATTTTCATAATCAGAAACAGATGCGTACTCAGTTCAGATATAAATGCAGACACAGATCCTACCCTTATCCGCTACACACCAACTCCGTCCAACAAATCACACCAATTAGGAGTACAAGATTCCATCTATCCAATCACATCGGGCCGTAGTGCTATGCAATTCATAAAGGTGCAGCTGAGCTGGCAAACAGAAATTGCGATTTAACCACCAAAATTGCAGTAATACTGCCAAAATACACTTCCTCCATCACATATAAAACCCATCCCGATGCACATGCATAGATAAACTAACACATATATCCCATAAACAAGTGTCATGAATGCTTATCATACGTAATCATGCTTCTGGAATTATTAAAACACAAAACGTACATGTAGTTTTCACATATATTATCTATATCACACACAGACACATATTAACAGATGTAACATTTCAAGTCTTATTTAAGCCAAACGGGCCCCACAAGAGGTCAAATTATGAATTCTAAGTCAAACGATCCTAGGTGAAAATTTTTAGAAAATAGGATTACACGACTGTGTGACCCATACGGTCTGCCACACAACCTGACACACAGTCGTGTAATGTTAATATAATGTTTTTTAGCTTTACGTCGTTCACTATTTTTTAGGTTTTTCATTATACACTTGGGTATTTTTCTATGCAAAAGCAACAACGAAATTTCCAGTACATAAATCAACAAATTACACATGTTAGCCAACGAAAAATACCAATCCCTGAATCTTTAATTCATTTCCAAACACTAACAAACAACCTTAAAACCATAAAAAATCAACCCCTCACAAGGCACACATCAATTACCCTTAACAAAACAGTCACCACACGCACTTAATTCGCTGGAAAATACCAAATGGCACACGTTCCTCTCCTAACAAAAATCATAACCATCAACCAAAAAAATTCGTATCACTCTTAAAAGTAAACTGAGTATTAAGAAAACTAAAACTCTTGCCACAAATAATAACAATACTTACACCAAATATACTTACATTTAACTTTAACGACACCACAAAATGCTTGTACTAGTGATGGGAAGAATTACAACAAGATTGTAAATCAACTGAAAACTAAGAAAAAGAATAGGGAAAACATAGGAGAAGAAGAGAAGTGAAAATAATGTGAAAATAATAAAAGGGAAAGTGGAAAAGTGAAAGCCATAATAACAAGGAGATTTTTGGGGAATTTTGTTTACAAAATTATTATTTTAGGGAAAAAATAAATCTGATTTTGCAAATGAATTTAAGGGTATAAATCTTGAATAATGTTATGTATAGGTTTCGGCTTTGATAGTAATTATATAAGTATAATTAGTCATTTTGATAATATGGTATGAAGTGATAAGTAAAAATATAAGGGTAGCTTAACTTAAATAACTTTCGGCTATGAATTCTCATGTTTAATATTTTTATGTTGATGTTCAAATTGAAAATGGATGTTAGTTGTGTTATAACACTTTCTTAATAATGAATAGATCATGAGCTTAAGGCTTGAGTGGCATTCGGCTTTGGAGTAAAAAAAATTAAAAATTAATTAGGAAATGAATTCCAAGTTAGTGAATTATGTGTTAAGAGAGGGATTTAGGTATATATATATGTGTGATTATATTGAATTTAAGAGGCTATGTTAGCTAATTGAAGATTTCGGCCCTAATATTATAGTGAATATTATTTTGAACAAAGGTTTTAAATTATATAATAAAATTGGTGAGAATGTTTTGAGAGAGGTATACACAATTAAGTTGAGTTGAGAAATGATTTCTCAAATGTCTACATGTCTAGTCAATGGAGAATGTTTTTAAAATGGGGAAGGTTATAAGCCGAGTTTAATGTTAAAAGAAATATTTGAACCGATACATATTGCCGAATGTATTCGATTGTGATTTACCAAGTATACAAATTTGATAATGCTATAGTAGTAGACTTAATTGGACTTTAGCATTTTGAGTGATGCATTTGACTTGTGTGTCGACCTTGGATGATATGTATTATTATATGAAATTAAGTGATGTTTATGAAACTCGAAATTTCAAGGTGATTAGCTAGTAATATGTTCGGTTGTAATGAGTGGAGCATATGCATGATGTTAAAATAGTAGTTAATAAGGTCAATTGTACTTTAATTGTACGATATACATGCATTAAATTGAATTGCTCAATTGATAGATAATTAAATAAATTTATTTGTTTAAATTAAGCTCAAGAGCTAAGAGGATCGAAATCAGATAAGGGAAAGGAGAAAGCAATCGAGTAGCCTATCCATAACTGTTCAAATATACTCGAGGTAAGTCTTTGAGTAATGAAACTTAGCTTATGATTTGATAAAATCATGGTATATAAGCATAATAAATAAATTGTGACCTATTGGTTCTACTTGAATTACATAGTGGGATAAATAATTTGTGTATATGACTTGTAGCCGAATGGTTATAGAAATCATGTTGGATAGCGAAACGAAATCGTGTTCTTTGTATGTGGCTATTGAGCCGAAAGTGGAATGGTTGATAAGCACGTTGTGCTTGTGTTCAAGTAATGCAAATAAAATGCTAATGTGTTATGATATATATATGTGCATGATAATGGAGAATTATATCCGGGCTAAGTCCCGAAGGCATTTGTGCTGGTGTTATATCCAAGCTAAGTCCCGAAGGCATTCGTGCTGGTGTTATATCCAGGCTAAGTCCCGAAGGCATTCGTGCTGGTGTTATATCCGGGCTAAGCCCCGAAGGCATTCGTGTGGGTGTTATATCCGGGCTAAGCCTCGAAGGCATTCGTGCTGGTGTTATATTTGAGCTAAAGTCCTGTAGGCTTTGTGCTGGTATTATATTCGGGCTTAAAGTCCCGCATGCTTTGTGGTGGTGATTGGATTTGGGTTTTAAACCTAGCAGACTTCATGCCGATGATTGGAGTAAGATTATGATTTCGAATGTTCGTAGTAAACTACCATTGAATATGTCAAATACATTAAGTTGATCAGGTATGTATTATATACTTTTATATGTTAGATTGATCGGAATTGAATCATGATTGAGAAATGAGAAGTATATGTGAAAATCTCATATGTGTATGTGTGTATTCGGTTATGGTGAAAGGTTATATGAGATTGATTTGGTGATATACATGTTAAATAATATGAATGCAAGAATGGGTAATAAATCTGCCTGGGACAGCAGCAGTACCGTGATTTCAGAAAATCACCATAAATTGTGGGAGTTGAGTTAGAAGCTGAATAAATTATGTCATGAAATCTTAATGAGCCTAGTTTCTTATAAAAGAAACCGTGTGAGCAAAAGAATTGCCAATAATGAGATATTTGAAGTGGCGTGGAATAGAGTCAAAATGACTTCGAGGTCCCCTGTTCTATTTTCAGAAAATCATTATAAATGGTAAAAAAATGGTTATAAGATAAAATCTATATCCTTAGACTCCTTAATGAGTCTAGTTTAAAATGAAATAAACGATAACATATTTTGAATTCTGTATAATGAGAAAATTGATTCGTAGTGAAGAGTGGTCAGAATAGTCAAACAATGAAACAGGGAAAACTTCAATAAAAATCTGGTATTGATTGGTCAAACCAAAAATTCTGAAAATTTGATGGTTGGAAGATATATGAGTCTAATTTCAGAAAAAATTAACAGCACTTTATTTGGAGTTTCTTATATCCAGTTATAAATAATTTAGTGACTGTTGCTCAGGAAGACAGCTTCTAGTGAATTTGTGATTTTGTTGCAAACATGGTTAAAACTTGTTAATGAGATGCTTTTCGAGTTCTTATGATCTTATTTGTGATTTCAATATTTGGTTTTAATTGAGTTCAGATTCAAGTGAGGTGAATTTGCTAAATATGCATTATGTTCATGGATACTTGGCCAAAATGGCAATTATCTAGGAATGATTTCTTGAAAATTTGAAATAATCGATCTATAAGTAAATTAATTGTTTGCATTGCTTAAAACTTACTAAGCATTGAAGCTTACTCCGTGTTCTCTTTTCCATTTCTTATAGGTTTATACTTTAGCTCGAGTTGGAAGGGTCGGAGATATCATCACACTATCGAGTCATTATGTGAGTTGAGAAGATTGTATATCATCATGGTTTAAGGCATGTATAGGATAGACTATAGGTAGAATGATATTTCGACTTTGTATACATTATAGCCATGCGAAGATGGCTTGCTCATTTTGTTTAGAGAAGCCTTATAATTGAACTAATGTGGTGAAATGTTTTAGTTATAACTTGACAGTAGTTAATTTGTTATTAGATATTCGGTTATGTTTTGATAGTGAGTATCTTTGACCTTATAGAAGTTTTGTTCAGTCAAGTAATACCTCATAACCTTATTCCGACAATGAATACGGGTTAGGAGTGTTATATTTAGTTGTATCAGAGCTATGGTTTAGTCGGTTCTCGGACTAACATAGCAAGTGTAAGAGTCTAACTATACATGCCGTAAGTAAAGTGTGATAGTGTGAGGTCTCCCGGCTCTTATAAATTGTTTTGTTCAGGTAATGATGTGTTCCAACCGAGTTATTATTAATTGATCTGAAATTGATATTGAATTGATTGTAATATATATGTGGTATGATGGAATTGAAAAGGTATGAAAAGAATTTTATGATATGTGTGCATCAGTGTAAAGATATGTATGAGATTGTATAAAGTAAATGGTAATGAAAGATCAAATTCGGTAGAACACAGGGAATGAGTACGATCGTTCAATAATGAATTGACGGAAAAGACCATGGTTGGACCATGGCAATACATGAGACAGATAAGCTAGTGTAAGACCTATCAGAAATAGGCATCAACATGGGCAGAGCAAAGTTAGTATAAGACCATAGTTGGACTATGGCATCAAGTAAGCGACGTACTCAAAACCGTAAGACGTTTTTCAATGGAATAAATATTGACAAATGATCAAGACTAAATGTGGAAATTTGATAAGAAATTACTTAGTAATTTGAGTAATAGAAATGAAAGTTTGAATCGTGATAATTTCACTTATGTTTTGTTAATACTCACATGAAATAAAATTGCATGTGAAACTGAGATATGTGAAAATGTGTTTGTAACAAGATGAAAAAAAATTGAAATGTTTGAATGAAGTGTTTGAATCAAAGTGTGTAATACTATGATGATGAGTGATGAATTTATCTGTGTATTCGAATATGAAACTCCCTTTCGAGGCTTAATGACCTCACCCCCTTACCAGTGATATGATTATAAGGTTTCAATGGAACGAAATAGAACGAGTTTGCAAAGAAAGATTAAAGAGTTAAATAGTGAGATAAGGATTAAGTGAGCAAAGTTCAGAACGATTTGGCAATGAATTAAGGCTGGAAGGACTTGTACAATGTCCCGAAGGTTCTTCAGATTGAATATTGTCATTAGTAAAAGAAAGTTGGTCTGGTAATTTAATTCAATCAGATATGATGTATAAGTATGTATCTGTTGGGAATTCTTCCTGAGTGGTTTTCATTAGTGAATGAAATAGAATGGAATTCAAAATGACGAATGAATAGTAAGAGTGTCTGAATTGGATAATTACAGTCAAGTGAATTTCGATGATTTCTTTTGAATATTCTGTATATTTCTTATTCTCAGGGACACATGTGTAATTGTTCCTTTTTCTGATGAAATGCTATAAAGTGAGAATGTTATCTGACTCCAATGTTTAATAAAAGTATTGCTATTTTGATTGGTTTATAATCGGTATCATCGTATTCCTCTGTTTGAGAATTCATTGTAGTATGATCGGAACGAATTCCTGGATAAATTCATATGACGTTATTCTTCTGTTTCTATTGATTTGCATTCCATCTTATAAAAATGTTGAAGAATGTGTTATTTCTGTTATAGAGGAGATCTAATAGAATGTATATTTGAAGAGTTACGACATGCACAAAGAAAAGTGGTCTTGAAAAGTTATTATTTGTTAGACAAGACTGATTCAGTTGTGTGGTTTAACTCGGATTATATGTATGATTGAATTTGTTAAAGATTCAGAGACAAATGTTAAAGTTATTATAAAAAGAACTATTCGGCTGACGATTAGAGATGATTGTGGTTGTGTCAGTGTTGCATATTTGACAGTTTCGAGTATTCGAGGGAAAAATTTGAATGTTTCTTGAACCATGGAATAAAAGCAATAAGTGATGTTATAGAAGTGGTTATGAGACAGAATTGATATCCAAACCAAAAAAAAAAATTATTTGTCTCCTGAAAAAGAAATATCATTGGGTCATGATCGATCTTTTAACAAGGAAGAATCTGTGTCTTCAATTTAGTATGTACAAAATTTTGATCGACAAAGTTGTTGAGATATTTATAATATAGTCTGCCAATGTGATCTGTCAGTGTGAATTAAAGTTTAGAGATTGTTGGTAAAAAGAGATACATGTGATGAATGGAAATTTGTGATTCCGAAATTTTTGAAAACGTTTTCAGAATGGAAACTATTTTTTTTGTTGATAAGATTTTCGGGGACGAAAATCCCTAAGGGGGGAGAGTTGTAATAGCACTAATTTGTCCCTAGTCGGGAAGTGGTTTCGGAACCACAAAACCGAGTTCTAAAAATAATTAAATGTCATATTCTATGTTTTTGATGTGAGTAAATGCATGTGTAAAAGTTTCATGCTTTGATTTGGTCATTTGTATGTGAATTTATTTAATAGAACTTATGTGAGACACTTTTGAAATGTGATAGGCTAATTTTATAATGTTCTATTAATGCATGTATTGAAAGGAATGGTTTTTCATGTCAAATTAACCATTTTAGATAGTGGCCGGCCATGTTATTAGTTAACATATAATATATGAATTTTATATTAGCATTATTTTAATTAAATGGCTTTATATTATAGAATAATAAGAAATAAAAATGGGAAAAAGGGTGAAGAAAACAAGGTGTTCATCCTTGTTCCTTCTTAGCCGATTTTAAAGAAGAAAATGGGGCAAACCATTCGGTGATTTTAAGCCTTAAATAAGGTAAGTAATTCATGTTATCTCTTGGATTTTTAGCATATTTTAGGTTAGGTATTAAGTTCCTTACTTATCCCATGACAAAATTTTTAGTTGTGTGGTGTTTTGAGCATTCGGCCATGGGAGAAATTGAAGTGAATGGATTGTTGTTCTTATGGTTTAATGGAATTTGAGCTAGTTAATACTTGATTGTTAGCATTTATATGTGAAAGGGATGAATTTGGACTTGTTGAGTTACATGAATAAACCTTTTGTTTTTTTTTCTTAGTGTTAAATGAGAACAAATACCGTTGGGTGATTGTATGAAATAATTAGAGATTTTCATATCAAGAGGTTCGGCTTTGCAAATGAATTTAAGGGTATAAATCTTGAATAATGTTATGTATAGGTTTCGGCTTTGATAGTAATTATATAAGTATAATTAGTCATTTTGATAATATGGTATGAAGTGATAAGTAAAAATATAAGGGTAGCTTAAGTTAAATAACTTTCGGCTATGAATTTTCATGTTTAATATTTTTATGTTGATGTTCAAATTGAAAATGGATGTTAGTTGTGTTATAACACTTGCTTAATAATGAAAAGATCATGACCTTAAGGCTTGAGTGGCATTCGGCTTTGGAGTAAAAAAAAATTAAAAATTAATTAGGAAATGAATTCCAAGTTAGTGAATTATGTGTTAAGAGAGGGATTTAGGTATATATATGTGTGTGATTATATTGAATTTAAGAGGCTATGTTAGCTAATTGAAGATTTCGGCCCTAATATTATAGTGAATATTATTTTGAACAAAGGTTTTAAATTATATAATAAAATTGGTGAGAATGTTTTGAGAGAGGTATATACAATTAAGTTGAGTTGAGAAATGATTTCTCAAATGTCTACATGTCTAGTCAGTGGAGAATGTTTTTGAAATGGGGAAGGTTATAAGTCGAGTTTAATGTTAAAAGAAATATTTGAACCGATACATATTGCCGAATGTATTCGATTGTGACTTACCAAGTATATAAATTTGATAATGCTATAATAGCAGACTTAATTGGACTTTAGCATTTTGAGTGATGCATTTGACTTGTGTGTCGACCTTGGATGATATGTATTATTATATGAAATTAAGTGATGTTTATGAAACTCGAAATTTCAAGGTGATTAGCTAGTAATATGTTCGGTTGTAATGAGTGGAGCATATGCATGATGTTAAAATAGTAGTTAATAAGGTCAATTGTACTTTAATTGTACGATATACATGCATTAAATTGAATTGCTCAATTGATAAATAATTAAATAAATTTATTTGTTTAAATTAAGCTCAAGAGCTAAGAGGATCGAAATCAGATAAGGGAAAGGAGAAAGAAATTGAGTAGCCTATCCATAACTGTTCAAATATACTCGAGGTAAGTCTTTGAGTAATGAAACTTAGCTTATGATTTGATAAAATCGTGGTATATAAGCATAATAAATAAATTGTGACCTATTGGTTCTACTTGAATTACGTAGTGGGATAAATAATTTGTGTATATGACTTGTAGCCGAATGGTTATAGAAATCATGTTGGATAGCGAAACGAAATTGTGTTCTTTGTATGTGGCTATTGAGCCGAAAGTGGAATGGTTGATAAGCACGTTGTGCTTGTGTTCAAGTAATGCAAATAAAATGCTAATGTGTTATGATATATATATGTGCATGATAATGGAGAATTATATCCGGGCTAAGTCCCGAAGGAATTCGTGCCGGTGTTCTATCCGGGCTAAGTCCCGAAGGCATTCGTGCCGGTGTTATATCCGGGCTAAGCCCCGAAGGCATTCATGCTGGTGTATATCCGGGCTAAGCCCCGAAGGTATTCGTGCTGGTGTTATATTCGGGCTAAAGTCTCGTAGGCTTTGTGCTGGTATTATATTCGGGCTTAAAGTCCTGCATGCTTTGTGGTGGTGATTGGATTTGGGTTTTAAACCTAGCAGACTTCATGCCGATGATTGGAGTAAGATTATGATTTCGAATGTTCGTAGTAAACTACCATTGAATATGTCAAATACATTAAGTTGATCAGGTATGTATTATATACTTTTATATGTTAGATTGATCGGAATTGAATCATGATTGAGAAATGAGAAGTATATGTGAAAATCTCATATGTGTATGTGTGTATTCGGTTATGGTGAAAGGTTATATGAGATTGATTTGGTGATATACATGTTAAATAATATGAATGCAAGAATGGGTAATAAATCTGCCTGGGACAGCAGCAGTAATGTGATTTCGGAAAATCACCATAAATTGTGGGAGTTGAGTTAGAAGCTGAATAAATTATATCATGAAATCTTAATGAGTCTAGTTTCTTATAAAAGAAACTGTGTGAGCAAAAGAATTGCCAATAATGAGATATTTGAAGTGGCGTGGAATAGAGTCAAAAGGACTTCGAGGTCCCCTGTTCTATTTTCAGAAAATCATTATAAATGGTAAAAAAATGGTTATAAGATAAAATTTATATCCTTAGACTCCTAAATGAGTCTAGTTTTAAATGAAATAAACGATAACATATTTCGAATTCTGTATAATGAGAAAATTGATTCGTAGTGAAGAGTGGTCAGAATAGTCAAACAGTGAAACAAGGGAAACTTCAATACAAATCTGGTATTGATTGGTCAAACCAAAAATTCTGAAAATTTGATGGTTGGAAGATATATGAGTCTAATTTCAGATAAAATTAACAGCACTTTATTTGGAGTTTCTTATATCTAGTTATAAATAATTTAGTGACTGTTGCTCAGGAAGACAGCTTCTAGTGAATTTGTGATTTTGTTGCAAACATGGTTAAAACTTGTTAATGAGATGCTTTTCGAGTTCTTATGATCTTATTTGTGATTTCAATATTTGGTTTTAATTGAGTTCAGATTCAAGTGAGGTGAATTTGCTAAATATGCATTATGTTCATGGATACTTGGCCAAAATGGCAATTATCTAGGAATGATTTCTTGAAAATTTGAAATAATCGATCTATAAGTAAATTAATTGTTTGCATTGCTTAAAACTTACTAAGCATTGAAGCTTACTCCGTGTTCTCTTTCCCATTTCTTATAGGTTTATACTTTAGCTCGAGTTGGAAGGGCCGGAGATATCATCACACTATCGAGTCATTATGTGAGTTGAGAAGATTATATATCATCATGGTTTAAGGCATGTATAGGATAGACTATAGGTAGAATGATATTTCGACTTTGTATACATTATAGCCATGCGAAGATGGCTTGCTCATTTTGTTTAGAGAAGCCTTATAATTGAACTAATGTGGTGAAATGTTTTAGTTATAACTTGACAGTAGTTAATTTGTTATTAGATATTCGGTTATGTTTTGATAGTGAGTATCTTTGACCTTATAGAAGTTTTGTTTAGTCAAGTAATACCTCATAACCTTATTCCGGCAACGGATACGGGTTAGGAGTGTTACAACTACTTATTCGTTGTACGCATAATAACCCACTTCACCTGTACATCAGTGTACTCTTGACATCATCCCTCATGGCGCATTTTCTTCCAATACACCTGAAAAAAAATAAGCATGATAAGTTCAAGAGAACTTAGTGAGCTTTGTCCCAAAAATACCTTGGTGGATACTTTATCTTGTTTGAAGAACATTTGTATGCCAACTACCCTTCTGAACCAATTACTTCCATTTCGGGCGAATACTATTCCAGTTTTGGCATACGCTTACATGCCAACTTTCATATTCTTAATTTACCAACATATCAGTCAAAAGAATATATCTTCAGAGCCTCCTTTAGATAGACCAACTCTTCACACATACATTCATTCCAAAACAACTGTTCACAAATGCTTATTGTTGGCAAATAAATACACTTTTGGCGGATACTCATTCAGATTTGCATACCATCAAATTACCAATCAAATCATATTGCAGTTTGGTATCATACATACTCACACTGATAATGTACAATACAAATCATTCAGATGAACTCCACATCACTTTATTTCAGAACCCAAAATACTATGAAATATGATGACTCAATTTCTATAAGATTCCAGAAGAAAACATGATACTATTCAAAAATGGTGTATACCAGACACTCAGATTTCAGCACTATATAACACAAATGAATTCAAATAAATAATTTCTTATGTTTCTTAATTGTGAGTACGCCCATTTTCAACACTAACAGATTATCATGACAAATACCCTCCTTAGCATTCAAATACACACTTCTCTTTAAGAACTTCCTTAAAAACTTATCCAATTACTTTACAGGTCTAATTTCATCAAAATAACCTCAGACATATCATAACCTTATCTTAGCAATACTTATTACAAAGTAATCAAGATTTACCCAGACTTAACATAATAGCGGATAAGTACATTTTACCAGCCAGATTTATCAGTGTAAGTCGCAAGGGTCAAATAGAATATGCCACAAAGGCATCCTACAGAATCTTGTGTTTACTATCATGGCGAACTTTCATATGAAATGCCATGGGTTTCTTCCTTATGGAATTATACATAAGTTCATGTATCATAATCTGCCCATTCAATTTACATATCATCGAGGCTACACCATGAACATTCATACAGACATATCTTGCCATGGGTCTTAACCACATGATTTTATACACATTCAAGTATCGTGATCTACCAGTCCAGTCTTCATCTTACTAAAGGTTACACCATGAGTATTTCCAAATCCTATCAAAATGCCATGAGTCTCAACCTCATGTTCTTTCACTTGTTTTCATTTCGTGATCTATCAATCTAGTTAATAATATAATTGCCCTACCAAAGGCTTCACAAAGGGACATTTCTGATCATTTACTTATCAAGATTTATTTTCATTCCAGGCTGACTCATACTTTTCATATCTCAAACTTTACCTGCATACCTATCAATCAGCATTCCTCTCAATAGAACTTATTACATATCATCATAGCACTTATCTCATCTTTACTATACTCGTACACTTACCAATTATTATAGATATCATCATCTTCTATATTATTTTCTTATACTAGAAAAGTTTACTTAAGAGAGAAAGGCAAGGTAAAGAGTCACCTGATACTCACCTACTGCAGTTCTAAGCTCCAATCTTAGATATACTTCTCGAACTAGCAGCAACAACTACTTACAAAACATATGAACAACATTAAAACTCATTTTTATACAATTTACTATCATCTCAAACTCTGACAACCCCTATGCAAAGCCTTTTACCTAAAACTTAATGTTTATATACCACATACAGACTCACTTTTACAAAAACATCTACCATACAAAGCTATAATACTTACCCATAGATGGAATGATCATTGATTAAACCAAAAATCATTAACTTCCTGCTTAATGAGTAAAAGATACCATTGGATTTAAGAAAAAAGAATCAAAAGTACTCTCTAAGGAAGAAAAAGAACTTCCCTCAAAACCCTTCTTACCCATATAAATATGACCCATCCTAACTAATAAAACTTAACAAGTGTCACACATTTCAAAATTTTCCTTCTTAATGGTCTACAGTTTTTGTCTACAGTTTCGGAGAGAAATATAAATGATAATCTCGAATTATAAATATCAAACTAGTCTATCCAATTGGTTCCTAAGCATATTACTTTACAACCTAACTAGCATAGTACTTCAAACAAACAACACGTACTATACCTTTAGAGATAATTCATATCATACTTACCCATTTTTTGCTTAACACTATCTTTTCCTTTAATTAGTAGAATATCCTGAAATAAAATCTTCACTTACTTACACGAAAGTTACAATACGCTCACACCTATGCACCAAAAGAAACATATGGCAGATTACACTTCGCCAAATAGATTATTTTACCGCTATATGCCAAAATCTTAGGTCCACCAAGCTTGGAGTGTGACACATTAAGCAATAGATAGTTGGATTCAACCTATTCAAAAAAATAAATGTAGTGGTAGATGAAAACCACAAGCAAACAAATGCATATAAAAGAAAAGTTTATTAATACCAACCACAATACCATGAGAAACTTATTTTTGTGCCCACCTGAACTTACTCCTGTTTCGAATTATAAAGACCAACTTCCTTTTAACAAGAGACAATTTTCTCTTTTTGAAATTTTATTTGAGGGATTTCGTGAGCCATGATAGCAATAGCTTCATGGTTAGAAATTCTGAAACAAAACAACTACAAGTGATAATGGTGAAGGAAAGAAAGAAGATAAATTTTAGAAAACCCTACATAGAGAAAATAGAAAGACTTGGAGTCTTTGGCACTATGCTTTATTTCTAATATATATAGCAACATAGCTTTAGGGTTAGACACCCTAAAATAAAAAACAAAGTATACAAGAAACAATGGCTAAAAAAAGGGAAAAAATTTAAAAAAATAGAAAGACTTGAAATCTTTGGCATTATGTTTTCTTTCCAATATATATAGCAACGAAAGGCATTCAAAACACAAGCACTAAAAGAGGCATTCCTAAATGACATGCCCTTAATGCCCTTAAGGCATTCCTAAATGACATTCAAAACACACGCCCGTGTGTCTACCCGTGTGGACCTTTTTGGAGGCTACAATCCAAGCCAATGGTCACCCTCAACATTCATACACATTTGTAAACTTCTATGGCATTTAACATGGCCTAAATATGCCCAGTGACTACCTTCAATGGTCTATTGCATGTTAACCTCATCTCATTGGCTTTATACATGCTAGATTTTCCTTTTTGTACTAAGGATTACCATATCATCAAACACATTTAGACTTGGCTCATTTTATAACTCATTGCCAATTATGATCTAGCCATCTCCAAATGATTTGGCCGCATTCCATATGTCCATTCATGATATACCACATTTAACCATTTCGTGAACATTTAAACACCAACATGGGCAACACTGACTTATTAACACGGCTAGGACACACACCCGTGCTGCCTGCCCGTGGACGACACTGTCATTTGAACACGCCCATGTGGCCTACCCGTGTACAACTTTAAGCTAAAATTTTAAGTGCAAGGGACACACGACCATAGCACACACCCATGGGAGAGAACCGTGTGTCATACACGGCCTAGACACACGCCCGTGTGTCCAACCATATGGACTCTAATAGGCTATTTTCCAAGCCTTTAGTCACCCCTTTTCTATTACTTGGGCTTAGTGGTTACCAAGTTTGAGAGAAAACATGATTTTACCCTTGTAAATAATCTTAATAAAGCTAGTTGTATAGAAACCTCATATCATTGGCTTCTCACATGAAAGGTTATTTTCCATTTAGTGTTATGGGTTCCCACGTCACTTTAATTCATTCAAAATTGGCTCGTTCATGTGACTCATTGCCAATTGGTAACAACCCAACACTTGTAATTAAAACCATGTATAATTTTGTAGGTCATAGCCTACTTCAATTAAGCCAATTTTCATGGCCATATACAAAGAGATAAACACATTTTTACATGCCTTCATTTGGAAAATCAAATGACACATATAAAAAAATACTCAAAAATACAATACATGCCATTGAACAAAATAAACTAAGTCTTTATACCAAAGCTTGTCTAGTTGATAGTGTGTTGACTCTCCAATCGTCTTCCAGTCCTTATGAGTCATCAAGCTCTGCGAGACGGGGAAAAAGAGAGGGGTAAGCATTTTCATGCTTAGTAAGCTCGAATAACCAGAAAGTAAACTTACCGAGTAATTAGCATACATCCATACTTAAATCATGAAATCATCAATTATGAAATGATTTCCTATCACATGCACTCAATCAATAAGTTAGTCACATAACAAAGCATCATGTAATTTATGTAGATGAGCTCATCATTATCATCTTATTGACATACATCATATTAATCCCGTTGAGTTTCTAGGAAATCTCGATGGAATGCCCATTATCCGTCAATTCTTATGAATGATCATTTCACATATATGCACTCCCGCGAACCTCACAACTTATGGCAAGATTACCAGTCCAGGCTAAATCCCCCATATCATAAACTCATAAGGTGATGTCAGGATTACCAGTCCAGGCTAAATCCCTTATAGCGACAAACACCCTTAATGATCTCGGATCTTAATTACCAGTCCAGGCTAAATTCAGACCCTAGTAGGATTACCCGTCCGGGCTAAATCCTCAATGCACATATATTCTTCGGGAGGCTCGACATTCAAGGAACACCCGTCCGGGCTAAATCCTTTCCATACTTGAGATCACGGATTACCCGTCTGAGCTAAATCCTTACTGCAACACATGCAGGATCTCTTTACACATATCAATGAGGGTTTATCCATCGAATTCCCTTTATTAACCTTATCCGAGATATTTTTCACATGTTACCATCAAATATGCATTTCTATGATATTTCATGCTAATAATAAATGCAATCATCATGCATTCATAAATCATTCAATTATGCATATTAGGGGTTTACTTTAAGTTATCCAAACTTACCTAGTATTCTTTTTGGAGTTGTGTTTCGGTTATTCTGAAACCTTGCGTTTACCTCGATCGACCTCCGGAATTTATTCCTCGAGGTTATTGAGTTTGGAAAGCTTGAAACCCTAGCTATGGAGAGCATGCAAATTTCGACAGCTATGGAGAAGAAGATGAATGAATTTTGCTTCATTTTTCCCTTTTTATTTCATTTATTACCAAATGACCAAAATGCCCTTCCTTAATAACCTTTCAAAATTTTCAATGCATGCCCATTTTTGTCCAAAAACTTAGAATTTTGTAAAATTGCTCTCCAAGACCTACTAACTCATAATCTAAAGCAATTTCATACAAATTGCTTCTAGAATCCAAGTTTTGGAATTTATTCAATTTAGTCCCTAATTTCTAATTGGACATCTTATACTTAGAATTTCTTCATGAAACTTTAACACATGCATATATTCATATTCTAGACCTCATAATAATCATAAAATAAATATTTTGATGTCGGATTTATGGTCCCAAAACCACTATTCCGACTAGGCCCTATTTCCGGATGTTACAAAATGAATAGGTATATCATTCAAGCCCTTACATTGGCTAACCAATGACACATATAGCAAAATAACTAAAAACCTATACATGCCACTGTACAAAGTGAAAGTATCTATATACCAAAACAAGATAAGCTGATAGTGTTGACAATACTCCAATTGTCTTCCAATCTTCACGAGTCCACGAGCTTTGTGAAACAGGGAAAGGAAAGGGAGTAAGCATTAACATGCTTAGTAAGTTCGGATAACATGAAGGTAAACTTACCGCTTATTTTGCATACAACCATAAAAGATATTCATGCCAAACATGCATAATATAAATTCCCTATCACATACACTCAATTATCAAGTTAGTTTCTTCTCAAGCAATATAGCATTAACCGTGGTGAGTTCATCAATTCAAACATTTCCATTCTTGTGACGTATTACAGTCCCGTTGAATTTCTCAAAAATCTCTATGGGTATCCCATTTACCGTCAAGTCATGCTAGTGACCATTTTAAATATACACTCCCGTGAACCTCACTCTTATGGCGAGATTATCAATCCAGGTTAAATCTCTCATAACATAAATTCAAAGAGTATTATCGGGATTACCATTCCAGGCTAAATCTCTTACAACGACAATTACTCCAAAATATTCGGATCTGAAATGTTAGTCCAGGCTAATTTCAGTCCTTAATCGTATTACCCATCCGGGCTAAATCCACAATGCACATATATTCATCGGGAGGTTCGATCACTTAAGAAACACCCGTTCGGGCAGGATCCTTACTATACTGAGATCATCGGACTACCCGTCAAGGCTAAATTCGTTTCTACAACACATGCAGGATCTCATGTCATGTAAACAAGATTTTACCCATCAAATCTCCCTTTTTCATTCAACCAGGACAATTGTCATCTTTTCATTTTTACACTACCACATTTCATGGATTGTCAAGCAATCAATATCTAAATTAACATACATTTAAGAATATGCATTTTCAAGTATATTTAAAGTCTACTTTGAGTTACACGGACTTACTTGGTGATTGCTTCGGTTTCGTATTTCGATTATTCTGAAACCTTTCGTTTTCCACAGTCGACCTCCGGAATTTATTCCTTGGGCTCTATATTAGTAAAAATGAATTATTAATACCTCATACTATTCATTTTGGATGCAAATTTTACCCCCGAGAAAAATGACCATTTTTCCCCCAATATTTTACAATTTTACAGATTAGTCCCAAGGCTCGTATAATGGGATGCATAAAATTCCTTTGTTACCCATGCCTAGCCGAATGTATCCTAAGCTCATAATAGTCCATATTTTCCTCTATTTCACATTTCTGCCACATATTTTATACTTTTTACAAAATGGTCCTTTAGGCCATTTCCATTAAAACCTACCTAGTCAAAGTTGTTTACCATTCTTTGAACTCTCATATTCCTCCATAAATCATCAAAACACAAGCATCTCATACATGGGTAAATTTCCAAACATGAACCCTAGCTTGAGATATGGGTAGAAATGGATAGAGCAGGTTACGAGGATTTCAAAATTACAAATAAAACATTAAAAACGGAGATAGGGAGCACTTACTATTGAGCTTAAAATGTTGAAAACCCTAGCTTATGGAGCTCTAAGAATTTTGGCAACTATAGGGGAGAAGATGACTGATTTTTGGCTTTCTTTTTCCCTTTTTCTTAAGTTTATTACCAAATGACCAAAATGCTCCTCCTTACAAAACTTCCAAATTTTTCTATGCATGCCCATTTTTGTCCAAAAACTTAGAAATTGGGCAAATTTCTATTTAAGACCTTATAATTTATAATTCAAAGCAATTTCATTCAAAATACTTCTAGAACCCAAGTTTTGCAATTTATTCAATTTGGTCCCAAATTTCCAATTGGACACCTTACACTTACATGTTTTTTTTTCATATCCTAGAACTCATAATAATCATAAAAAAATATTTTAATGTCGAATTTGTGGTCTGAATCCATTATTCTAACTAGGCCCTATTTCAAGATGTTACATTTCTCCCCCCTTAGGGACTTTCGTCCTCAAAAGTCTTACCAGTAAACAAGTTTGGATATTGACTTCTCATGGTTTCTTTAGGTTCCCATGTGGCCTTTTCTACTCCGTGTCTATGCCATAAAACTTTCACCAAGGCTATATTCTTGTTCCTCAACTGTTTGACTTCCCGAGTCAAAATCTTAATCGGTTCTTCACCATAAGTTATATCCGGTCTAATCTCAATTTTCGTCGGTGAAATCACATAAGAAGGTTCTGATCTATGTTTGCACAACATGGACACATGGAATACATCGTGAATCTTTTCCAATTCGGATGGCAATGCTAACTGATAGGCTAATGGTCCAACTCTTTCGATAATCTCATATGGTCCAATAAATCGCGGGCTCAATTTCCCGTTCCGGTCGAATCTCAAAATTTTTTTTTCATGGAGTCACTTTCAAGAACACTTTATCTCCAACTTGAAATTCGATATCTCCAACTTGAAATTCGATCTCCTTTCTTTTCAAAATAGCATTTGACTTCTGTCTATCCAATGCCGCTTTCAAACAGTCGCGTATCACTTTAACCCTTTTTTTAGTTTCCCACACTAAATCAACTCCGTGAATCTGACTTTCTTTAAGCTTTGTCCAAGACAGTGGAGTCCGACACTTCTGGCCATACAATGCCTCGTAAGGTGCCATCTTTAAACTCGTCTGAAAACTGTTGTTGTAGGCGAATTCCACCAATGGTAAATATTTTTCCCAGCTGCCTTGAAATTCAAGGACACAACACCTTAACATGTCTTCGAGAGTCTGAATCGTCTGTTCAGACTAACCATCAGTCTGTGGGTGGAATGTCATACTAAAACTCAACTTTGTACCCAAGGCTTCCTACAACTTCTTCCAAAATCTCAAAATGAATCTTGGATCCCTATCTGAAATGATCGACAACAGTAACCCATGTAGTCTCACAATCTCGGATATGTACAAGTCGGCCAATCTGTCAAGAGAGAAATCTATCTGTACAGGAATAAAATGAGTCGAATTTGTTAGTCTATCAACTATAACCCAAATGGCATCTTTCTTTTTCGGTGTTAACGGCAATCCTGTCACAAAATCCATAGTAATCCTGTCCCATTTCCATTCGAGAACCATCACGGGCTGTAATAAACCTGAAGGTATTTGATGTTCAACCTTGACTTGCTGACATATCAAGCATTTCGATACAAATTCGGATATGTCTCTTTTCATGCCATTCCACCAGTACATTTTCTTCAAATCATTATACATCTTGGTACCTCCCGGATGAATAGAAAAACGACTATCATGAGCCTCTTGCAAATTTTTTCGAATAATCTCGTCGTCTCTCGGTACACAGATCCTATCTCTAAACATCAAGCAACCGTCAGGACCAATCTGAAAATCTTATTCAATATCTGACTCATATTAAGTTCTCTTGGCTTGTGAATCACTATCATTGATCTAAGCTGCACATATTTCTTATAGAAATGTTGGTTTGGCTCTTACCTTTGCCAAAACCGAACCATCATCTAACAAGGCCAACTGCGTGTTCAAGGCTCTCAAAGCAAACAAGGATTTTCTACTTAGTGCATCTGCGACCACATTCGCCTTTCCCGGGTGATAACAATTACCAGCTCATAATCTTTAATCAATTCTAACCATCTTCGTTGTCTCAAATTTAATTCCTTTTAAGTTAGCAAATACTTCAAACTCTTGTCATCTATGAATACACGGCATGTCTCACCATACAAATGGTGTCTCCAAATCTTCAGGGCAAAAACGATAGCTGCTAGTTCCAAGTCGTGTGTTAGATAATTTTTCTCGTGCAGCTTTAGTTGCCTCGAAGCATATGCTATTACTTTGTCGTCTTTCATAGCATGCAACCCAGTCTATTTAAGGACGCATCACTATAGACCACGAATTCTTTTCCCGGTTCGGGTTGCACTAAAATTGGAGCTTCGGTCAGTAATGTCTTCAAATTCTTAAAACTCTGTTGACACTTCTCTGATCACTCAAACTTAACATCTTTTTGTAGCAATCTCATCAAAGGAGTCGTAATCATTGAAAACCCTTTTACGAAGCATCGATAGTAACCGACTAACCCCAAAATGCTTCTAACCTCGGTTATGTTCTTCTGTGGCTTCCACTCAACAATAGCAGATATCTTATTTGGATAAACTTAGATGCCATCACCTGACACAATGTGACCGAGGAATCCAACCTCTCAGAGCCAAAACTCACTTTTGCTAAATTTAGCATACAACTATTTGTCCCGTAAGATCTATAAAATCGTTCTCAGATGTCTCGCATGCTCAGTCTCATCCTTGGAATAAATTAGGATGTCATCAATAAACACAACAACAAACTCGTCTAAGTATGGCCAGAAATCCTATTCATCAAGTCCATGGCCAGAATATCCTATTCATCAAGTCCATAAATACAGCCGGTGCATTTGTCAACCCCAAAGGCATCACAAGAAATTCATAATGGTCATACCTCGTTCTGAAAGTAGTCTTAGGTACATCTGACTCTTTTATTCGCAACTGGTAGTAGCCGGATCTCAGATCTATCTTAGAAAACACAGTGGCTCCCCTGAATTGATCAAACAAGTCATCGATTCTTGGCAACGGATACTTGTTCTTGATGGTTACCTTATTGAGTTGTCGGTAATCTATACATAGCCTCATCGAACCATTTTTCCTCTTAACAAATAATACGAGAGCACCCCTGGAGAAAAGCTTGGTCTTGCTAACCCTTTATCGGTCAGTTCTTGCAACTGTGCTTTTAAATCTTTCAGTTCAGTTGGCACCATCCTATACAGAGTAATAGAGATAGGAGTTGTTCTTGGCACCAGCTCAATACCAAATTCTACTTCTCTAACAGTATGTAATCCGAGTAGCTCTTCCGGAAACACATCCGAATACTCGCATACTATCGGTACTGATTCCAATTTCAACTCAGATTCTTTAGTATTCAACACGAAAACAAGGTGGGCTTCATATCCTTTTCTCATATTCCTTTAAGCCATCACTGAGGTAATCACAACCGACGGAGTATCCAACTCACTTGAATCAATCAAGAGAATCTTACCATCTGAGCATTTCAATTCAATATACTTGCTACCACAATTTACAATCACATCATGCACAGCTAACCAATCCATGCCAAGTATTACATCAAACTCATCTAATGGAAATAACATAAGGTTAGCCGGAAAATAATAACCTTGAATCGTCACAGGACAATTCTTATAAACTTTATCAACTAGGACTGACTTGCCTAGAGGGTTTGACACCTTAATCAAAAATTTCGTAGGCTCTACAGACATATCCATACTAGACAACAGTTTCATGCAAATGTACGAATGGGTTGACCCTGGATCAATTAAGGCAATGACATGAGTATTGTAGATAGAAAATGTACCCGTGATGACAACGGGAGCAGAGGCTTCCTCTCGAGCGCCTATTGTATAAGTTCTTACTGAGGCTCGAGCCTCTGATTTTGTGGTAGCATCCTTGGAAATAGTTCAACTGCCACTTGCACTTTCGGGATGTCGCGGAGGTCTACCTCGAGAAATAGGAGCATTAGACTTTGGAGCTAGATCCACCTCTTTATTAACTCATTCCGGGCAATCTTAAGGAAGTGGTCAAGAGAACCACATCTGTAGCATGCACCACTCCTCTTTCAACACTCACCGAAGTGGAATTTGTTGTAGCTTTCACACCTCGACTTTTGATCATCCACACTTCCCACACTAGTTACCTTGAGGGAGGAAGAATTAGAGTTGTGACACTTAGAGCTTCTTGTTCTGCCCGAATATCTCACTGATGTAGTAGAGCACTCTTGTTGACTCTTCAATTTCTTTATGGGAAAAGAGTGTGTTCTGCCACTAGATCTCTTATTCGAAATTCGAGCCTCTCTTTGCTTGCTTTCTTTCATTATTTAGTTCTTCGGCCTTCTTGGACAGATAAGCCAGTGCTGGAAATTCCCGTATCTCAAGGATCCCGATCAGTAATTTAATTTACTCATTCAAGCCTTCCTCGAAGTGCTTACACATTTCTGTCTCTGATTGGATATTGACTTAACTTTACGAATTCTCTTTCGTACTCTGACACAGTCTTATTTCCTTGTTTAAGTTCTAGGAACTCCTTTCGCTTCGAGTCTAAAAACCTTTGACTAATGTATTTCTTTTTAAACTCAACTTGGAAGAACTCCTATGTAATGTCTTCCTTTGGTCCCACTGAGGATACCGTCTTCCGTTAGTGGTATGTAATATCTTTCAGAAGAGATACAGCACACTTCAAGCATTCTTCGGGTGTACATGACAATTCATCCAGAACTCACACAGTGTTCTTGAGCCAGAACTCACATCATCCTCAACCCTAGCCCTAAACTCTTCAACTCCATATTTCCTAAGTTTATCCACTGGGGCCTTTCCAATTCTCACGGGTGTCATACCTTATGGCACTTCTCCCTCAGTCCGAGTAGGGGGCGGAGGAGGCCGTGGTATATTGGGTAGTTTTTCAAGTAATCCCCAAACCATTCATCCATCATCTCAAAAAAGGCAGCTCTTGCCTCTTCCCGGCCTTCAGACATACGTTGTCTACTACTACTAGCAGTAGCTCATTAAACGGAAGCTGAAACATGGCTCTTGGCTTCCTCAGACTCATCTTGAGCTTGATTAAAAGACATTTACTATATTCAAATACAATTAAAAATGGTTAGGACATGTCACACTATAATAACTTGTATAATGGCATGTATAGCTATACTCAATACATGATATGTTAGTCCTAGAACTGACTAAACCGTAACTCTGACACCACTAAATATAACACCCCTTATCAATACTCGAGATTGGGACAGGGTACGAGGCGTTACCAGACACATACTCAGACACTTTCAAAAAATATGGGTTGTATAATTTAATTCTAATTTAAAACCGATCAACAACATCATAGTGTCCCTATTATGGGCCTATGAGACCCAAAACATGCATAAAGAATGGCCCGGGACTAAACCGAAAGCTTAGAAATTCTTAGAAAATTCCTAGGTTTAAGCCTCACACGCCCGTGTGCTTGGGACACGCCCGTGTCCCTTACCCGTGTGGAATTAATTGAATTTATTTTCCATTTTAAATCTACAGGGGTTTTTACACGGTTGAGCACACTCCCGTGTCCTTCACACGGCCTAGACACACCCGTGTCGTCGTCTCGGTCCAAAAACCTGAGCATTCAGTTTATGATGTCATCATGCATTTAGGGGCACACGACCAAGACACACGCCCGTGTGCTAGGCCATGTCCTCTACCCGGATGAGACACATGGTCATGTCTCTACCTGCTTGTTTACTACCATGCATACTGACCTAAAAATTTTAGGTGCAAGGGATACATGGCTATACCACACGCCCATGGAACTGACCGTGTATCACACACGGCCTAGACACATGCATGTGTGTCTACCCGTGTGGACCTTTTCGGAGGGCTACAATCCAAGCCAATGGTCACCCTCAACATCCACACACATTTGTAAACTTCTATGGTATTTAACAGGGCCTAAATATGCCCAGTGACTACCTTCAATGGTCTATTGCATGTTAACCTCATCTCATTGGCTTTATACATGCTAGATTTTCCTTTTTGTACTAAGGATTACCATATCATCAAACACATTTAGACTTGGCTCAGTCTATAACTCATTGCCAATTATGACCTAGCCATCTCCAAATGATTTGGCCGCATTCCATATGTCCATTCATGATATACCACATTTAACCATCTCGTGAACATTTAAACACCAGCATGAACAATTTTTAGGTTACAATCTACATCAAAATGAGCCATGTCTTATGGCCATATACAAAATGAATAGGTATATCATTCAAGCCCTTACATTGGCTAACCAATGACATATATAGCAAACTAACCAAAAAACTATACATGCCATTGTACAAAGTAAAAGTATCTATATACCAAAACAAGATAAGCTGATAGTGTTGACAATACTCCAATCGTCTTTCAATCTTCACGAGTCCACGAGCTCTGTAAAATAGGGAAAGGAAAGGGAGTAAGCATTAACATGCTTAGTAAGTTCGGATGACAGGAAGGTAAACTTACCAGTTATTTTGCATACAACCATAAAAGATATTCATGCCAAACATGCATAGTATAAATTCCCTATTATATTCATGCCAAACATGCATAGTATAAATTCCCTATCACATACACTCAATTATCAAGTTAGTTTCTTCTCAAGCAATATAGCATTAACCGTGATGAGCTCATCAATTCAAACATTTTCATTCTCGTGTCGTATTACAGTCTCGTTGAATTTCCCAGAAATCTCGATGGCATCCCATTTACCGTCAAGTTATGCTAGTGACCATTTTAAATATACACTCCTGTGAACCTCACTCTTACCCTGTGAACCTCACTCTTACAGCGAGATTATCAATCCAGAATAAATCTCTCATAACATAAATTCAAGGAGTATTGTCGGGATTACCATTCCAGGCTAAAACATTCGGATCTGAAATGCTAGTCCAGACTAATTTCAGTCCTTAATCGTATTACCCATCCGGGCTAAATCCACAATGCACATATATTCATCGGGAGGTTCGATCACTTAAGGAACACTCGTCCGGACTGGATCCTTACTATACTAAGATCATCGAATTACCCATCCAAGCTAAATTCCTTTCTGCAACACATGCAGGATCTCATGTCATGTAAACAAGATTTTACCCATCGAATCTCCATTTTTCATTCAACCGGGACAATTGTCATCTTTTCATTTTACACTACCACATTTCATGGATTGTCATGAAATCAATATCTAAATTAACATACATTTAAGAATATGCATTTTCAAGTATATTCAAAATTTACTTCGAGTTACACGGACTTACCTGGTGATTGCTTCGGTTTCGTATTTCGATTATTCCGAAACCTTTTATTTTCCATGGTCGACCTCCGAAATTTGTTCCTCAGGCTCTATATCAGTAAAAATGAATTATTAATACCTCATACTATTTATTTCAAACGTAAATTTTACCCTCGGGAAAAATGACCATTTTGCCCTTAATATTTCACAATTTTACAAATTAGTCCCTAGGCTCGTATAATGGAATGCGTGAAATTCCTTGGTTACCCATGCCTATTCGAATGTATCCTAAGCTCATAATAGTTCATATTTTCCTCTATTTCACATTTTTACCACATATTTTATACTTTTTACAAAATGGTCCTTTAGGCCATTTCCATTAAATCCTACCTAGTAAAAGTTGTTTACCATTCTTTAAACTCTCATGTTCCTCCATAAATCATCAAAATACAAGCATCTCACGCATGGGAAAATTTCCAAACATGAATCCTAACTTGAGATATGGGTAGAAATGGATAGAGCAGGTTACGAGGATCTCAAAATTATAAAAAAAAATTAAAAACGGGGCTAGGGAGCACTTACTATTGAGCTTGAAATGTTGAAAACCCTAGCTTATCGAGCTCTAGGAATTTTGGCAGCTATGGGGGAGAAGATGGCTGATTTTTGGCTTTCTTTTTCCCTTTTAATTAAGTTTATTACCAAATGACCAAAATGCCCCTCCTTAGAAAACTTCCAAATTTTTCTATGCATGCCCATTTTTGTCCAAAAACCTAGAAATTGGGCAAATTGCTATTTAAGACCTTCTAATTTATAATTCAAAGTAATTTCATGCAAAATGTTTCTAGAACCCAAGTTTTGCAATTTATTTAATTTGGTCCCAAATTTCCAATTGGACATCTTATACTTAGAATTTCTTCATGAAACTTTACACGCACGTTTTTTTCATATCCTAGAACTCATAATAATCATAAAAAATATTTTAATGTCAGATTTATGGTTCGAAACTATTATTCCGACTAGGCCCTATTTCAGGAAGTTACAATAAGCTCAGGTATAAAGAAAGAGGTATAATTGTCTTCTAGGGATTCATTCTACTACCTATCACTCTACTGTCTTCATTTTGCTATCATCTCCTCCTCTTTCACTGTTACTGACTTAAGTATTGGAGAGCATCCATAGTTCGCCTTTTGTTCATAAACCTTAATATATCCAAAGTCAACCTATCAACCTCTAAGCCTAGTAACATCCCAAGGAGACCTAAGCAATGTAAGGAAACTAGAAATGGTACACCTACTATATGAATGAAAATTAGAAAAAATATATTTATAATATATGAAAAAAATTATAAGAGGTCAAATAAATTTGGGTTAATGGCAAGGTGGAGGCTTGAGAAAATTGAGATCACAAGTTTGAGTCTCACTTGTGTAAGTTATGTGTGGTTGAGTTAATTTTTTAGTTGTTATAGTATTTGTAATGATTTTGATAACAACTGTTGATAAAAAAAGGTTGGTGGTGGTTAAAAAATTATGAATATCTTTCTTAAAAAATATTAAAGTTTACTTTTAGTTTAAAATAATAAAATACATAAATATTGTTACATTTAAGTTGGTCTAATATTATTTTGATTTAAATATTTAATAAAATTAGGTAGGGTTTAGTTCAATTCTAATATTGATTCCGAATATCACCCAACTTGCTCAGATTCTATCTATCCTCTTGTCCTTTTTAATACCTTTTTCTTTAAGAGAGATTCTATATATTTGTTTTAAAGGAATTATGATACATCTTTCCTAGTTTCATCATTGATGAACTTTTTATGAAAATTTAGATGTGAGTAAAAATAATAATGCAATAAATTTATAAAATATTAATAAAAATAAAATGTTGCTGTAGCTTACATGGTATAGATAAAGTAAGAATTTTCATGTTTTGGGTTGTTTTTTAAATTTTATATAAAAATATCCTAAAAATAATATTTATTATGTTATTTTTTAGTAATTTTACGCTTTAATTAATAATGGGATTAAAGATAATATTAACTCAATAAAAACTTTAAATAATAGTACTCAAGGCTTTACAAAAACAAACGATTCCTAAATCTCAGTTGTTATAATCGGAAAAACAAAATATATTCCTAATAATTGTGCATTCATATGTTTTATTACCTCATAAAATATTCTATATTTATATTGAGTTAATACTATTCCCTATTTCGCATTATTTTTACATCATAAATTAAATTTTTTGGTGATAAATTTAATTAAGCTAATTACTGGGTTAAAAAATGTGAATGAAGTGATGTATGGAAATAAACTGGGGCAAAGCTTTTTACACCTTCAAAACAATCTTTAGATAAGTAAGATGAAATGTGAGAAACTAAAGTTAAATAAACAAATGAGTCAAAAATAAAAATAAATAAATAAATAAAGTTGTTCAAAAGAAAGAAAAATAATAATTTAATTGCTATACTTTTATTTTAATAAATTTAGTTTCACTATTTTTCAAATTCAAATTTCAAGTTCAATTATCAACTATATTCAAATTATATTATTAAATTCAAGTTCATTACGTCTTTTTTTGTTATATGATTACCAAGTGAGTTTTTTTAGGCATAATAACTTATTTGGCCCTCTAATTTAACCAAAAAAGTTATTTTAGCCCTCCATCTTTTTTCCTCTTTTAGCCATTAAACTTATGTTATTTTTCAAATCACTCCAAAATAAATGAAAAAAATTAATGTATGTTAACTTTTACTGACATGGCATAGACGCGGATTGTCATGCTAGCAATTAATTAATTTTTTAAAATTTAAAATAATTAAAATAATTAAAAAGTAAAAAAGTAAAAAATTATAAAAATATTTTTAATACTTTTAATTTTAAAAAATTAATTAATTGCTAATATGACATAGATGTGAGCTGTTATGTGGATACAACACCAACAAAGTTAACAAAAATTAACTTTTTCATCCATTTGTGGTGATTTGACAAACAATCCAAATTAAAGAGCTAAAGAAATGAAAAATCAAATAGATGTCTAAAATAATTTTTTTATAAAGTTCAAGGGTTAAATAAATTATTATGTTTTTTTTTAATTTTTCAAAATTTCATGTAAACAAATTTAATAAAAAATTAACAAGTTAAATTTTAAAATCTGAAAAACAAAAATATTATTTTTTTAAATAAAAGTATAATAACTAAAATGGAAAAAGAAGAAATTTTACCTTCATTTCTAATTGAAATTTAGTAGTCTATCGGGAAAGAAATGGGATTGGAGACTAAAATAGGTAATATGTTTTATAACTGCTTAATGATGAGATTAAAATTAATAAATTCAAATATTTAATATAATGATAATTATAAATAAAAAATATAATGATAAATTTTAATATTCATTTATAATATAATGAAAATTTTATGTTTTTAACTAATTAATTTAAAAAAATAAAAGGAATCCTCCACCTTTTCTCATGTAGCTCTTTTTTAATCAAAATTAGTTACATACGTAGTGATAAGAACATAATTTAGTTTGAAAAGAGTGATGTTTATTTTGATATATTTTAATAAAATTAGTGATTAGGAAAAGGCCAAGATTGATTCTAAAACATAAAAATGAATATAAGAAGAGTGACAGAAGTGTCGTAAACAGAATAAAATCAGAGGACCACACCCAACACCGCATTACAACAATGATTCTGATATCGCCACGCGTCTCAGCCATGGGAACAACCTGTCATTGGATAAAAATCCAGTTGACATTATGTTCCTCCCCGAAAATGAAATAATTAAAAATTGGATTGGACCCACCAACCATTGCCCAACTCTTTGTTTCCTTTTTCCGCAAAGCAACCCAAAGCTGTTGTTTGGTTTTTATTTGTTGTCCCTTTCCATTCTTTTTTTTATTTTATTATTATTACATAATGTACCGTTTGGACCAAAAGAAAAGACAACCAAATACTTAGATCCCATGGTTTTTAAGCATTACAAACCAAAATATAGGCCGAATTTTAAAAAAAGTACTGGTTTTAAGAAGTCGGTCGATTTTTGAGACATTTAGATAAATAAATTGACTTTAAAGAAAGAAATAAAAAATGCACTTTTTAGGAGATTTTTTAACATATCGATTTGTTTTGGTTAGATAATTATATGTTAGTGGTTCTTTTTTTTTAAGTTTTGAGTTCTATTTTTTTTATATTTGTATTTTTATTTCATATTGTTTCAAGCTATACATTTTATTTTTAATTACTGTTTTTAACATATTAGTTTTTTTTTGTTAAATGGTTAATTAATAGTGATTTATCTTTGAGTCTAAGGCTTAATTTCTCTTTCAAGCATATTTGTATTTTTTATTTCATATTGTTTCAATTTTTTTATTTTTAATTAATAAATATATTGTTTTCAATTTTTTCTTTTACTTTTCTTTATCTTTTTAATTAATAACTCTTTTATTTATAAAATTAAATAATTATTTACAAATATCATTATTTTTAGTAAATATAATTTTATATGTGTAATATTTATTTTTCAATCCATATGAGTGTAATAAATTTTAGTATTATATACTTTTTGTATGTGCATTTGAAATGATTAATTGAAATATTTCACATATAAAAATATTCGAAATACCATACCCACAATGTAAATAGAAAACAATGATATTTGAAATATTTTACATATAAAAATAATAATGATATTTGAAATAATTTTTTGATTTATAATATTATAAATCATCATACCAACAATATAGGTGGAGAAAATAAATATTTAGCATATAAATATTATATATAAAAAATTTATCAAAAAATTAATTAACTTTTTAAAACTAAAATATATTTAACATAATAATAAATATCAATTTTATCAAAAATATATTTTTATTATTTAATTAGTCATAATTTTTTGATTTCATAAATAAAAGAGTTATTAATTAAAAATATGAATTAAAAATATAAAAAATTGAAAAAATATGTGTATTAATTAAAAATTAATTAAAAATAAAAAATTTTGAAAAAAACATGAAATAAAAAATACAAATGTGTTTAGAAGAAAAATTGAATCTAAGACCTAAAAATAAAATCACTGTTAATTAATCATTTAACTAAAGAAGCTAATATGTTAAAAATAGTAATTAAAAATAAAAGTAAAGCTTAAAAAAATGAAATAAAAATAAAAATTTAAATAAGAGAAGAATCAAATCCGAGACTCAAAGACAAAACCACTAATATTTGACCATCTAATAAAAGGAGCAAATGTGTCAAAAAGTTAGAAAGCGCGTCCTGTAGGACGTATTTTCGCCTCTCTCTCCAAAATTGACCTATTTCCCTAAATTTCTCAAAAATTGACCCAAAACCCTAATTTTTTTAAAATAATTTTTTAATCAAATTCGCCCTAAATTATGGCATCAACATAACATTTGTATATATGTTCACTATTAATATGATGATAATAGTATACATCCAGTATATGTTGTGTTTATACTTAAAACTTGGAATAACATATATTTCAATGATCCTAAAAATTAATGTTTTTAGATATTAATAAATTTTGCTACATCATTAAATTTTAAAAATATGAAATTATTATATACCCTAACATTTTCAATCTACTCTCCAACTCTAATTAAATTATTTTAAAAACATAAATAATTACAATAAAAAAAACATTCATAAGTAATTTATATGATTTTGAAATTAAAATTTATTTTTACAAATTTTTAATCCCATATTTTGTTACATTATCATTTATAAAATTTTGATATTAATAAAAAAAATTCTCAATCAACAATTTCATTCATAATAAAAACTAGAAACAATCATATTATTAAAAAGCCAAATTTCATTGTCCCAATTGAAAATTCAATCATCGTTAATCTCAAGTAAGTTTTGTGAATTTGTTTTTTTGTCAAATCTATGATATAAAGTTTGCGCTCTCTTTTACATTTTATTTGTTTATTGATGTGTTCTCTCTTTGTACTTTTTTATTTATTGATTGATGTTTGTGTATTATTTTGCGGAAGCTTTAATCTATTTTAATGAGATTTTTCTATAATTTTAGGTTGCAAAAGTGAAGAATGGTCTTTTATTATACATTTTTGAAAAGTAACAATTTTATTGCATTGAATCCTTAGTAAAAAGAATTGTGTAATTTTTTAAATTTCTATATCATTTGAAATTTTTTTTTGTACTTTTTATGCTCGTTTTATAATCCATGTTTGGAGTTTGTAGTTATTCCTCTCAACAATATCCTCTCCAAGGCTTGAACTTCGTTTTTTTCTTGGGAGTACAATATGGCTTGCCACTACACCTAACACTTTTTGGTATTGGTTTTGTTTTTAAATTTTAATTACTTATGTTTTGAAATAATTTAATTAGAATTGGAAAGTGAATTGAAATGGATGGGTGTATAATAATTTCATGTCTTTAAAATTTGGTGATATGGCTAAATTTTATTGGTACCTAAAAATGGTAGTTTTTAGTATCATCCTGTAACACCCCAAACCCGGCCTAAATATTATGGCCGAATCCGGAAGTATCACATGAAATGGGTTGAAAAAAACCATTTGTCGTTAAGTTAAAACATTTCTAACTATTAGCCTTTAGAGTTATTATTAATTTCAAAGCTTTCTTTCATTTAATCATTTAGAGATAAAACGTGTTTGTGGTGGAAGCTTGTGAAAATGTTGAGTCCAGAAAATCCGTTCAAGATTTTAGAAAACCATCACAGTTATAATTACGTAAAACCAAAAAACCCGCAACCAACATCAAAATTTTAAAAGAGTCCAGAGTCCTAGAAAAATACAACTTCAATGCCAAAACTTAATAACCCAAAAACAAAATAAAACAGTAAAATAAGTGGTCACAATGGATTTCTCCACTGCACCGATCCGCCTAAGTTTGTGGGTTACCTATACAGACAAACAGAAAAGGGGTGAGTTTACGTAAACTCAGTGTGTAACCCAACAGAGATAAACATGTACACATACAAAATATCACAAATTAGACAAATTCACAATCGGCTTGAGCCCATGTCAGATACAGATATAGATTTGCAAATCAGATAACAGAATCCTACCCCCATCCTCTACACACCATCTCCGACCATCCCTATACACCATGTGGAGTTTAAAACACCCACCCAGCCCTACACACCATGTTGTACCAATACGGCATATATCATATATAGTGCAGCTGTGCTGCCAGATATTAGGCATAATCTGCCTTTCAGAACACTTCCTCCAATATATATATCATCCCACCCCAATCACAGTAACCGAACATGCATACAAAATTAACAAATAAATCATGCTTAACATGCTTTCATAAACAGATATCAGATAAACAAACATAGTCATGCTAATAACAGTACACCAGTCTAATAGAACACATAATTTTAGGGTTTAGTAGCCTTTGCTGACCCCCATGGTAGGTCCACAACTGATTAGGACGACCCGTGTGACCCTACGAAAAATTTCAGTACAATGGGTCCACACGCCCAAATTGGCCTAGCCCGTTTGGATTACACGGCCTGGCCCAGTTATCATACGCCCGGGTGGCGTTCCCATGTGGGTCCATACTCCCATGTTAAGAAGATTTGTGTTGCATGCATTCGGTTAGAGGCAAACATATTGATGCCTATATCTTGGTTAGGACAATCGGCTAAAAGGGAGTGTGGGTTAATATGTTGAGTTGATGCATGATTTCACATGTATGTGACTTTAATGTCTAATGTATAAATATGGGCTAAGTGCCTAGTGTTCCTCTTTTCGATGCTCAAATGATTAAATCAATTTCTTTGTTTAATTAAGCTCAAGAGCAAATGGGATCTAAATCCGATAAAGGGAAGGAAAAAGTGGTCGAATAGCCATCGAAATCGTTCGACAACATCCGAGGTAAGTTCTTGAGTAATAGAGCTTAAATTATGATTTGATTAGATCATGTTTTAAGCAAATCAAAATCATGCTCTTTGTGTGTGGCTATTGAGCCGAAATTGCAAGAATGATAAGTGTCTTGTGTTTGAGTTTTGCTAATGAAAATGAAATACGAATGTGTCATGATTTATTGTTAAATGTGCATGGTTATTTGAATGATGTCCGGGTTAAGTCCCGAAGGCTTTGTGCTAAGTGACCATATCCGGACTAAGATCCGAAAGTATTTGTGTGAGTTACTAATTCTGGGCTAAGCCCGAAGGCATTGGTGCGAGTTACTAAATCCGGGTTAAGTCCCGAAGGCATTTGTGCGAGTTACTATAACCGGGCTAAGTCCCGAAGGCATTTGTGCGAGTCACTATAACCGGGCTATGTCCCGAAGGCATTTGAACGAGTAGCTATATCCGGTTAAATTCTGAAGGTACGTGATTTGGGAATGAATGATCTTGCTGTAAAAATTTCAGTTAATACGCTTGTAACATCCCAACATTGAGGTATGTTTCGTATGTGCTTTGAATTAGTTGAGCCCTTACAAATAAGTATTCGCTCAGTTGATAAATGAGCTACCGGCCTTTGGCTAAGTTGATCTTTTGTGTATGAACATAAGGGTTGGTAATGTGAAGTAAGTATGATATTGAAAATTTGTGCATATGAAATTATCCGTTTAGCTATATGAATGCTATACTTTTGTTGTGTTGGAATCCTTTGCTCAAAACTTACTAAGCATAAATTGCTTACTCCGTTTCTTTGTTTCTCTTTTTTATAGATTTTGGCTCGTCAGCTATCGGATTCGGAATTTTTGGAAGTCGAAGTCTCCCACACTATCAAAGCCCTTTTGGTACACTTTTGGTTGAACTCTGAAAATGGCATTTATAGGACTACCCTTTTTGTTGTGGGTCATGGACCCTTTGGATTTGTGTAATTTTGGATAGCCATGCGAAAATGGCTTATATATGTTTGAGCATAATGTTATAATCATTTGGTATGGATATGGTTATTGAGAGGTGTGGATATGCTTAACAAGGATTGGCCATGGGAATGGTTAATCACTATCATAATTTGTGCTATTTATGCTAAAAGGGCTAGTTGAATCATGGAAACTATGAAATAGGTAAAGTCTACCTTAAAGGCAGATGCTGACAGCAGCAGTGATGTAGATTTGGAAAATCACTAAATATAGTAGGAATGGAATTAAATAGTGAATAAATTATGTAAACGAACATTGATGAATCTATTTTCATAGGAAAGTAACGAAACGATCATATGGACAGTATGTTAAGAGATATTCAGGTTCTCGTGAGACAGGGCCAGAACGGTTTCTGGATTTCCTGTTCTGACTTTGGAAATTCATTATAAATTAACCAGAGATAATTAGGAGTCATGCCATATATGTATAGATTCCTATCTGAGTCTAGTTTCTATAGAAACAATCGACATCAGTATTGAAGCCCTGCACAGGGAGATATCCAAGTCGTAATGCGCCAAGGTCAGTGTAGTCGATCCCTGTAACATGGGAGACTTTGACTAATAAACTGTACTAATTGGCCCGACCAAAAATTCTAGAAAAAAATATGTAGATGGGCATATGAGTCTAGTTTCAGGGAAAAATTACGAAATTGATTTTTGAGTTGTGAAACTCAAGATATGATTTTTAAGGTGACAGTGACGCAGTTAGCCAACTGCTTGGAAATTTTTTAAATGGACTGCGATAGTAAGCGAATTTAGTCTGTGAACCCCTTGTGTCCGACTCCGGCAACGGTATCGGGTACGGGGTGTTACATATAATGCATTTTGAACCCATGTCAATTGCATTAGTAATACATTAAATTTATCACCAACTAAAGCTTTATTTTAATATTTTAATATTTTAATTTTAATTTTAATCTTTTTATTTTGATTTTTTTCACTTTAATATCGTACATATTTCATGTATTATTATTAATTAATTTCAAACCAAACATTTCATTATTTATTGTATGTTGTTTTTAAGCACACCTCTATATTTTAAATACGTGATCTTCACATATATATGTATATAATAGAATTTTCTAGTATTGATAATATATTGATCGAGCTAATGTCACAAGTTAACTTGAAATCAATTTAAGATTGATGACAATACCATAATAAATAATTGTAGTGCATTTAATATTTTTAATATGACGTATCTATGTGTTTAAATTTTGTTTTACTCACAATTTAATCTAATTTTTTCATTTTAATATCATACCTTTTGCATGTGTTATTATTAATTAATTTCAAACCATACGTTTCATTATTTATTGGATTTTTTTAAACATATCATTATGTTCTAAATGTGCAGCTTTTACACGCATATGTATGTGATAAAATTTCTAGTACCATTAATTAAAAAAATAGTTAATATAAATTTTTTGGGTACCGAAAGTAGCACAATATAATAGTAGCACGTTATCATGTAAACCAAAATTGAAAAAGTTGTCAAGTTCCAAAATTAATATGAGAATAATTACTAAATTCCAAGTTTAATATGAAGAAAAAAATTGAAGTACTAAGTTGAAAAAAATTATCAAGTTGAAGAAGGATATATGATCGTTTAAGGGTTTTTTTTTTCATTTATTATTGTTTTATCTTTCTTTTTTTTCGCATTTAAGACATTTTCTATTCAATTCCTTAAAGAAGAACCCCCCAAATGAAAAAAAAAAAGCATTAGACCCTTAAACTTTGTGATAAATTATACTATACGTTACCCAACTATGAATTCATTTTTTATTTTTGGTTACCTAATTATGAATTTTAATTAATCTCTTTAATATTTTTGTTAATCCTTGTCAATGGAAAAGAACAAGAAAAAATTCAATTAGTTGGTTGATCAAATTTATTTTTTTAAATCATGGTTGGGTGATGAAAAAAGAGAGAGTATATAATTAGTGACTTGTAGTATAATTTACCCTCTTTTTTTTAAATTAGCTATCCCAAATTTGAAAATTCTTATTAAACTTTCCAAAATTTGTAATTAACCCCTTTAATTTTTTGTTAATTCTCATCTAACTTTTAATTTTTTTGAACATTTTAATTAGACTTATAATTTTTTTTAAAATCTCATTAAATCTCTAAATTTTATTTGAAAATTTTATTTAACCCCAAATCTTAACCGCAAGTTTTGGCATTGCAATCCTCAACCTTGGGCAAAACCTCCTTCAAGTAAAAAAAGACTTGAAATCAATTTTATCACCATTTCTCTCACAGGGCTCGTCTTCATAAATCACTTGATGATTGTTGTTTTTTTCTTAAGCATACACCTCCTCTTATATTCATGGTTTCCTTGACGATGACTAAGCTTTCAAAGTACACTTTATCATAATTGTAGTTCTTTGTGTCACGATCGCGAATTAAAACTCATGACAAATACACAAAAAAATATCTTATAGAAATCAATTAATTAAATTAGATTCATTTAATCTACTTAAATTAGTTCTATTCGTGAAATATCGTTACTTACTATGTATAAATAAATTTAATTTTCTTTTTCTGATTCAAAAATTAAAAAAAAACTATTATTATTTGATCTAACATTCATAAATATGTATATTTAATCATAAAAAAAAGCAGAATTAACTATTTAAGGTAAATATGGTTTAGTTTTACAATTTGTGAAGGAAAAAAATTATGTGAGATATAACGATAAAGGGAATAACTTTCATTAGGATGATTCTAAAAACTAAGATTTTTAGGCACTAATAAAATTGTCACATCATCAAATTTTAAAGAAATTAAATTATTATTCTACACTCATCTAAAGATAAATTATTTTATGGATCCTTCCTACCATATTATTCATTGTCCCTTTTAACAATTTTTTCATGTCATTGACATATAATTTTAATAATTTTTTTACTTTGATCCCTGAATTTAGAATATTAAACCCTAAACCCCAAACTCCAAATTTATAATTCCAAATCTTTAAACCCTAAACACAAACCCCAAACCCTTGAACCTTGAACTTAAACCTTCAACCTTGAATCCTTAAACCCTCAACTTGAACCTTGTACCTTGAACCTTGTACCTTGAACCTCGAACCCAAAATCCAAACTCGAATCCTAAACCTCAGGGTTCGGAGTTCAAGGTTCAAGGCAAAATAATTACCAAAATTATGTGCCTAAGACATGAGAAAAATTGCACAAAGATTACTAATTTTTTTTAAAATTGGTTGCACCAAAAAAAATAACTTATGAAAAAATGATTAAAATTTGTAAAAAAAGAAAAAATGTTTGTTTATAATTTAAAAATTAATTATTTTAAGTAATTTAATTTAATTTAATTTAAGTTGGAGAAGATATTCGATATACATGAGTGTATAATGGTACTTTATTATCTTTAAAATTTAATGACGTGACACTATTTTATTGATACCTAAAAACTATACTTTTTAAGATTATCTTAACATGATTTATTCCAAAAACAAAAATAATGGTTGAGATAATAAAAATGTTATAAAATAACCGAAAGAGTGAGTTAAAGGAAGAATTTTAAGCAAAATCATCATTTGAGTAATTGTCAAATTAATATACATAACTTGATTTAATTCTAAGCAACAGAATATATTAATATCGAAATTATCATAATTGTTCTCAAGAGGTTGATTTCGCAACTGCTTAACCAATGTTGATTGCCACAATTAAGTGCAGATGACCTTCCCCTTCACACCCCCATTCTTCATATTTTTTTGGCGTTAGGGGAAATAATAAATTTGATCCTTTTAAAAAAAATTATAAAATGTAATATAATAAAATCAAATAAAATCAAATAATAGTAATTTCATTAAAATAATATGTTTTATGATATTAAGCGAATAATATATTTTTTTAAGTGAGTATCCTTTTTATTTTAAAATATCATATTAGTGAACTTATTAGAAAATTTTGACAGAGTTAACAATTAAACCCAAATTTAAAACATAAAATATAAAAGGATTAAATTTCAAATATTGAAAAAGTATAAGGATCTAAAAGCATATTTTAAGCTATTATATATATAGTATCTATGTTAGTTACACCTAGGTCACCGTTGTATAAATCTCGTAGATTAGATTTTTTCTTTTAGATTTTTATATGAAAAACCAATTATAAGTGGATATAGCGTGATGATTATCACAATAAATCACAATTTTCGATTTTAATCAATCGAAAAAATATAAATTATGTATTCAAGAAAAAAAATCTATTCTTACTATTATTATTTAAGAATTTTACTTAACTATATGATGAATTAATCCAACCTCAATATAATTGTGAATTTATTAAAAAATATAATTATTTTATATATTATTATTGGAGTAAAAAAAATTCTCTCTAGATTGATGTCATTTGTTTTTAGAGTATAATAAAATAATAATTAAAAGAATACTTGACATTAGTTTAGATATGTTTGGTGAGTTTTTTACTCCTTTAATATTGGACAGAATAATTGTCCTATTAAAAATTTATTATTTATACCAAACAACAAATAATATTTAAGAATCTTTTAATCTGAAATAAATATTATTTTAAAGATATTTTTATCTTTTGAACCCCTTTTATCATTAATAAAATAAACATTTTTGGACATTTTATCTTTGGGCCCTAGGCGGCTACACCTCAAAATAGCCCTCAGGGTTGGCCCTGGCCCTTTAAAACCTAAGATCATTCTTCTATACACTTCAAACAATGTCCTATGAGGATGAATATGAGACTTGTTAAATACCCATGAGGTACTAATTATTAGGAAGAAGGTGAGATTTGAAGTAATTACACAGGTAATTACGCCCAAATCCAATTTTTAAAAAAATATTTTTATAAAAATTATAATATAAGCATTAATACCTATTAACTAATTGGATGGTTATGTAAAAAGATTTTTATTTTCTAAACCCTAAAAAAATATATTATATAAATCCTAAAAAAATTTCAAATTTATGGCCAAAAAAATTATTATAAAAAAATTTATATGTTATAACAGTGTTATAATATATTTATTTATAAAAAGTAATGCTCAAGAAGTATGAACATTACTTGTTTACATGTCAATGTTATATATTGTAAAAATAATATACTTATTCATAAAAAAAATATTATAGATTTATAATCATAACTTATTTATTAAAAATAACTTTCTAAAGTTATAACAAAATTTATATTATTTATAAGAAGTGTTATTAAAGTTTTGGGCAATTTATAAACCCTTTTTAAATTTTATATTATTTTTTACTTATTTTACATATTATAAAAAATGATATAATTTTAGTATAAAATTTTCGCTAAATTAAGTTTATATAAGTTTTTATAATTAAAGTTACATACTATTTGGATTGTGAATCCAAATATTATAAGTTCGATGCTAGACTTGATGGCCCTGCCCAAAAAATGAAATGACAAAAAAAATAATGCCTGTTTTTTAAACAAGTTAATGTCTCATTTAAGCTTTTTTGGCCCGACCCAGCCTAAATTTGCAAAAAAAAAAGAAAAATTGATGCTGTTTTGCCATTTCTTTTTCATTGTTTGGCTATCATTTCGTTATTATATTGTTACTATTTTGTTGTTATTGTTTAGGTATTGTATAACTCTTGTTTTATTATTAATTTTACTACTATTGTAGAGGTATTTATTTGTTAAGTTGCATTTATCTCGGTATTATTTAAGTATATTTTCTTTTAATTTTTTTATTCGTTGGGAAACATTTATTTTAATGTTTTTAGTGTACTTGATGTATTATATTTTTAAAAATTTATTTTTGTATAAAAAATTTAATATGGGCATGCTGGGTCGGGCTCAGGTTTGGGCAAAATTTTAGGCTCTTTTTTTAGGCCGAGCTCGACCCAATTTTTTTATTTGACCTGGCCTGACCCATGGACAACTCTGGTCAATGCTAATTATACAAATAGAAAAGGTTTTCTTGCACCATATCGTGGGATATGATACCATTTAAAAGAATGGTGTCATATAAACACCATAGGCAGCTCGTGAACTCTTTAATTTGAGACATTCAACGCTTCGAAATGTGGTTGAGAAAATAATTGTTATTCTAAAAAATATTTCTCATATTAACAACATTACCTTAGTTGTAATGTCCTAAAATTTTGAGAATTTAATTGTGAGAACCTACAGTAATTAATTTCTGTATCTATGGCTCTGTGTTCTGCTATTGTGTTTAAGGTATGGAATTCGAATTGTATCATTAAAAGTTTATTTATTTTTAAAACAACCCATATCCATGCGTTACATAGTTAAGTGTCATTCTGTGTAAATCTGTGTCAAGAATGAGCTTGCTAGTTCACTGATTAAACATTTGTATTTTTTCTAGTCCCGAGTTCAAGTCTCAGTGTATGCGTTAGGAAATATTTTGCTTGTTGTTAAAAATACGCTGATGGTTATGAAAAAGTATTTTTAAATTTTCTTTTTGTTTTCTTCCTCTTCTTCTTTCCTTTTTCTTTCTTTTCTTTTTTTCTTGTTTTCCCCTTTCGTTTTTGGTTTTTTTACATCGTTTAAGCGTACCTTTATCGATTGTTGAACTTCTCATTCTGATCTGCATCATGGGTTGGGTAAGTACGTCTTCTGTGCTGTTAACTGTGTTAATTTCTTAAAGTTCTATGAACAAACGGTGTGGTATTGCTGATAGTTGCGTTAATGGATGAATTCTCGTTATTAAGCGATGTTGGTTCCTTCTTTTAAGAATAGGAGTTGGAAGTAACGAGTCTTGGTAGGACAATTCGAGTAATTTCAATTGATTTTTTGGTAAGTGTTGATTCTGTTGAAGGTTTTATGTCGAAGTTTTCCACATAAATTTGGTTGATTGAATAATTGTATGGTTGTTTTAGGCTTCAGAGACTCTCCACACTCTTATCGCTTCAAAATCTCTACTATTGCGTACCGAAAACCTTATTTTATGTGAATTTTGGTAGTAAAAAAACATTGCTATTGATGCCACACGGCTGTGTGTGTGGCCGTGTAACTCACTGTTCATTGAATTGAAGCCACACGGGCAAGGCACAAGGCCGTGTATAGCCATTTTAGTGTAGGGTTCACACGGGCAATATACACGGGCATGTGTCTAGGTCGTGTAACTCACTGTTTATGTTTTAGGACTACATAGCCAGGGACATGGGCATGCACCTAGGCTGTGTGAGCCACACAGGCATGGACATGAACGTGTGTCCAGGCCGTGTAACTCAATGTTTACATTTTAAAATCACACGGGCAGAGGACATGGGCATGTATCCAGGCTGTGTGCCATATTGATAGGGTTTGAATCTTGTTTTTATGGCCATTACTGTTACTTCACACTAATATTGACCTCCCCAATGTATGAATGATCTACGTTTGATTGCACAAGGACTCTCTGATGCTCTGTGACTGATAAATGAATAACATAATTGTGTGTACTGTGATAGCTATTTATGACACTAAACCGTATTATCTAATTGTGAAATAAATTAGAATAACTAAACATATGTTGTTGGATATTTGTACTTTGCATTTTCATGAATTGGAATATTATGAAGAAGGAAGTAATCTACTCTGAATTAGTGGCTAAGCCACGGTGCGCATAAATTTGAATCTGGCGCTTTATCGTATTCCGACTTAGCAGCTAAGCTGCTTCTCTATAAACGTTTTAGATCGACACTCTATGATGTGTAGGGTTGGTTGAACATTAAACGCCCTTAACGGTGTGTAGGGATGGCCGAAGACAGTGTGTAGTGGTTGGGGTAGGAATATTTGCATATGAATATGATATGTTCTGTATGTGAAATTGAAATTGCTTCTGCATATGTAACTGATCTGTTCTGTATTTGAACTAATATTACTTCTGTTACCTAACCGAATATTAGGATTTGGGAATTATCTTATAAATGAGTTCTAATTGAACAAATGTCTTTTACGCACTAAGTATTTTGTTATTGATTGGATTTCAGATGATTCTCAAACTTGAATGGATTGGCGCTGCAGAAGCTCAGTCAAGCTTTTATCCTTCCTTTAAATACTACTATTAGGAATTTTTGTGTTCTATGACATTATGATGTTTGGGAAGATTATGTACTTAGTTAATTTCTATGATGGCTATTATATGCTGAATGGTTCATTTTAATTGCGTTATAAATGTGAATTCTTAATATCGATGATGTAACTCTCTAAACTTGGTATATATATCTAGGCCAAGTGATAAACCATAATTTATACATGTTTTTATCCCATACTTAGCACATTTATGGATTCTTTAATTTCATGTTTTATACTTAGGTGAGCATAGAAGAGTAAAAAGAGCAAGAAACGGGCCGAAAATGAAGAAAATAGACCCACATGGGAAATCAACACGGCCTGGACTTCCTCACACGGGCGTGCCACATGGCAGTGTCCCTTTGGCAGGATCGAAGCACGACTTACACAGGTAAACTACACGCCCGTGCCTATTCAACAGCTTTGACCACGGGCTGGAGTAATCGCACATGGGCGTGCCACACGGGCGTGTCCCTGCCGAGCCCAAGTATAACCCTGTTAGGAAAAGGCCAATTTTGAGGGCTCTTAGGCATTCTAAAGCCTATTTAAATACCTGAGGAGGAACTTAGGAAGGAGACGCAGAGTAGGAGGCAAGAAATTACTCAAGGGAAGCCGATTGGTCCATCTCAGAAGCCGGATTCATCATCAAGACTGAAGATCTCCCTTCAATTTCCATTCAAGGGTTTTGGACTTTCTTTATGTTTTGTATTCATTATTCTTCTGAGATGTTTTCTTCTATAATTATGTCTATTATTACGAACTAAACCCCCTAAATACCTAAGGGGAATGAAACCTAAGACGGATCTTGTTATTATTATCTGAATTGTATGATAAATATTTGACTTATTTTTAATTATGTGCTCTTAATTCTTGTTTTAATATTCTAAGATATTGATTCGAGTTAATGCTCTTTTTTAGAAGAGGAATAAACCTTGTCTAAGAGTAAATTTGTCATAATTAAGTGAAGTTGATTGCACACCTAGAGATAGGGTGATAAGATTTTGCTGGATTAGGGTGATAAGATTTTGCCGGATTAGGGTGAAACCTAATAAGGGGATCTATAGATCGAGTTAATGCAACACTAGGTGTTAATTAGAAAGAGATTTCAATTAATCAACCTAGGGTTAGACGTTATTAGTCTCGAGAATGATAATAATGTAACTTAGGGATTTCTACGGATCAAGTCAAATGAATAAATCGTCTAATTCAGAGTCAAATAACAAGTGAAGTCTAGGTGGATTTTTCCTTGGTTATTGTCTTAATCAATCGAATTTTCCCAAAAGCTTTTCCCCAATTTCTCTCTGTGCACTCTTAGTTTAGTTAATTAATTTAGATAAACAAATCCCTTAATTTTTAGGCTAGATAATAAAAAGAAAGTAATTACTAGTACTCTTGGTTTCTTTGGGTTCGACAATCCGGTCTTTCTAAAGCTATACCACTGTTCGATAGGTACACTTGCCTTCATCGTGATAATAGTTAGTTTCAAGAATGATTAATTATAAATATTTAAAACCTATCGCGAATATCACGTACCAAGTTTTTGGCACCATTGCCGGGGAACTAGGATATTAGGAACACTCGATTTTTATTACTTTAGCCATTTTACTTTTATTGCAATTTAAAATTTTATTTTCTTTTCTAATTCTTCATTTATTCGCTTCCGACAGGTTTTTCTAGTTTATGACCAGAAGAAACCCGTCAGGACCATTACTGTTTGATAATGAGATCAATCGCACAGTTCGCAGAAACTAAAGAGAAATAAGGCGAAGCTTAAGATACACAGAGGAAGAGCAAGAGGGTGATATTTCAACCACAACCAAGGAGATGGCTGAAAACCAAGAAAATCCGCTACCTCCTGTGATTGCTGCTAATCAGAATCCTGCTCCACGTACTATGCATGATTATGCTAAACCTTCTTTAATAGGAACTGAATCGAGCATAGTTAGGCCTGCTGTTGCTGCCAATAATTTTGAACTGAAACCTAACACCATTCAAATGATCCAACAGTTTGTTCAGTTTAATGGTTTACAAGACGAGGATCCCAATGCTCACTTGGCAAATTTCTTAGAATTTTGCGACACTTTTAAAATCAATGGTGTTTCTGATGACGCCATTCGCCTTCTGTTGTTTCCCTTTTTGTTGAGGAATAAGGCTAAACAATGGTTGAACTCGTTACCACGAGGGTCAATCACTACTTGGGAACAAATGACCAAAAAGTTTTTATTAAAATATTTTCCGCCGGCTAAAACAGCCAAATTACGTAATGATATTTCTTCTTTTGTGCAGATGGATTTAGAAACACTCTACGATGCATGGGAGAGATATAAGGACCTTTTGAGAAGGTGCCTTCACCATGGGTTACCACTTTGGCTACAGGTTAAAATGTTTCATAATGGCCTGAATCGTTCGACTCAACAGATGATCGACGCAGTCGCTGGCAGAACCATCAATAATAAGACACTTGAATATGCTTATAAATTTATAGAAGAGATGTCACTGAATAATTATCAGTGGCAAGTTATGAGGACAAAGCCAACAGAAGCAGTTGGCATTTTTAACATCGATTCGATCACCATGCTCTCTAACCAGGTAGAACTTTTGAACAGAAAAATTAACAGTTTTCTTGGTTCTTCACAGGTTCACCCAATAATGCAATACGAAGCAAGTGGAGGTGGATCAAGCACTTCAAAATACCCACCCTATGGCTACAATATGGAGAACGAGCAGTTAAATTACATGGGTAATAATCCTCGATCTCAAAATAATTCGTATAGCAAAAGTTACAATACAGGTTGAAGGAATCACCCAAATTTTTCATGGGGTGGCCAAAGGAATCAGAGACCATCACCATCTCTAGGCTTTCAACAACCACCTTACCAACAAGAGAAAAATTCGAACCTTGAGGAGAAACTAACAAAATTCATCTCAGTGTCAGAAACTCTTTTTTAGAATACCGAGACAGTACTTAAAAATCAACAAATGTCAATCCAAGGGCTCAAAACTCAGATAGGTCAACTCGCTAAATTGATATCTGAATGACCATAAGGTAGCCTCGCGAGTAACACTGAATCTAACCCAAGGGAGCAAATCAATGCAATTACCATTCAAGATGAGGAAGGGTTAGTTGCACCTGAACCAGAACCGAGGCAATAAGTAAAGGTAAGGGTGAGGTGGACCACAATGACCAGAAACCGGTAAGTAAAGAATACAAACATCGTGTGCCATACCTAAACACGACAAGGAAAGATCGCACAAAAGAATAATTCGGTAAATTCCTTAAATTATTAAAGAAGTTACATATTAACTTACCGTTTATTGAAGCTCTTTCGCAGATGCCAAACGCAGTCAAATTCCTAAAGGAACTTTTAACAAATAAGTGGAAGTTGGATGAGGCATCGCATATGGAACTAAATATAGTTTGCTCAACCATACTACAAAATAAGCTGGCCAAAAAATTAAAAGATCTAGGGAGTTTTACAATTCCCTGTTTAATTGGTAGCCTAGATGCTAATAATACTTTGGCTGATTTGAGGGCTAGTATCAATGTCATACCTTACAAAATATTTAAACAACTAGGTCTTGAGAAACCCAAACAAACTAGGATGAGTATTCAATTAGCCGATAAAAAAATCAGATTTCCTAGTGGGATTATTGAAGATGTACTCGTTAAAATTGACAAATTTATATTCCCAGTTGATTTCGTTGTTCTAGACATAGAAGAGGATAGTAACGTTCCTTTAATTTTAGGGAGGCCCTTTTTAGCAACCGCTAGAACAATAATTGATGTTGGCACAGGTGAACTCACACTTCGTGTGGGAGACGAAACAATCACCCTTCAAGCTCATAATTCGAATAACACTTCGAAAATTGAAGGACCATGTGGTGCAACCTACTTTTCAAGAAATAAGTTCGAAGAACCTACACGAGCCATGTTCAAGCAACAACAAAGGACCTATCTATGAAGAACGAAGGCTACAAATCGAGGAACTAAATGAATGGCAGATACAGAAATTGAGAACACTCGATAAACCGAAACCAAGCCAGAACGAGCTCAATAAATCACCAAATCAACTTAAGGTTGGAGACAAAGTACTACTAGATGCAGCAGATCCTCGCATTACCACTTCTGATCCTAATGAAGAAATTCTTCTCACGGTACTCAGTATTTTCCCATATGGTACAGTCGAGGTAATTCACCCCAAATTTGAAACTTTTAAGGTAAATAATACTCATCTTAAACCTTATATTGATAAAGTTGATAGCAGGGATGAGGAGTGTAAACTCTTCGAGCCATCATGATCACACACCAAAGAGGTAAGTCAAGCTTAGACTATAAATAAGCGCTTCTCGGGAGGTAACCCGAGCACTAATAGTAATGATTTATTTAAATTCTACCTTTTCACATCTAACCTACTAACTGAGTCTTGAAACACAGGGTTTTTCCCATCCACACGGCCAGGCACACGGGTGTGCCTTAGGCCATGCACACACTATAGGAGGAGACATGGTCGTACGATATGGCCGTGTGAAAATAGGGTAAAATTTTTCCCCAACACGGGATACGATAAGTCGCCACGGCGTGGGCTAAGGCCGTGGGCAAAGCTGCCAAAATAACACGAGCGTGCGACATGCTCGTGCCCAATCCCCATGGTCGACACTGTCAAACTAACACGGGCATGGGCTATCATAAACGGGTGTGGGTGAAGCGAACAAAGAAAGCCACAACCGTGTGCACCTACACGCCCAATGAACACGGGCGTCGGTCGAACATTAGACGCGCCCAAAATTTAAAAATTGCGAAACACATGGGCAAAAATTACGGCCGTAGGGCCCCAAAATCTATATAAACCCTTAACTATTCATCATCTCCCTCCCCAAAAATCCCTAACCCTAGCCACTGCAACTCCACACGCCCTACCTGCCACGCCCGTGCGCCGCCTACAGCACTATTTCCGATGACCCAAGCTTCTCCTTTTTTGTGTTTGTTTACTCTTTTCTCTCTATTTTCTTTAAATATTTTGCCTATTTCATGATTTCTCTGATCCATTTGACTATCTTAAGTGAATATTCATAGTAGATAATAATACTCATGCTTGTCATTAAAGAATATTGCCATTTTTTATACTACATTCATCCATTTTTCTCATCTCCATGGATTTTATGCTTACCCACATGCATTCGTACATTAGATATTCCCGTCGTATTATTCTTATAGTCCTATTTTAATAACTTGATATATTTGCTTTAGTTGTTTTAGTTTTGTTCTCTTCATCTAATACGCGAGTCTCATGAAATATTCCTATTTAGTTTTGTATTTCCATGCTATTTTTGGGACGTATTGGTTGAACTTCGACTTTTCAATGTAGGTATATAATATCATCCTCACGTGGTAAGAAAATCGATGTCTCCGCTTCGAAGAAAAGGAAAGGAGCAGTGTCATCCTCGGGTTCTATCGCGGAGATTAGGCACCCTTTCCTCGAGTTCCCATTGGGACCTCAGGAGGAGCTATTTCAGATATTACGGGCCCAACCTCTAGGTGTGGGCCGCTGCATTTGAACAAATTCAGATGGCTGACGTGGTTTGAGCCCTCCTGACGATTGAATCGTGGGGGCTCTTTTTTGAGATCATCGAGCCGACATACCTCGAGCTCACGATGTAACTATGCTCGACCTTTCATCTCCAAGTCGTCATGACAAACTTCGACGATCCTGGAACGGTCCAGTTCCTCCTTAGTGGTATAGTGCGCCAGTTGAGTGTACCCGAGTTCAGGATTACACTAGGGTTGTAAACGGAGGAGTTCATGAACGACAATGAACTCGACACCCTCCACCACCACATCCACTACTCTCCTTCAAAGTGTTGGAAGGACCTCGTCCTTGCCTCGGCCTCCTATGATCCTAACCGCTCTAAGGCATCGTCCCTCACCCCATCCCTGTGATACCTACACGCCATCTTAGCCCACACTCTGACGGGACGACGAGAGAGCACCGACGTCGTCAACACTCACGACACCTATTTCCTATGGAGTATAGAGAACGGGCACGTCTTCGACCTTGCTTACTTCATCGCCCTCGCCATCCGCCATCAGACGGAGCCACATAGGAGAGGGGTCATCTCTATCTGGCCCTATGTGACTCGATTGGCAAGACACTTTGGACTCCTCAACACAGCAGCACAATCATCCTCCCTCACTCTCATCGGTCAAATGTCCCCACAGGGCATCTCGAGCATGCTAAACATGAGGATGATCAAGAAACGACGTGGAACCTACCCTCCTCAGTACTGCCTCGTCCAGTCCACCGAGGAGGAGGACCTAGAGGACATTACTGATGATGTCCCTCCACGTCATGAGGACCCACCATCTCAGCCACCATCCATCCATCGTCCAGTTCATGCGGCGGCTTCTTACTCTGACATCTCTGAGTGCCTTACACGATTTGAGCAACAATACTTTCAGCGCTTTGATCACATTGATGCGACTCTACATCAGATTTGTCAGCACTTCCACATCTCATCGCCACCACCACATCGCGAACCATTCGGCGATGACGATATTTAAAAACTTTTTATTTATTATTTTTATTTTCACTTTTATCTTTATTTATCTTATTTAAGTACTTTTTATTTCATTTTCCTTTATTATTATTTTAATTTTAATTTTCATAATTTTTATTGAATAATTTATAGCTTCGGCTATTTCATTACGAGTAATTATGCTTCATTATATTTCCTAAAAAGTTTCTGATTCTATCATAGTTATAAAGAGCTCCAAAGCTCATCATCGCATAGAAACTAAAAACTCCACTGGTAAATGTTCTCCATGCCTGCCATGTCCTGCTCGACCACGACCATAGCTACCACCAGATATAATATTCTTTTGGCGCAGGACTTATGGACTAATGAACCTCTACCACCACCGGAGTATCCTCCTCCACTCTCATTATTGCCTTGGCCGATTATTCTCTATAACTCCAAATCAATGAGTTCATTCATCATTCAGGAAGTTTCACTTCTCTCCCTATCTTATGATTATTTATCTATATTTTTCAATATATCTATCTTTGTACATTGAGGGAATTGTACATCTTAAGTGTGGGGGGTCTTTCATATGATCATTAGAAATCCCTGAATTTTGTCTTATTCTCACGTGAATCACTCATATCACTATTAGAATGAATTTTAATTAATTTATGATTTTTATTAATATGTCTTGAATTAAAACATAGGCATTTATTCATTGATTGTTTAAACTTTAAGACATTAGGGAATCAAGCATGATAAGTTGATTTTTGAAGAATTATAAACTTTTAGGTTGTTTCCTTAAGTTTAGGTATTATCGTGAGTTGAAATTCACAAGTTTAAACATAAAAAAGCCATAGTTTTTGTGAGATCTTGAGCCTTTAGAGCATATTTTATTTCTTTCATGCTCACTTTTATTATGAGTGCGTCAGTATTGATTTGTTATTCTAGAACTTGCTTGATTATGCATGTTAAGACCACACCATTTGATTTGATATATCAAGATGATAAAGGCACTTAGTTTTAACGCACTCACTCCACAAACGCCTACCTTCACAATTGACCATTAGTGTACCCATTTGAGCCTAACAAGCCATTAATTGATTTACCCTCAATATTAACCCATAACCCATTATTGTTGAAATCCCCTAATTTGATCCCTATTTTTGTCGAGATTTGATTTGAACTAATTGCTTAGCTATGTTTTTCTCTTCTATGTATTTGACTTATTTATATACTTCAACACATATTAATAGTAATTCGTCATTTTTGAGCTTGAGTGTTAATTCCATATTTTGAGAAGAAGCTCACTTGTATTCAACTAATGACTGGTTATTTTCTAGCTAGGTAATTTTTCAATTCAATCTCAATTCTAACCTTTTCTTTCAGCTTGTGACCACACCTCCTAACCAAAGCCACATTACAACCCTCTAAAAGACCTTTTTTATTGATGTATCAGCTCAATTTATAGTGGTGGATATTTGATTTTCAAGCAAGCCTATGGCAATAGCTTTTTATATTGACTAATGAGTGCTTTAATTGATGTTCTTAAACACCTTAAGTGATTTGAGTGAATCTTTAATGAAGATGTTAACCTCTATGATATTTTAATCAAACGTAATCACTTAAATAAGGGGAGACACCTATGTTTTCGTGATAAAATACCCAACTTGGAATGTTTGAAACTTTGATGTACTTTTAGTTGAATTTTTAATCTATGAATACTTATGGATTATTTGAGATATTAATGATAGGGATTATAAATTTAGAAGAATTTATTTTGATTCTAAGTTGAGGATTTTGCTTGAGGACAAGCAAACGCTTAAGTGTGGGGGTATTTGATAAACCGTAATTTAAACATGTTTTTATCCCATGCTTAGCACATGTATGGATGGTTTCTCCTTAGATTTGGTGAATTTGATGCTTCTAATTCTTTAATTTCATGTTTTATACTTAGGTGAGCATAGGAGAGTAAAAAGAGCGAGAAACGGGCTAAAAACGGAGAAAATGGACCCACATGGGAAATCAACACGGCTTGGACTTCCTTACACGGGTGTGTCACACGGCCGTGTCCCATTGGCAGGATTGAAGCACGACTTACACGGGTAAACTACACGCCCGTGCCTATTCAACAGCCTTGACCACAGGTTGGAGTAATCGCACACGAGCGTGTCACATGGGCATGTCCCTATCGAGCCCAAGTATAACCTTATTCAGAAAACGCCAATTTTGAGGGCTCTTAGGCATTCTAAAGCCTATTTTAACATCTGAGGAGTCACTTAGGAAGGGAGACACAGAGTAGGAGGCAAGGAATTACTCAAGGGAAGCCGATTGGTCCATCTCAGAAGCCGGATTCATCATCAAGACTGAAGATCTCCCTTCAATTTCCATTTAGGGGTTTTCAGTTTTCTTTATGTTTTGTATTCATTATTCTTCTTAGATGTTTTCTTCTATAATTATGAACTAAACCCCCTAAATACCTAAGGGGAATGAAACCGAAGACGAATCTTGTTATTATTATATGAATTGTATGATAAATATTTGACTTGTTCTTAATTATGTGTTCTTAATTCTTGTTTTAATATTCCAGGGTATTGAATCGAGTTAATACTCTTATTTAGAGGAGGAATAGACCCTATCTAAGAGTAAATTTATCATAATTAAGCGGAGTTGATTGCACGCCTAAAGATAGGGTGATAAGATTTTACCGAATTACGGTGAAACCTAATAACGGGATCCATAGATCGAGCTAATGTAACACTAGGTGTTAATTAGAAAGAGATTTCAATTAATCAACCTAGGGTTAGATGTTATTAGTCTCGAGAGTGATAATAATATAACTTAGGGATTTCTATGGATCAAGTCAAATGAATAAATCGTCTGATTTAGAGTCAAATAAAAATTGAAGTCTAAGTGGATTTTTCATTGGGTATTGTCTTAATCAATCGAATTTTCCCAAAAGTTTTTCCCCAATTTCTCTCTATGCACTCTTAGTTTAGTTAATTAATTTAGATAAACAAATTCCTTAATTTTTAGGCTAGATAATAAAAAGAAAATAATTACCAGTACTCTTGGTTTCTTTGGGTTCGACAATCCGGTCTAGCTAAAGCTACACTACTGTTCGATAGGTACACTTGCCTTCATCGTGATAATAGTTAGTTTAAAGAACGATTAATTATAAATATTTAAAACCTTTCGCGAATATCACGTACTACCAAGTTTAGAGTGTTACATTTAGTGGATCAGAGTCATATTTTTCAACACTTAGATTGTGTTTGGGCTCATAATGTACAATAAAATGTAGTTAAATGAGAATACAATATCTAAGTTAATATGAAAATTGAACTACTGGTAAATGACTGAGCCTCCGACGTCCGACCTGTAAGTATTTCTGTTCTTTTGAAATGGTTAACTGAAATATTGTATTACATAAACTATTATGTGGGTAAATGCTCTGATGTGAACTAGTGGAATTATCCTGTTGGAAGTCTGAACAGATCTGTGCAGTCTAACATTATAGATAGATTGATACTATGAGTTCGCGCGTAGTCATTTATGTGGAACTCGTGGGCGTTGAGGACGCTGAGAAGGAGCTCGAGCAAAGTCATCCTTTATAGGTAGTATGCCCAACGTGGAAACTAGCGACACAGTTGGTAGTCCTACTACTGAGACGGGGTCCCAGACTCTGACGGTTGGGGACTACACACTGCCTCAAGCCATGATTCAAGTACTGGAGAGAGTCGTAGGGACCCATTCTGAATCAAGAGGCCGAGGGTCAGTTACTAAACGACTCCGATTGAATGGGGCTGAACTATTCAAGAGCATCATTAGATTCCCCTCTACTATTGTTGAGTACTGGCTCGAAGCTATCGAGCGTATTATGACCGACCTTGGGTGCACTCCCACTCAGAAATTAAGGGGTGTTGTGTCCCTACTTCGGGATGAGGCTTATTAGTGGTGGCTGACGGTTGAGCATGGTGCTCAGCTCAAACATATTAACTGGGAATATTTCAAGAACGCCTTTTAGGGTAAGTATATGGGGCGAGTTATGTCGAGGCTCACCGACAAAAGTTTATGAGCCTAGTTCAGGGCGATCGATTTATGGCTGAATATGAAGTCAAGTTTCTGTAATTGAATGCACGAGCATTGGTGGCATCTGACTACAATAAGTGTGTGAGGTTTGAGGAAGGGTGGAGATATGATCTGCGAGTTCTGATTGCTTTTTATGGAGAGTGAGTTTTTTCGATTCTGGTTGATAAAGCAAAAATAGTGGAAGAGGTAAAGTGCAATGAGCACGAGCGGTATGTCTATGAGAGGGATTAGAGTAAGATTAAGATGGATTCAAGTTCTTCTAGTTCTGGGCTGTGCCCTGAGAGACGGGTGAGATTTGATAGGCCCCCAAGGCCCGAGGCACTAGCTGTAGTGACCAAGATTCTGCTGTACAGTGATTGTGGAAGATGCCATCTGGGCAAGTGTTGGAGGAAGTTAGGAGTGCGCCTCTGTTGCAGGTTGATGGAGCATCGAGTTAAGGATTGCCCCCATCGACCAGATCAGGTGCCAGCTACGGCAAAGATTTCAGCTTCAGGTTCTGTTTAGCCTTCGGGAGTGGTTTAGCAACCAACTAGAGCTCATGGTATTGGTAGAGGACAGAGGGCACCGAGTAGAGGTGCAGGTCAGACTAAGGCTCGACAACTGGCACTAGTTTATGCGGCGAGACGTTGCGAGGATAGCGATAATGCTGATGTTATTGCAAGTACATTCTTTATTCATTCTATTATGTACTATGCACTCATTGATATTGGATCTAGTCACTCGTATATAGCTAGTGTTGTTTTTGCAAACCTGGATTTAACTGCTAAAAATACTGCTAGAGAGTTATTTGTGATTAGTCCTTTGGGCCAGTCGGTTTAGGTTCATAGAGTATACAGACGGGTACCCCTAGAGATCTAGGGTACGGTGTTTCTAGCTGATCTAATAGAGTTACCCTTTAATGAGTTTGATTTGATTTTGGGAATGGATTGGCTCGTAAAATTTTGAGTCAGTCTAGATTGTGTAACTAAGAGAGTTACTCTGAAAACGGATGAGAATGACGAGGTGGTTATGGTTGGTGAGCGTCGAGATTACATCTCTAATGTAATCTCCACTCTTATAGTAGACAGTTTAATCTGAAAGAGGTGCAAGGCATACCTTGCTTACATATCTGATTCTGTTCCCGCAAAGCTTTTTGTAGGAGATATCCGCACTGTGAGGGAATTCCCAGATGTCTTTCTTGAGGAATTTTCTAGAGTACCTCCGGATAGGAAGGTAGAATTTGGTATTGATCTGTTACCAGGTACTACTCTGATGCCCATTGCACCTTACCGCATGGCACCGAAAGAGCTAACCGAGCTAAAAGCGTAACTCTAAGAACTGTTTGATAAGGGGTTTATCCGACTGAGTGTGTCTCCGTAGGGGGCACTGGTGTTATTTATTAAGAAGAAAGACGGATCAATGAGGATGTGCATAGATTATCGAGAGTTGAACAAGTTGACAATCAAGAATAAGTACCCGTTACCAAGGATTAAAGACTTGTTTGACCAATTTCGAGGGGCATCTGTTTTCTTTAAAATTGATCTGTGCTTTGGTTACCATCAACTCAAGGTCAAAGAGATTAATGTGTACAAAACCGAATTCAGGCCTCGTTAGGAACACTACTAATTTTAGGTGATGCCTTTTGGCTTAACAAATGCCATGGTGGCGTTTATGGATTTAATGAATTAGGTGTTTCAACCATACTTGGACCAATTTGTAGTAGTTTTTATCGATGACATCCTGATCTATTCTAAAACTAAGTCTGAGCATGATACTCACTTTTGCATTATACTTTAAATACTCCAAGAAATACAGTTGTATGCTATAGAAAGTTGTTTTTTGGATCATATAGCAACCGTTGAGGGGATCCGAGTCAATCCCAAGAAAATAGAAGCTATAGTTGAGTGGAAGCAACTGAACAATATATCTGAGCTTCGTAGTTTCCTAGGCTTAGCCGATTAGTACCGAAGGTTCGTCGAGGGATTTTCTCTAATTACATCACCTCTAATGGAGCTGCTATGTAAGAATGCTCCATTTGTGTGGTCTGAGGCGCAACAGTCTAGTTTCGATAAGCTCAAGTCCGTTCTGACACAAGTTTTTGTTCTACTTCAATCAGAATCAGGTCGGGAGTTTTTGATATATAGTGATACGTCACATGTCGGGCTAGGATGTGTTCTGATGCAAGACAGTAAAGTGTTGTTTATGTGTTGTGACAGCTTAAGACACACGAGGGTAACTACCCTACACATGATCTTGAACTAGCTGCGGTCATGTTTGCTCTGAACTGGAGGTATTATCTGTATGGTGAAAGGTGTATTATTTACACTGACTATAAAAGCATCAAATATTTGTTAACTCAAAAGGAGTTAAACCTTCGTTAGTGTAGGTGGGTTGAGTTAATTAAGGATTATGACTGCATGATAGAGTATCATTTGGGTAAGGCTAATGTGGTAGCTAATGCCCTTAGCCGTAGAGCGATGACTGATTTGAGAATAATGTTAGCCCGTCTGGGCTTAGTTGAGGATGGAGGACTGTTAGCTGAATTACAGATTAAACCGACTTGGGTCAAGCAAATTCATACTAAACAATTAAGCAATGAGTCATTAGTTCATCGACTACAACAAGTTGGTTCGAACAAAACTTCCAATTTCAACTTGAATAGTGAAAGTGTTGTGTTTTTGAGGTTGGATTTGTGTGCCTAATGATAAGGAATTGAGGCAATCGGTCTTACAAGATGCGCATAGTAGTCCCTATGTTATGTATCTTGGTAGGAACAAAATGTATCGGGACTTCCAAGAACTCTATTAGTGACCTAGGCTAAAATGGGAGGTAGTTTCTTTTGTCTCACTGTTTGACGTGCCAAAAAGTTAAGGCTGAACATTAGTTGCCTTCCGATTTGCTTCAGCCAGTTAAGATTCTTCAATGGAAATGGGAGTGGGTAACGATGGATTTTGTTAGTGGGTTGCCTTTAACCTCCTCTAAAAAATATTCAGTTTGGGTCATCATTTATCAATTAACTAAATCCGCTCACTGCATACCTATCTGAACATATTATTCCCTACAAAAGTTAGCTAAACTGTATATTTATGAAAATTTAAGACTGCACGGGATTCCAGTCTCAATAATCTCTAATAGAGATCTGCGATTCACAACTCAGTTTTGGAAAAAGTTTCATGAGGCTTTAGGTACTCGACTTAATTTTAGTACAGCGTATCATCCTCAGACCGACAGACAATCTGAATGAGTCATTCATATTCTAGAGGACATGCTTCGAGGTTGTGTAATAGATTTTCGAGGTAGTTGGGAGGATAATCTACCATTGGATGAGTTTGCATACAATAACAGCTTCCATTCTAGTATTCAGATGGCACCCTATGAGGTGTTGTATGGTCGTAAATGTCGTACTCCTTTATGTTGGACAAAATTAAATGAACGTCGAGTTTTAGCTCTCGAGCTAGTTTCTGAAAATGAAAACACTGTGAAATTGATTCAAGATCATCTGAAAACCACCTTTAATCAGTAGAAGTCTTATGCTAATTTAAAAAGAAAATATATTGAATTTTCTGTAGGCGACCAAGTGTTTTTGAAGGTGTCATAGTGGAAAAAGGTTATCCGATTTGGACGCAAAAGCAAGTTTAGCCCGAGGTTTATTGGACCTTACCGCATTTTGAAATGTGTCGAACCTGTTGCATATCAATTAGATTTACTGCTAGAGTTAGAGCAGATTCATGATGTATTTCATGTCTCTATGTTGAGATGGTACCGGCCTAATCTGTCGTATATTGTTCCTGTTGACGAGATCGAGTTGCGACCAGATTTAACATTCAAATAGGAACTTGTTCAGATCATAGAACGTGATGTTAAGGTACTAAGGAAGAAAAATGTTCCTCTAGTGAAGGTTCTGTGGCAAAACCATGGCACTAAAGAAGTCATGTGGGAACCTGAAGAATAGATCCGACAGCAGTACCCGTATCTGTTTGAATCAGGTAATTTTAAGGCCGAAATTTCTTTTAGGGGAAAGAGTTGTTACGCTTAAAATTTTGAAAATTTAATTGTGAGAATCTACAGTAATTAATGTTTATTTTTGTGGCTCTGTGTTCTACTATTATGTTTAAGGTCTGGAGTTCGAGTTGCATTGTTAAAAAATTATTTATTTTTAAAACAACCCCTATCCATGCGTTACATTGTTAAGTGTCATTCTGTGTAAATCTGTGTCAAGAATGAGCCTACTGGTTCACTGGTTAAGCATCTGTATTCTGTTTGGTCTTGAGTTCAAGTCCCATTGTATCTGTTAGGAAATGTTTTGCTTGTTGTCAGAAATAAACTAGTGGCTATGACAAAGGATTTTTAAATGTTCTTTTTGTTTTATTCCTCTTCTTCTTTCTATTTTCTTTATTTTTTCTGTTTCTTGTTTTCCCCTTTCGTTTTCATTTTTTTACATAGTTTGAGCGTACCATTTTCGATTGTTGAACTTCTCATTCTGATCTGCACAGGTCTGAGAAGTACGTCTTCTGTGATGTTAATTGTATTAATCCGTTAAAGTTCTAAGAAAAAAAGGTTTGGTATTATTGATAGTTGTGATAATGGATGAATTCTCGTTATTAAGCAATGTTGGTTCTTTATTTTAGGAATGGGAGTCAGAAGTAACGAGTCTCGGTAGGACAATTTGAGTAATTTTAGTTGATCTTTCAGTAAGTCTAGATTTTGTTGAAGGTTTTTTATCGAATTTTTTGACATAAGTTTCTATGTGTAATTGTACTTCGTTGTCATTAAATTTGGTTGATTGAATGATTGTACGGTTGTTTTAGGCTTCAGAGATTCTCCACCCTCCTATCGCTTCACAATATCTTCTGTTGCGTACCGAAACCTCATTTTATGCTAATTTTGATCACTAGGAAATGTGGCTACCGATGCCATATAGCCATGTGCCAGGCCGTGTGGGTGGCCGTGTAACTCATTGTTCATTGAATTGGAGCCACACGGGTAAGGCACACGGGCGTGCGTCTAGGCCGTGTATGGCCATGTTAGTGCATGATTCATACGGGCAATGGACACGGGCGTGTGTCTAGGCCGTGTAACTCACTGTTTATGTGTTAGGACCACACGGCCAGGGACATGGGCGTGCCCAAGCCATGTGAATCATACATGCAAGGACATAGGCATGTGCCTAAGCCGTGTAACTCATTGTTTACGCTTTAGGATCACACGGTTAGATGACATGGACATGTGTCTAGCTCGTGTGAGCTACACAGGCAAGGACATGGACATGTGTCCAGGCTATATGACATATTGATAGGGTCCGAATCTTGTTTTTGTGGCTATGAATGTTACCTAACACTAATATTGACCTCCCCAATGTATGAATGATCTGAATTTGATTGTACGGGGACTCTCTAATGCTCTGTGATTGATATATGAATAACATAACTGTATGCATACTGTGATAGCTATTTATGACAATGAATCGTATTATTTAATTGTGAAATGAATTAGAATGACTGAACATATGTTGTGGATATTTGTACTCTTCATTTGTATAGATTGGGATATTGTGAAGAAGGAAGTAATCTACTCTAAATTAGTGGCTAAGCCACGGTGTGCATAAATTTGAATCTGGCGCTGTCACATTCCGACCTAACAGCTAAGCTGCTTCTTTATAAATGTGTCATGTAACGCCCCAAACCCGGACTAGACATTATGGCCGAATCTGACGAAGTCACGTGAGGATGCATTTAAAATCGTGTTTACTCAAAAACTGTTCCAGTTACCACCTTTTACTAAACTCAGAAAACATATATTGATTAATTTGTTTGAAAACATTTCTTAGTTCGCGAAAGCTTAAGAACAAATAAAGTTTCAGTTCCAAAATCTGTAAACAGTATTTCAAAATTCTGAACTTAAACCAAACAGTCTGAAACCAGAAATTACATAATTACTCCCAACCATAGCAATTAAAATAATAAAACCTTTAAAAACCTTTAAAACCAAAATGTATGTAGCAGTGGTCACCGTCGAGCCCTTCCGTTGCACCGATCCACCTACTGTTGGGGATTACCTGACAGGCAAATAAAATAAGGGTGAGTTTTCGCAAACTCAGTGTGTATATCCCCACAGTAAAACATGCATGTAAACGGACAACAGTCAAACAGTCATAATCGAGTCTGAGCTTTTAACAGGAACAGTGTAGGCCTTAGCCCAATTAGAACAGTATCAGATACATTCGGGCCTTAGCCCATACAGACATACATGCATATTAATCAGAACAGTAATGCCCACCAACCCTGCACACCAACTTCGTCCAACCCAACACACCATGTGGGGATAAAATCGACCCACCGAACCCTACACACAAAGTATGGGGATAAAATCAACTCATCCAATCACACACACCAAATGGTACTGTATACGACACATATCAGATATATGCAGCATAACTGCCAGATGACAGGCTAATAGCCTTTCAGTCTTCCTTCTCTTCAACAACATGCCCAACCCAATGCAATGCAACATAAATAATAAGGCATGCTCATGTGCAGATATTAAATCATAACATCATCATCAATTCAGAATAGATACACATGCTTTGACTATCATGCTTTTACATGCATCTTAGTATCAAATCAGAGTATAGAGGTCTAAGTAACTCTTACCAACCCTATAATCAGGTCACAGTCGACTTGGGCGACCCGTGCAACCTTGTAAAACATTTCAAACAAATCAGGCTCACACGCTCGTGTACCCTGCCTGTGTGGGCCCACACGCCCATGTGCTCATACAGCCCAGATTGGCCTTGCCCGTGTGGATCACACGGCCTGGCCCAAGATCCCACACGCCCGTGTGGTTCACCCGTATGGCCCGCAAGACCCAATTAGTCAAGCCCGTGCCTCATACACAGCCCCTCTAGCCTCATATGCCCATGTCCGTTGTGCCCGTGTGGCACGCACACAGCCTCGCTCGTCGATCACACGGCTGTAAATCACCACAAGGCCTCCATACGGGTAGTCCACACGCCCATTTGGTATCTACAGTTTCAATTTTGGCTTCTATCGAAACCCATATTCTGCGCAATCGAAGTACACACGTGATTCTGATTGAAGCCTAACGCAATCCTGAACACTCTAGAACCTTCAATGAATAACGGTGATTACTCGCTGTTCAAAACCCCGATTAGTGATCCGCAGAACTTTGATTGCCCCTTCGAACCGACGGAACCACCAACAGCAAGTCAAAACTAATCGAAAGAAAGAAAAACGGAGGAGATAGGTAAAAGAAATGAAATTTCGGCAACAAGGGGTTTGGGAAAAGAAGAAAATGGCAGAGAGAGCAAAAAGAAAAAGGAAAACAGGTTAGGCAAACACTTGATAAACCCTACCTCATCCTTTAGTGTTTTAGTCCAACTCAAACGTCCGCACGGCTTATCAGTAAAATAATGCCACACTCACGACTCGAACTCGGGATCTCAGGCATAATTCCTTGCCACTTGACCACTAGACAGCAGGCTCATTCTGTTAAATTCCTACCAATAAATTCGTATAAGCCCATCAACCAAAAGCCAGGCTTAATTCAAATAAAAACCAAAACTTAGCCCAAGTTAAGGCTCGAACTTGAGAGTTCCAAACACACTCTAGAACACAGAACCTCTTAAACCACATATATTTTATGCCAAACTGATTCAAAACAAAAGTCTCGATATTTCCTAGCTCAACAATCCCAAAAGCCGAAATTACAGAAATTTGGGGCGTTACAACTCTACCCCCTTAAAGAAAATTTTTCCTCGAATTTTTACCTGATCAGAAAAGGTGAGGATACTGCTGTCACATCGAATCCTCTGGCTCCCAAGTAGTCTCCTCATTGCTATGATTCCGCCACAACATATTCACTAAAGGAATGGACTTCCTATGCAAAACCTTAACATCATGGTCTACAATCTGAACTGGCTCCTCCTCGAACGTCAAATCTGGTCTAACCTCAACCTCCTCCACAGACACAATGTGCATGGGATCAGAGCAATAACGTCTCAACATCAAGACATGAAATACGTCATGTATGCGATCTAACTCCAGTGGCAGCTCTAACTAATACGCGACTGGCCCAACTCGCTTTAGAATCCAGTACTGCCCAATAAACCGGAGACTCAGCTTACTTTTGCCACCGAATCTCAGAACCTTCTTCCATGGCGAGACCTTAAGAAAAGCCAAGTCCCCACAGAATACTCAATGTCCTTCCTCTTCAAATCAGCATAAGACTTCTGTCTATCAGAAGTCACTTTCAGATGCTTTCGAATCAACTGGACCTTATCATTAGTCTCTGAAATCAACTTTGAACCCAGAACACGTCGCTCACCTAACTCAGTCCAACACAAAGAGGTGCGACACTTACGACCAAAAGTGCCTCATAAAGTGCTATCTGAATACTAGAGTGATAGTTGTTATTGTAAGCGAACTTTGCCAAAGGCAAGTACTCTTCCCAACTTCTTCAGAAATCCATAACACAGCCCATCAACATATTCTCCAGTATCTGAATTACCCTCTCTGACTGACCATCTGTCTAAGGATGAAATGCACTACTGAAGTCAAGTTGTGAACCCAAAGCCTCATGAAGCTTTTGCCACAATCGAGAAGTAAACCGAGGATCTATATCAGAGATAATCAACACTGGAACCCCATATAGTCTTACTATCTCTGAGATGTAAAGTTTAGCCAACTTTTGTAAAGAGAAGTCTGTCCTACCAGGAATGAAGTGTGCAGTCTTGGTCAATCGATCCACGACGACCCAAACAGAATCCTTCTTAGTGGGTGTTAGGGGCAACCTACTAACGAAATACATCGTCACTCACTCTCATTTCCACGTTGGTATGTTAACCAGCTATAGCAACCCCGAAGGCAATTGGTGCTCAACCTTAACCTGCTAACAAGTCAGACAACGAAAAATGAAATCGGTCACCTCATGCTTCAACCCTGGCCACCTGTACAACTCTCGGAGATCTTTATACATCTTATTTCCACTAGGATGCATAGCGTACGGACTACTATGCGCTTCCCTCAAAATCGACAGCCTCAAATCCCTATCATTAGGTACACAGATCCTACCTCGGAAGCACAATGCTCCATCATTATTCAGCCTAAAATCTATAGTAGTTCCAGTCTCAACCTGATGAAATCGTATCTCGATAGTTTTATCCTTTAACTGCTTAGCTCTAATCTGCTCAATCTATGTCGGCTTCACTTGTAGCTCTGCCAGAAGACTCCCATCGTCATAAAAACTCAGTTGAGTGAACAACGCTCTCAAATCAGCCACAGCCCTACGGCTTAATGCATCGGCCACCATATTGGCCTTTCTAGGGTGATACTCTATACTGCAGTCGTAATCCTTAAGCAGCTCAACCCATCATTGCTGCCTAAGATTCAACTCCTTCTGAGTGAGAAGATACTTGAGGCTCTTGTGATTAGTGTAGATGGTACACTTCTCACCGTACAGATAGTGCCTCCAAATCTTTAATGCAAAGACAACTGCTGCCAGCTCAAAATCATGCGTCGGATAATTAGCCTCGTGAGTCTTAAGCTATCGAGACGCATAGGAAACTACCTTACCATCTTGCATCAAGACGCAACTCAAACCCACATGTGATGCATCACTGTAAACCACGAAGTCCCTACCAAGCTCAGACTGTATCAGAATTAGAGCCTGAGTCAAAACTGTCTTGAGCTTTTCAAAGCTCTTCTGCTGTGCATCAGTCCAAACAAAAGGAACTCCTTTATGCAGTAACTTAGTCAACAGCGTTACGATTAACGAGAACCCTTTTATGAAACGTTGGTAATATCCTGTCAGTCCTAGAAAACTGCAAATCTCTGACACATTCTTCGACTGTTTCTAATCCAACACAGCCTCAATCTTACGATGATCAACATGAATTCCCCCAACAGACACCATATGTCCCAAAAAGATTACTTTCTGAAGCTAAAACTCACACTTAGAGAATTTCGCCTAAAGCTGTTTCTCACGAAGGATCTGCAGAACAACCCTAAGATGTTCATCGTGCTCATCCTCAGACTTAGAGTATATCAAGATGCCATCAATGAACACCACCATGAACTGGATTAAGTAACACGGTTTATCAAGTCCATGAACGCTGTTGGTGCATTTGTCAACCCAAAGGGCATAACTAGGAACTCGTAATGCCCATAACGAGTCCTAAATGTCATCTTATGCACATCGGCCTCCTTAACCCTTAACTGATGATAACTTGATCGCAAATTGATCTTTGAGAACACTAACGCCCTTTGAACTGGTTGAACAAGTCGTCAATTCTCGGAAGTGGGCATTTATTCTTGATCGTCAACCTATTCAACTGACAGTAGTCGATACACATCATCATCGTACCGTCCTTCTTCTTTACAAATAGAATCGGTGCTCCCCATGAAAAAATACTAGGACGAATAAACCCACGATCCAACAGCTCTTGAATTTGAGCCTTAAGTTCTACTAGCTCCTTTGGCGCCATTCAATATGGGGCGTTAGACGCCGGAGCTGTACTAGGAATCAACTCGATACCAAATTCTACCTTGCGACTTGGAGGCAATCCTAGTAACTCCTCTGGAAAAACATTTGAAAAGTCCCTTATAGTACGAATGTTCTTAACCGAAGAGTCTACAGAATCAGAAACACTGATGTAAGCCAAAAACGCCTCACATCCTTTCCTCACCGGCTTCTCTGCCATTAACACAGATATCACATTAGACAAATAATTCCGTCGTTCCCCTATCACGCCTATCTCACTATCCTCCTCGGTCCTCAAGACAACCCTCTTTTCAGCACAATCCAGACTTACACGTTGCTTCGACAACCAGCCCATACCCAGAATTAGGTCGAACTCCCTAAACGAAAATTCTATCAAATTAGCTAAAAATATCGTCCCTTGGACTTCCAACGGAGCATCTCTAAACAATTTATTAACCCTAATAGACTGTCTCAACGGACTCACCACTAAAATTTCACTAGAAATGCTCTCATGCAGAATTCCCAAAGTCTCAGACACAGAACATGCAACATAGGAATGTGTAGGGCTTATGTCTATCAGTACAACATAAAGTACATCAAGAATTAAAAACGTACCCGTGATGACGTCTAAAGCATCTCCATCCTCACGATGATGTGCAGCATAGACAAGTGCAGACTGCCTCGCTTCAGTCAGTCCAGCACCTCTGCTTGGTGCTCTCTGGCCTCGACCCATACTGTTACCACCCCTAGCCTGTCCTCAGCCCCTAGGTGGTTGCTGAACAACCCTCGGCAGCTGTGCAGTCTCAGTAGCCGAAGCCTGCATCTGATTAGTCTTCAATAGAAAGTCTTTAACACGATGCTCAGAAGACCCACATCTAAGACAAGCTCCAATAGACCTCCAACACATGCCCGGATGGTGTCTATTATAGAGCTGACAAATTGCTACCCCAGCAGGTTCAACAGTAGGCCCAACTCTCACGGGCCCATCAGATCTGGCCTTTTTCCTAGGCCTCACCCCAGCATTCGAAGGCTCTGTATCCCTCTTAGCCTTCCTTCGGTCACGGTTCTGGCGCTCAGTGCACTTAACCTCTTCGGCTATCTTAGCCTTCTCAACCAAGGCGAAAAAATCCCACTCCCTCTGTGAAGCTATCAGAACTCGCAGACTATCATGGAGACCATCCTCAAATAGGACACAGCGCTCATACTTGATCGCCACTATGCCCCTCACATAACGACTCAATCTAATGAACTCAGCCTCATACTCAGCCACTGAACGGTCACCCTGAGTGAGATTTAGGAACTCACGTCGCCTAGCATCAGTGTAGCTAGCTCCCACATACTTACTCTGATAGGTGGTCTTAAACAAATCCCATGACAATCGGTCAAGCTGAGTGCCCTCATTAACAGTCAACTACCACTGGTACACCTCATCGCGAGGCAGAGACACTACCCCATTCAACTTCTACTCATCAGTGAAATCCAAATCATCCATCATGGCTCTGCGGCCTTCATCTAATACTCGACCACATTCAGAGCAACTCCAGTGATACCCTTAAATATTTCAGCCCTATTCAACCTAAGTCATTCCGTAACCGACCCACGGCCTCCAGATTTAGTATTGGCACCAGCGACCCTCTCCAGAATTTGCAGTATGGCCTGGTACAGTGCGTCATCCCCAACTGTACGGTCCTGAGACTCAGCACCAGCCTCAGTAACAGGTGACACCGGTGTCTCACTAGTGTCCAGATTAAGAATCGTATCAAATGCGAAGGACTCAGCTCGAATCCCTCTACGGCCTCTACCTCGGCCTCTAGTACCCTGTCCACGAGTACCACGTATGCTAATCGTAACTAACGAACTAATCTGTGTTTAGAAGTTTTATGCACATTAGTTTACAGTTTCGTTAATTATTAGTAGATATTTTATGCAATTATCTAGTACCCTGTCCACGAGTACCACGTATGCTAATCGTAACTAACGAATTAATCTGTATTTAGAAGTTTTATGCAGATTAGTTTACAGTTTCGATAAGTATTAGTAGATATTTTATGCAATTAGTAATAGAGTTTCAGGGTCAGTTATAGCGAGAAGCAGTCTCACTACAATTTCAGTCCACACTACCTATAGTGTTTCAGTAAAGTGCTACCTACAATAGTCTCATAACACACACAGTATTTCAGACAGATTCAGACAATATTTCAGGATGAACATGCTTTTAGACAGTACATATCAGAATTTCAGAGAACTTACAAGATCAGTGCTGAAGGCTCAGTGTACCACATACTTGTTATCAAAATTATTTCAATCATTTTACAAATCATTTTACAAAAACCAATTTTTTTTACACCCAAATCCATAGTCGAGTTTTACAACCTGGCTCTGATACCACTAAATGTAACACTCCAAACTTGGCCTAGACCTTATGACCGAATCTGGCGAAGTCACGTGAGAATGCATTTAAAACCGTGTTTACCCAAAAACCATTCCAGTTACCACCTTTTACTTAACTTAAAAAACACATATTGATTAATTTGCTTGAAAACATTTCTTAGTTCGCGGAAGTTTAAGAACAAATAAAGTTGCAGTTTCAAAATCCATAAACAGTATTTCAAAATTATAAACTTAAACCAGACAGTCTGAAACCAGAAATTACGTAATTACTCCCAACTATAGCAATTAAAATAATAAAACCTTTAAAACCAAAGTGTATGTAACAGTGGTCACCGTTGAGCTCTTCCGCTGCACCGATCCACCTACTATTGGGGATTACCTGACAGACAAACAAAATAAAGGGTGAGTTTTCACAAACTCAGTGTGTACATCCCCACAGTAAAGCATGCATGTAAACGAATAACGGTCAAACAGTCATAATCGAGCCTGGGTTCTTAACAGGAACAGTGTAGGCCTTAGCTCACTCAGAATAGTATCAGATACATTGGGGCCTTAGCCCATACAAATATACATGCATATCAATTAGAACAGTAATGCCCACCAACCTTGCACAGCATCTCCGTCCAACCCAATACACCATATGGGGATAAAATCAACCCACCCAGACTTACACGCCAAGTATGGGGATAAAATCAACCCATCCAACCCTACACACCAAATGGTACTGTATACGGCACGTATCAGATATATGCAGCATAGTTTCCAGATGACAGGTTAATAGCCTTTCAGTATTCCTTCTATTCAACAACATGCCCAACCCAATGCAATACAACATAAATAATAAGGCATGCTCATGTGCAGTTATCAAATCATAACATCATCATCAATTCAGAACAGGTACACATGCTTTAATTATCATGATTTTACATACATCTTAGTATCAAATCAGAGTATAGGGGTCTAAGTAACTCTTACCAACCCTACAATCAGGTCACATTCGGCTTGGGTGACCTGTGCAACCTTGCAAAACATTTCAAACAAATCGGGCTCACACGCCCGTGTGCCCTACCCATGTGGGCCCACACGCCCGTGTGCTCACACAGTCTAGATTGGCCTTGACCGTGTGGATCACACGGCCAATTGGTCAAGCCCGTGCCTCTTACACGGCCTCGCCATCCTCACACATGGTTTCTGTCATACTCGTGTGGCACGCGCATGGCTTGACTCATCGATCATACGGCCTGGCTCGTCTATCACACGGCCGTGAATCGCCATACAGCCTCCACATGGGCAGTCCACATGCCCGTGTGACGTTGATAGTTTCAGTTTCGGCTTCTACTGAAACCCATTTTCTGTGCAATCGAAGTACACAGCTGATTTTGATTGAAGCCTAACGTAATCCTGAACACTCCAAAACCTTCAACGAATAACGGCGATTACTCATTATTTAGAACCTTAATTAGTGATCCACAGAACCTTGATTGCCCTCCCTAGCCGACGAAACCACCAATAGCATGCCAAAACTAATCGAAAGAAAGAAAAATGGAGGAGAGGGGTAAAAGAAATAAAATTTCGGCAGTAAGGGGTTTGGGAAAAGAAGAGAATAGTAGAGAGAGCAAAAAGAAAAAAGGAAAACAGGTTAGGCAAACACATGATAAACCTTACCTCCCCCTTTGGTGTTTTAGTCCAATTCAAACGTCCGCACAACTTATCAGTAAAATAATGCCACACTCACGACTCGAACTCAGGATCTCAAGCATAATCTCTTCCCACTTAACCACTAGACCAGCAGGCTGATTCTGTTAAATTCCTACCAATAAATTCTTATAATCCCATCAACTAAAAGCCAGGCTTAATTCAAATAAAAACCAAAACTTAGCCCAAGTTAAGGCTCAAACTTGGGACCTCCCAAACACACCCTAGAGCACATAACCTCTTAAACCACATATATTTTATGCCAAAATGATTCAAAACAAAACTCCCGATATTTCCAAGCTCAACAATCTCAAAAGCTGAAATTACAGAAATTTGGGGCGTTACATGTCAGGCTGACACTCTAAGGGGTGTAGGGTTTGTTGGGCATTAAACGCCCTTAACAGTGTGTAGGGATGGTCGGAGAAGGTGTGTAGCGGATAGGGTAGGAATATTTGTATCTAAATCTGATATGTCCTATATGTGAAACTGAAATTGGTTCTGCATATGTAACTGATCTATTCTGTATCTGAACTAATATTGCTTTTGTTACCTAACCAAATCTTAGGATTCAAGAATTATCTTATAAATGAGTTCTAATTGATCAAACGTCTTTTATGCACTAAGTTCACAACTCATTTTGTTATTGATTGAATTTCAAGTGATTCTCAAACTTGAATGGATCGGCGCTGTGGGAGCTCGGTCAAGTTTTTATCCTTCCTTTAAATACTACTATTAGGAATTTTGGTGTTTTATGACATTATGATGTTTGGGAAGATTATATACTTAGTTAATTGGTGTGGTTGCTATTATATGCTGAATGGTTCATTTTGACTTTGTTATAAATATGGTATTCTTAATATCGTGATGTAACTCTCTGGACTTGGTCTGGACATTTAGGCCGGGTTTAGGGTGTTATACTAGTACAGCATAAAAACAAGGTTGGATCATAATAGCATGCTGCATATTTCAAAACTTCAATCAAAGGTGAAATTGATATGATCCATACTTCGAAGAGTATATGAAAGAACAAGATCTTGATAATCTTAATGATGTATATTCAAATTTAGATGATAATAAGCTCGATTAAGGATGATGATAAGGAACATATGTTAAATATTAAAAAAGGAATAACCCAACAAACATGCATTAGAACAATTAGACAAAATGTCATATGATGTTTTTTTTTCTTGTTATTTTTATTAATAATCATATTATCAACTACTTTTTTAGACTAACATAATACATATGATGATTTGATTTTAATTTTTGTTTTTTGTTTAAAAATTATTTTTACCATACTAATAGTTTTATTTTCGTAGTAATTAATATTTTAAAATATAAATTATATAACTGTATAATTTCAATTTGTATTACCAAATATGATAGAAGAAATTGCAATGTAATTACACTTTATCAGTCAAATATATCCTGAAAATTACAATTTTTTGTAATTATAAGAGAGTGCTGTTACTACCTTAATAATTATATTTTCATTCAATTATTTTGTGCTGTCTAGATAGATTTGGATGTATATAAAACATATGTAATAGACTCTAATTTTAATGATACGAGGATGGGGATGAGTATTTTTAATGAAGGGCGACTTTAGAAGGGAGCAAACAGTAGCATTTGCCCCTTCCCAAATGAAAAAATTGCTATGCTAGTTTTTATAAAAAAAAAGTTCTTTTAAAAAATTGCGATGCGGTAAGTAATCAATGCGGATGGATAATCCTAATTCAAAGCATATGCGATTCAGTTATTATAATCATAATCTTAATATAGTTGGTACGTGCAATTGTTTTTGAACAATGATATTTAGTCTATTTTAAATATAAAATTTAGAGTAAACTATTCAGTTGGTCTATTTTTATTTTAGTTATTTAAAATGAAACATTTATAATTTTATAATAAACTTTTAGATTACTTTTATTTTAGTCATTAAGCGTTAAATTTCTAATGGTGGTTAAACATATACGCCACATTATGTTTATATTTAAATTTTGGTCATCAAACTTCTGAGTCACTTTCATTTTGATCCCCAAAATAAATGTTCTTTTTATCTCATTGTTGAAAATTTGTCAAAATAATAAATTTAAAATTTGTCAAATTGTACTTTTTATCCCATTGCTAAAAATTCTAGAAATAAATTCAATATTGAAAATTTACATCAAAATAAATTAAAAAATTTTCAACAAATCTTTTATCCCTTGATAATACCAATCAACTTATTACTATAATATTAGAATTAATTAAATTAATTAGTTTAATATCCATCTAAATTTTAAATTTTATTTTATGTTTCCAAAATATCCTTAATTAAATAAACTTAAATAATTCATATTTAATAATTGTCTACGAAACTTAAATTTTTTATTATGTAATCTTGAATCTTACATATTAAGTTAAAAACAAAGAAATAATCCTATTAATTGCTTGTTTTTTCTCTGACATATTTAATTGCTTGTTTTTTTTTTGGCTAATAAGTGATAAAAAATTATGGATTTTGTTTGATATGGAATATAAAATTAATTAATTTAGGTTTAAGGGTTTAAAAGGCCTTAGAAATTAAAAAAAAAACAAACAAAAAAAGCAATTAAGCTCCTCTTTTTTTTTGCACTCAATTGAGCAGTCGAGGTTTCAAAATGCATAAAAAAGACCTTCAAACTTTTTCAGAAAAAGAAATTAAGCTCTTGCTTTTTTTTTCACTCAACTGGGTACTTGAACTTTCAAAATGCATAAAAAAGACCCTTAAAATTTTTCAAAACAGCAATTAAGCGCCTACTCTTATTAAAAATATAAATAATAAATAATAAATTTTAGAAAAAAATATTAAATTTTAATAGAAATATAAAAAATTTAAAATTTATTAAAAATTAGAATTTTTTATAAAAATTGTAAAAAATAAAAATTGTAAAATTTTATAAAAATCATAAAAACAATTAACGACCCATATTTTTTTCAATTAAAATCATTATGTGTCACAACATAGCGTGACATGTGGCGGAAAATTATAAAATAAAATAAAAATCAATAAAATTTATAGAAAAATTATAACATACTTCTTTTGGTACAATAAATTTTATAAATTCTTTTACAAAATTTTTATTTCTTTACATTTTGTATAATTTTTTTTATATTTCTATATATTTTATATTTTTTTAACAAATTTTATAAAATTTTACACTTATATATATATTTGTAACGCCCCAAAATTTATATTTCTTATTTTGTTAGTATATGACACAACTGTGTATTTACTTCAGTGGTTAAATGTTTTGGGTATGTGTGAGAGGTCTCAAGTTCAAGCCTTGCATTTGGTAAATTTTGATGTTTTTCTGAATAAAGCCTTAATTTGGTTCAATAGGCTTATGTTTAATTGTTGTAAAAAACCATATCAGAATGAGCCTGTTGGTTTGAATGGTAAAGGTGTTTGTATGATGGAGGTCAAGTATTTGAATCCTTGCGCGAGCAAGGGATTCATTTTGCTGCTTGTGCCGTGTGAGAGTATGAGATGGATTAAAATTATGATAGTGAAGAGGTTGATGGAGAAAATTAAGGAGACTGGGATAGGGAAGTTATCAGATTTTCAATTTGTTTCCCTAAAATTTTTGACTAACGTTTCTTCTCTCCCATATCTCTCTCTGCTGAAATTCCTCTTCTAACCACCTTTGTTTTTCATTCTTCATCTTTTCTTTTCGTTTCCTTTCTTGTGCCATCACGTCTTGTTTCGTTAACTCCATTTTTCGTTGTACGATTCGGTAAGTAAAGTTGTACTTTTCGGTGTTTTATGTTATTCTAAGGATTGATTGGGATTGTTTTGTGGTTTGACAGCAACACATTGCAAGAGTTTGGGCTCTTTTTTCGATTTTGTCTCATAGCCAATCGATTCAAAGTTTCAATAAGTGTTTAGCGCTTTAGGGATGAGTACTCTGGTTTCGATATTGTTGATCAATCGTAAGTATGACTGATCTTAGCGTTGATTGGTCTATATTTAGGTTCTGGAGTGCTCGAAGTGTGGTTTAGCTTCGATCGAAACCAGGCGTGTACCCATAACGCAGAAAATAAGATTCGGCAGAAAGCCGAATAAGCATTTTGTTGACGCCACATGGACGTGTGGTCGCCTATGTGGTAGACCATGTGGCAGTACACGGACGTGTGGTCGACGAGCCAGGCCGTGCGCGCGCGACATGAGTGCGACGAACATGGCCATGTGATGGCTGGCGAGGCCGTGTGTGAGACACGGGCTGGGCTAATTGGGCCGTGTGGGCCATACGGGCGAACCACATAGGCGTGTGGGAATTCGGGTCAAGCCATGCCAAATTAGGCCGTGTGGGCCACACGGGCAGGCCACATGGGCGTGTGAGCCCATTTTTTTAAAATGTGCTGTAAGGTTGCACGGGTCGCCCAAGTCGACTGTGACATGTCATACGGTCGATAAGGATATCTTAGACCCCTATTATTGTGATCTAATTATGTGATGTATGCACTAACATGTTATAGTTAACATGTTTATCTGTTCTGTTCTGAATATAAATGTATGACTGTTAACCTGCTTTATAGCATGCCACATTGTATGATGCATTGCATTGGGGTGGGTTTGATGAAGTGAAGGAAGTATATGAAAAGCTTCTTAAGCCTGTTATCTGGCAGCTAAGCTGCATAGTTATGACATGTGCCGCATTACGATACTTTATGGTGTGTAGGGTTGGATGGGTCGATTTTATCCCCATAATTGATGTGTAGGGATGGGTTAGTCAATTTTATCCCCAGATGGTGTGTTAGGTTGGACAGAGTTGGTATGCAGGGTTGGTGGGCATGTTTCTGTTATTCTGATCTGTATGCATGTTATATCGGATTCTGTTCTGAGTGGGCCATGGCCCACACCGCATCTGTTAAGGGCTCAGACCCGAATTATGACTTATTCTGTGATCTGTCTGTATGTATGCTGAACTGTGGGGATGTACACACTGAGTTTGCGAAAACTCACCCTTTATTTGTTTATCTATCCAGGTAATCCCCAGTAGTAGGCGGATTGGTGTAGTGGAGGACTCGACGGTGACCACGATCACATACGTTTTGGTTTATGAACTTTCTCCTTTTGCTTATCCTTTATTTGATTGGGAATTTTAATGTAATTTTGGACTTGGACTTCTGGGTTTTAATTTGGGTTTTTGAGCTATGAACATGGATTATAAACCGCAACGTCAAATTGTGATTTTCCTTAAATAAGCTAAGAGTTTTTGAAAATCGAAACGGTTTCTTAAAATGATAACAATAAAAGGGTTTTAAAAGCTTCCGTGATAAAGAAATATTTTCAAAACAATTCGACTATTTCACGTTTTCTGACTAAGTAAGAGATAACAAATGGAACGGTTTTATGAATTGATACGGTTTGTTTAAAAACACTCTCATGGGACATCGTCGGATTCGGCCATAATATCCAGGCCGGGTTTGGGGTGTTATAGTATTATTTTACAATTTTTAATAAATTTTTAATATTTGAATTTTTTATTAAAATTTAATAATATTTATGGCTTTTATTGATTTATTTTTTTCTAATTTTTAATAAAAGTAAGGGCTTAAATTTTTTTTTTAAGTTTGAGGGTCTTTTTGATGCATTTTGAAAGTTCAAGTACCCAATTGAGTGCAAAAAAAAAGAAGGGGCATAATTACTTTTTTTGAAAAGGTTTGAGGCCTTTTTTATGCATTTTTAAAGTTTAAGTACTGAAATGAGTGAAAAAAAAAGCAGAGACTTAATTGTTTTTTTTACTAAAAAAATTGAAGGCTTTTTTCACCCTTAAGCCATTAATTTAATTAATTCCACGGATTTTTATTTGCATTTAATTTAGCATGAAAGATTAAAAATCATATAATCAAAAGAAATTTGAGTTTTCTAAACAATTATTATAGATGACATTAAATAAAATTTGATAATTTAGAAGGAGATTAAATTACTTAATTTCAATATTATAGTAATTAATTAACTGACACTATCAAGGGATAAAATTTTTTCAACAATTTATTTAATTAATTTTTGATGTTTTGAAATTTTAATTTTCAATATTGAAAAGGAAAATAAATTTAGAACTTTAGGCAAGTACAAATTGACAAATTTTTAATGGATTATTTTAGTTTCTACCGCTATTTCACTTTAATCCTTAATTTTATTTTTGCCCCGATCAATACTTTAAAAAGGATAATTTTTTGGGTGACCAAAATGAAAGTGTAAACATGATGTGGCATGTTCAGTTATCCATCATTAGAGATTTAACACTTGAGCAACTAAAATGAAAACACCCTAAAAGTTGGGCAAAGAAATTGCAAGGATTTCATTTTATGTCCTAAAAGTTAGGTGACCAACTTGATAATTTACCCTTTAATTTAATATCTACAGAGTGAAGCCAGAAATTTTTTTAGGTAAGATTGAGATTAAGTTATATATTTTTATGAAAGCTAAAATACAAATTTACCCTTGTATTGGCTTATATTTTTATGGTTTTTAAAAGGATTAGATCAAAATTTTAGAATTTGTAGAGAGGCCAAATTATAAATTTTATAAATTTTTAGGGTAGCCTCCCTGCCTCACTAATTTTTTTTAGTGTAAAAATATTGAAATCCAAGAAATTGTGTTGGTATAAAGTTGAAGAATTTGAAGGTCTTTGCAATTCATTTAGATGTTAGCTGGATTTGAGAAACATTGGAATATAGGTTGAAGAGACAGATTCAGCCAGCATTATTACATTTTATTCCAAATTTTACGACTATATGCGTTTATTTGATACGAAAATCAAACACACAGTTTTAAGTCCAAAATGTAGATATAAATGTGATTATAGCATATGGATAGAATTGCCAATTTTGGAGATTGTGAAAGGGAAATTAGAAGAGTTTAATCATAATCGTCCTTATAAGTGGGTGCCAAAGGCCTTACTATCGATGGATTTAAGAGTTAATGGGCTCATCAATTTAACTTTTTAGAATAGCCATTAATGTTTTGGATCAATGTGGTTTCACTTTGGACCAAATGCATACGCCTTGAACTTTAATCAGGACTCTGACTACAGATGCCAACCGGTTTCATTTTTATATTTTCCAACTTGATTTTATTTAAAATTTTCAATACTCAAATTCAACTCTTTCCACCCACCAAACCCCAAACATTAAATAATTATTTATATTATATTTATACTTATTATAAAATCTTATAAATTTTAAAATTTCTAATTAAATTATATGAATTTAGTTATAAAATTAAAATAAAAATATTTTTGTTATGAATATCTTATTAAGTGGATGTCCATCAAGATTAAGATAAGTTTTGATATACTTTAAGTTCTAATAGTGATTAGAAGTAGATCTCTATTTCATTTATACTTCTTATGCCTATAAATAAAGACTCTGCAGAAGTTTTCTAAATTTTCCTATTGATCAATAAAATACACTCTCTCTTTGCTCTCTCATTCTCTTTGTTCTTTATTCACTATCTTTTATTTTATAACACGTTATCAGCACGATTTTTTTTTATAATACGACCACTCCAAATCTACTACTCAAGTTGTTGTCGATTGCCTTCTAGAGCTATTGCAATTTCAGTCTTCAATTGAGGCTTGCGCACTATGAGTACTCATTATCCAAAAAAAATTATATAATCTTTACGTGGTTGATGAAAATGATGTTAAATATCTTCAAGTATATTTTACTATGATTTATTTATTATATCATGTTTATTGTAATTGAAGGCTAATCATGACAACATAAATAGATAAATTTTGATTTGAAATCCACGTATGTTTGCGATGGTGATTATGAAATAAAGAATTTTTTAGGACTTTTATAAGCTCATCCTAATAAATCTATTGCATTCCCTGAAGTGAACGCAAAAGAGAATATAAACTAATATTATTTCAATATTTGGTAGTACAAAATTTGTTGAAATATTTGAAGATTTTGGCATATTCCCTGAAGCGAATATTGCATATAATTGTTTGGAAATTATATTTATTTTGTTGATTTAATGAAACTTCACATTGATTTAGACACTTCTAGTAGTAAATGTCATAATAGTACTTATATGTTGATACAAAGTAAAAGGAATAACAGTAAAATTATCAAATTATCACAATTTATGTTGACATTATTATTATAATTGAGATGCATGTTAAAGTAAACTAGAAGTTTACTGATACAAATGTATTTACTATTTGGTGTGATCAGTTAGACCATCTTGGATCATATATGATGCAAAAATTAATTGAGAATTCATATGGACATTCATTAAACAACCAGAAGATTTTTTAATTTAAAGAATTCTTATTTGTTACTTATTCTCAATGAAAATTGATTATTAGAAACTCACTAGCTAAAGTTGAGATTTAATATCTTGTATTTTTGAAATGAATATGGGCTCATTCATCCACCATATGGATGTTTTGATATTATATGATTTTGGTAGATGCATTTACAAAATAATCACATATGTGTTATCAACTTGCAACCTATCGTTTGCAATATTGCTTGTTTAAATAATTAATTTCAGATCATGCTATTAAAACAATTCATTTTACTAATATTGATGAGTTTATATCTTAGTCTTTTATCGATTGAGTTTCAAATTTTTTTTAAAAGTTTGTTATTTATGCGCATAATGGTTTAAAAAAATTATTAATTAAACACCTCTAATTAATGTTTAAACTATTACTTATGAGAACTGAACTTCTTATTTCAACATTAGATTATGTTTATTTACATGTAGCATGCATCAAGCCAATAATTTATAAATATTCTTCATTACAATTGGTTTTTAGTCAAGAGCTAAATATTTCTCATCTTTGAATTTTTGTTTGTATGTATATGTTCTAATTGCTCCACCACAACGCACAAAGATGAGTGAATCCTCAAAGAAAGTTGGAAATATATATTAATTACAAGTCTTCTTGTATTATTAGATGTTTTGAATGTTCTGGAGATTCAATTATGACATGATTTGTGATTATTATTTTGATTTGATAGTTTTTTCGACATTAAGGGGAGAGAAATAATAACTTGCAATAAGTTAGGGGGAGTGAATTGAACTAGAAACTCAACAATGATAACTCATTATAAGTTCCAAATATGAAAATTCTCATAAAAGAAAATAATGCATCAAAAAGTTTCAAATAATGCATTAGAATTTCAACTGGGTATTTGAACTTTCAAAATGTATCAAAAAGGCCCTCAAACTTTTTCAAAAAAAGTAATTAAGCCCCTACTTTTTTTTCACTCAATTAGATACTTGAATTGTCAAAATGCATCAAAAAGACCCTTAAAATTTTTCAAAAAAAAAAAAGGCAATTAAGCCATTGCTCTTTTTTTCTTTTGTATTCAATTGCCAAAATGCATAAAAGGCCCTTTAACTATAAACTTTAATAGTTGATCGTTAAATTTAACTGCCTCTAATTTTTTTTAGTTAAAACCACCCCATGCAACAGCTACTGCATCAAATGTGACAAAAAAATTATAAATAATAAAAATAAATAAAATTTATAAAAATTATTAAAATTTGATAAAAAAATTAAAATTTACTAAAACTTAGAAAATATATAAATCGTAAAAAAATATAAAAAATTATAAGCCCTTTAACCATTGACTGTTAAAGTTAACGATTCCAATTTTTTTTTCAATTAAAGCCATCATATGTCATAACACAACATGACATGTGGCGAAAAATGATAAAAAATAAAAATCAATAACAATTATAGAATACTTCTTTTGGTATGATATTTTTTTATAATTCTTTTATGAATTTTATATTTATTTACATTTTTTTTATCATTTTCTTACGACTTTATAAAATTATATATATATTTCTATATTTCTATATATTTTATAAATTTTTACGCTTTTTTATAATCTTTTTCTAATTTTCAATAAAAAATAAATATTTCTTATATTTTTATTAAAATTTAATAATTTTTATAACTTTTTGTTATTTTTTACCACATGTCACATTGTGATTGTGACATGTGGTGACTTTAATTGAAAAAAATTAGGGGTGGTTAGTTTTAAAGGTCAATTGTTAAAGTTAAAGATCAAAGGGTCTTTTTGATACATTTTAGCAATTGAGTGCAAAAAAAAAGAAAAAAGAAAAAAAGGGGGTTTAATTGTTTTTTGATGCATTTTGAAAATTTAAGTATCTAGTTGAGTGTAAAAAAAAAGCATACTTTTTTTTTGAAAAAAATTGAGCTTTTATACCCTTAAACCTAAAAAAAATAGAGAGGATAGTAATGTAACCTTAAATATAAGAAAAAATGGTAAGAACAGTTTTACACTATGTTTGAATTGCATTAAAATTAGGAAAAGTAAAGGAAAGTTTTTCCCTTCTTTGGATAATTCCTTTTATTTAATCAAGGGAAAATAAAGGGAGTTGAATTTTCCATGCTTTTCCTTGAGTTAATTTTTAATTATCTCATTTTGAAGGAAAAGCTAGTGAAAAGAAAGTGAGGTTATTTTTTTACATAGTTATTTTACAAAAGGACATAATTGTAAAAATTATTATAATCAATTATTTCCTTTCCTCAATTTAACCAAACAAAGGTGGTAAATGTTTTTTTTTTCAATAAAAGTGCTTATATTAAAGTAGAAAGTATAGCAATAGATGGGCATTCCAATCCCATCAGCTGCAACGAGGGAAGCCATAAAATTGGGCGTGTTTGAATACATACTAAGCTCGTTTGCCACATTATAATCATCCTAAAATGAATCAATATAAAAGCTACTAACCTTCCTAGCAAAGGCATCGGCACAATGATTTCCTTCTCGAAACATAAAGAGAATTCAGACTTGTTGAAAGTCAGTCACATAGTCCTGCAATCAGTCTCCATTTTTGAATTCTTAATGCAACTAATAACAGAAGTAGCATCAACTTCAATAATTTATTATATATAAATAAGCATTAGTTTGAAGGAACTTTTAAATTAAGAAAAATGTCATTTAATGTTTATTTAGTTACAAAACCGACATTAAATAAATATTTTTCAATAATACTATGATAGATTTTAATTTGTTAAACAATAATAGATAAAATCTCCTATAAAAAATAGTAAATAAAATCATATCAATAATATTATTTTTATATAATAAAATTTTTATTGGTTTGAACTACACAATATGTATTGTGTAACGGACTAGGACCAGTCAAATTAACAAAAGATTAAAAATTGATAAAAGAAACAAGGAAAGCAAGAATAAAAAATGAACAGAATTGAAAAGAAAGATTGATGGAAAGATTGTTCCCGTTGAAGAATAAAGCTTCAATACAAACAACTAATGGTGAATAATGAAAATTGACTCTCCAAGTACAAATTGAGAAGCTCGAAAGTTGAAGAATTTTCCACCAGAAATTCAAGAGATTGAAATTAATTTTTTTTCCCGAAAATCACAAAAAAACACGAGTTGTTCATAAAAAGCTAATCAAAGTATGTTTCAAGCAGTTATAATAATAAAAAGAGTGTACCCAATGAAAGAGACCAACGTATTTATAGCTCATACACGTCTTAGGACTAGTTTAACAATGCATTTGAAAATTGCTTTTAAAATGTGCTATGGAAAAATACTTTTGAGAAATAAAATATTTATTTTAGACATGTTATTATCAAGTAACAAATATGTATTTAAATAATGTTCAAACTAGTTAATATTATTATATTTTAGTAAGAATATAAAAAAATTTATTATAACTTGTTGTTAATGTTTTAATATATGAAATATAAATTTTAAATATTTTTAAGCAATAAATATTAATTATTTATAAAATTTAATTAGAATATATAAATTATATTTTAAATATTTAAATATAACCATTAAATATTTGTAATTAGATATTAACACATTTGTATTATTTTAAAAAATATTTTTTACTTTTAGTTAATGATTTAAACACATTTGTAATTAAGCGCCAAGAAAAAAAAGAAGGGAAAGTATTATGTTATTGGAGGAGTGAAAAATAATTAAGCATCAAAAATATTTTTGAAAGAGGAAAAGCTAAAAATTTTAATTTTTGCTTTTCAGAAATGCTTCTGAAAAGCCAAAAATTTCAACCAAAGAAACTTGTTTAGTACAGCTTTTCTTTCAAAAGTACTTTTAAAGCCAAAAGTGTGTTTTTTTTTAAGCAAACCCTTAGAGCACTCAAAGAACTAAACTTTTGGTGGATAAGATCAACACATATCCAAAGAAGTTTAAACTATCTCAAAACTCCTATATGTTAAGGCTTATAGAATAAATTGAAGACTTTTCAACTAAAGGCATAAAAATTTTGTTTGTGGCTTAATTCATAAGAGTAATGGGTTGAATTACATTAACACTTTAAAAACAAAACAAAACTATTAAACTGGGCCAAACACAAGAAAGGCCAAAATATCAACTAGGTAAATCTAAATAAGCTGAATACTCTAAAAGGGCCTAGATCATAAAAAGAAATGTTCTTTTGGGTTGCTCTATTCACAAACTAAACCCTTCTAGGCTTATTAGAACCTTCCATTTAGATTCCTCTATTTGGTTTGCTTTATTAATCTCCATAAAGCCTGTGTGGGATTTGGTGTACTAAATATAGTATTTTCGTTAATATACACTTGTAATTTTTTGAACAGATTAGTTAATAAAAAATTATTGATTACAATTAATATACTTTGTATTATTTTCCTCAAATTATTTTTGCACGCAAAGCAAAATAGAATAAAATATTGCTCATTGATTGTCTAATGTTTAACTAATACTAAGCGGTGTTACGTGGTCGAGTCGTAATACGAAAAGACAACTTGCATTAGTAGACGAACCTAAACATGTTCTTAGTCTAATCAGAAATGAGCAAACAATTGAAAGACTAATATATTGCCTATCAAGTCTAATTGAGGAGATGTCTTGTATTGGATATTGAAGCGGATGACTCCTAGAAGATAGAGACATAGATATGACTGATAGTACATTAGACAAGACCTAAACAAAATAGATCTTGAATTCGTTTATGGATTTATTTAATTGTGACGTTCATACTATAACATACCTAAATCCTGAGTGGCAGACTATGTATGCGTGACTCGTACACTTTGATGTTAGTAAAAGTCTGACTTCAAATAGATAAGGAACCAAAAGTTAGTGCATTGGGTGTACGACTTTTGTAATATGTAGCGTCATTCACAATAGTGGAATTCATAGCCCAAAACATGGGTAAATGATATCCTCTCATTGGCATTACATGGTTGATGAAAAGTAAACGTGGTCACGGGTTGTTTGTCTTTGTGATGGATGACTTGATCACTATTTAATAGTGATTGACTTTTCATGAAGAAAGATACAATGGTTACCATAAGATAAAATAAGATTATATTGGGAGAATGGATATTATCCTAAAGAGATCAAGCATATCCTATGAGGGTAACACATTAATGACAAGGTCATTGGACGAGCACTGAGTCGTTGCTTTCGTAATGGTATGTTGTTGAGGAGAGCTCAGTCACGGTATTATAGTGGAATGACTTCGTGACTAAATGAGTTTATAATTAATAGGCAAAAAGCTGGAACTTAATTATAAATCATTTGAGCCTCAACTACATATGCCTAATCGATCCCTCCGCTAGCTCATTGAAACCAAAAATGAATTGCTTGTTTGAATAAAAAAGAATGGAATGAATAGAAATGAGAAATGAGAAACATTGATGAATGATTTTGGTTTTATCCAAAATGGAGAAATGGAATCATTTGAAAATGAATGTAGGTTCCAAAAAATGGAAATTAAAATGAAAATGGAAAATGGAAAATGGAAAATTGCAATCCTATATAAAATTCTTAAAAAACGATGGAAGAATAGGTTTATATTTTTGGACTATTTTGAAGCCCGAAAATGAAAATAAATCATTCAGTTATAGTGAAAATGTTGAGTTGTGACATATTTAACGAAATTTCTCGAAATTTTATCTGAGGAAAAATGGTCAAAAGTTTAACAAAGGTAAAATTTTCAAAATTTTATTGGGGTAAAATTGGGGTGAGAAAATTATTTAATACACTACAAGAAATTAAGCATTTAGCGACGTTTTTAATGGCGTTTGGATTGAAAATGCTGCAAATATTTACAATTAGTGGCATTAACTAGAAAACGCCACCATAAGTCGTTCTATAGTGGCGTTTTCTCCATAAACACCACTAACTTATTTAATTGTTATTGAAACGACACCGTTTTCACAAAGAAATGAAAGGCCCTTTTCTTCTCCAATATCGTCTCCCACGATTTACTTTCTCCCACGATTTACTTTCTCTGTTTCTTAGGGTCCCTTTGGATTCTAACGCACTACAGTGCGTTGATAAATTTCCCCTTTATTTTCAATCGGACTGCACTGGGATTGGACTGGACAGCCTTTGGAACATTTTGCTTCCAGCACAGTGAGGAGCTTCTACCGCACTGGACAGCCTTAAGCTGACTGGTGGTAAAAGCTCCAGCTGGGGCAGTAGACATTGGGAAGACAATAATACCCATACTTGGCTTGGCTGATGCAAAATACTCAGGCGTATGTATATAAACACACACATTTATAGAAGCAGTATATGAACGAACATTGATATTTTATACATGTTATGTTAGACATAATTGAGAAAACACCCTATATTTTAATCCAATCAACAGCAGTAAATACATAACCATTGATGTTTATAAACAAAGGAAAGAAATTGAAAAACCCAGTAGGGAAATCGTCAACATAGCTGATGAGCATTTTGAGTTTGCTGCCACCTTCAGAAACAAAACAAGAAAAAAAACACGAACCTTGGTATGAGGCCAAAGTTGATCAGGAAACACATGCATTGTGCAACCTTCTTTACCCGATTCCCACTCCACAACATGGTGCTTGCTAAGACACCTGATCCAAAGCAAAACCAGAAACAATCCTACTGCCTCAATTTGAAGAAGCAACCGTAAATGGGAATGGGAAATGGGAATGGGAAATGGGAGGAGGGGAATCGATGGAAGAGGGGAAATGGGAATGGGAAATGGGAGGAGGGCACGGTGGAAGAGGGGAATCGATGGAAAAGGGAAGATGGGAATGGGGAAATTGCATTGTATTTGTGTATTTTAAAAATAAAAAAATATATGTAATGTATTTTAAAAATAAAGAAATATATGTAGTGTATTTTAAAAATAAAAAATATATGTAGTGTATTTTAAAAATAAAAAAATATATGTAGTGTATTTTAAAAATAAAAAATATATTTAGTGTATTTTAAAAATAAAAAATATATGTACTGTATTTTAAAAATAAAAAATATATGTAGTGTATTTTAAAAATAAAAAAATATATGTACTGTATTCGGTTTATTCGAATTACTTGAAGCATGAAGATCCAATATTTTTCTTGATTCGCATACTAATTTTGAACTTAAATCATGATAATAAAAAACTATGGGATTTGTGAAACAAATTAGGGAAACATTTCTTGTGAAGATATAGAACAACCCCAAATGTACAGAGAACTTGAACCAGTTGAATCAAAGACTCTAGTGTATTTTAAAAATAAAAATGGCCAATATTAAGAGATATTTCAAGTTATTCATTCGACAAGCAAGTTTTAATAGTTATTGCAACAATGGTTTTGCATAATTACATTCGAAGACATGCTTGGTCAAATGATGAGGATTTTCGAGAATTTGAGAATATACCGGACATGCCAGTCTCTTCAAGCCAGTTTGACAGAGGTGAATCGAGTTCTTCTAACAGAGAAAGCGACCTTGAAATCATAATGTTAAGGGAAACCATTGCAACTAGTTTAATGAATCAATATTTGTAAACACATTTTGTATCATAACCTAATTTCTAGTAATAATGAAACTTGTTATGTCTTATGTTACTATATTTTTTTTATTAAAAATCATCCGTTTAGATACTTCAAAATTTGATCCAAGTATAATGTTATTATTTGTGAAAATAATATTTATCATTGTTATAAAAAATATTTAATTATAACTATAAAAAAATAAAAATAATTATCATTTTATCTAATAAAGAATTTAAATTAATTATATAATTCATTAAAATATTGGAAGATACATTTTAATATTTTATTAAATAAATTTGCATATTTTAATAATTTTAAAAAAGTAAAATAATTTAAATAACTTCTATTATATATCAATTCTAATATGAATAACTTCTATTATATATCAATTCTAATATGATGTCCTTAATAGTCATTTTTCATTCTTACCTCACCGCTACAACTGCGTTTGAATCCAAACACACACTCCACCATTGTTTCTAATCTCACCGCTACAGTACCCAATCTCACCGCTACAGTAACTAATCTCACCGCCACCGCTGTTTTTAACCTCACCGGAGGTAAACACACCGCCCAACCAAACTAGCCCTTAGTCTGAAATTTTATTCCCTAAAATCCTGTTTCTCAGTCTCCAATATTGTGCCCCCTTTCCACATTATTTGTTTCTTTCTCATTTTTTTCTTTGCTTGACTAAAAAAAAAATTATCTTCCCCCTCCACATTATTTGATTTCTCGAAACCCTAAACATCCACCGTGCTCCCTTTCCTCAGAAGCTGTTTTCGAGCAATCGATCGACTTCTAGCCACTTTACCTAGCAACCAACTCACTTCACCATATCACCCTTGATAAAAAGGTAATTTCTTCCTGGAAAAGATAATGATTTTGATTGTATAACTGTTGTATATTTTATTTTGTACATGGCATTTTTATGCATTATCTTTGATTGAAGTTTACTTAAAATCATAATTTCTACCATAATCCCGTTATCTATTTCAACAAGTGTCTCTGTTTGCAACTTATTGTGCTTTACTTCTCATTCTAATGATATGATGTAATTCAATCGATGCTCAAGATCTGGTTGATTATTGTTTTTGCTTGTAAAGGCAAGTACGGAAAGAGTACAAACAACAATTTTAGGCAGTAAGCATTTTAAAAATTTACTTTCGTGGATAAACATTTGTATTTATTCAAATTCTTTGAAACAATTATTTTTAAGTTTTTCTAAATTTTTAGTCAATATGTTCCTTCTATTTCAAATTAAATTTAGATTTCAGCATTTTAGCATGTTTCTAATTACTGTTTGCTTTCTTGAAATAGGAAACATTATCCATACTGTATAATAAAATTACTGACCAATTCATCAACTAATGTTGATTTACAAACAAAACAATATTTTATGTGGGCCATTCTCTAGCTTTTTTATGGAGCTTGAACGTTATGGTTGTAAAATAATTGATGAAATTTCTAATGTGTAAAAAATATTGTGGCATTTCGTAGTGCAGAATCAATTTAAAAGGGAGGGCTTTTTTATTGCTTCTGCTTTAGATAACTTTTGATCAAGTGAAAGTTTAGTTGTAAAATTGTTTTCTTTGCAGTTAAAGATTCTATATATACTTAAAATGAGCCTTGTCTATTAATAATGTATACTTCCATTATATGATTGAGTTTGGTTTGATATGAAGAGGCTGGCCAATATCAAACTGATTTCTTGGATGATCATGGAACAAAATTTTGCAGTTTCTTTTCTATTACTCTTGTGGCACTCACTGAATTTGCTCTTAACAAAGGATGAAGTATTCAAGAGACTGCATATGAAAATAAACTATTTTTCTATTTGTTTTCATTGATATACTATTGTTTTCTATGTTATATTTCTCAGAATGTAAAGGCATATTTACGAAGAGGCATTGCTAGAGAGATGCTTGGTTACTATAAGGAGGCAATTGATGGTAAGTTCTTACATTTCATCTTCTAGGTATTTTGTATTGTTATTTTTATATACAAGCTGTTCCATTTGCTTGATCAGTCAGAAATGAAAACAAAGGACTTTGAATGCTCATGTCCGGTTTGGATTTGTATGCTTTTTGAGAATTTTGTTAAATAAAAACACTCTGATATTCTGTCATGGCTGTTGCAATTTAACATACATATAATGAGCTCTAGAATGACAGCATAGTGCTTATATCCAAGTTGTTTCTATACGAAAATTTCAAACCTTTATGTTGTGGCAATTAATTTGCTAAATACTATTTAAAATTAGTTAATGTTTACATGAGAATATGGAGAAATTATATCGCTTTTAAAATTAGTTTATGTTGTGGCAATAAATTTTAATCAAATTATATCACTTTTAATTTCGTTAACCTTTTCTGAAATTAAATAACAACCTACTATTATTTTATTATTATATATATAATGTCGATGTTGAGGTGTCTTAGAACCATCTGGGTAGTGGAGAAGACTTATATAGCCAATGAGTTTAACGTGGGTCTCTTGAACATATATATTTAAATGTGATCGGAGATTTCTTATTTTATTATGGTGCCTTAAGGGAGTCTTGATATAACTTGTTAATTTCTTCCTCAGTAGTAGCAATGTCCATCATAAGTCCTTCAACCTTCACATTGGTTAAGTCAGCATTAAATGTCCATAAAGAAGCATAAATGCAACTTAGATCAGTTCTTCTAACACTTAAAATTAACCTAAAAATATGGTAACTCTACTCTAAGAAAATGGGAACAAACATTAAGTTAGTTTATTGTAAAAATTAAAGAGAGAGAGAGATGTTACTTACACTTTCATTGGCTACTCTCTCATTCTCTTCAAGCTCCTCTATATGATGCATTATTTGGTTGAGCTCCTTGGCTTGAGCCTTCACATATTCTTTAAGTACATTCAACTTTGCCCTTAATAAATTAGAACAGTATGTAGTTCAATTCAGTTCATTCTTTAGTTGGTTTTTGTTCGGGATCATGTCTGTTTCTTGTGAAGCTCTCCCCCTCCTTTTAATATATGCTTTTAAATCTACCCTGTTATTGATTTTTGTCTGGGAGGTCTTGTTTAACAACATTCATGTATGCAGGAGTGCTCATCTTGTACACTTATTGCTGAAAACTTTGCAACGACATTGCCATAGATTTTAGTAGGACAAGGATTCAGCTGACTTTTGGTACTTATTGCAGTTCCTTTTGAATATTCAACTATTTGCTTCCTTTCTATCTATGATTTTATATATTCTAGCAGTTTCTTTTAGTACTTGTATAGTTGAATGGTAGAGGGACATCATTTTGCATATGATATATGAACATTTTAAGTCTTGGAAATGGAAGTTAGCTAAATTTGTGGTTAATTATCTTGTGGTTTTCTTGGTTGGCCAATTAGTATATATATTACTGATAGGTTGTGGAAATGTGCCTTATGGGACATTAAAATAGTAGTATATTACTGATTAGAGACGTAAAAGAGTAGTGGAAAAGATGAGTAGGGAGATGGTGGTACATTGTGTACTGGTTCTGGATTCAGAATTAGGGATTAGGGTAGCTTTATGAGGTTTCAACTCAAAACTTACTACGAATATGTTCATTCTTTTTCTACCCAGACAGAATAGGAAAATGTAAACCATTCAATGTTCTGCATATAAAGTATAATACTACTTCCATACATAAAAAAAAAAAACATTTTTTTTTCATCTTCAACTTCCTTTCTACCTCTCTTGTTTTTTATTTTTTTGGGATTTTTGTGTTGCATTCGATTTTAGAAAAATATATTTAGCTTCACTCTGTTTTGTTGTTTTCGTTCCACTGCCATTCCCTCTTTCTCTTCTTCACACAACTCCCACTGCCTCACAAAATACAACCCTTAATCATCTTTCATTTTTGACGATTTTAAGGTCTGTTATAAAAAAAGAGAGTAAATATTGACTATTTTAATTATATTTTTTTGGCAAAATTCCATTAGTTTGGGTTTGGAGATACGTAGTTATCAACATTAGGCAGATAACATTGTCCTAGTACATGTTGCAGTTTGTTACGAAGGTGCGCTATCCTTTTTAATACCTGGTACAGACTAGAATTAATGGTTGTTTTTCATTACTGTTTTCTTTAGTCTTCTACCATTATCACATAAGGAGCTTGATATTGAAAAACAGAAGCATAATGCTTGGTGATGTGAATGCATTTTAATTTTAATATTTTGAATTTCTATGAACTTTTTAAATTTTTAATTTTAATTTTAATTTTGATTTTATTTTTTATTTTTATAATTTTAAATTATTTGTTAATGTAACATATAATACTATGTTAAATTATATTTTTATAATTATTTTTTATTTTTTATTTTTATAATTTTAAATTTAGCTAAAATAATAAGGATTAAATTGACCAAAAATATAAATATTAATATCTAGTTTTACTATTATATATTATTATTTCTTCGCGTTGAGGAACAAAAGTTTACTCATTTGAGATAAATTAATTACTAAGTAAAATGACTTAAATTAATATCATATTTCGGAATTAAAATTAATTTTAACTTTTCTTCCAATAAAGTTACTCATTTCAAGGATATTAAAATTTTAAAGTAAATTTTTTCTAAAATATTTTATATTAATTATTATCTCATGATAATAGCTAAATAAAAAATTACAAATTAGAAGACGAAGATGATAACTTGAGTTCTAACTTTTGGATTTTAATTGAGTTATTAATTCATTATTTTAAATTTTAAATTTAAATTCATTAATTTTTATATTTAATTTTAAAGTTAAAATTTTCATAGAAAATTTAATTTAAATAATATTTTTTATTTATCCTTAAAAGTATATAGTTTAAAGTTCAAATTTCAAAAATAAAACATAATATAATATTTATCATAGAAATAAATATTATTTAATTAAAATGATTTTTTAAAGGAAAATAATATTTATCTTAATTTAAAAATTATTTTAATATTTTTCATAAATATTATCATAAAAATAAATTGATCGGCTTTAATATGTAGTATAAAGTTAAAAAGTTCATGGAAATTTAATTTAAATATTAACTCAAAATAGATGAAAAATTAATAGATATTAACTTTATTAATATATAATTATTAATTTGTTAAATTTTTTTCTTTTTAAGTATAGTAAACATAAAGGTGATAAAAAAACACAAAATTAAAAATTAAAAGAGTATAATTTAAAGTTAAAATTTAAAGATGATAATCATAACTTACATAAACATTTAAAGAATAAAAAAAAACTTTGGACCATAACTTACATAACTTACATAAATAAACTGTAACGCCCCAAAATCTCGTATACTTATTTTTGTTTGTCTATGACTCAAATCTGTATCTGCTGCAGTGGTTAAGGGTGTGTGTGAGAGGTTTCAAGTTCAAGCCTTTCATTTGACAAATTCAGGTATTTTTATGAATAAGGCCTTACTCTAGTTCAGTAGACTTAAGTTTAAATGTAAGTGAGATTATATCAGAATGGGCTTACTGGTCTGATGGTTAAGTGGAGTGTTAATATGTTGGAGGTCTGGAGTTTGAGTACCTGCGTGGGTAGGGGAGTTTATATTTTTGCTCAGTTCTGCAAAGGAATTTTAGTGATTTTCAAATACTGAAGAAGTTGAGTTTGAGTAGGTAGTGGGTAGTTGGGGGGAAATCTGATAGAATCCTATTCTTCTTTTTCTTCCTTTTCCTGAAAGTTTTCTTTTTTTTTCTTTTCTCTGTCGTTTCCTCTTCCCTAACTTGTTGCCGTCTTTGTTCTTTTTTTTCTTCGATCCTTCTTCAACTTCTTCCTACGCATCGTGTTCGACGGGTTTTCGGTAAGTACGTTATGACCATTTTAAGTTATATTTTGATTAAGCGAATAATGAAAGGTTTCATTTTTACTCTCGGTTAGGTACTGTTCGAAAGTTTTAATCGGGTTTCTTGTGTGTGATTGCTGGTTGTCGTTTTATTCACAATAAGTTTCTCTAATCGTTGTTGGCTTAACTCAGGTTTATGGTTGGGAGTCTTGATTGGATGTTGAAGTAAGGGAATTAACTGAGTGATATATTGGTCTAATATAGGTTCTGGAGTGCTCGGGGATTATTTAAGCATCGAATTGTAACAGGTGTGTACTCCGATTGCACAGAAAATGAGTTTCGACGAAAGCCAAAAAGTACTCTGTCGAAGCCACATGGGCGTGTGGTCGCCCGTGTGGTAGGCCATATGTCAGTACACGGGAGTGTGGTCAACGACCAGGCTGTGTGCATGCAAGACGGGCGCGATGAACACAGCCATGTGAAGGCTGGTAAGCCGTGTGCGAGACACAGGCTCGGTCAATTCGGCCGTGTAGGCCACACAGACGTGTGAGCCTACACGGGTGAACCACACAAGCGTGTGGAAATTTGGGCCAGGCCGTGTGGATCACACGGCCAATGTCAATTTGGGTCGGGTGGGCTACACGGATGTGTGGGGCCACACGGGTAGGCAACATGGGCGTGTGAGCCCATTCTTCTGAAATATACTGTAAGGTTACACGGGTCGCCCATGACGACTGTGACTTGTCGTAGTGTCGGTAAGCATTACTTAGACCCCTATTCTGAGATATGATACTGCGATGCATGTATATGTATATGTTCTGATCTGATTACGAGTATATGATTGTTAATCTGCACTATAGCATGCCATTCTTGTATGATGCATTGCATTAGGTGGGTTTGATGAAGTGAAAGAAGAATTGAGGGGCTTCATAAGTCCGTTATATTGTAACTAAGCTGCATATTTATGTTATGTGCTGTATTATGGTACACTATGGTGTGTAGGGTTGGATGGGTTGATTTTATCCCCATATTTGGTGTGTATGGATGGGTGGGTCAATTTTATCCCCACATGGTGTGTTGGGTTGGACGGAGTTAGTGTGCAGGGTTGGTGGGCATATTTCTAATATTCTGATCGGTTATGCATGTTATATCTGTGATGGGCTAAAGCCCTAAGTCTGGATCTGATTCTATTTCTAGATGGGCCAAAGTCCCCACCGATTTTGTAAATGGCTTAAGCTTGGATTATGATTGTGTTTTGCTATTTGATTATGCATGCTGAACTGTGGGGATGTACACACTGAGTTTGCAAAAACTCACCATTTGTTTGTTTATCTGTTTAGGTAATCCCCAGCAGTAGGCAAATTGGCACAGTGGAGGACTCGACGGTGACCACGACCACACATGTTTTGGTTTATGAACTTTCGACTATAGCTTATTCATTATTTTTGGGAATTTTGATGTAATTTTGGACTTGGACTTTTGGTTTTAATCTAGGTTTTTAAACTGTGATTTTGGAATACGAATTGCAACGCCAAAGCATGTTTTTTAAACTTAACTAAGGTTTTTGTAAGTAAAACGGTAACAAGAAAAATTTGGATATTAAAGATTCCGCGAGTTAAGAAATGTTTTCAAGCCAATTAATAAACTTATGGTTTCTTTTGAACTGAGTAGCAGATAATGTGGATGAGGTATTTAGGGGCATCGTTGGAGTTGCTCTTAATGTGGCCGAGTACTGGATGGAGGCCACAGAATACATTATGGATGATCTGGATTTTTCTGCTGAGTAGAAGCTCAATGGGGCTATTTCACTGCTTCGCGATAAAGCGTATCAGTGGTGGTTGACAGTTAAGGAGGGCACTCAGCCCGACTAGATGAAATGGGATCTGTTTAAGACAGCTTTCCAGAGCAAGTATGTGGGAGCTAGTTATATCGATGCTAGGAGGTGTGAGTTCCTGAATCTTACTCAAGGAGATCGTTCAGTGGCCGAGTATGAGGCCGAGTTTCTGAGGCTGAGCTGTTATACCTGAGGCATGGTGGCGACCGAGTATGAGCGCTGTATCTGTTTTGAGGACGGCTTTAGGGATAGCTTAAGGGTGCGAATAACTCCGGAGAGAGAGCGTGAATTTGCTGTATTGGTCGAGAAGTGCAAGATTCTGAGGAAGTAAACCGCGCTAAGCGCCAAAACCGTGACAAAGGGAAGGCTAAGAGGGATGCAGAGTCTTCAAATTTTGGGATAAGGCCTAGGAAAAAGGCCAGGTCTGATAGGCCCGTGAGAGTTGGGCCTATCGTTGCACCTGTTAGGGTGACAATTTGTCAGCTCTGTAACAGACGCCATCCGGGCGAGTGTTAGAGGTCTACTGGAGCTGTCTTAGATATGGGTCTACTGAGCACCGTGTTAAGGATTGTCCATTGAGGACTAATCAGATGCAAGCTTCGACTATTGAGACTGCATAGCCACCGAGGGTAGTTCAACAGCCATCGAGGGGCCGAGGTTAGGCTAGGGGTGGTAACAGCATGGGCCGAGGACAGAGAGCACCGGGCAGAGGTGCTAGATCAATTGAAACGAGGTAGCCTGTGTTGGTTTATGCTGTAAGCCGTCGTGAGGACCGAGATGCTTCGGACATCATCACAGGTACGTTATTAATTTTTAATGTACCTTACTTTGTATTGTTAAATATAGGCTCTACGTATTCTTACGTAGCTATTGTGGTGTTTGAGACCTTGGGGTTACCGTTTGAGAGCACTTCTAGTGAAATAACAGTGGTGAATCCGTTGGGGTAGTCTGTTGGAGTTAGTAAACTGTTTAGAGACGTACCATTAGAGGTCCAAGGGACTGTATTTCTGGATGATCTGATGGAGCTTCCATTTGGGGAGTTTGACCTGATTTTGGATATGGACTAATTAGTCAAACACTGAGTGAGTCTGAATTACGTTGCAAAGATGATTGTTTTGAAAACTGAGAAGGATATTGAGGTAGTCGTGATTGGGGAACGACAAGATTATCTAACTAATGTGATATCCGCATTAGTGGTAGAGAAGTTTAGTAAGGAAGGGGTGTGAGGCATATTTGGCTTATATCAGTGTTGTTGATTCTAAAGACTCTTCAGTTAAAGACATTCGAATTGTGAGGGACTTTTCAGATGTTTTCCTAAAAGAACTACCGGGATTACCTCTGAATCGTGAGGTAGAATTTGGGATTGAGTTATTTCTAGGTACAGCTCCGGTGTATATCGCCCCTTATCGAATGGCACCGAAGGAGCTGACTGAACTTAAGGCTTAGATTCAGAAGTTGTTGGATCATGGGTTCATTCAGCCCAGTGTCTCCGTTGGGGAGCACCTGTTCTGTTCGTAAAGAAGAAAGATGGTACAATGAGGATGTGTATTGATTACCTTCAGTTGAATAAGTTGACGATCAAGAATAAGTACCCACTTCCGAGGATAGACGACTTGTTCAATCAGTTCAGAGGGGCTTCAGTGTTTTCTAAGATTGGTCTGTGATCAGGGTATCATCAGTTGAGAGTGAAGGAGGCCGATGTGCATAAGACGACATTTAGGACTCGTTATGGACATTACGAGTTCTTAGTTATGCCATTTGGGTTGACTAATGCACCAGTGACATTCATGGACTTGATGAACCGTGTGTTTTAGCCCTACTTGGATCACTCCGTGGTGGTTTTCATCGATGACATTCTGGTGTACTCTAAGACAGATGATCCGCATAATGAGAATTTAAGAGTGGTTCTACAAATTTTTCGTGAGAAATAGTTGTATGCGAAGTTCAACAAGTGTGAGTTCTGGCTTCGAGAAGTGACATTTTTGGGTCATGTAGTTTCTACTGAGGGGATTCGTGTGGATCCTCGTAAGATTGAGGTTGTGTTGAGTTGGAAACAGCCGAAGAATGTGTCAGAAATTCATAGTTTTCTAGGGCTGGTAGGATATTATCGTCGCTTCGTAGAGGGGTTCTCTTCGATTGCTGCACCGATGACTAAATTACTGCGTAAGGGAGTTCCTTTTGTGTGGACTGATGCACAGTAGGAGAGCTTTAAGAAGCCCAAGACCGTGTTAACTCATGCACTTGTTTTGATCTAGCCTGAACCCGGTAAGGATTTTGTAGTATACAGTGATGCGTCGTATGTGAGTTTGGGTTGTGTCTTGATGCACGATGGTAAGGCTGCTGCGTATGCGTCCCGTCAGCTCAAGACTCATGAGGCTAATTATCTGACGCATGATTTGGAGCTACCTGCAGTAGTCTTTGCTCTTAAGATCTGGAGGCACTATCTGTACGGTGAGAAGTGTACCATCTACACTGATCACAAGAGCCTCAAGTATCTCCTCACCTAGAAGGAGTTAAAACTTAGGCAGCGTCGATGGGTAGAACTGCTTAAGGATTATGACTGTAGTGTTGAGTACCATCCTGGTAAGGCCAATGTGGTGGCTGATGTGTTAAGTCGTAGGTCTATGACCGATCTGAGAGCAATGTTCGCTCGACCGAATATTTTTGACGATGGGAGTCTGTTGGCAGAACTTCAGGTTAGACCGAAATGGATTGATCGGATCAAAGATAAACAGAAGGGGGATAAGTCTTTGGAGTTACTTTTTCATCAAGTAGAGGATAGTGTTATGACTGATTCTGGAATTAATAGTGATGGGGTATTGTGTTTCCGAGGATGGATCTGTGTATCGAAGGATGAAGATTTGAGATAGTCGATTCTGAGGGAGGCGCATAGTAGTTCATATGCTATGCATCTTGGTGGGAACAAGATGTATCGAGATCTTCAGGAGTTGTACTGGTGGCTAGGATTGAAACGTGAGGTTACTGACTTCGTTATTTGCTGTTTGACTTGTCAGCAGGTTAAGGTTGAGCATCAGTTACCTTCGGGTTTGCTGCAATCGGTTAAGATACCGATGTGGAAATGGGAGTGAATAATGATGGACTTCGTTAATGGGTTGCCCCTAACACCTACTAAGAAGGATTATGTTTGGGTCATCGTGGACCAATTGACTAAGTCTGTGCATTTCATCCATATGAGGACAAACTTCTCCCTACAGAAGTTGGCTAAACTCTACATTTCAGAGATTGTGAGGCTACATGGGGTACTTGTCTCGATCATTTCTGATAGGGATCCTCGTTTTACATTTCGATTCTGGCAGAAACTTCATAAGGCTTTCGGATCAAGATTAGACTTCAGTACTGCTTTCCATCTGCAGACAGATGGTCAGTCAGAGAGGGTGATTCAGATACTGGAGGATATGTTAAGGAGTTGTGTGATTAACTTCCGAGGCAGTTAGGAGGAGTACTTGCCTCTAGATGAGTTTGCTTATAACAACAGTTATCAGCATAGTATATAGATGGCACCTTACGAGGCACTGTACGGTCGTAAGTGTCGCACTCCCTTATATTGGACTGAGTTGGGTGAGCGACGTGTTCTGGGTCCGGAGTTGGTATCGGAAACTGAAGATAAAGTCTGCTTGATTCGAGATCGTTTGAAAGCGACTTCTAATAGACAGAAGTTCTATGCTAATTTGAAGAGGAAGGACATCAAGTACTCTGTGGGGGATATGGTTTTTTTCTTAAGGTCTCGCCATGGAAGGAAGTTTTGAGGTTTGATCGCAAGGGCAAGCTGAGCCTTTGGTTTATTAGGCTGTACTGGATTTTGAAGCGAGTGGGGCCAGTCGCATATCAGTTGGAGCTACCTCCAGAGTTAGACAGCATACATGATGTGTTCCACGTCTCGATGTTATGACGCTACCGCTCTGATCCCACGAATATTGTGCCTGTGGAGGAGATTGAGGTTAGACCAGATCTAACATTCGAAAAGGAGCCGGTTCAGATATTAGATCGTGACATTAAGGTACTGCGTAGGAAATCTATTCCGCTAGTGAAGGTGATGTGGCAGAATCATAGCACTGAGGAGGCCATTTGGGAGCTGGAGGATTCGATGCATCAGCTGTATCCTCACATTTGCTGATCAGGTAAAATTTCGAAGACGAAATTTTCTTTAAGGGGGTAGAGTTGTAACGCCTCAAAATCTCATATATGTATTTTTGTTTGTCTGTGACTCAAATCTATATCTATTTCAGTGGTTAAGGGTGTATGTGAGAGGTTTCAAGTTCAAGCCTTGCATTTGGCAAATTCTGGTATTTTTAGGAATAAGGCCTTACTCTGGTTTAGTAGACTTAAGTTTAAATGTAAGTGAGATTATATCAAAATGGGTTTGCTGGTCTGGTGGTTAAGTAGAGTGTTAATATGTTGGAGGTTTGGAGTTCAAGTACCTGCGGGGGCATGGGAGTTTATATTTTTGCTCGGTTCTGCAAAGGAATTTTAGTGATTTTCAAATACTGAAGAAGTTGAGTTTGAGTAGGTAGTAGGTAGTTGGGGGGAATTCTGATAAAAATCATATTCTTGTTTTTCTCCCTTTTCTTGAATTTTTTTCCCTTTCTCTGCCGTTTCCTCTTCCCCAACTTGATGTCGTCTTTGTTCTTTTTTTTTCGATCCTTCTTCAACTTTTTCTTGCGCATCGTGTTCGACAGGTTTTCGGTAAGTTCATTGTGGCTGTTTTTATTTATATTTTGATTAAGTGAATAATGAAAGGTTTCGTTTTTACTCTCGGTTAGGTACTGTTCAAAAGTTTTAATCGGGTTTCTTGTGTGTGACTGCTGGTTATTGTTTTCGTCGCGGTAAGTTTCTTGAATCATTGTTGGCTTAGTTACTCAGGTTTATGGTTGGGAGTCTTGATTGGATGTTGAAGTAAGGGAATTAACTGAGTGATATATTGGTCTAATATAGGTTCTGGAGTGCTCGGGGATCGTTTAAGCATCGAATCGTAACAGGTGTGTACTTCGATTGCACAGAAAACGAGTTTTGGCGAAAGCCAGAAAACATTCTGTCGACGCCACACGGGCGTGTGGTCGCTCGTGTGGTGGGCCGTATATTAGTACACGGCATGTGGTTGACGAACCAGGCCGTGCCTATGTAAGACAAGCGAGACGAACACGGCCCTGTAAAGGCTGGTGGCCATGTACGAGACATGGGCTCAGTCAATTGGATTGTGTAGGCTACATGGGCATGTGAGCCCACACGGGTGAACCACATAGGCATGTTGGAATTTGGGCCAAGCCGTGTGATCCACACGGCCAAGGCCAATTTGGGCCCTGTGGGCCATACGGATGTGTGGCGCCACACGGATGTGTGGGGCCACACGGGCAGGCCACATGGACGTGTGAGCCCATTCTTCTGAAATATACTATAAGGTTGCACGGGTCGCCCAAGATGACTTTGACCTGTCGTAGGGTCGGTAAGCATTACTTAGACCCCTATTCTGAGATATGTACTGTGATGCATGTATATGTATATGTATATATTCTGATTTGATTACAAGTATATGATTGTTAATCTGCACAATAGCATGCCAGTCTTGTATGATACATTGCATTGGGGTGGGTTTGATAAAGTGAAGGAAGAACTGAAGGGCTTCATAAGCCCGTTATCTAGCAGCTAAGCTGCGTATTTATGTTATGTGCCGCATTACGGTACACTATGGTGTGTAGGGTTTGATGGGTTGATTTTATCTCCATATTTGGTGTGTAAGGATGGGTGGGTCGATTTTATCCCCACTTGGTGTGTTGGGTTGGACGGAGTTGGTGTGCAGGGTTGGTGGGCATGTTTCTGATATTCTGATCGGTTATACATGTTATATCTGTGATGGGCTAAAGCCTTACGTCTGGATCTAATTCTATTTCTGGATGGGCTAAAATCCCCATCGATTCTGTAAAGGGCTCAAGCCTGGATTATGATTGTATTCTGCTATTTGATTATGCATGCAGAACTATGGGGATGTACACATTGAGTTTTCGAAAACTCACCCTTTTTTTGTTTATCTGTTCAGGTAATCCTCAATAGTAGGCGGATTGGCGCAGTGGAGGACTCGACGGTGACCATGACCACACGTTTTGGTTTATGAACTTTTGACTATAGCTTATTCATTATTTCTGAGAATTTTGATGTAATTTTGGACTTGGACTTTTGGTTTTAATCTGGGTTTTTAAACTGTGATTTTGAAATACGAATTGCAACGCCAAAGCATGTTTTTTAAACTTAACTAAGGTTTTCGTAAGTAAAACGGTAACAAGAAGAATTTGGATATTAAAGCTTCCACGAGCTAAGAAATGTTTTCAAGCCAATTAATAAACTTATGGCTTCTTTCGAAATGAGTAGCAGATAATATTTGGAACGATTTTTATGTGTTGAAAGGTTTGCCAAAACACTCTCATGTGACATTGTCGGATTTAGCCATAACGTTTAGGCCGGGTTTGGGGTGTTACATAAACAACTTACCTAAATTAGTTTACACCAATTAGATACTTGAAATATGTTATCTATTTTTGTACAATGACATGATTTAAATCAATTTAGAACATTAAGTAATTGTAATTTATTGTCAACTTTAGACTTCAAGAACTACAAAATGGATAAGAGTTGGATGAATTTGTCAAGGGTAAGAAACGACTATTGAAATAGAGTACAAACTTTTTTAAATTTTGCATTTCAAAGTGTAAGCCAAGAGAATATGATTCTTTTCCCAAGTAAGAAGTGTGGCAACATCAATTGACATAATTGTGAAGTTGTCTACGGACATCTAACACTGTGTTTGGTTCGCCGTATTACCCAATCCATTACGCCCCGATTACGTGCGTATTACATTACGCCCCTATTCTGGCGTTTGGTTCGCTGTAATAGGTATTACGCGCGTAATCGGTTACGCCCCTAATCCCCAAATTCCTGTGTTTTCCAATCCCTTCCCTTTTCGCTGTATTAGCTATTACTTCCGCCCTCCCTCCCCATCTCCCTGTTTTACCCTCCCTCCCTACCCGACCCTCTCCTCTTCCGTCCTAATCATTTTCTCCTCCCATTTCCCACTTCTTCCGTTGATTATTCTGTCGTGAAATTTTAGGCAAAAGGTCTTCCGTGCATGAACCTCTTCCCTCACCGTTAAATTCCTTTTATATTTTAGAGCCCCCCACAAAGTTAGGAAATTAATGGCTTATATCCAGTATGGAAGACATGCCCTTCGGTAAATTATCAAAGAAACGAATGTCCAGCAAAGCCATGATCGTTTGATGCAACCTCTGTTCTATGCTTGTCAAGGAATTAGATACAGAAAGTTGGATGTGATTCTTACGACGGTGAGTCATTTCGATCCAATAATCTTTTTCTTTTCTCAATTTTTTGTTGTTTCAGATTGCAAAATATCATTCACGTTTGCTTTTGCTTCCATTTTTTAGAGCATTGAGAAACTTGGCAAAGTTGGTGAGACTGTCAAAGTCGCTCCTGGTTATTTTCGCAATCATCTGATGCCGAAATTGCTTGCTGTTCCTAATATTGATAAGTTCGCTTATCTCATTAAGGAGCAGCGTAAGGTCGCTTTCTTCTCTCTTTTAGTTTGTGTTTGATGCTTGAAACATGTGTTCTTGCAATGCTGTTTGTTTATAAAAAGAAGTTTTTCAGTTGATATTAATCATAATCGTATTGTTAATTTACAAACAAATATGCATCAATTTGTTTTCCCTTAAACACACACATCTGTATGCATTACCTAAGTCTCTCATGAACCTTTTGTCATGACACGTTCAAGGAAAAACAAGCTTGACATAAAGGTAGAACGTTTTCAGTTTGTTGCTCGGATTATGGGGTAAGCTATGTTGGCTGGACTTGGGAGTGGATTTGGATATGTGAATGTGACCGATATGAGTATATGTTGCTTTTAAGGTTTTTTTCTTGTATTTGGAGGAGTATATCTCTATACTATGTCTGTATATGTATCAGACAAAAATATATTACGGAAATGAATAGTCCATCTAACATAGGGGGTGAGTGCTAGATACAATTAAAACGAAGATCATACACATATTTATATCCGAATGTGTCTGACATAGGTTTTTTAGGAAAATGAAGAGTCTGAGTAACAGTGTTTTCATATTGCTGTTGGTTTTTGGTTAGATTTTGCTTGTTATGATATAAGTAATGCCTTTTCTTAGACATGTATTATCTGCTATTTCAGCCTTAAGGAGGAAACATGTCTCCAACTGCAAGTATATTAAATCTTGCGTTCTCTCTCACTCTCTCACTCTTATTGAGGATTCATATGTTGCGTATGGATATTAGATATTGATGAAGTAAAAATCCATTCCTTATTTCAGATGCACATTCTGCTTATGTAGTTTTGTCAAATTAAGTTACTGTTTTGAAAGTCTTTATTTGGTGGAGTCACTTCTGATATGTGGGATATTGTGCTTTTCATTTTCAGTTAAATGATAACTTACCAGTGGTATACTTCCTCATCAGATTTATCAACCGAAGGAAGAAGAGGTTCAAGTAGTTACAAAGAATATGGAAGATAAGAGCAAAGTATATGAAAAGGCTGCATATCGTCTACTTAATGGCCGGCTGGTTAGTTCCCATCTATGAAGCCCTTAATTTCGTAAATGTTTTTTTCTGGTTTAAATGTCTGATACTTTATCTGCCTTCCTCCCAACACATGGAAATACACAAAAAACAGCCTCTCAACAATGTTTGTATGTGTGTGTTTTTAAAGGGTTTGGGGAAACAAGGTCAAGGTGTGTGGGATTGAAACATTGGACCTGCCTCTTCTATGGTTAGGCTAACAATAGTGGAACTAGGCATATGTGGGATAACAATGGTGTCAAATTTTAAATTAAGACTTGTTTAAATTCTTTTTTGGTACAAGCAAAGCTTACATTACATTCTAAGTGGGAGGAGGATGGGGTTTCACAAGGTTCAAACCCTAGATAGCATGCCAACACTTGAACCCACATACAACAAGTTGCCACTAGACTAGTCATAATTGATTCAACTTGTTAGTGGTGAATCTTTTTCAAAAGTTTGTTGAAGCTTGAAAACAATAATTGTATTTATGTCAGGCTCTTTGTGGTACGAGTGTGTAACTTGTATTGCATTTTATAGGTATTGAGGAGATCTATCAATGTTGAAAAGTTTCGTGCCCAATCGACCAAAGATGACCCAATTGAATTGCGCTCACCTATGACAAAAGATGAAATTGTTGCTGAGGTATGGCCATGATATTTATTGATAGTAATAGTTTCTCTCACGTCACTACAATAGACAATCTCCTTGTGTTATATGCTATGTTATTCGGACTCTTATTTTTCTAAAGTATTTATGTTCGATGCGTATTTAGATATGTACATGGTTATATCCTCCAAATATGTGAGTAAACTTGGAGCAAATTGAATAAACCCATGTCAAACACTCGCTTCAAGTCCAAGTGACATAGCTTAATCATAAAACGTTTAAGATGTGGACTTGAAATGTTATGATTTTGTTATTTCCATTTACGCACTCGATTAATCTCCTCCTTTTATTCCATTTCAGGTTGGAAGGCAGCTTTGCGTTCAAATTGATCCTGAAAATCTGCACCTTCCAACACCTTTGGAAACATTTGGACTGTTTGATGTGCAATTGCGGATGCCAAAATGTATGTGTTGAAACCAATTTCTTGAACTTAGTGATTCTTGAATTGGGTCACTTTCTTTTCTTTTTTTCTTTTGGATTAGCATTTTGGAATTAGGAATTAGTTCTTTAATAATATTTGATGAAGAAAGCTTTCCTCTTTAATGTAGTTGGATTAGCACTTGTAATTAGTTTCTTAATAATATGAATGAAGTAAGCTTTTTTACTCCAATGTCAGATGTGGTTGTTGTACTCTTGCAGATTTTTTTCATATTTATTCATTAGATTCAAGTCATTGAAGATGATAAAAACAGAAATGAATTGGACTTAATTACTACAAATCCAGGTCTCCAAATTGTATTATATATTATGGTTTGAGTAAATTCATATAAGAATATTAATTATTAAGAATTTTATTAAATTATATATTTTAATTAAAATATATTTAATAATAATTATGTTTAAATATGATTAAATTATTTATTATTGATATTAATCTTATTAAAATTTAAATAAAATAATTTACCAAAACAAATTTCTGCTAATTATTAAGAATTTTATTAAATTATATATTTTAATTAAAATATATTAAATAATAATTATGTTTAAATATGATTAAATTATTTATTTTTGATAATAAATAATCTTATTAAAATTTAAATAACAATAACAATAATCATTTACCAAAACAAATTTATGCTAAGGGTATTCTGGTCATTTTAGTTTTCTCCATTATGCTATTGCACCTCTATTACATTCAACCAAACACAGTTTTACTATTACGCCTCTATTCCATTACATTCAACCAAACAGTTGATTTGCTATTACACCTCTATTCCTTTACACCTCTAATCCAATCCAATACACCTCTAATCCAATACAGCGAACCAAACGTGCTGTAATTGTTAATGGCTTTATTTGGGGTATAAAAAATAGATTTTCCATGGAAAGTGTACACCTCGTAGAACCTCTTCAACGATTAATTCAACTTTTCCTTATAATGGTTTCCATTAGTTTATTAGAGAAGATGACATGGAAAGTGTGTTGTGGGATGCATTTAATATGCACAGTCATGGTTTGCAATCGTTTTCACCTGAAATTATTGCATTTGATGATTGTGATATTGGTGGAAATGCTTTTATCGAAACGGGAAGAAGTGTACCTAATGAAAAGTTAAATGGAGAAGTGGCGAAGTTCTTCAAGTTACTTAATGAAATGAATGAAGAACTTTATGAGGGATCAAAATTTTCAAAGCTATCCTTCTGTATTCGTCTTTTTTACTTAAAATGTTTGGAAGGATAGATCGAAAACTCTTTGACACTGCTGTTAGAGTTTTGAGAGATATGTTTCCGTTTGCAAAAATCCCACATTCATGCAAGGATATGAAGAAACTAATAAAATATTTAGGCATTGGGTACGGCAAAATTCATAGTTGCTTAAATGACTGTATGTTGTATTGGGGTGATCGGAAAAACCAACAGTCTTGTCATGTTTGCGGTAAATCTTGTTGGATGAATAGAAATATAGAAGATAAGAATGAGGATGAAGGTGAGGAACAGTCAAGAAAGAATCCAATAAAGATTTTACAATATTTTCCACTAATACTAAGGCTTCAAAGGCTTTTCATGTCGTCAAAGACAGCAGAGTCTATGAGGTGGAATCATGATCAACGAACTGATAATGGATTATTAAGGCATCCTGTGGATTCTTTAGCTTGTAAATCATTTGATAGGAAATTTCCAATCTTTGCAAATGATCCTTGGAATGTAAGGCTTGGGCTAGCAGCTGATGGATTTAATCTTTTTAAAATCATGAGTACTTCGTACAATACTTGGCCTGTAGTACTTGTTCCTTACAATTTGCCTCTATGGATTTACATGAAGCAATCTTCTTTTATCTTATCTATGATTATCCCTGGAGAGAAAGGTCCTGGGAATGATATTGACATTTATATGCAACCACTTTTTGAAGAGTTGAAACAGTTATGGGCAGATGTTGAAACATATGATGTATTGAGAAAAGAGAACTTTTATTTACGTGCAGCTTTATTGTGGACTATTAATGATTTCCCAGCTTCTTCCAATTTATCTGGTTGGAGTACCAAAGGATATTATGCTTGTCCTTGTTGTGCAGCGCAAACATGTTCGAAGTAGTTATATAATGGGAAGAAGTTCTCTTATATGGGGTGTCGTCGGTGGTTAGATAGAAATCATAGATTTAGATTTTGGAAGACTCTATTTGATAGTTCTGAAGAGTTCAGATAAGCTCCTGAGCAGACTATTGGATCTGAAATCTTCCTCATGTTAAAATATATCAATTTCAGTTATGGAAAGATGAATCAACAACCCAACACGCAAACAAAGAGAGGACCGAAGGAGGAAGATTGATGATGAATCTGATAAAGAGGATGATCCTAATGAGGCAGACTTGTGGAAAAAAGGAAGTATTTTTTTGAGTTGCCTTATTGGGAGCATCAAAATTTGCGACACAATCTTGATGTCATGCATATTGAAAAGAATGTTTACGAGAACATCATTGGGACAATTCTGAATGTTGATAGAAAATCGAAAGACAATCTTTAGAGTCAAGTTAATCTAGTTGAAATGGGAATTAGGCATGATCTTCATTCCCAATTACTTCTGAATGGAAAATCTCGGTTGCAACCTTCTATTTTTGCAATTTTGAAGAAAGAAAAAGAAGTGTTCTGTATGGTGTTGAAGGATATAAAGGTCTTAGATGTGTATGCATCAAATATATCTCAATGTGTGAGTCTTAAAGATCAAAGACTATATCCCCTAAAATCACATGATTATCATATCTTGATGCAAGAGTTACTGCTAGTTGCTTTACGGTGTTGTATGTCAAAAAAGGTGACGTCTTGTATAATTTAACTATCCAATATAATGAAAGTTATTTGTGGCAAAGTTTTGATTATTGAAGAACTTGAGAAAGTACAAGATCAAGTCGCCTTGACTTTATGCAATTTGGAGAAGATCTTTCCACCTTTGTTCTTCACTATTATGGTGCACTTGCTAATCTATCTCCCTCATGAAACAAAACTTGGTGGACTAGTTTTCTATCGATGGATGTATCTTATAGAGAGGTGCTAATTTATTTATAATGTTTTCAATCATTCATGAATATACCTTTAGTTACAACTTTTGATAATGTTGTATATCATGTTTATGTTCCTATGCAAATTGAAGTCTGACTGTTGTAATAAGCGTTATCTAGAAGGATCAATTGCTAAAGGTTACTTGGCAGAGGAGTGTATGACTTTCTACTCTAGATATTCAGAAGATGTTGAAACAAGACTAAATAGACCAAGTAGAAATGATGGGCTCACTAATCATAACTTAGTCGAAACTTATCTATTTCGAAGTTATGGAGAACCAATCGGTAAAGTTGAAATTGCATATTTAGATGAAAGATGTAACACCCCAAACCCGACTTAGACGTTATGGTCGAATCTGACCATGTCACATGGAATGAATTTCACAACCGAAATAGTCGAGTTAAAACCGTTCCAATTAATTTATCTTTGTCTTAATTCAGAGAAAAGGACAAACCCTTTATTAGGTCAAAAATCGTGTCTTTTTAGCGAAAGCTTTGAAAAAGTTCTTCTTTGGAAAACCATTCGTATTTAAGACTACTATCATTTTGATTAAAACCTGGGTTTAGACCAAAATTCCATAAAGAATTTTTTAAAAAAATCCAAATAAATTCCAACAGTTCATAAAGTCCCCAAGTTACATCAAAAGCAACCCAGAAATTAATTAAGAAGTAAATATTGAAACTGGGTTTAAAACAGTTTAAATATGTGTGGCCACCGTCGAGTCTCCGCTGCACTGAACCATCAAGTTTGGGGATTACCTGAACAGATCAAACAGAAAAGGGTAAGTTTTCACAAACGCAGTGTGTAATCCCCACAGAATACGTGCACACAACATAATATCATAAATCAATCATGTATATACAGTTTGGGCCTGAGCCCATTACAGAATTAGTGTAGGCCTTAGCCCACTCAGATACAGAATCAGGTATAAATTAAAGCCTTAGCCCAGCTCAGATATAGAGTCAGGAATATATTAGGGCCTCGGCCTAATCAGATACCGAATGTAGATCAGAATATTAGAATCCTACCCACCAGCCTCTACGCACCATCTCTGTCCAGCCCTACACACCATGTGGGGCTATAATCAACTCACCTATCCCTACACACCATACTGTACCGAAGTGCGGCACATAAACAGAATAATGCAGCTGAGCTGCCAGATAACAGGCTTAAAGCCTTTCAGACACTTAACATGTAACATGCAAATAACCGATCATCAACCCTCCCCGATGCAATGCAACATACCAAATATGACATGTAACATGCAAATAACCGATCATACATTCAGTTCAGTACACATATCATGCTCAGTCAGATACCATATAATCAGATCACATAAATAGGGGTCTGAATAATGTTTACCGACCCTACAGTAGGTCCACAGTCGACTTGGGCGACCCGTGCAACCTTACAGATCATTTTAGAAAAATGGGCTCACATGCCCGTGTGGCCCACACGGCCCAAATTGGCCTTCGCCGTGTGGATCACATGGTCTGGCCCAAAAATTCCACAAGCCCGTGTAGTTTACCTGTGTGGGCCCACACGACCTAATTAGTCGAGCCCGTGTCTCACACATGGCCGTGTCATACACCGTGTCATGCACGCACGGCCTGGCTCGTCATTCACACACCCGTTTTAGTCACACGGCCTGCCACAAGGGCTACCACACGTCGGTGTGTCACCGACAGTAGGCTTTTTCGGCTTTTTGTCGAGACTCATTTTCAGTGTTTCGGGTATACACCTAGTTTTGTTTGAAGCTAAACTAAACTCTGAGCACTCCCGAACCTAAATATTGACCAATCCAACACCACAATCAATTTTACCTTGCGTTTAAACAAAATCCCGAAACCAAAATACTCATCCCCAAAGTGACAAACACTTACCGCAATGCTTCGAATCGATTTGCTACGGAACAAAATGAAGATAGACTAATCCTCGCGATGTTCTGCTCCCAACAACATCAACATAACTCCAGTCAAAATTTTAACATCCCAACTTTGCAAAGTATCAAAAATTCACTTGCCAAAACGAGTGAGTTCAATCTTTGAACACAGTGGGCATAAAAGAATCAAAAGAAAAAAAAAGGGAAACAATGAGAATTCAACAGACAAAAGGGAATGGGAAATCGACAGGGAAAACTTTTTGGGAAGGAGAGGATACACCAAATTCTTGATAACCATCCTATCCCCCAAATCACTCAATTAACGCACTACATCCAACTACTCAGAATTTTTGTTTGATCGAAACTCTTTCGGTCAACCGAGCAAAAATAAATTCCATCGCTTACACAGAGACTCGAACACAAGACCTCCATTACACCAATACTCCACTTAACCACCAAACCAGCAGGCCCATTCTGATATGAAATTACAAATAGTTTAATATAAGCCCATTGGTTAGAAGTTAAGGCTTAATTCAGAAAAAAAAAGCCAAAATTTTCCAAAGATATGGCTTGAACTTGTGACCTCACACACACACCCAGAACACTTAACCACTGAAGTAGATACTCAATTGTGTCAATATTTACAGAAACAAATCTATCAAATTTTTGCGGCATTACAACTTTACCCCATAAAAGGAAATTTTGGCCTCAAAATTTTACTTGATCAGAACAAATAAGGATACTGCTGTCGCATCGCATCCTCCGATTCCCATGTAGCTTCCTTAGTGCTGTGGTTACGCCATAAAACCTTAACTAGTGGGAATAGACTTCCTCCATAAAACCTTTACATTGCGATCCAATATCTGCACTAGCTCCTCTTCAAAAGTCAGATCTGGCCTAACCTCGATCTCTTCAACGGGAACAACATTCATGGGATCAGAGCGGTAGTGCCTCAACATCGAGATGTGGAACACATCATGAATGCGGTCTAGCTCTGGAGGTAACTCCAACTGATAAGCTACCGGTCTCACTCGTTTCAGAATCCGGTACGACCTAATAAACCTAAGAATCATCTTGCCCTTGCGACCGAACCTCAAAACCCTCTTTCATGGCGAGACCTTTAAAAACACGAAATCCCCTACAGAATACTCAATCTCGCGTCTCTTCAGATCCGCATAAGACTTCTGCTTGTCAGAAGCTGCTTTCAGATGATCCCTGATCAATCTAACCTTACCCTCTATCTCGGAGACTAATTCAGGACCCAGAACACGTCGCTTGCCCAACTCAGTCCAATATAAAGGAGTACGACACTTACGACCATACAGTGCCTCGTATGGTGTCATCTAGATGCTAGACTAGAAGCTGTTATTATAAGCAAACTCGGCTAACGGTAGATAGTCCTCCCAACTGCCTCAAAATTCAATCACACAGCTCCTCAACATATCCTATGGTATCTGAATCACCCTCTCCGATTGACCATCTGTCTGAGGATGGAAAGCAATATTGAAGTCTAATCTTGAACCCAGAGCCTCATGCAATTTCTTCCAAAATCGAGATGTGAAACAAGGATCCCTATTAGAGATGATCGAGACAGATACCCCATGAAGTCTCACTATTTCAGAAATGTAGAGTTTAGCCAACTTTTGCAAAGAAAAGCCTGCCTTAACTGGGATGAAGTGAGCAGATTGGTCAATTGATCTATGATGACCCAGACAGAATCCACTAACGAAGTCCATCGTTACTCGCTCCCATTTCCATAACGGTATCTTTATCGGCTGTAGCAAACCCGAAGGTAACTGATGCTCAGCCTTAACCTGCTGACAAGTCAAACAACGACCAATGAAGTCAGTACGCTTCAACCCTGGCCACCAGTACAACTCTCACATATCTCGGTACATTTTATTCTTCCTGGGATGCATAACATAAGGGCTACTATGCGCCTCCCTCAAAATCGATAGTCTCAAATCCTCATAATTTGGTACACAAATTTGACTGCGGAAACACAATACCCCATCCTTATTAATCTCAAATTCCGTAGTAATACCACTTTCAACCTGAAAGAAACACAACTCAAGAGACTTATCCCCAAATTATTTATCTCTAATCTGATCAATCCATGTCGGTTTCACTTGAAGTTCTGCCAATAAACTCCCATCGTCAAATAAACTAAGTCGAGCAAAAATCACTCTCAAATCGGTCATAGTTCTACGGTTTAACGCATCGGCCACCACATTGGCCTTCCTATGATGATACTCAATGGTGCAGTCATAATCCTTAAACAACTCAACTTATCTACGCTACGTAAGATTCAACTCCTTCTGGGTGAAGAGATATTTGATGCCCTTACGATCAGTGTAGATAGTACACTTCTCACCGTACAGATAGTGCCTCCAAATTTTCAGAACGAAGACTACCACTACCAACTCCAAATCTTGCGTCAAAAAATTAGCCTCATGCGTCTTGAGTTGATGAGACGCATAAGTAACCACCTTACTGTCTTGCATCAGAATGCAACCCAAATTCACATGGGACGTATCACTGTATACCACGAAGTATTTACCTGGCTCAAGCTGTACCAAAATAGGAGCCTGAGTTAAAATAGTCTTAAGCTTATCAAAGCTCTCCTGCTGTGCATCAGTCCAAATGAAATGAGCTCTTTTACGTAGAAGCTTAGTTAACAGAGCCGCAATCAAGGAGAACCCCTCTACGAATCATCGAAAAATATCCTGCCAGCCCCAGAAACCTGTGGATTTTGGACACAGTCTTCAGCTGTTTCCAACTCAACACAGCCTCAATCTTAAGAAGATCAATAGGAATCCCCTTAGCCAAAACCACATGTCCCAAAAAGGTCACTTCTTAGAGCCAGAATGCACACTTACTGAACTTCGAAAATTATTGTTTCTCACGGAGAGTTTTTAGAACCATTCTAAGATGTTCATCATACTCATCTTCAAACTTAGAATACACCAAGATATCATCGATGAACAGCACTACAAGCTGATAGAGGTAGGGCTGAAATACTCGGTTCATCAAGTCCATAAAAGCTGCCGGTGCATTAGTCAAACCAAAGGGCATAACTAAGAACTCGTAGTGTCTATATCGAGTCCTAAATGTCGTCTTATGCATGTCAGCCTTCTTTACTCTCAACTGATGATATCCCGATCCTAGATCAATCTTAGAAAACACAGAAGCCCTTATGAATTGATCAAATAAGTCGTCTATTCTTGGAAGTGGGTATTCATTCTTGATCGTTAGCTTTTTCAGCTGTCGATAATCGATGCACATCCTTATTGTCCCATCTTTCTTCTTTACAAATAGAATAGGTGCTCCCCATGGAGACACACTGGGACGAAATAACCCACGATCTAACAGTTCCTGAATCTTAGCCTTAAGCTCTGTAAGCTCCTTCGGTGTCATTTGGTAAGGGGCGATAGACACCAGAGCTATACCAAGAATTAACTCAATCCCAAAATCTACCTCACAGCTCAGAGGCAGCCCCGGTAGTTCCTAAGGAAATACATCTGGAATGTAATACCCCGAACCCGGCCTAGAAGTTATAGCTGAATCTGGCGATGTCACATGAGAGTGTTTTTGAAAATGCATCGATACGTTAAAATCGTTCAGTTAAAATCTTTTACTTAGTCCAAAAAAATGTGTTTTTATTGATTTTATTTTAAACATATCTCTTTTACGCGGAAGCTTTAGAAAATTTTCTATTTTAGGAAAACTGTTTGCTTTTAGAGAAAACCAGATTTTAATTGTGCTTATCAGTAGGAAATCATTAAAAGTTCAGAAGCCGAAATTAAAAACCAAAAGTCCGAAGTCCAGAAATTATAGCAAAAACCCCAAATAAATAAGTAATTCAAAATCAAAAAAGCCAATGGAGATAGTCTAAAATTATTACGTGTGGCCACCATCGAGTCCTGCGCTACACCAATCTGCCTAAGGCTAGGGTTACCTGAACAGATTAAACAGAAAAGGGTGAGTTTTGTAACTCAGTATGTAATCCCCACAGATATCAAACATACAGAATAATCATCAAAAGTCAGAAATAGACAGTCTGAGGCCGGAGCCCATTAAAGAATTAGTTTGGGCTTTAGCTCATTCAGATGCAGAATCAAATATAAGTTAGGGCTTTAACCCAATCAGATATAGATGCAGAACAGAATATAAAAATCCTACCCACGAGCCTCTACATACCATCTCCATCCAACCCTATACACCATATGGGGATAATATCGACCCACCTATCCCTACACACCATGCTGTACCAAAACGCAACACAAATAGATTTTTGTAGCTGAGCTGCCAGATAACAGGCTTAAGAGCCTTTCAGACACTTCCTCCATTAAATCATAAACCCACCCTGATGCAATGCAACATACAATGAATGGCATGCTAATATGCAATAATCAATCACACAATCAGTATAGTATTATTAGGCTCAGTACAAATATCATACAATAGATCACACGTTTAGGGGATCTAGACAATGCTTACCAACCCTGCAGTAGGTCACAATCGATTTGGGTGACCCGTGCAACCTTACAGAATTCTTTCAGAAAAATGGCTCACATGCCCATTTGGCCTACCCTTGTGGGCCTACACGCCTGTGTGGCCCACACGACCCAAATTGGCCTTGGCCGTGTGGATCACACGACCTGGCCCAGAATTCCACACGCTCGTGTTGTTCACCCGTATGGGCCCACAAGCCCGTGTACCCCACACAGCCCAATTGGTCGAGCCACGGTGTCTCGCACAATGCCTCTTTGGTCCTCACACGGCCATGTCATGGGCCTGTGTCATGCGCACACAGCCTGGTTTGTTGATTACACGCTCGTATTCAGTCACACGGCCCACCACACGCTCGTGTGGCGTTGACAGATTGCTTTTCAGCTTTTACGATTCTCATTTTCTATGTTTCCTGGTACACACCTGGTTCTGATTGATGCTAAAATGATCCCCCAGCACTCCAGATCCTATAATCGACAAATTTCACTACATTAATCACTTAATCATTGAACTAGAAACTGAACCCGATTGGGATACCCATGCTTAAAGTGATGAAACTTACCTCTAACACCTTGAATCAATCAATTAAAAATTAGTACGAAAAAAATATCGATCCTCGTAATATGCTGTTGTCAAAATGTGAATAACCCCTAATTAACACTTAGTATTTACAACTACAAAGCATAAAACTTACTTACTAAAACGTGTAACCCACGATGGACAAGAGAGCAAAAGGAAAAGAACGAAAGATAAGGGAAGAGTAGAGTTTCGGCAGAATGGGGGAAAGGGAAAAACGACAGAGAGAAAAAAGAAATTTTGCTTAACATCAGAACTTTTGGAAAAAGAGAATAGAGAAGAAAATTTGAAAAACCAATAGGAGATGTGTTACACATCCCTAATTTCTCTCCCACTAACACCACAACTCAAAATTCAACTTCCACCCAAACAATCTCAGAACCATGCCCAAAATAAAACTCCCTTGCTCACGTAGGGATTCGAACTCAAGACCACCAACATATTAACACTCTACTTAACGACCAGACCAACAGGCCCATTCTAATATGAACTTACATACAATTAAACTTAAGCCTACTAAACAAGGTTAAGACTTTATTTAGAAAAATACCAAAATTTGCCCAAGACAGGGCTTGAACTTGTGACCTCACGCACACACACCTAGAACACTTAACCATTGAAGTAGATACCCAGTTGTGTCACAATTCACAGAACTAAAATATAACATTTTTGGTGCGTTACATGGAAAATCCCTCACGGTTCTGATGTCCTTATCCGAAGAGTTCCCAGAATCAGAAACACTGATGTAGGCTAAGAATGCCTCACATCCTTTCTGAACCAACTTTTTTACTACCAAAGATGATATCATATTAGTCAGGTAGTCACGTCGTTCCCCAATCACCACTACGTCACTGTCCTCCTTGTTCCTCAAGATAACCCTTTTCGTCATATAATCCAGACTCACCCGATGTTTAACCAGGCAGTCTAGTCCCAAAATCAAATTGAATTCCCCAAATAGAAGCTCCATTAGATCAGCCAAAAATACTGCTCCTTGGACCTCTAGCGGAACGTCTCTAAACAGTTTACTCACTCGGATGGACTGCCCCAGTAGACTGACGACAATTACCTTACTAGAAGTATTTTTAACCAGAATCCCCGAGGTTTTAAACACGGTACTAGCTACATATGAGTGTGTAGAGCCTGTGTCTATTAATGTCAAATAAGGTACATCAAATTTTAAAAACGTACCCGTAATGACGTCCGGAGTATCTTGGTCTTCAAGGCGACGAGCAGTATAAACCAGTGTAGGTTGCCTCGCCTCCGCATGCCCAACACCTCTGCCCAGTTCTCTCTAACCTCGGCCCATGTTGCTACCACCCTTGTCCTGACCTCGACCCCTAGGTGGTTGCTGAACTACCCTTGGTGGCTGCGTAGTACTAGTACCTATAACTTGCATCTGATTGGTCATCAATGGACAATCCCGAACATGGTGCTCAGTTGACCCATATCTCAAACACGCCCCAGTAGTCCTCCAAAACTTGCTCGGATGGCGTCTGCCAAAGTGTCCACAAAGCGCCACCCCAATAGGTGTAGAAGGAGGACCAACTCTCACTGGCCCATCAGATCTGTCCTTTTTCTTAGGCCTTATCCCAGAATTTGAGGGCTCTGAATCCCTCTTAGTCTTTTCTCTGTCCCGATTTTGACGTTCAGTGCCGTTTACTTCTTTGACGATCTTCGTCTTCTCAACTAAAGCAGGAAAATCATGCTCCCTCTCGGAGCTATCAGAACTCGCAAACTATCCCTGAGACCATCCTCAAACCGGACACAGTACTCATACTCGGCCGCCACCATGCCTCGCGCATAACAGCTCAACCTCAGGAACTCGGCCTTATACTCGGCCACTGAATGATCTTCTAGAGTGAGATTAAGGAACTCTCGTCTCCTAGCGTCTATATAACTGGCCCTCACGTACTTGTCTTGGAAGGCTGTCTTAAAGAGATCTCATGTTAGTCGGTCGGGCTGGGTGCCCTCCTTAACCGTCAACCACCACTAGTACGCCTCATTACGAAGTAGAGATACAACTCCCTTACGCTTCTGCCCAGCAGTAAAATTCATGTCATCCATAATTTTCTCTGTGGCCTCCATCCAATACTCGGCCACGTTAGGGGTGACTCTAGCGACACCCTTGAATAACTTAGCCCTATTGGACCGGAGTCGTTCTGTAACCGACCCTAGGCCCCCAGTTCCAGTGTTGGGCCAAGCGACCCTCTCCAAAATCTGTAGCATAGGTTAGAACAGTGTGTCGAACTTAGCCACACGATCATGAGACCCAGACCTAGTCTTTGTAACAGACGACACCGGTGTCTCGCTAGTGTCCAAATTCAAAATAGTATCAGATGCCAAAGACTCAGCTCGAGCCCCTCTACGGCCTCTACCTTGGACTTTAATGCCCCGTCCACGAGTACCACGTGTGCTCATTGTAAATTTCAGAATTTATCTGTATTAACAGTTTTATGCATTAGTTACAGTTCTAATATTTATTAAAAGATATCTTATGCAGAACAGTATCAAAAGTTTAGAGTCTGTTGTCACGAATCGTAGTCTCACTACAGTTTTCAGCATACACTATCTAAAGTGTTATCAGTGCAATATACTACCTATAGTGGTCTCAAACATACTAGTAGTATTTTTAGATAAACTTTTTAGAGTTTTTAGAACACTTACAGGATCGGCGCTGAAAACTCAGCGTACCATATACTTAGTCCCAAAATATTTCAAATCATTTAAAAATAATTTCTTTAAAATTAATCCTTAAAACCCAAATCCATAACCAAGTTTTGACCTAACTCTAATACCACTAAATATAACACCCCAAATCCGGCCTAGACGTTATGGCCGAATTTGACCATGTCACATGGAATAGATTTCACAATCGAAATAGTCGAGTTAAAACCGTTCCAGTTAATTCATCTTTGTCTCAATTCGGAGAAAACGACAAGCCCTTTGTTAGGTCAAAAATCGTGTCTTTTTAGCGGAAGCTTTGAAAAAGTTCGTATTTAAGACTACTGTCATTTTGATTAAAACCTGGGTTTAGACCAAAATCCCATAAATAGTTTTAAAAAAAATCCAAATAAAGTCCAACAGTTCATAAAGTCCTCAAGTTACATCAAAAGCAACCCAGAAATTAATTAAGAAGTAAACATTGAAACTGGGTTTAAAACAGTATGTGTGGCTACCGTCGAGTCCCCCGCTGCACTAAACCATCAAGTCTGGGGATTACCTGAACAGATCAAACATAAAAAGGGTGAGTTTTTGCAAACGCAGTGTGTAATCCCCAAAGAATACGTGCACACAGCATAATATCAAAAATCAATCATGTATATACAGCTTGGGCCTGAGTCCATTACAAAATCAGTGTGGGCCTTAGCCCACTCAGATACAAAATCAGATATAAATTAGGGCCTTAGCCCAGCTCAGCTATAGAACCAAGAATATATTAGGGTCTTGGCCCAATCAGATATCGAATGCAGCTCAGAATATTCGAATCCTACCCACCAGCCTTTAGACACCATCTCCGTCCAGCCCTACATACCATGTGGGCCCACTCATCCCTACACACCATACTGTACTGAAGTGCGACACATAAATAGAATAATGCAGCTGAGCTACCAGATAATAGGCTTAAAGCCTTTTCCTTCGAAATATCATCAACCCTCCCCGAAGCAATGCAACATACCAAATATGACATGCAACATGCAAATAACCAATCATACATTCAGTTCAGTACACATATCATACTCAGTTAGACACTATCTAATTAGATCACATAAATAGGGGTCTAAGTAATGTTTATCGACCATACAGTAGGTCCACAGTTGACTTGGGCGACCCGTGCAACTTTATAGATCATTTCAGAAAAATGGGGTCACACGCCCCTGTGGCCTGCCCGTGTGGGCCCACACGCCCGTGTGGTCCACATGCCCCAAATTTGCCTTGGCCATGTGGATTACACGGCCTAGCCTAAAAATCCCACACGCCCGTGTAGTTCACCATTGTGGGCTTACACGCTCGTGTGGCCCATATGACCCAATTGGTCGAGCCCGTGTCTCTCACACAGCCTCGTCGGCAATCACACGGCCGTGTCATACGCCTGTATCATGAGCGCACTGCCTGACTTGTCCTTTATACGCCCGTGTTCAGTCACACGGCCTACCACATAGGCTACCACATGCCTGTGTGGCGCCGACAGTAGGCTTTTTTAACTTTTTATCAAGACTCGTTTCAGTGTTTCGGGTACACACCTAGTTTCGTTGAAAGCTAAATCGAACTCCGAGTACTCCCGAACCTAAATATTGACCAATCCAACACCACAATCAGTCTTTACGATTAAAGAAAATCCCGAAACCAAAATACTCATCCCTAAAGCGACGAACACTTACCACAATGCTTCGAATCGATCTGCTACGGAACAGAACGAAGAGACCCTTAATCTTCGCGGTGTGTTGCTTCCAACAACGTCAACATAACCCCAGTCAAAATTTTATCATCCTAACTCTACAAAGTATCAAAGCTTCACTTACCGAAATGAGCGAGTTCAATCTTCAAACACAATGGGAATAAATGAATCAAAAGAAAAGAATAGGGAAACAATGAAAATTTGGCAGCCAAAAAGGAATGGAAAATCGGCAGGGAAAACTTTTTGGGAATGAGAGGATAACCATCCTATCCCCCAAATCACTCTACTAACCCACTACATCCAACTATTCAAAATTATTTTTGACCGAAACTCTTTCAGTTAACCAAGCAAAAATAAATTCCATCGCTTACATTGAGACTCGAACTCGAACACAAGACCTCCATCACACCAACACTCCACTTAACCACCAGACTAACAGACCCATTCTGCTATGAAATTACAAATAGTTTAATATAAGCCAGCTAGTTAGAAGTTAAGGCTTAGTTCAGAAAAAAAAAAGCCAAAATTTACCAAAGACATGGCTTGAACTTAGGACCTATCACACACACCCAGAACACTTAACCACTGAAGCAGATACTCAATTGTGTCAATATTTACAGAAACAAATCTATCCATTTTTTGGGGCGTTACAATAGATCTTGGGTACAAGCACATCGATATGTTCTTTTTCACCACGATTCAATTGAACCATTACGCAAGTAAGTTTTAGAATTTGATAAATATTCATATTTTTAATTTGTTTATCTTCTAACCAAGTAATCCACTTTTTAACATAGTGAGTACAAACAAGCCTTGAGATCTCGTTCACGCTACCGAAGATTACAACACTGAAAGATTCATAAGTTATTTAACGACGTTTATGGGGAAAGCGCCGCTAGAGGTCATGTTCTTTAGCGGTGTTTGTGGGAAAAGTGCCACTAAAGGTCATGTTCTATGTGGCGTTTTTTAACATAAATGCAACAAAATTTAGCGGTGTTATCTATAGCGGCATTTTTTGCGATGCTTATCAAAACACCGCAAATTGTTTTAGCAGCGCATATAGGAAAAAAATGCCGCTAAAAACCTATTTTCCTATAGTGATATGTAGATATTAAAGTTTATTTTGGGAAATAGAAAAACTGAACTAGGTTGGATCATATTATAGAGTACTAGGTCAAAAAGTCCCAAGAAGTACTCGTAATTGGACCTTATGTGAGAGAGACCCAAAACCTCTCATATAACATGAAGGGGTCGACAACCCTAATAGAAATATAAGGGTGGGTCGTGTAGGAAAATCGGGTTAAAAAATGCAATGAAAAATAAATTTAGGAAAAAATTGAAGTTTTAATTTTTTTTCCAAAACTAGAACTTGATTGTGATATCTAAAGTAATAAACACTTAATCAAAATTGTATCTTTTCAATTCATTTGGGATGAAAGCTTCAACCAAATAGTCTCCTCCACTATCCTCAAGCTCATATCTACCAAATGTGGGCTCACTTCGAATAAGAAAATATTTCATAAAAAATTACCAGTAGGATAATTTTGTAATTTCTCTAAACTTTTGGGCCACGTCGTAAATAAAAAATATCTCTAAAAATTTTCTAAAATAATTTCTTCAGAGAATTTTCTCTCTATAACTTTCTTTTAAATTCTAGTGTGTGTAAAATAATGACCCAAGACTCTCTTTATATAGGGAGAGTTTAGAGAGTTCCATTACTATTAAACTTAATCACTTTAATATTAAATTTAATCTAATATTTATTATTTATCTTGATAAATATTATATTAAATTTAATATTAAATCTTATTGAATTAATAGAATATTTATTTACAAGGTAAACATTAAATTAAATTAAATATAAGATAAGATAATCACTTTAATATTAAATTTAATATTAAATCTATTAAAATAATATTATTTTTAGAACTATTAATTAGAAATCAAATTCTTTGGAGAGTCCCAGTAAGAGTGTAATTCTTCCACTATTCAACCAATAAAGACCCACCGCCGTCGACCATTTGCCGACTACCAAAATGTTGCCATCATCACCCTGAGATGATTCGGTTGCTGCTGGTTTGGTCCAGGCCAATGACGGCCCGACCGGTTGGACTATCAATCTTATTTCACATACCAGGCTCAGTTTGACTAATTTTTGAGCCCTGGTCTCGATTTTGAGCTCTCGGACCCAATTAACGATCTCAGGTTCAACTTTCAAATGCAATTACTCATTGAACCAATTGTCTGACTTGAAAATTAATTTTCAAAAATAACATATTAATTTAATTAATTTGATTGATTTAATTTTACTTGATCAAAATTAATTTTTCCAAAAATCACTTTGATTTTCCAAATAAAATTTTCAAGAACATTCTTTAATCAAATTTTCTAGCTAAACAATTCTTACGACCGACCAATTTAATTCCACATTGAACAAATCAACTTAATTAAATTATTTCTAGAGTTCTAGAATTTTCTTTTGATTCAATTACAGTTCGGTCGAGCTTTTGTTAAGCTCGTGGATGGACCAACCGAACATATACAATTAGGCTCTAATAATTGTAATTATGTCCAGAAGTATCGTTTTGATAATTTGCAATTACTTAATCATGGAGTCAATCCACAAGAAGTATATTGATTGAAAACTCCTTATTGTATATACTTTATGAAAGCAATTCATCCAACTGCTTTATCCAATTGTATACACTTTGCGAAAGCAATTCATCCAACTATTTTGTCCAATGACCTCGTGATGTGTGTGTTACTCTCATAAGATATCTTTGATTTCTTTCAGTTAAATTTGTTCACTTAATACAATCTTATTTTATCTCATTGTCATCATTGTGTCTTCTTAATGATTAATATAATCACTGTCAACAGATGGCTATGATAAATTGCTCGTTCAAGAACAAGCAACCTGCACGTTCCATATTTATCAATCCACACAATGTCAATGAGAAGATATCATTAACTCTTTAATTGAGATGTGAATTCTACTGTTGCTAGTAAAGTAATGACATGTACAACCCAACATACTAGCTATCGGCTCAATCATCTTTAGAGCATAAACCTCCACTTATATAAAAGCACATGAGTTACATACGCATGGTCAGTGACTAACTCTAGATTTAGGTAAATCACACCATGAACACCACAAGTGAATTAATTCACAAACGGATTAAAAATTAATTCATCTTGGGTCCAGCCAAATGTATCATTCTATCAATGAATACAACTATGTCTCTACCCGTGGAGTCAACTGCTCTGATAGCCAAGACTAGCCATCTCCCCAATTGGAATTGTAGATGACATAATAATCAGTTTTAGTATTTGAATTAAATGCTCACTTTGATTATTTTACGGGATTAAAAACTTATTAAGATTATTTATTAAAGTAATGTAACGCCCTGACTAATTTATTTCTATTTCTATAAATATCTGACACAACTGTGTATCTGCTTCAGTGGTTAAGTGTTTTGCGGGTGTGTATGAAGTCTTGGGTTCAAGTCCCAGATTTGTCAATTTTGTCAATTTTAATCCAAGCCTTACCCTTGTTGAGTGGGCTTTTATAAAATTGTCTATTAATTCATATCAGAATGATCCTACTGGTTCGATTGGTAAGGGAGTTGGTGTGTTAGAGGTCTTGTATTCGAATCCCTACGCAAGCAAGGATGATATTTTTTGCTCAGATGCATGTGAGAGTTTCGGTAGAGTTGGAATTCTGAGTTAGTTGTTGTTAGTGGGATAATGGGGAGGAATTTGTGGAATTTTGGTATCTCTTTGATTTTATTTTGTATTTTTCTTTTTCAAAAAATTTCCTCTCTCTTTCCAAGAAAAAATTGACGTCAATCTTTCTTTTTCTTTTCTCTTCTTTTTTGTTCTTCATCTATTTTGTTACTTTCTTCTATTTTTCAATTTGTCAATGAATCCTTGCATCTTGTGATTCTGTCTTCTTTCGATTGTTTGGTAAGTCTTGTATTGTTAGAATCTAAACACTTTTTCGCTAAGTGTTTATTGAAGGGGTTTTTTTGTTACTCTCGGTTTAGGCGAAGGACAAGAATTGTTGGTGCTCTTATAGCGATTTGAGTGTTAGGGGTTTCAGTTCATTAGCGGCAAGTATTTGAATTCATTGTTTGATGTTGTGGAATATTTTTAGTTTGAGTTTCATAAGTGTACTGAATTTAGGCATTTGGATACTATTTTTTAGGTTTGGGTGGTCTCGGGAGTGCTTGCGCATCAAAACGATACCAGGTGTGTTCCCAAATCGTGAAAAAATGAAGTTTTGACGTAAGCTAAAACTGCTTACTATCGACGCCACATAGGCGTGTGGCCGACCATGTGGGTGGCCGTATGCGAGACATGGCCATGTGGTCGATGAAGGCATGGCCATGTGCAAGACACGACCATGTGGGACACATCAGCTAGGCCAAGTTGGGTATGTGGGCCACACGGGCGTGTGGGTATTGGGCCAGGTCGTGTGGGCTACACGGGCAAGACCAATCTGGGCATGTGGACCCAAAATTCTAAAATTTTTCTTAGGGTCTCACAGGTTATTCCGATTGACTGTGGGCCTACCATAGAGTCGGTAAGGACTAACCAAACCTTATTTCCTATGTTATGATATTCTGATAGACTGATCTGAGTAGGATTCTATTTGTATGCCTGTTATCTGTATATAAGTATGTTGAGCATATCAAATCTGTTATTTCTGTATCTGTTTTAGGGTGGGATTTGCATATAAGGAGGAAGTGTTCTATATGGCGATCATCGCCTATCATCTGGCAGCTTGGCTGCACATTATATGATATGTGTCGCATCGACATTATATGGTCTGTAGAGGATAGGGGTAGGACTCACTGTTTCTGTTCTGTATATTCACATATCTGTTTCTATTATCTGTATCTGAAATGGACATAAGTCTGAATCTGCATCTAACTGTATATGAGTTTACTGTATGTTTTGCATGCCTATTTCTGTTGTGTTACACACTGAGTTTTCGTAAACTCACTTCAGTTTGTCTGTTCTGTATAGGTAATCCACAGACTTAGGTGAATCGGTGCAGCGGAGTCTTATGGTGACCACTAGTCCACAGACTGATTTTAGTTAAAGATTTTATTATTCAAAGGTTATTTCTGGGGTTTTTGTATTAATTGGACTCTCTGGACTGTTGATTTAAATTTTGGGATATAAATTTTTCGTTTAATTTTTTATCGGGACTATTAGCTAAAAATACGATTTTTACTAAAATAAAGGTTTTTCTAAACTTACGAATGAGATTTTGGGAAAATAACATTTACTATAACATCCGCAACAAAATTTTATTTTTGCAAATAAAGCAATTAATTAACATTTTCGACAAAGGATATAAACGAATATGAGTTGTCTGAATCTAAATGATTTGACGTAACCGTTTCTAAAACCCATTCTTTGTGACATCTCCGAATTTGGCTATAATGTCTAGGTCGGATTTGAGGCGTTACAAGTAAATTGTCGTTCTCGCAATGTAAACATTCTTACAGTGCCACTTATCATCAGTTTGAACTTAGACAATCAATGAGTTAATATTTGTTTGTTACAATTTCGCTATGTATGCAAAATATGAAAACAGGAATACAAAAGACATAATAGTGAAATGTGAAATTAACTTTATTTATTTATTCATCATTCAAATAAATAGAAAACAGTTACATGTTTACTACAATGAGCATATTTCCTAACATTCTCCCACTTGTCCTAGTGAAGTAAATGTAATATGTTTTGCATTCTCATATGCTCAACATGTTTGTTAAAACTTCTAATTACAAGAGTCTTAGTAAACGGATCCGCAAGGTTATCCTCAGAAGCTACTTTCACGACATCTACAATTCTTTCATCTGCTGCCTCTTGTATCAAGTGATACTTCCTATAAATGTATTTCGACCTCTTGTAACTTCTCATTTCTTTGGTATTAGCTATTGTAGCACTATTATCACAATACAGTGTAATAGCTTTCTCCATACTTGGAATGACTACAAGATTAGTTAAGAACTTTCGAAGCCATATTGCTATGTTTGTTGCCTCAGAAGTAGCCACATATTTGGCCTCCATAGTAGAGTCAGCAGTGCAAGTTTGTTTTACACTTCTCCATACTATGGCTACACGACTTGGGGCACATTTGGTTCCCTGGAATGGAATAGGGCTGTAATGGAATAGAGCTGTAATCAATAATTCAATTGTTTGGTTAAATGTAATGGAATAGAATTGTAATAGTATTAGTATTTGGTAGAATGGAATAGATATGTAATAGCATAAAAAAAACTAAAATGACCATAATACCCTTAGCAAATTTTTTTTAGATATGGTTATTAAATTTTAATAATATTATTATTAAATATAATTTAATAACATTCTTAATATAATTATTTTTATATTAAATTATATTAAAATGTTTTTTTTTGTTTTTATTTAATTATATTAAAATATTTAAAAAATATTTACTATATTTTAAAATAGTACACTATTATTTGAATGCATTGCTTCTCAAGTTATCTCAATTTTATGATTTCAACTAAAGTTTCATTTTTTATTTACATAATTTTTATATAAAACTTTTTACCTGTGCTATAATCTAAAATTAATTAACTGTATTTAACATAAAATTGGGAAAGGTGATGTTAATGAGAAAGTTTTACATTAATGATTACTTGAAAGGAAATGATTAAACAAATTATACCAAATGATATAACCTCAAAAGGCTTAAGATTTGGCTTCTCTTCATTTCTTCTAACAAATGAAAAAATTCCCAAAATAATAGATCACAAAGAAATAAACAAAAAGTCCATTAGAACATAAAAACCCTATTCTCAATCTCATGGCTCTCACTTTCTAAAGATCAAACCCTATCTTTATCTCTGTTACTCCAATCCATTCATTACTCCAACCTTAAACACTCTAATGCACATGCCACTGTGAAAACTGTTAAAGAATAAAAAAGAACAATTGCTCATTAGTAGCTTCAGTGATGAATTTAAACCTCTAGAAACAGTTTTGGATTTCAATTGTAGAGCATTAGATGCCTGTGATCCACTATTGAATGAAACTCTATAGAATGGAACAAGCTTTCTTCATATCTAAATTCTTAGTACTCCAAATATTCCAACTACTTTTTCTTTATAGTTTTTCTAGCACATCTAGGCCTTCCCAAGTCTTACCAAACTATACATACATACATATCATACCTGACTTGTCCCCTATGACCTGATAAATTAGTAATATCAGTGAAGACAAAAATCTTCAAGTCAACAAGATAAATACCAACTGGATGCAATAATTTAAATATGCTACATACAACATACGACAAGGAGTAGGCCATGGCTGAATCAATCCATTAGATGAAACAAATGAATAAGAAGGCCATTTTGGTCTAGAAGAGAAGGAAAGAATCCTTATTAGTGCAAGCAAAAAGGGAAAGGAAATGTGATTATAGGTTATGAAAAATGTAGAATATAGAAAGAGAATACAAATAATATGTGATACAGTTAAACCAAAATGCTTATGGACTAAAAATTAGATTTTTTTCTATACAAAAATATAAGGAAAACTTACACAAAAAATGCAAAACATAGAAGTTCCCCCTTCCTTTTTTGTGCATAAGTACTTCATGAAAAACTTGATGAGAAGGTAATCATTTTTCATTCAACACGATACCGGATCTCTTCTTCCATGTTATGGACATTGCCAAAAATATAACACATAACAAGTTACAAAATTATTTGTCAACATGTTTAGGTTCCAAGATAACATCTTTAAGAACTTGATTTGGCATTCCAACAATGGCAACAGGATGCATATGTTGGGCGCATATTAATAGTGTTAAATCTACAGCCACATACAAATTTGTCAAGCTCTAAAATTGTTGTTGATTCGAGGTCCCATCACCAAAATATTATCGCTTCACAGCTCAAGAAAGTTGTGGCTCAAAGAAAAGTCAATGACGACAATATCTAACACATTAAAAGTGAATTCTATATGTTCAAGACTACTACAGGAACTCAAATTCATGGAGTACAGATGTAAAGGCAAACACATAACAAATAGCTCACATGTAAACCAAAAATAAAGAAGATTTCACATTTTCTAGTAGCATGTAAGTTCAACCTGATTTTATAACATTATATTAAGCATTTATGACAAATTATACCTGAAGTCTCAGATCCTCCGACCATGAACCTCAAAGACTCCAAGTGCACCATTAATTAAAGAAAATGCAAAACTTTCAAAAGTCTCATCTTGCAAACTGTTAGAGTTTCCTGCTTCTGCATTTAAAAGTTATAGTTATTATAAGATAACCATTTGGGCAAGCTAGAGGTCTTTGTAATAAGTGATGCCGAGTATAATATCCCACCTCAATCCGATGAAGATGCAATTGTGGGCGAGGTTGCCACTTCTGGTGCCACAACTTTATTATCTTTATGTAATTGCTCTAAATTTTACAAAAATCCATCATTTCATAAAGAAAGCATTGATCATTCATACCATCAAACAACAAAGCTATCACATTTCTACCCAAAATTACACATTCCAAATACAAGGGTTAAAAGAAAATCAATTTTCAACCCAAATCACTTCTATCACTTAAGTTCTCTTCTTTTCTTTGCAAATAAAACCTAGACACTATAGCTAAGTAGCTAACCGAGCCCTCTATTCTCTTATTTAACTAAATTCAACAATTGAATGATGAAATTGAACATAAATTGTCAAAAAAAAAAGTTCAAAAAAAAACAAATTTAAATAATAAACTAAAATGAACCAATAATCAATCAAAAAGAAAAAGAAAAGTAAACATGCTAAAGCTAAATTGGCGAGTCTTTCACAGTTCTTCATTTTTGTCCTTTATTGTTAATAACAGTTTTATCTAAAACAAAAATAGATCAAAATAATTAGTAGATAAGAAAAAAAACCAAGATTTAAATGATTTTTCAAATAAAATTAAGAATTAGAACCTTTGATTTAATTTTCCTCTATTGCTCTTTCCAAAAATTGATGGAATTTTATAGATCAAGAAAAAGAAACAGAAGAAAGGAAAAGAAAAACTCTATTAAGAGAAAGAAAAAGAAAGTAGAAAAAGAGGGCAGAAAAATTGGAAGAGAGGAATATGGAAGGAACGAAGGGAGAAAATATTTTACCTAATGTAACACCCCTTACCCTTATTCAACGCCGGAATAGGATACGAGGCATTACCGAACTTACATCGCAAGTAAACATACAAATCGAGTCATAAATTTCAACCAAATTTAAAACCAATTGTATTCAGTCATGAAGTCCCTGATATGAACGTACGAGGCCCAAATCAGGCTTTGGAAGTGGTTTGGGAATAAACCGAGAACTTAATAAATTTTTATAAAACTTAAAAATTTTTTTGCCACATACAGGGGTCACACGCTCGTGTGGGAAGGCCTTGTGGTCACACACGCCCGTGTATCTAACTCGTATAACTCTCTGTTTTGCAAGGCATGGACAAATTGAAGTCACACGGCCAAGCCACATGCCCGTGTGCTAGGCCGTGTGATTAATTAATTTTCATAAAATAGGTGTAGACTTTACACGGCCAGGACACACACCCATGTCCGGGGTCGTGTCCCTCGCACGGCTGAGACACACGCCCGTGTCTCTACCGTGTGCTTAATTTTGAGCATTCTTTTTTTCAAAATTAAGGTGCAGGGGACACACGACTAAAACACATGCCCATGGGACACACCATGTGTCAAATTTAAAGGCTATTTACCAAGCCATTTGCCACCCTCATTTACACATACACATACACTTACACATACACATACACAAATTTAATGGCATAAACCATGGTATACTTAGGCAACCAAAACATCTATTATCATGGCCAACACATGTAAATGCAATACCATCATCTATCAAGCTCATGACATTCCATTATGCCAAATCAAACATACCAATTTCACATTCAAAACACCATTAAGACTACTTTCAATTTGCATTAACTTATCAAGATAATCCATCATATCAATAAACCAAATTCATCCATTTCACAACAAGTCATTAAGCCACAATCAACATTTAGCAAATCAATATAAACCACATCACCAAAAGGCTTTGGCACATACATGCATATATATATATGAGCTTACAACCAATTTTAACCAAAATGAGCCAATTTACATGGCCAAATACCAATTCAAGTCTTTGACAATTACAAGCCAATATATTTGACCAAAATCATGATGACACCTATAACAAAATGAATTAGTGCCTATACATGCCATATACTCAAAATGTTGAAGATCATCAATACCCAAAATGACAGTTTGATAGTGTGATGCAATCTCCAACGATCTCTAATCCGAGCTAGCTTGGTGACACTATAAAACATGGAAAGTAAAACGGAGTAAGCTATATAGCTTAGTAAGCTCGTATGAAAGAAACAAGCTAATCTTTCCATACATTCACATGATATAATATAAGACAATATAATTTACCAAAATCTGATAACCATAATTCATTCCATCACAAACTTACCTTGAATTTATCATTTCACGAATTTAATAATCGTAAGCTTTATGCACATACCTATACCATCTCGTAATGGTTTCATATTTATTCTCATCTTTGGCATACCCAATGAACCACTTGAAATAACAATATCAGATACTCGGGAAACCTTACACACAAGGTGTCACATATGTAGCCATTGCTACCTCTATCTCATAACACATATATGCTCGCTCTCAAGCCATCAACGGGCCTGCTCATACAAGCTGTCAGTCAAGACGTAGCTATACGGTGCTACTCACACATGTTGTCAAGTAACCACAACATATGTCGATATACTCAACCACTAGTAGGACGTATAGGACTAGCACTCGGATCACATAACATAATACTTTAGTGACATGTCACTTGTATCCTAATCTATTCCTAATGTTTGATTGGTATTTCTCGCTTGCCAGAACATCGTCAAACGTGTCCGTAGAGTCGTTTATACAATTCATACAAAATTAAAGCATTTCAAATACAATTTTTACAGAGCTTATTAACATACGAACTTACCTAGGTTACAAAAATGGCAAAAAGGATCTATTTGTCAATTACTTTGTTTTTCCCCCGATCTAGACTCGAACTTTGATTTTTTTTGATCTATAATACCACATTTAACTCATTTAATCATCAAGCTATTCATTTCAGTCCAAAATCACATTATGGCAAAAATTGTATTTTTGCCCCTAACATTTTAACATTTTACAATTTCATCCCTAAGCTCGTAAAATGAATTTCTTTCAATTTCTTCATAACCCAAGCCTAGCTGTACCTTACCCTTACTCATAACAGCCCAAAATTTTCATTTATTCACATTTTTCTACACATTTTATAACCTTTTACAAATAAGTCCCTATTTGTTGTTTTTACCGAAAATCACTTTACAAATATTGTTTAACTAACAACAAACATGCATTTTCTACCATCAAACATTAAAATACAAACATATTCAACATGGGTAAAATTTTAGACTTCAACTTTCTCTCAAATTAGTCATTGAAATAGCTAGATCAAGTTACAACGATCTCAAAAATATAAAAATCATTAAAAACGGGACAAGAACGGACTTACAATTGAGCTTGAAAGCTTTTCCAAAACCCTAGCTATGGCTCCCTCCAAAATTTAGGCTATGGGGGACTAAATTGAATAAGATGGACATATTTTGTTTGTTAATTTTTTCTTTATTTACCAAAATACTAAAGTACCCTTAACGTATAACTTTAAAATTTCACCTAACCATGTCCATTTTTGTCCATCCTAAAGTATAATGGTCTAATTACCATTTAAGGACCTCTAATTTAAAATTCATAACAATTAAACACCTTTAGCTAAGGGAACTCAAGTTTGGCACCTATTGTAATTTAGCCCTTTCAGCTAAATTTAACACTCAATCAATAAAATTTCTTAACAAAATTTTCACACAATTATTCTATCATGTTATATACCTTAAAAAATAATAAAATAAATATTTCTATTTCGAATTTTTGGTCTTGAAACCACTGTTCTGGTTTGACCCAAAAACAGGTTGTTACACTTGACACTACGATGAAGGTGATTGTCCATCCGCTTTTTTCAAGTGAGAAAGTGGGAGAGGGAAAAGTGGAGAGCGTTTTTGTGGTGGAAATAGAATAGAAATCAGATAATTTCATTGCATAGGCTCGTAATGGAATAAGCACATAAAAGGTATTCCATTGAAGCAAACAGGTGTTTAGGGTGGGCCCACAGAATATGGTTGTAATAGCTATGCCATTACATTGAACCAAACATGGCCTTAGTACGAATACATTTCTCGATGACAATTGCCTTGAATGTTTACAGGTTTTGAAGTTTGAGTATCCAATAGGAGTAAGGTTCTTCCCAGAATACACAAGCATATAATCACTAGTTCTTTTAAGATTCCTTAATATATACTTTACAGCTTGTTAATGCCTGAGACCAGGATTCGCCTATTATCGACTAACCATTCCTACTATGAAACAAATATCTGGACTTTCAAAGCATCGCATACATAAGGCTTCCAACTGCCTAACTATATGGAACTTTACTTATATGCTCTGTTTCTTTTGCTGTCTTAGGATAGCCATCTAAAGAAAGATGAAAACCTAATGCAATCAGCTAAGCGCTTAACTTCGCATCGGTCATTACAAAACATTCCAGTACCTTATCGATGTATGAAGCTTGTGATAGAACTATCATTTTATTTTTTTCAATCTCTAAGGATTCAAATTCCAAGAATATAACTAGCTTCACCTAAGTTATTTATGCTAAACTGTTGAGCTAACCATAATTTTACCGATGACAATTCTCCTACATCATTTCCTATAAGTAGAATATCATCGACATATAAAATGAGGAAGATCACCTTTTTATCCTTTATACGCTTATAAACCCAAGGTTCATCAGCATTCTGCTCAAACCCAAAAGTCTTGACTATTTGATCAAATTTTTTATTTTATAAGCGAGATGTCTGCTTAAGTCTATAAATGGATCTTAGCAGTTTGCAAACTTTTTGCTCATTTCTTTTTACAACATAGTCGGTGGGTTGAACCATGTAAATGGTCCCATCAAGATAGCCATTAAAAAATGTTGTCTTGACATCTATTTGTCAAATCTTGTCATCAAGGGTAGCGGCAGTGGATAAGAGTATGCGAATAGACTTCAGCATGGTTATCGGAGAGGTCTCATCATAATCAATGCCTTCTTTCTCTGTGTAGTCTTTCGCTACAAGTTTAGCTTTATGTGTTTCCACTTTCCCTTTCATATTTCTCTTCTTCTTGTAGATCCACTTACACCCTATGAGTTTAATCCCAACCGATAAGTCTATAAGTTCTCACACTATATTGGATTTTATAGAATCCATATTGGCATCTATGACTTGTTTCCCGAGTTTGGAATCAACATCCTACATAGCCTTATTGTAAGTGAGTGGATCATCATCCTTATAATTGACTTTCTTATTATAAATACTACCATCATAGAAAAAGAAGTCCAGTTTCTTAGAAACTTTCTCACTATGATGGATTCTCCTATGTTGTTGATTGTTTGCATGTCTTTCTACAACTTTCTCAAGAATTAAACTTGATTGTTGTTCTACAACTCCTAAAGTTCCTTCAGTGCTACTTTACTTTGAGGTTTAAAGTTCTCCATGTAGCTTTCCTCAAGGAGTATGAGTAGAAAATTTAATTGTATTATCTTTCAAATTATAGAATAATCCACCATTTGTTCCTTTCGGATATCCTACAAACATGCACAATTCTGTCTGTGTATCCAACTTCTTACATCATTATCTAGAACGTGTACTGGACAATCCCATATTCTAAAATGATTTAGACTGAGTTTCTTTCCATGCCATAGTTTCTAAGGTGTCTTACAAGCATACTTGGGTGGAATATCATTCAGAATATAACAAGCCGTTTGTATCACATATCCCCAGAAGGAAGTAGGAAGTTGTGAATAGCTTAACATTGAACGAACTATGTCATTCTATTAGCTACGCCATTCTGTTGTGGAGTGCAAGGCGCAATCAACTGGGATAAAAAATCATTCTCTATGAGGTATCCTAAGAACTTATTGGATAAGTATTCCTCCAGCTCGTTTAGACATAAGATTCATTATGGATAAATCTAATTTTTTTTTCCACTTCTGCACGAGAATCTCAAAATTTATCAAAGGTTTCGCCTTTGCGGTGCATTAGATAAACATATCTATATTGATAATAGTTGTCGATGAAAGTCACGTAATAATCACAACCCTTTTTTGCACTGATGCTCATGGGACAACATACATCAGTGGGCACAAGTTCTAAAGGTTGGTTGGCCCTTGTACCTTTCGTATTAAAAGACCTCTTAGTTATTTTACCTTTCAAGTAAAATTCATATTGTTGAAGACTAACATCCTTAAACATGCTTAAGGGACCATCTTTCATGAGTCTAGTGATTCTTTCTTGATTAATATGATCAAGTCTTAAGTGTCATAGGTACTCCTTATTAGAGTGAGAAGTTTCGAGCTTTTTATTCACTATTTCAGTTTGAAGCATCGAGTAGTTATTTGGTTTGATAAAGTAGAGATTGTTTTCCATCCATCCATTATAGATTAAAGAACGATGTATATGAATAGTAATCCCTTTATTGAATGTCACGGTATAACATGTAACAGCCTAAATTAGACCCTAGTCGGAACGGTGGTTTCGGGACCACATATCTGAGTTAGAAAAATATTTAAAAATTATTTTCTGTGTTTATTATGTGTGGATTTGTATGTGTGAAATTTTCATGATTTAATTTTGTCGTTTGGGTGTCCGATTAAATAAAATGGCTTAATCGCATAAAATGAAAATTTGATGGTTAAATATGAAAGTGCCTAATTGTTGTTGTCTTTAAAATATGAAGCATTTATGTTGCAATTATAACATTAATTTTATGTATGGACGGTCATGACCTTAACATATAATGGTTTTATATTTTATGATAAAGGTTAATTAAGTAAAATAAATAATAATATTAATATATGTTATATTATATCATAATTAGAAAGCCAAAGTTTTATTCTTATTTCTCATGACTGAATAACATAACAAAAAGAAAAGAAAAGAGAGCTAGGGCATTCGGCCATTGTTGAGTTTGATTGAGATCAAGAAAAAAATAAAATCAGATTTGGGTCGGGAGAAAACTAAAGTTGTTGATTAGCCGTCCCGTTCCATTTTTCATCGTCCTAGGTAAGTTTATAAGCAAATAGACGTTGTTAATTTTAATTAAATATGTGTTATATATATGCTAAAATGAAATATGTGAATATATATATGAGATAGCCGAATGTGTACAAGCTTGGCAGCTATATATATGAATTCGTTTCGATTGAGTTAAGACGCTCGAAAGCCCTGTATGAACCTTAGGAATAGCTAGGATACATATGTCATGACATAGGATTCAGATATGTGATGTGCGAGTAAGACCATGGCATCGATGTGTGACTCTGACATATGTGTACGAGTAAGACCCTATATGGGATAGTGGCATTGATATGTGATTAAATGTAAGACCATGTCTGGGACGTTGGCATTGTACGATATATGTGATTATTCGAGTGTTCTATCCAATTCCGAATGGTTCATCGGGCAATGATAAGTTGTGATCGAATGTGTAAAACAAACTAAAATGAGCAGATATGAGTTAGCTTATTACCTACTTGAATAAGGTAAGTAAGTTATTTAGTATTTGTTACAAATCATGTATGATGTAAATGGAGAATGTTTGTGAATATGGAAAGTGTATTCGACCTTTATAATATATAATGTGAATGTTTTTGAAATGATTCTTGAATATGTGCATATAAGATTAGTTATATTCGGCCAACGTGAAATTGTCTATGGAAGTATATGTTATATATGAAATTATGACCTTGAAAATAAATGTGAATATGATAGCATAAATTAGTTTGGTTAAGTTGAGTTGATGTTAACATTGAGTTATTTATTTGCTTATGACTTACTAAGCTATGACATCTTACTGTATGTGTTTATTTGCATTGTTTTATAGATTTTGGAGTCAAGTTACAAGCTCAGGGATCTTCGTCAAAGTCTATCGCACTATCGACTGCCTTAGGTATTTTTTAAGTTTAATTTCGAGCTTATGGCTTGTATAGGCTAGATTATAGTTTGAAATGTTGGATTTTGGTTTTGTATAATTTGAGCCATGCGAAAATGGCTTAACTTCTATGCTTGAATTTGGTTATGTTTGATTATGGTTTAAGTTCATTTTGGTTATCATGCTATGTGCTATGAATGAATGGTATTTGTTATAGGTGTGATGTGCTTTGGAAATGGCTTGATAATGACGTTAGTTATGATGTGTAATCGGTCATGTATTTAGCTCATTTTGGTAATTTTGTTCATGGTATATGTGTGTGGTGTGCTTGGCTATATGAATCGGCTTGAGTAAAGATTTACTTAATGGATGTGTTTTTGGCCAGAATATACATATGTATTTATAAGCTATGTTATATATATGTGATTGTTCGTAAAGTTGGTCATTTAAGTAGGAAAAATGTAATTAATTAATAATTTTAATTAACTGATCCTGTCCAAAGATAATGTATGTCTTAATGATATAAAATATGGGTGTGATACGCATGTTATCAAGAATGGATGTATTCAACAAATACATTTGAAAATGGGTTAATTCGTGATATGTTTTATATGTTTTGATAAGCTATGAAATGACTTTGCTATATTATGAATTTGATTATTTAGAGTGGATTATTATTGATATAAAATTTGATATATAATTTGTTGTATAAACTTTGCTTAGAACTGGTAAATGTTAAGTATGCATATTCAGCTATTGATAGATACATTAGATATGTATGCATATGACATATATGTGGTAGTTTGATATTTATGTGACAAGTTGATAGATGTATTTGGGTGTTATATGGTTAGTTTAACTTAAAAGTAATGGTGGAATTGGTATGACTAAATTAGTTGATTTTTGATAGTCGAATAGATGAACAAGTGAATAGGTTGTGTATTTGTAATTTGGTAATTATGCTAGCATATACATTTGGTATGTTTTGATTTGGTAATTATGTTTTAAAATGGTTAAAAGATTGTTTGAACAAATAATTATTATACATGTCATTAACTTGCGAATTTAAGTGCTATTATCATGTTTAAATTCGGCTTTTATATCTTATATTATTAGGTAAATTTTGTTATGTTATATATATACAAACGCAAAATTTTGTGATATGTTTAATGTGAAATGCAAATGTAGATTGACATATTGGTTCGGTTATGTGAATTTAATAAAATTGTTTATGTCATGTGTATTAATAAATCCAGAATTGTTAAAACTAAAGTTATAAATTTAAGCCTTTGATTGTGATATGAATGATTGTATGAATGAATAAAAGTTGTATCTTTTTTGGTAATGCCTCATAACCTCATTTTGGCTACAGATATGTGTTAGGGGTGTTACACTTGATTGGTATCAGAGCTACGATTTAGTCGATTCTAGGACTAACGTAGCGCGTGTGAGTCTAGCTATACATGCCATATTATATACTGCGATAGTGTGATAATTTATGACATTTGAAAATGTGTTTTTGTATAGTAAATAGATCCCAACAGAGCCATAGCTGATGATGTAGAGAGTATAGCGCCTGTTCTTGCGCAAAGGATAGCACCAGTTGATTCTCGATCGACCTCGAGTAACCAAGAGGGAGAGGCTAAGCGAGCCTTTTACCAAATGATGAATGACTGGTTTACTCAGTATATCTGGACTAATCCCGTTGCACAACAACCTCCACCCCTGATTAATCCATCTTCGATACCTGCTATACCTTAAGTGAGTGATCCGTTGAGATTGCTTAAGCCTCCTGTTGATAAAATCAGAAAACACGGGGCTGAAGAATTCAAAGCTACTGATGATGATGATGCTGAGTGAGCTGAATTCTGGCTTGATAATACTATCTGTGTGTTCAATGAGTTATCGTGTACTCCGGATGAATGTTTAAAATGTTCCATATCTTTACTTCGAGACACCGCATATCACTGGTGGAATACACTAGTATTAGTGGTTCCGAAAGAGCAGGTGACCTGTGAGTTCTTTCAGACTGAGTTCTGTAAGAAATATATAAGCTAGAGATTAATCGATCAGAAGCGCAAAGAATTTCTAGAGTTGAAACAGGATTGGATGACCGTGACAGAGTATTAGCAGAAATTCGTGAGACTCAATCAGTATACCCGTGAGTGTGTTTCTACCAAAGCCATAATGTGTAAAAGATTCAAAGATGGGTTGAATGAAGACATTAAACTGCTTGTTAGCATACTTGAGATAAAAGAGTTTGTAGTACTGGTTGAGCGAGCCTACAAAGCTGAAGAGCTCGGGAAAAAGAAAAGAAAAGTTGATTTTGAAGCTAGAGATTCACATTAGAGATCATTCAGTAAGCCATTTCAGTTATCACCAAAGAAGTTTCGAGATGATTTTAGCCGTTCTAAGGCTACTTCGGGTTATTCTCGACGGGATCGGGATAGAGCACCTGTGAGCTCGAGAGCTACCTCAGTAGCTAGTGTGGGTAATGTCAGATCAAATCAACCCGAGTATAAACATTACTGTAAATGACATCCCGGCAATTGCAGATTGCATGATCGAGCCTGTTTTAAATGTGGACCGATGGATCATTATATTCGTGAATGCCCAGAGTTAGCTGAAGAAAATTCGGTACAGAATACGAGATCGGGTAACACTGCAACTCGAGGTAGACTGCCCAGAAATACGAGTAATGTGAGTAGCAGTCAGAGAGGGACTAAAGATACGAAAGTTAGATCTGAGGCTCGTGCACCTGCCAGAGCCTATGCTATTCACGAATGCGAGGAGGATTTATCTCTAGATGTTATTACTGGTACATTCACTCTCTATGATATTAGTGTAATTGTGTTGATTGATCCTTGTTTGACTCATTCTTATGTGTGTGAGACATTAGTATTCAGTAAAACTTTTCCTGTTGAGTCTACTGAGTTTGTGATTAGAGTATCAAACCCCTTGGGCCGGTATGTAATTGTTGATAAAGTATGTAAGAATTGTCCCTTGATGATTCGAGATTCGTGTTTTTTGGCTGATTTGATGTTGTTGCAATTCGATGAGTTCGACATAATTCTGGGTATGGATTGGTTGACTTTGCATGATGCTGTTGTAAACTGTAAAAGAAAGACTATTGATTTAGGGTGCCAGAATGATCAGATTATTCAGATTCAATCTAATGATCTAAATGGTTTACCAGTAGTGATATCTTCGATGTTAGCTCAGAAATATGTGAGGAAAGGTTGCGAAGCTTATTTTGCTTGTGTGCTTGATAGTAAAGTAACCGAAAGAAAGATTGAATCAGTACCTGTTGTGTACGAGTATCCGAATGGGTTTCCTGAAGAATTACCAGGTTTTCCACCTATTCGTGAGGTAGAGTTTGGCATTGAGTTAGTACCAGGTACGACTCCGATATCGATAGCTCCGTACAGAATGGCACTTACTGAATTAAAAGAATTGAAAGCTCAGTTGCAAGAGTTGACAGATAGAGGTTTCGCGCGATCGAGTTTCTCTCCCTAGGGTGCACCAGTTTTATTTGTGAAAAAGAAAGATGGAACTATGAGAATGCGTATCGATTATAGACAGCTCAATAAGGTGACTATAAAGAATAAGTATTTGTTGCCACAGATTGACGATCTGTTCAATCAGCTGAAAGGGGCTACAATATTTTCAAAGATAGATTTGGGATCAGGTTACTATCAATTGCGAGTTAAAGATTCTGATATGCCAAAGACTGCTTTCCGAATGAGGTAGGATCACTATGAGTTTTTGGTTATGCCTTTCGGACTTACTAATGCACCTGCTATTTTCATGGATTTGATGAATCGGATCTTCAGATAGTATCTAGATCGGTTTGTGTTTGTGTTCATAGATGACATTTTGATATACTCCCGTGATGAAACTGAGCATGCTGAACATTTGGGACTTGTGTTACAGACTTTGCGAGATAAATAGTTGTATGCAAAGTTTAGTAAATGTGAGTTCTGGTTACGCGAAATCATTTTTCTGGGCCATGTTGTATCAGCATCGGGTATTCGGGTTGATTCGAGTAAGATTTCGGCAATACTTGATTAGAAACCTCCGAGAAATGTTTCTGAAGTCTGAAGTTTTCTGGGACTCGTCGGTTACTATAGACGGTTTGTGAAAGGTTTCTCTATGATTGCAACCCCGATAATGAATCTATTACAGAAAGATGTTAAGTTCGAGTGGTCAAAAAAGTGCCAGAAAAGTTTTGATTAGTTGAAAGCCTTTTTGACCGAAGCTCCAGTGCTAGTTCAGCTAGAATTGGGTAAAAAATTTGTTATTTATAGTGATGCATCTTTAAATGGTTTGGGCTGTGTTTGGATGCAGGAAGGAAAAGTTATAGCTTATGCCTCAAGACAGGTAAAGCCACATGAAAAGAACTATCTGACACATGACCTAGAATTAACAGCTATTGTGTTTGCATTAAAGATATGGCGTCACTATCTGTTTGGTGAAAAATGTCATGTTTATTCTGATCACAAAAGCCTGAAATGCTTGATGACTCAGAAAGATCTGAATTTGAGACAACCTCGATGGTTAGAGTTGCTAAATGACTACGGCTTGTGATTGACTATCACCCGGGAAAGGCTAATGTTGTTGCTGATGCTCTAAGCCGAAAATCGTTATTTGCTTTGCATGCAATGAATGTGCATGATGATGGTTCGATAGTAGCTGAATTAAAGTTAAAACCGTTATTTGTTTAACAAATTTGTGATGCTTAAAAAGTTGATGATGGTTTGTTAGCAAAACGAGCTCAATGTAATTCAAATGTTGATTCAGAGTTCAGAGTTGATGCTGAAGGTTGTTTGAGGTTCAAAAACCGAATTTGTGTCCCAAGAAATTTAGAGTTGATTCAGGTGATTTTGAATGAACCTCACAGTAGTCGGTTATTTGTTCACCTGGATAGTACAAAGATGTATAATGATCTGAAACAACATTACTGGTGGCATGTTATGAAACGAGACATTTCTGACTTTGTTTCGAATTGTTTAGTCTATCAGCAAATAAAAGCCGAGCATCAGGTACCTTCTGAATTGCTTCCGCCGATTATGATTCCTGAGTGAAAATGATACAGAGTCATTATGGATTTTGTATCCGGTTTATCGTTGACACCGGGAAAGAAAGATGCAATCTGGGTTATTGTGGATAGATTAACTAAATTGGTTCACTTTGTTCCGGTTCATACAGATTATTCACTCGTTAAGTTAGCTGAATTTTATGTTTACCAGGTTGTGATTACACGGTGTGCCTATTTCTATTGTTTCGGATAGAGATCTGAGGTTTACATCGCGGTTTTAGAAGAAACTGCAAGATGCTCTAGGTACGAAATTACATTTCAGCATTGCTTTCCATCTGCAAACAGATGGTCAGTCTAAATGAATCATTCAGATACTTAAGGATATGTTGAGATGTTGCATTCTTGAGTTCGAAGGTACGTGGGAATAATACTTACCTCTGAATTTGTTATAATAATAGCTTTCAATCAAGTATCAAAATGGCACCTTACGAAGCTTTGTACGGTCGTAAATGCCGTATACCATTGTATTGGACTGAACTCAGTGAAAACAAGATACAGGAGGTCGATTTGATCAGAGAGACTGAATAGAAAGTGAAAGTAATCTGTGAAAGTTTGAAAACAACATCAGATCGTCAAAAATTGTATGCGGACTTGAAACGAAAAGATATAGAGTTTCAGATCGGGGACAAAGTCTTTTTGAAAGTCTCACCGTGGAAGAAAATATTTAGATTCGGTCGTAAAGGCAAATTGAGTCCAAGATTTATTGGGTCGTATGAGATTATAGAGCATACCAGGCCGGTTACTTATAGACTATTGTTGCCACCAGAGCTAGAAAAGATCCACAATGTATTCCATGTTTTGATGCTTCGTAGGTATTGCTGATCCTTCACATGTGATTAGTCCGTCAGAGATTGAGATTAAGTCTGATATGACATATGAAGAAGAACCGATTCGCATTCTGGCTCGCGAAGTTAAAGAATTGCGAAATAAGAAAATTCTGTTAGTTAAGTATTGTGGCATAAACACAGTGTTGAGGAAGCAACGTGGGAGCCAGAGGATGCAATGAAAGAGTGTTATCTGAACCTATTAACCGGTAAGATTTTCGGGGACGAAACTCCCTAAGGGGGAAGATTTGTAATAGCCCGGATAAGACCCTAATCAGAACGGTGGTTTCAAGACCACGAATCTGATCAGAAACATATTTAAAAATTATTTTCTGTGTTTATTATGTGTGAATTTGTATGTGTGAAAATTTCGTGATTTAATTTTGTCGTTTGTGTGTCCGATTAAATAAAAGAGCTTAATCGCGTAAACTAAAAATTTGATGGTTAAATATGAAAGTGTCTAATTGTTGTTGTCTTTAAAATATGAAGCGTTTATGTTGCAATTATACCATTGATTTTATGTACGGACGGTCATGACCTTAACATATAATGGTTTTATATTTTATGATAAAGGTTAATTAAGTAAAATAAATAATAATGTTAATATATGTTATATTATATCATAATTAGAAAGCCAAAGTTTTATTCTTATTTCTCATGACCGAATAACATAAAAAAAAAGAAAAGAAAAGAGAGCTAGAGCATTCAGCCACTGTTGAGTTTGATTAAGATCAAGAAAAAAAATAAAATCAAATTTGGATCGGGGGAAAACTAAAGTTGTCGACTAGCTGTCCCGTTCTATTTTTCATCGTCTGAGGTAAGTTTATAAGCAAATAGACGTTGTTAATTTTAATTAAATGTGTGTTATATATATGCTGAAATGAAATATGTGAATATATAAATGAGTTAGTTGAATGTGTACAAACTTGACAGCTATGTTTATGAATTTTTTTTGATTGAGTTACGACGTTTGAAAGCCCCGTATGAATCTTAGGAATAACTAGGATACATATGTCATGACATAGGATTCAGATATGTGATGTGAGAGTAAGACCATGGCATCGATTTATGTGTGCGAGTAAGACCACGTTTTATACGTTGGCATCGATATGTGACTCCGATATATGTGTGCAAGTAAGACCCTGTATGGGACAGTGGCATCGATATGTGCTTACATGTAAGACCACGTCTGGGACGTTGGCATTGTACGATATATGTGATTATTCGAGTGTCCTATCCAATTCCGAATGGTTCATCGGGCAACGATAAGTTGTGAGTGAATGTGTAAAACAAACTAAAATGACCAGATATGAGTTAGCTTATTACCTACTTGAATAAGGTAAGTAAGTTATTTAGTATTTGTTACAAATCATGTATGATGTAAATGGAGAATGTATGTGAATATGGAAAGTGTATTCGACCTTTATAATATATAATGTGAATGTTTTTGAAATGATTCTTGAATATGTGCATATAAGATTAGTTATATTCGGCCAACGTGAAATTGTCTATGGAAGTATATGTTATATATGAAATTATGACCTTGAAAATAAATGTGAATATGATAGCATAAATTAGTTTGGTTAAGTTGAGTTGATGTTAACATTGAGTTATTTATTTGCTTATGACTTACTAAGCTAGGACATCTTACTGTATGTGTTTATTTGCATTGTTTTATAGATTTTGGAGTCAAGTTACAAGCTCAGGGATCTTCGTCAAAGTCTATCGCACTATCGACTGCCTTCGGTATTTTCTAAGTTGAATTTCGAGCTTATGGCTTGTATAGGCTAGATTATAGTTTGAAATGTTGGATTTTGGTTTTGTATAATTTGAGCCATGCGAAAATGGCTTAACTTCTATTCTTGAATTTGGTTTTGTTTGATTATGGTTTAAGTTCATTTTGGTTATCATGCTATGTGCTATGAATGAATGGTATTTGTTATAGGTGTTATGTGCTTTGGAAATGGCTTGATAATGACGTTAGTTATGATGTGTAATCAGTCATGTATTTAGCTCATTTTGGTAATTTTGTTCATGGTATATGTGTGTGGTGTGCTTGGCTATATGAATCGGCTTGAGTAAAGATTTACTTAATGGATGTGTTTTTGGCCAGAATATACATATGTATTTATAAGCTATGTTATGTATATGTGATTGTTTGTAAAGTTGGTCATTTAAGTAAGAAAAATGTAATTAATTAATAATTTTAATTAACTAATCATGTCCAAAGATAATGTATGTCTTAATGATATAAAATATGGGTGTGATACGCATGTTATCAAGAATGGATGTATTCAGCAAGTACATTTGAAAATGGGTTAATTCGTGATATGTTTTATATGTTTTGATAAGCTATGAAATGACTTTGCTTTATTGTGAATTTGATTATTTAGAGTGGATTATTATTGATATAAAATTTGATATATAATTTGTTGTATAAACTTTGCTTAGTACTGGTAAATGTTAAGTATGCATATTCGGCTATTGATAGATACATTAGATATGTATGCATATGACATATATGTGGTAGTTTGATATTTATGTGACAAGTTGATAGATGTATTCGGATATTATATGGTTAGTTTAACTTAAAAGTAATGGTGGAATTGGTATGACTAAATTGGTTGATTTTTGATGGCCAAATAGATGAACAAGTGAATAGGTTGTGTATTTGTAATTTGGTAATTATGCTAGCATCTACATTTGGTATGTTTTGATTTGATAATCATGTTTAAAAATGGTTAAAAGATTGTTTGAACAAATAATGATTATACATGTTATTAACTTGCAAATTTAGGTGTTGTTATCATGTTTAAATTTGACTTTTATATTTTATATTATTAGGTAAGTGTTTGTTATGTTATATATATATATACAAATGCAAAATTTTGTGATGTGTTTAATGTGAAATGCAAATGTAGATTGACATATTGGTTCGGTTATGTGAATTTAATAAAATTGTTTATGTCATGTGTATTAATAAATCCAGAATTGTTAAAACTAAAGTTATAAATGTAAGCATTTGATTTTGAAATGAATGATTGTATGAATGAATGAAAGTTGTATCTTTTTCGGTAATGCCTCGTAACCCCATTCCAGCGACGGATACGGGTTAGGGGTGTTGCATAACCGTCATAAAATAAACATCCTATAGAAATTAAATTCCTCTTAAAATAAGGTATATAAAATACGTGTTTTAAAATAATCTTTCAAAAATTATCAAAATGTAAAATAATTCTCCTACTACTTCGGCTGAAACATAGCTCCCATCTTTGTTCTGCAACAAGAGGCTTCTGTCACGCAAACTTCTTGTTTCACTGAATTTCTGTAAAGAAACACACACACGGTTAGTGGCTCCAAAATCAATAACCTAGTTTCCAATTGATTATTCCACTAAGCAAGCTTCAACCACAAAAAGTTCCATACATTTTCCATTTTCAACTAGGTAATCCAAATACTTTTTGCAGTTTGACCTAAAATTCTCTTTTCTTTTGCAAAATGAACACTTGATGCTTTTAGGATCTTTTGACTTCTTAGCCTTCTTTCTATCCACACGAGGTGGAACTGAAGACATAGTCAGTTTCTTCTCTCATTTAGCTTTCTACTTCCTCTTAGATGACGGGGGGCCCACAACTAAGTTTGCCTCGAGTTTCTCCTGCACCGGCTTACCACCATTCAATATCAACTCATAGGATTTTGTAATTTCTTCATGAGCTGAGTCAATGTAAACACCTTGTTCCCTAAGTTATAAGCGGCCCTAAAACCAGCAAACTCCTTGATTAAGGATTTAAACACTATTTCAATCTGAGTTTTCATGTCTAGTTCAGCCTTATTGTCCTCCGCTTCTTCAAAGAATCCCATAAGCTTAAGCATATGTTCTTTGACTGGAGTACTGGGTTTCTGTTGAGAGTTCATCGAATTTGTAATAGCGGATTGTCGAGCCAATGTTACTTAGCCTTTAGGCAAATCTTCCAAATTTGTCATGATCTCTTTGACAATACAAAAATTCTCTTGTTGCTTTTGCAACACACTGTAACACCTTTAACTCGTATCCTTTGCCGAAACAGGGTTACAAAATATTACCAGAGTTTATAGAATATTTATAGATAATTCATGTCATTTATTTTCATTTCTCGAGATTATCATAACGTCCCTTAAGTGGATCCTCGAGGAAAAATATGAGTATTAGAATCGAGTTGGAACTAAATTGGAAACTCAGAGAATCTTTCGCAAAATTTTTAAAATTTTCCTAGATGCAGGGTACACACGCCTGTGTGGTCCAAGGACACGCCTGTGTGACCCTAAGACAGTTCTGTGCTGCAGGCCGAGCTCGACCCTGTGTAACTCTCTAACTTGTGTCACACGGCCAGCCACACGCCCGTGTGAGTAGACTATGTGATCAATTAAATTTTCAAAAAATTAGGTGTAGGGTTCACACGACCAAGACACACACCCGTGTTTTAGGCCGTGTAGCTCACACGGCTGAGACGCAAGCTCGTGTGCTTAATTCTAAGCATTCTATTTCTCAATTTTAAGATGGAAGGGACACACGGCCAAACCACATGCCCTTGTGCTAGGCTGTATGTCACACACGGTCAAAACACAAGCCCCTGTGTCTACCCGTGTTGACAAAATAAAGTCATTTCCTAGCTTTATTTCTCACCCAAATTTTCCAAAAACCTACACCATCAATCACAAGTATATGGAAGCCCAACCGAGCATTAAAATCAAACTAATTTTAACATCTAACTTATTATATCATTACATGCATACATATTTATAATATTATCTTTATTAAGTATATTCATTTAGCATAACTTGATCAACCATATTTAATAAACTTAACACATGGGTATTTGTCTTAATATACCCTTAATAGTATACTAAACAAACCATTACTTGTCATTCCAATAGCTAAGTTACAAACTACATTCATATGCCATCAAAGGCCAAATTACCTATGCATGCCATTATACCAAAATGAGAATTGCTATTTATACCAAAACAAGCTAGTGGATAGTGCGATGATGCTCTAACCGTTCCCAACTTTTGCGAGCTTCTGGGCACTATAAAACAGAGAAAATAAAACCTAGTAAGCATTATATGCTTAGAAAGTTTGTTTAACAGGAATTGAAACTTACCAATCACGTTTAATAACATTAAGCATACAATTAACATGCTTTCATCATTTTGATAAGTTTACCTAAACACATATACTTAATCAAGCTAGTCATATAATACATATAAATGTTAAATAAACATAGAAGAGCTCATCATATAATCCTTCATCAAATAATTCAAAAACTTTTAGGGCATATTTCTATTTATCTCATTATATTCCCATGTCAAAAGTGTTATCCGTTGAATTATTGAAATACCAATGGATACTCAACTAGTACACTTAAGGTGTACATATCTATAAACCATCAATTCTTATTCAGGGAGCATACTCTCGAGCCACATGTCAAGATGCTCAAACGAGCCATGTAATCATGTAACAAGACATTTATCTGAGCTAATCAGGAAACTCATAAGAGTTTTTACTCAGGAAGTTCATAGAGCCTTTCAGATATCTCCGAAGAGATAAAATCAGGGAGCCTCAGATAAGGTAACAGAGATTTCAAGTGAACTTAACAGGACGCTCATGAAGAGCTGCGTTTGTGTCCGCATTATATGCAGGATCACAATTGATCGTATGTCAGGACGCTCACAAAGAGCTGCAGTAATGTGCAACAAATGCAAAATCACTACCGATCAGGATGGTCGTAGGAACTATATATATATCAGTATGCTCGAGAGCTATATTGGGATTACTCGTCTGAGCTAAATCCCATCTGCAACATATGCAGATTCACATTTATGTACAGGAAATCATACATATCCATCGATTTTCATTGTTCAAACGGAACTTAACATTTTAAATCCGTTTCTAATCATGAAATCATTTCATGTATTTATAAAATTCCATAATTCAGATAAACATATATCATATTCAACAATCAATTTAACATGTTAATATGCATAAACAAGTTACACAAACTTGCCTCGATAATAATTCGTACAAGAAAATCTACTATTCCGAAACTTTCTCTTTTCCTCGATCTAGCTTTGAATTTGTGTAATCGGATCTATATAAATGAATTTAATCATCAAATTTTCACATTTCATATTCTATTGAACTCAATTTACATATTAGGAAAAATTACCATTTTACGCTTAAACTTTCCATAAATTTCAATTTCATCCATAGGCTCAGAAAATAAAATTCATGCAATTTACTTCTTATTCTAAGCTTAACCAAAATTTCAATATAAAATTTACAGAACATGTATTCTATAAAATTCAGAATTTTTCTTAAATTTTCACAACCTTTCAATTTAGTTCCTAAATCAAAATTCCATCAAAATTCATTTTGCAAAAGTTGTTTATCTATCATCAACCTTTCATTTCCTACCATAAATTTCAAATTTTCAGCACATTCATCCATGGAAAAAATTCTATACTTTGATAACTTTTCAAATTGATTCCCAATCTAGATAAATTAGATTATCTCGATCTCAAAAATATAAAAATTACTAAAAACGGGACAAAAATACTTACCCAAATAAGCTTGATTAGTTTCTTCTTTCTCTTTTAGGGTTTCCATGTATTTTGGGGATGAGGATGATAATAATATGATGATATTTCTTATCTATTAATTTATCATCTTTTAATTATTTTAGTTTCCAATTTAGTCCTTAACTTTTTCTAATTTTTCCATGGATGAGTCACCAAAAATATCTACTAACTTTTCTTTAATAGTCTAATTACCCTATAAGGACCTCAAGTTTTGAATTCCATTGCTATTTGATCCTTCTAACTACTAGAATCCAACTTTTGCATTTTATGCAATTTAGTCATATCCATAATTAAGAATAAAATCGATAAAATTTTCTTATTAGAATTTTCTTATGACATTCCCATCACAATACTAACCATGTAAAAATATAAAAATAAAATTTCTTTTCGACTCAGATTTGTAGTCCCGAAACCACTTTTTTGATTTCACTAAAAATGGGTTGTTACAACTCTCCCCCTTAAGAATTTTCGTCCTTGAAAATCTTACCAGTATAGAGATTTGGATATTGCTTTCTAACGGTATTCTTCAGTTCCCAAGTAGCTTCTTCTATACCATTTCGTTGCCAAAGAACTTTTACTAAAGCCACCTTTTTGTTTCTTAATTCTTTTGTTTCACGGGCTAAAATTTTAGTAGGTTCTTCACTATATGCCATATCAGACTGAATCTCTACCTCTGACGGAGAAATAATATGTGAAGGATCCGATCGATGCCGTCATAACATAGACACACGAAAAACATTATGAATCTGATCAAGTTCTAGTGGTAAAGCTAACCGATATGCAACAGGTCCAATTCTTTATGTGATTTTATATGGCCCAATAAACGATGGACTCAGTTTTCCTTTACGGCCAAACCGAAGAACTTTCTTCCAAGGTGATACTTTCAAGAATACCTTGTTACCAACTTGAAATTCTATTTCCTTTCATTTAAGATCAGTATAGGACTTTTGACGACCAGAAGCTGCTTTCAAACTATCCTGAATTACTTTCACATTTTCTTCAATTTCATGGACTAAGTCAACTCCATGTATCTTTTTCTCACAAAGCTCTGTCCAATATAATGGTGTTCTACATTTTTGACCATATAAAGCTTCGTACGGTGCCATTTTGATACTGAACTGATAACAATTATTGTAAGCGAGTTCAACTAAAGGCAAATACTTTTCCCAGTTACCTTCAAATTCCAAAATACAACACTGAAGCATATCTTCCAAAATCTGTATCACACGTCAGATTGACCATCTTTCTGGGGATGGAATGCAGTGCTAAAATGTAACTGTGTACCCAAAGCTTCTTGTAATTTCCTCCAGAATCGAGATTTAAATCGAGGATCTCTATCTGAAATAATGGAGACAGGTACTCCATGCAATATGACAATCTTAGAGACATATAATTTAGTCAATCTATCCAAGGAAAAATTCATACGTACTGAAATAAAGAGTGCAGACTTTGTCAATCGATCAACAATTACCCAAATGACATCTTTCTTCTTTGGAGATAGGGGTAATCCCGATACAAAATCCATGGTAATTCTTTCCCATTCCCATTCTGGTATTGTAACTGGCTGTAATAATCCCGAAGGCAACTAATGTTCAGCTTTTACTTGCTGACATATCAAACATTTTGATACAAGCTCAGAAATATTTCGTTTCATTCCTGGCCACCAGTACATCTTTTTCAGATCATTGTACATTTTATTACTACCAGGATGAATAGACATGTTACCATGATAAGCTTCATTCAAAATCTTCTGTACTAGTTTTGATTTCTTCGGTACACATATTCTGCCTCTGAATAACAAACAACCATCAGTCCCGACCTGAAATTCTGAATCAGGAGTCGATTCACACCGAATTCGTTTTTCTTGTAACTTGCTATCATCTTTCTGAGCTTCAGAAATCTGTTGGAAAAATGTCGGTCTAGCTTTTAACTCAGCTATTATTGAACCATCATCAGATAACATCAATCGAGTATTCATTGCTTGCAAAACAAATAGGGATTTTCTACTCAGATCATCTGCAACCATATTGGTTTTTCCTAGATGATAGTTAATAACCAAATCATAATCTTTCAATAACTCAAGCTACTTGCGCAGTCTCAAATTCAAATCTTTTTGTGACATCAAATACTTCAAAATTTTATGATCAGTGAATAGATGACATTTTTCACCAAACAGATAATGTTGCCATATTTTCAATGCAAACACAATTGCTGTTAATTCAAGATCATGTATCGGGTAATTTCTTTCATGTGGTTTTAGCTGTCTTGAAGCATAGTCTATTACTTTACCTTCTTGCATCAAACACAGCCTAAACCATTTAATGATGCATCACTGTAAATTACAAATTCCTTACCCGATTCAGGCTGAAATAACACAGGTGCTTCTGTTAATAAGGCTTTCAACCTATCAAAACTCTGCTAACATTTATCAGACCACTCAGATTTCACATCCTTCTGCAATAAATGAGTCATCGGAGAAGCTATCATCGAGAACCCTTTAACAAATCTCTGATAATATCTAGCCAGTCCTAGAAAACTTCTAACTTTAGACATATTTTTCAGTGGCTTCCAATTAACAATAGCTGAAATTTTATTCAGATCTACCCTGATACCTTCAGCAGATACAATATTTCTGAGAAAACCAACTTCTCGTAGCCAAAATTCACATTTACTAAATTTGGCATACAGTGTCTTCTCACGCAGAGTTTGCAACACAATTCTCAAATGATCTACATATGCATTTTCATCTCGGGAGCAAACTAAAATATCATCAATAAATATCACCACAAACTCATAATGCAGGGGCATTATAGTAGGTGCATTTGTCAACCCGAATGCCATCACAAGAAACACATAATGTCCATACCTAGTTATGAAAGTTGTCTTTGGCACATTTGAATCATTTACCCGTAACTGATAGTAACCAGAAAGAAGATCAATCTTTGAAAATACAGTGGCACCTTTCAACTAGTCAAATAAATCATCAGTTCGAGGTAGTGGATACTTTTTCTTTATTGTAACTTTGTTGAGTTGTCTATAATCAATGCACAGCCTCAAAGATCCATCTTTTTTCTTTACAAACAGAACCGGTGCACCCCATGGCGAGAAACTAGTCAGTAAAACCTCTGTCAATTAGTTCTTGCAACTATTTTTTCAACTCTTTTAATTCAGTAGGAGCCATTATGTAGGGTGCTATAGATATTGGGGTTGTCTCTGGTACAATATCTATAGAAAACTCCACTTCTCTAACCGGTGGCAAACCAGGTAATTCCTCCAGAAATACATCAGGAAATTCACATACAACCGGCACTGACTGAATTTTTGATTCAAATACTTTAATGTCCAACACATATGCAAGATAAGCTTCATAACCCTTTCTAACATATTTTTGTGCTAATATTGCTAAAATCACATTAGATAATCCATTTAATTTATCAGATTCAACATGGAGTAACTCACCACTCTGACATTTCAGTACAATATCTTTCTATTTACAATTTACCACTACATCATTCTGGGTTAAACAATCCATTCCCAAAATCCCATCAAATTCATCAAATGGCATCAACGGATAGTTTTTATAAACTTTATCCACCATAACATATTGGCCCAGGGGGTTTGAAACTTTCACCACAAATTCAGTAAATTCAACAGGTAAATTTTTAACAAACACTAAATTTGTGCATATGTATGAATGTGTATAATCAGGATCAATCAAAGCAGTAATATCAGTATCAAGTAGATGAAAACTACCAGTAATGACGTCTGGTGTAGAGGCATCTTCTCTAGCACGAATACCATATGTACTTACCGGTGCTCGTGCCTCAGATTTAACTGTTGTATCCCTTGTAGTATCTCTACTACCACTGACAATGCTGGGATGACGGGGTGGTCTGCCTCTTGAAGCGAGATTGCCCAGCTTTGAAGTCTGTTCAATATCTCTTTCAACCTTTTCCGGGCAATCTTTAAGAGAATGGTCAAGAGAACCACATTTATAACATGCCCCACTTCTTAATCGGTATTCCCCAAAATGAAATTTGTTACAAAATTTAAATTTCAGTTTAGGATTACTGACACTACCAACACTGGTTACAGATGGAGATGAGAATCTTGAGTTAGAGCGTTGAGAGCCTCGCTCTTTTCCATTAGAGCATTGAGAGCCTCGCTCTTTTCCAGAATATCCCACTGATGTTGTAAAACGATCATAATACTTCTTTGATTTCTTAGAAGCAAATGATTGTGACTTGCTCATAATTCTTTTACCAGAAACCCGAGCTTCTCTTTCAGCTTGTTTCTTTTCTTTACTTAATTCTTCATCTTTATGTGATCGACACCATAAATTCCATCAATTTAAGAGTTCCAACAATAGCTTAATGTCTTCATTTAAGCCCTCTTCAAAATGTTTGCATATATCAGCCTCGGTTGAAACCCACTCTCTAGCATACTTGCTCAACCAAACAAATTCTCGCTCATACTCAAATACAGTCATGTTTCCCTATTTGAGCTATAAAAATTCTTTTTTTTTCTGATCTAGGAATCTCTGACTAACATATTTCTTTCTAAATTCAGTCTGGAAAAATTCTCATGTAGTGTTTTCTCTCAGTACCACAGAAGTTATAGTATTTCACCAAGGATAGGTTGTGTCTTTTAGTAAAGATACTGTACATTTCAAACATTTAGCCGGTGTGCAAGATAATTCATCTAAAAGCTGGATGGTATTTTCCAACCAAAACTCAGCCCCTTTTGGATCATCATCTGCAATAGCTCTAAATTCCTTTACCCCATACTTACAGATTTTATCTACTAGAGGCTTAATTGTTCTAACAGATTCATTACCTTGTGGCATCTCAGGAACCAGTTGAGGAGCAGGTGAGGGAGGTTGTTGTACAACAGGATTTGTTCTTATATACTTGGTGAACCATTCATTCATCATTTGAAAGAAGACTTGTTTTGTCTCCTCATTTTGGCCCTCAGATATGGGCCTTTCACTACTAGATGCAGCTCTTTGAACTAAAGCCAAAGCATTACTCTCAGCTTCCTCAGATTCAGCTCTAGCTTGGTTGGATGACATTACTATATGAATAACACATTTAAAATGGTTAAGAGATATCACACTATCACAAATTATATAATGAGATGTATAGCTAAACTCATACTTACTATGTTCAATCTGAGAATCGACTAAACCGTAGCTCTGATACAAATAAATGTAACACTCCTAACCCATATTCATCGCCAGAACAGGGTTATGGAGTATTACCAAAGTTTATAGAATATTTACAGATAATTCATGTCATTTATTATTCATTTTCCGAGATTATACATAACGTCCCTTAAATGAACCCTCGAGGCCAAATATGAGTATTAGAATGGAGTCAGGACTAAGTCGGGAACTCAGAGAATTTTTTGCAAAATTTTTAAAATTTTCCTAGATGTAGGGCACACACGCTTGTGTGATCTAGGGACACGCCCGTGTGACCCTAAGACACGCCCGTGCTATAGGCCGTGTTCGACCCCGTATAACTCTCTTACTTGTGCCACACGGCCAGCCACACGCCCGTGTGAGTAGGTCGTGTGATAAATTAAATTTTCAAAAAATTAGGTGTAGGGTTCATGCGGCCAAGACACACGCCCGTGTAGCTCACACGACTGAGACACATGCTCGTGTCTCTACCCGTGTACTCAATTCTGAGCATTCTGTTTCTCAATTTTAAGATGTAAGGGACACACGACCAAACCGCATGCCCTTGTGCCAGGCCGTGTGTCACACACGGTCAAGACACACGCCCGTGTGTCTACCCGTGTGGACAAAATAAAGTCATTATAATAAAACTAATTTTAACATCTAACTTAGTCTATCATTACATGCATACATATTTATAATTTTATCTTTATTAAGTATATTCATTGAGCATAACTTGATTAACCATATTTAATAAACTTAACACATGGGTATTTGTCTTAATATACCATTAATATTATACTAAACAAACCATTACTAGCCATTCCAATAACTAAGTTACAAACTACATTCATATGCCATCAAAGGCCAAATTACCTATACATGTCATTATACCAAAATGAGGATTACTATTTATACCAAAACAAGCTAGTGGATAGTGCGATGATGCTCCAACCGTTCCCAACTTTCGCGAGCTTCTGAGCACTATAAAATAGAGAAAATAAAACCTAGTAAGCATTATATGCTTAGTAAGTTCGTATAACAGGAATTGAAACTTACCAATCACATTTAACAACATTAAGCATACAATTAACATGCTTTCATCATTTTGATAAGTTTACCTAAACACATATACTCAATCAAGCAAGTTAGTCATATAATACATGTAAATGTTAAATAAACATAGTTGAGCTCATCATATAATCCTTCATCAAATAATTCAAAAACTTTCAGGGCATATTTCTATTTATCTCATTATTTTCCCATGTCAAGAGTGTTATCCGTTGAATTATTGAAATATCAATGGATACTCAAATAGTATATTCAAGGTGTACATATCTATAAATCGTCAATTCTTAATCAGTGAGCATACTCTCGAGCCACATGTCAAAATTCTTAAACGAGCCATGTAATCATGTAACAAGACACTTATCTGAGCTAATCAAGAAACTCATAAGAGTTTTTACTGAAGAAGCTCATAAAGCCTTTTAGATATCTCTGAAGAGATAAAATCAGGGAGCTTCGAATAAGGTAACAGAGAGTTCAAGCGAGCTTAACAGGATGCTCATGAAGAGCTGCGTTTGTGTCCGCATTATATGCAGACCACAATCGATTGTATGTCAGAACGCTCACAAAGAGCTGTGGTAATGTGCAAAAAATTCAAAATCACTACCGATCAGGATGCTCGTAGGAATTATATATATATCAGTATGCTTGAGAGCTATATCGGGATTGCTCGTTCGAGCTAAATCCCATCTGCAACATATGCACATTCACATTTATGTACAAGAAACCATACATATGCATCGATTTTCATTATTCCAACGGAACTTAACATTTTAAATGCATTTCCAATCATGAAATCATTTCATGTATTCATAACATTCCATAATTCACATAAACATATATCATATTCAACAATCAATTTAACATGTTAATATGCATAAACAAGTTACAAAATTTACCTCGATAATAATTCGTACAAGAAAATCTACTATTCTGAAACTTTTTCTTTTCCTCGATCTAGCTTTGAATTTGTGTTATCCGGATCTATATAAATGAATTTAATCGTCAAATTTTCACATTTCATATTCAATTGAACTCAATTTACATCTTAGGAAAAATTACCATTTTGCCCCTAAACTTTCCATAAATTCTAATTTTGTCCCTAGACTCAAAAAATAAAATTCAAGCAATTTACTTCTTATTCTAAGCCTAACCGAAATTTCAATATAAAATTTACAGAACATGTATTCTATAAAATTTATAATTTTTCTTAAATTTTCACAACTTTATAATCTAGTCCCTAAATCACAATTTCATCAAAATTCAGTTTGTAAAAGTTGTTTATCTATCATCAACCTTTTATTTTCTACCATAAATTTCAAATTTTTTTGCATATTCATCCATGGAAAAAATTCTATACTTTGATAACTTTTCAAATTGATCCCCAATCTAGATAGATTAAATTATTCCGATCTCAAAAAAATAAAAATTACTAAAAACGGGACAAGAACAGTTACCCAATTAAGCTTGATTAGTTTCTTCTCTCTCTCTCCTAGGGTTTCCATGTATTTTGGGGATGAAGGTGATAATAATATGATGATATTTCTTATTTATTAATTTATCATCTTTTAATTATTTTAGTTTCCAATTTAGTCCTTAACATTTTCTAATTTTTCCATGGATGAATCACCAAAAATATCTACTAACTTTTCTTTAATGGTCTAATTTCCCTATAAGGACCTCAAGTTTTAAATCTCATAGCTATCTGACCCTTCTAACTATTAGAATCCAACTTTTGCATTTTATGCAATTCGGTCCTATCTGTAATTAAGCACAAAATCGATAAAATTTTCTTATTAGAATTTTCTTATGACATTCCTATCAAAATACTAACCATATAATAATATAAAAATAAATTTTCTTTTCCACTCGAATTTGTGGTCCCGAAACCATTGTTCCGATTTCACTGAAAATGGGTTGTTACACACACTAATTACACTCGCTAACAAATAACATCGAGCAATTGAGTCAAAACCTCTCCAGTGATTTCTCGCTTTAGACTAAGCTTCAGGAGGGCACGTTTCGTCAAGAACGAATTTGTGTTTTCAAAACTGAGAACTATTAGCAAGTTCTATTTCCATTCTCGAAAGTTATCCCTATTCAATTTATTCTCAGTAAGAATGCTAATAAGAGGAGTAGGAGACATATTTAAACCTGAAAAAAAAAATATTTCACTAATTACTATAGTTGTATTAAACAAATATTTCATTTCAGTAACATATCAAGAATGCAATATGATGCATACGTCTTGTATTAAAACTTTAAAAAAAATATTTTCATTGATATGATCATTCTCACACCCATCGATGATGTCGCCTTGGAGTTCCATGATTAACGAGCAAGAACATGGATTACATCCAATCAGTTCATGAATTTTAGTTCTCAAGACTCTACATGAACCAACAACTGTTTTAACGTTTGGCCAACATTTCTAGCTTAAATTTTCATAATTTTTTTAAAAATTTATAATTCATAATTTTAAATTTTATATATTTTTTCAATTTTTATAGTTTATATTCTTTTCATTTTGCAATAGTTTTAATAATTCTTTTTTCACTTTCATAAGTTTTATATATTTTTTATGATTTATATATATTAGGATTCTTTATACTATTTTAATGATTTTTATTATAAACACCAAATTTCCTAACATGGCACATCTTACCGTGTCATGTGGTGAAAACAACCCCCATAAAGGTTGTCGTTGCTCTTTAACGGTTGCTGTTAATTTTAGCAGTCAAAGGGTTCAATTGATTGAAATTTTGACGTTGAAGGTCTTTATATTAAGTGTAATATATGAGTTTAATTGATTTTTAAAAAAAATTAGAGACTTTAAAGACACTTTAACCTTAAATTTAATTTTTATACTAAAAGAAATATAATTTTACAATATTAACATTATTATCACAATCTAAAAATAAATAAATAATTGTTTAATTATATACTTTTTAAAACCCCAGCTATTCATTGACAATTCTATCATGAATTTTAAACATGTGCCCATGTTTGATATCCTTGATGTGGAAGAGGAGTGTTATGTTGAATAACACTTAAATTTCAAAAGTATAGATAAAATATAGTGGTTATTGTATTAAGGAATGAAAATTTTCAATTTCATTATTAATATTATTTACTTTGAAATTTTTATTACCTGTCCGTTAAATAATTAATAGAATGTTGACTTGACCTTTTAATGAGAAATTAATAAATTTAATCATAATTTTTTACACATTTTGTTAATTTGATGTTGATTGTAAAAAGTTATTAAAAATTCTAAAAATAAATAAATAATTCAAAATTTTTCTAAAATTTTATAAAAATTAAAAAATAAATAAAGATTATAAAATATTCTAAATATATAAATAAAATTATAAAATATTAAAAAATATTACTAATTTGTCACTATTCACTAGACCTATCCAAGAGTTGAATAGTTTAGACCTGACTAGGGTTGGGCTTAGACAAAAAATTTTGCACCTTGGACCGGCCCGACTTAATCCAAATTTAATTTAAATAATAAAAGATAATTTTAAATTTTAAATTTAATTATGAAAATAATAATATATATTAAAAATATAATTTTTAATTTTTTTTATTTTTTTAAATGGTGAAATGAATTTTTTAAATCAACCAAACCAATTAAAAAACAAAACTCAACTTAAATATTTTTAAAGCGAACCTCAATTCGATCCGTTCAACCCATGGAAACTTCTACCGATCACCATTTAATTGAAGACAAAAGACAAATCGGTTAGCTGCATGTAGAGACAAAAATATTCCTTTAATCAAAGAATTGCGGATAAATCATTAAGTACAAGATCCAAAAGAAAGGAGCTTTAACTGAAGGAAGTTGAAAACGTTAAACCTCACACGATTTTTGCAGGTTTTTATTTTTATTAAAGAAAATGAAATAACGATACATTTTTGCATGAAATGCTCCACATGTTTCCGGATTACATTTCTTCATCTGTCAGCACCCGTCAATGTGTCGTACCTTAACCCTTTTTTCTTTAATATTTTATATTTTTTATGTTTAATGGGTTTTTGATTATTTTATAATTTTATTTTTATTAAAAATTAGAAATTATTTATTTTTATGAATATTTTACTATTACGTTAATTTTTATCAAAATCAAGATAAGTTTAATATATTTTAAAATTTTAATAGTCATTAGAAATAAAGTTTTATATCTTATATTCTTATTATGTATATAAATATAAATTTTGGAGAAACTTTGTAGGTGTCCCTATTGTGGGAGAATATCTCTTATTTTGATCAAAGTTTATTTTTGGCTTTTCTTCTCTCAGTAAATTTTGTTTTTAGTTTCCCAATTAAACTCTTATTAACTTAGAGTTGTTGTAGTCATATATGCTACGAATTTCAGTCTATAAATAGGCCTTAGTTACTTTAAGTTTTACACAACAAAAAATATTTAGATTGAAAGAATTTTGTTCTTTGCTTCGAAAGGTTTTTTTTTTTTGCGGGGCTTCAATTTTTTTTTTTAAATTCTCTCCATCTTTTGTATTCTCCTTTATTATAAGGAAATCTTATTTTACCTGTGATTTTTTATCCTCTCTTGAGGAGCTTTTTCATGTAAAATTTGTGTGCTCGATCTTTTCGATTCTTATTTTATTCACTTTGTTCATTGTTTAATTGGGTTTATCTCCTACGAACTAGTATTAGAGCTAGTTTGATTTCCACAATCAACCCATTCAGAAATGGCAGCATCAACGTTTAATATTGAAAAGTTTGACGCAATTACAAATTGCAGTTTGTGATAAGTTTGGATGACAAAATTACTAGTTTAGAACGGTTTGAAAAATGTTGCTATAAGAAAGAAGCCTGCATATATGGATCAATTAGAATGAGAAGAGCTCGATGAAAAAGGTTCTATCCACTATTTAATTATGCATCACGAATAATGTGTTATAGGAGATTTTGATGGAGAAAACAATGTCTGCATTATGGAGGAAACTAGAAGCCTTATATATAACAAGATATTTGGCCAACAGGTTAACATTAAAACAACGTCTCTACACGTTCAGAATGGCCAAAGGTGAGTCCATTAGAACTCATATTAGCGAGTTTGTTACCCTTCTTAATGACAAAAAATCTCGAAGCAAAGATTAGTGACGAGGATCAAACTATGTTGTTATCCTCTTTGCCCTTTTCTTATAAAACTTTCAAGGAAACTCTAATTTATGGAAGAGATCATCTCTCGTTCAAGGATGTGAAACGGAATTTTCTGAGCAAGAATAAACTCGATAACGAGTTAGGCCTAAACAAAAAATCAGAAGGGCAAGCCTTAGTTCTAGTTGCAAGAGGCAAACAACAAACTAGAAAGATAGATTGAAACAGGTCTAAAGCAATGTCCAAATCCAAAAATCGTGAAAAATATTATGGTTATTGTAAAAAGGTGGGTCACGTTAAGGAAGAATGTTGGAAACTTCAAAACAAAATAAAAAATGATGTTAAAAACGACGAGAAAGATAAACAGAAATCTGGAGTTGCTGATGCTAGTGTAGCTAAGGTCAGATGTGATGATTTCTTGTTGGTGTCAATGAGTGAAAGCTCTTATCTTACTTTTGAATGGATCTTAGATTTAAGGTGCTCCTATCATATGTGTCCCAACAAGGATTGGTTCTCCACGTACAGTTTAGTTGAAGGCGAAGTTTTTCTAATGGAGAATAACTCTCCATGTAAAATATCCAGAATTGGAATAGTACAAATTAGGATGCATGATGGAATTATTCAGACACTGTCAGATGTCAGGTATGTTCTTGATTTAAAGAAAAATCTTATCTCATTGAAATTTTGGATTCTAACAGTTACAAAATAGTCATTGAGTCAAATGGTTTAAAAGTTTCTTGTGAGGCTCTTGTTGTAATGAGAGGATAGAAAAAGGGCATCCTATACATTCTGCAAGGGTTAACAGTTACTGATGCAGCTACGATCACCGAAGAAAAGTTGAAATCACCACTACGGTTCGATAAGAATCAACCTGACGTCGTGATGACACAACATGACTCTCTCCATCGATCCTGATTCAACCAAACTTTGGTACATGCAACTAGGTTATATGAGTGAGAAAGGTATGACAATATTGTGCAATATAGGTCTTCTCAAAGACACTAGATTTGGTAAGTTAGGTTTCTGAAAGCATTGCGTTTTCAGGAAACAAACCCAAGATAGTTTCGATTCAGTAGTGCACAGAACAAAAGAGACTCCAGATTATATTCATTCCAATTTATGGGGTCCATCTTCTGATATCTCAAAAGGAGGTAATAAATATTTCCTAACTCTTATTGGTGATCACTCTAAAAAGTTTCGATTTATTTCTTGAAACAGAAAAACAAAGTCTTCAGAATCTTAAACAGTGGAAGACACTGTTAGAAAAACAAACTGGAAAATCTATAAAGCGGTTGAGAATGGATAATGGTCTTGAGTCTATTCATCAGAGTTTAATGATTTCTGTAAACAAGAAGGAATTGAAAGACATCGACCAATTGTTAGAACTCCATAGCAGAATAGAGTTGCAGAAAGAATGAACAAAACCTTGCTGGAAAAGGCTCGATGCATGCTTTCTAATTCAGGCTTAGGTAAGGAATTTTGGGCTGAAGCCATAAAACTGACAAGTTATTTGGTAAATCGATTTCTTCATCGAGCAATGAACGGTAAAGTTCCAAAAAAGATATGGTGAGGTAATCCTCCCAATTATTCTAATTTTAGAATTTTCAGTTGTTCTAATTATACTAAAGTTAGCTAAATAATTCTAGAACCAAGGGCCGTGAAATGCATCTTTTTGGGATACCCTGCCGGTACAAAAGGTTTTAAGTTGTGGTGTATGAAATTGAACAAAATAATTATTAGTAGAGATGTTACATTTGATGAATCTACATTGTTTCAATCAAAAAAAGGGACTTCTACTTTTAAAGACATAACAAATTAGAGTGTCTTGAGCAAGGTGGAGTCAAAAGCCAAAATAGGGGGCGATGTACTGTCGAGAAAATATCTAACCTTGCAATGACGTGACGAACAGAGGTCTCATCTAGATGAAGAGTCACACGACGCCGCAACAACACAACAAAATTTTGATTCCTGCAAGATTGAAGCTATTCAAATCTATTTGGGGCTCCATCTGACCCTCAGGTACCCTTACCATCTCAGTTAGCTAATTATAAGTTGGCTCATGACAGGATAAGACAAGAAATTCGACCACCATAAAAATATTATGAAAGAAACCTAGTGGCTTATGTTCTAAGTGTTGTCAAGAGTATTGATTCAACTGATCCTTCGTGTTATTATGAGGCAGTTCAAGCATCTAATTCTAGCAAATAGCTCATTGCAATGGAATAAGAGATAGAATCGCTTCAAAAGATAGAGACTTGGAGGCTAGTTAACACACATTGGTAAAAGAATCATTGATTGCAAATGGGTGTTTAAAAAGAAGAAAGGTTCGGATCCTAAAGATACTAGGTACAAGGTGAAATTGGTTACAAATGGCTACAGTAAAGTAAAGGGAGTTGATTTTCATGGTGTTTTCTCTATCGTAGTGAAACATACATCCATTCAGACACTTTTGGCACTTATTGCATCAAATAATCTTGAGTTAAAGCAGTTAGATGTAAAGACTATCTTCCACCATGCAAAAATCGGAAGGCTTTAAAGTTGAAGGTAAAAAAGATCATGTTTGTCTCTTACGAAAGTCTTTGTAAAGTTTGAAGCATTCTCCTTGTTAGTGGTATAAAAATTTTGATTATTTCATGTTGATTATTGGTTTTTCTCAAAGTAAGTATGACAATTGTGTTTATCAACATTGTCTTGATGATGTGTTTTTTATATATTTGCTGCTTTATGTTGATGATATGTTAATTGCGGCTAAGAATCCATTTGAAATTGATCATTTTAAAACCATACTTAACTTTAAGTTTGAGATGAAGGATTTAGGTGCAACAAAGAAAATTTTGGGGATGGAAATTTTAAAAGATAGACATTCTGGGAAATTGTTTTTATCGCAACGAAGGTACATCAAGAAGATCCTTAAACGATTTGAGATGAAAGATGCAAAATTGATAAGTACTTCTTTAGCTGCACACTTTAAACTCTCAATTTTAGATTCTCCACAGAATGAAAAAGATGAAAGGTACATGTCAAAAGTACATTATTCAATTGCAGTTAGAAGTTTGATGTATGCAATGGTATGCACTCGTCCCGATATTTCACATGTTGTTAGTGTTGTTGGCCGATACATGGCCAATCCTGGTAAGTTACATTGGCATGTAGTTCAGTGGATTTTCATATATGTACGGGGTAATTCTAACATGTGCTTAGAGTTTGGAAGAACTCAAAAGGGTTTAGTCAGATATGTTGATTCTGATTATGCAGGAGACTTAGATCGAAGAAGGTCTCTCACAGGCTACCTATTCGCTTTTGGAAATTGTGTCATTAGTTGGAAAGCAACACTTTAAGCTGTAGTGGCTTTGTTGATTACTAAAATAGAATATATGGCAATTACAGAAGCAGTAAAAGAAGCAATTTGGTTAAGGGGACTATTCAGTGAATTGGTAATTGAAAAATGGGCAATTGTTGTATATTGTGATAGTCAAAGTGCCATACATTTTACCAAAGATCAAATGCATCACGAGAGAACGAAGCACATAGACATTTGTTATCATTTTGTTCAAGAGGTGATCATTCAAAGGGATGTTTAAATTTTTAAAATTGGCACAGAACACAATACGACCGACATGTTGACAAAGAGCCTTCCAGTTTCAAAGTTTGAGCACTGCTTAGAGGTTTTGGGAGAATGCCTCTTATTTTGACCAAAGTTTATTTTGGTTTTTCTTCTCCCAGAGATATATGCTACGAATTTCAACTTATAAATATGCCTTAGTTACTCTAGGTTTTACACAACAAAAATTATTTAGATTGACAGAATTTTGTTCTTTATTTGAAAGGGTTTTTCTTGTTGGGCTTTGTGTTTTTCTTTTAATTCTCTCCATCTTTTATACTCTCTTTTTATTATAGTGAAATCTCCTTTTTCCCATAGTTTTTTATCCCCTCCTGAAGATTTTTTTTCACGTAAAATTTGCATTTTCGATCTTTTCGATTCTTATTTTATTACTTTATTCATTGTTTAATCGGGTTTATCCCCTACATCCGTTGATCAATAAAATTCATACGTTATCGTTTGCTCTCCTATTTCATTTATTATTTACTCTCTTCATTGTTTATTTAATAACACATTATCAACACAATATTCCATAAAAATCTGTCAAAAAATTGACCCATGTAGCAATAATCCTTTTTTAGCCTCTTTAAGCGTTAAGCCACACCATTAGAAAATTTCTATCAAAATCAATAGCTTTGCATCAAGCAAAAAATAAAAGAAAAAAATAAAACCACCCATACTTGGATCTTTTAATTTACAAGGTCTTTCAATTACTTGACTAACCAAACAAGCTATTAATTTATATCAAGAATCTTATAAATCTTATTGCCGACAAAGAAGAAAACAAACAAAAAACTACTAAAAGAAGGATTCAAACCCATGCCCCTAATAAGATCCATTATCTTATACAACTAAGGTATTGAAAGAATTGTAGATTTAATATGCCAAGAAATCTATATAACCAGTTCAACATATCCGATATGTTTTCCCCCTATTTTCTTATTTTTTGGTTAAATTATTTTATGAGAAAAAAATATTACTTTAAAGTTTCTTTTAAACAAAAGTTTTTTTATTGAGTTAAATTATGCATGATATTTGAATAATTAGATATTTAATGATTAAATTCTTGTTATTAAATATGCTTGATATTTATTCATATTTTGAAAAAATGCTTGAAATTTGATTAAAATTATAGGAGATTAATCATGACAAAAACATGAATAGACGCATTTTGAATTGAAATTCATGCACGTTGGCAGTAGTGGTTAAAAAATGTTAGTATTTGCATTATGTTAGGTTTTTATATTTGAGATGTGAGCTTTATCCATACCAATGTTTAACAATGAAAGATCCATTTTAATTGTGAAATAATTTAAAAGAAAGAAAGAGTTTGTTATGATTGGATGCACTTGAAGTTGCAAAAAACTCCTATTAGCTTGTTATGATCAGATACATTTGAAATTGCAACATTTTAATATTACCATGGGAAGAATAAAACTAATGAGAACTTGTTGGAGAATTTGTTTTAACTTTTCATGTTTCAAATATGCTCTTGCAGTAGCAATATCGTGAATAAGATTTTAATATATGTTTTGAATGTTTACTTATGCTTGAATAAAATAACAAGCTATTAATGAAAATAATAAAGCTTGACCTACTAGATCTGTTCCATTCCTTGAAGTAAATGCAACAATACATGTTGTATGCCTAAACATTTAGTTAATGAAAATAAAATAACAATACTTGTTGAATAAAATAACAAGCTATTAGTGAAAATAACAATACTTGTTGCACGCCTAAACATTTAATTAAAACTCTATCACGATTCCATCAAATGGAAGGGAACCAATGCGAAAATGAATAATAAGAATGATGTTGAATCAAATTTGACATGCCATATTCATGATCATGATGAATCTAAATAATAAAGGAATATTGACATTTTAAATAATAAAGGAATATTGACATTTTCTCTATGATAGTGATCATTTTAAATACTAACATTCCAATTTTTAGGACTTTTATAATCCACATTGAGGAATTTATTGTTATAATTTTCATTCTTATTCATTACTAAACTTTAAGTTTATGGTTTGATTTTAATATTTGTATGGATTATATGTATTTTTTCAAAATGAAATTTCTAGAAGAATGACTTGTATCTTTTTTTGTGCAATGTGACATTCATTACTTGATTATTGGATATCTTATTAGTAATACTTAC